>NC_064620.1:295919045-296544045 GCF_023898315.1 Schistocerca nitens
TGTCAGTGCCTGATTAGTGACAGTATGCATTTGTTCGCCATACTTGTACCTGTGACGAGAAAAAACCAGGACCACAGATTTACAGATCTGCTTCTGCTATAGTTGGAGTGATATAAAACAAATGTTGTATGCATATTTTTAAAATAGTCAGAAAAGCGTTAAAATAATGTTTGAAGAAGTCTAAATTTGAGAAACATGTCCTGGAAAGCCACAGTACTGGAACCTCTTTTTTTTGCAATTTGAACACTGTTTTTTGTTTAAGTGTGTATCTTAGTAGCTGTTTTTATTGCAACTCTGCTTTTGTTTCGTCTTTTGATTCTGGTAGCTTCACAATGAAGTATACTGGATGCAGTTCTGTAATTGGTTCCACTGTTTTTTGTCATTAAATATCCTAATCTGTTGACAATTGCCACCACATGTATTGTGTACTTTGGAACGATCACATAGGCACAGCCATAGATAAAGCAAGTGGCAGACTTCAGTTCATTCATAGAACACTAATGAAATGCAATTAATCTGAAAAGGAGAGTGCCTACAAGACACTCATGTGACACATCTTAGACTATTGCTCAAATGTATGGGACATGTACCAAATAGGACTAACAGAGGATGTGGAATATATACAAAGAAGGGCAGCACAAGTAGTCACAGGTTTGTTTGGCACATAGAAGAGTGGCACAGAGATGCTGAAGAGAAACACATTATCCCTTGAAAACCTACTTAGTAAGTTTCAATTAAAGTGATGAATCTAGGAATATACTACAACACCCTGTGTATCACTCCCGTAGGGATCCAGGAACAAAATTAGAGTAATTAATGCTTGCACAGAGTTTTTTAAACTATCATTCATTCCGCTTTTCATACTTGAGTGGAATGGGATGAAGCTCTAATAACTGGTAAAATGAGAAGTATCCTTGGTCATGGACTTCTGATTGGTTTGCAGGGTATAGATGTAGATGTAGATATGGGGTGGGACTGAGGACAGATGTAGATAGCGGCTAGGGTGATTGTGGGATAAATATATGATATGGAGTGCCAGTTCCCTCTTGCACTTTTCAGTAAAGCTGGTGACTTTAGGATAGTGTGGGGGCAGTGAAAGATAGTCGTGACCTTGGCATAGGATATGTGTCAGCTGTTAAGTGTCCAGGGCAGTACTCTTTAATTGGAGGGAGGGATGCAACAGATTACCTATTCCTTTTCAGGAGCATGGGAAGGAAAGGACATGGGAAATTTGTTTGTTTGCCAGGATTAGAGTGTTATACGTTATCTATAAGGTCTGAGCAGAGTGTTAAATAAATTTGGAGAATGATTGCTCATCAGTGTGGATGCACTATGCACAGGTGGGAAAAGTGTATAAAGAGAGATGTTTTCTCTCTTGCCAGTTATTCTGTCTGAGTTTGTGCTCCGTTCTCAATGATCTTGTTCACAGGATTCTTTTATAGACGTGATTTGTTAGTTGATCCACTTAATATGCGTAGAGTTTTTGATGAACCCATCAGGGGAATGGGGCTGGACATCCAAGAAAATGGCTCACTAAGCAGAAGCTGACCAAGCAAATTGGATTGAAGGAATGGAGATTGAGGATGAAAGGTGACTAATATCAATGTAAGATTCACTAATGACATTGCTGTCCTCAGTAAAAGCAAGAAAGATATTGCGGGACATACTGAACAAAATGAACAGTCTGCTGAGCTTAGAATATAGACAGAGAGTGAACTGAAGATAGACGAAAGTAATGAAGAGTAGCGGAAATGAGATTAATAATAAAATTAACATGAAAAGCTGGGACCATGAAGTAGACAGAATTAAGAAGTTGTTCTACCTTGGAAGAAGAAGACCATATGATACACAAAGCAAGGAGGATATAAAGAACAGACTAGCACAGGCAAACAAGGCATTCCTGGCTAGAAGGCGTTTACTAGTATCAGACATTGGCAATAAATCATGGAAAAAATTTTTGTGTGAATGTATGTCTGGAGCACAGCATTGTATGGAGGTGAATCATGGACATTGGGGAAACCTGAAAAGATGAAAACTGACTTTTTTAAGACCTAGTGCTACTGTAGAAGGGTGCTGAAAATTAGGTGAACTGGTAAGAAATGAGGAGGTACTCCACAGAATTGGCAAGGGAGAAATATGTGGAAAATGTTGGAAAGAATAAGTGCCAGGATGACAGGACCTGTAGAAGGGGATAGCTTTAAGCGAAGATGGAGACCGGAATGTATCCAAGAAGTAATTGAGACTACATGAAATATATTATCAGTTGTGAATTTGAACTACCATCACTTGTATAACAGAGTGATGACAATGAAAATTTGTGCTGGACCGGTGCTCAAAAATGGATTTCCTGCGTATCGCGAGTGGTTGCCTTACCATTTGGTTATCCAAGCATGACTCATGCCCAGTCCCAAACTTCCATATGTTGTCAACCATGTGTCTGCAACCTGTATTCGTACACCTGTTGTGTATATTCCCATATGTGGGAGACACTTTAGTTGAAAGTCAATTGCCCAGTTTTGGCTGATAAATACAATATTGCAGTTCCTCTGTTATTCTGAATTATGATGTAATGTTCCTTCAGATGTGCATGCATGTCCGAAAGAGCATTCAATCATATATCTGAACAATAGAGGGATGAAATATCGTATTTATTTGCTGACACTGGGCAAGCTAATTTCAATTAAAATGTCTCCCCTGTACATGAATATATACAATGTATGACAAATACAGGCTGTAGACACATGGTTGACAACATATGGAAGCTTGGGTCTGGCCTTTAGTTGTGCTTGGATAGCCAAGGTGACTGCTCACAATAAGCGGGAAATTCTGGTTCGAGTCCCAGTCCGGCACAAATTTTTATTGTCATTGTTCCATTATACAGCTAATGGTGGTCCATATTTGCAGCTGTGAAAACATTTAATGTATTACGTGACAGCTGTAGTTGCTGCAGTGCCTGTTCCTTCAAACACACATGCACGTAACTGCATCGTAATTCAGAATAACACAGGCACTGCGATATTGTGTAGTAATTGAGAACATTGGGTGCAAGTGCTTGTCTGAGGTTGGTACAGGAGAGGAAGTGTGTTGGGGCACATTGAACCATTCATATGGCTAATGCCAAAAAAGTGAGCTCCCAAGACAGTGCCATGGATTTTTTGTATATACTTTGTTAAAATGAAAAAAAAGTAAATGTTAAGCGCAGAGAATGAGGCAAGAGGGTTGGAACCAGTGGGAGACATGTAAAGCATGTTATTGACAATGATAAACAAAGAGCTTGGTAATAACGGGAAAGCATCTGTGAAGAAGTGGTGGAGACAATTTTTTGGTGTTTTTATTGGTCAGGGGCTGGAGATAATGGTTGCCTGGGTCAGAAATCCTCTCAGTGAGAATACTTTAACCATCCACGATGGGCCATCTAAGAGGGCAGCTGTTATTTCTCTAGCTATTTGTTACATACAAATGGAATCCATAGATCATTCCATAAACACATCTGTTAGTTTGTTTGGCTGTTGTGTAGTATTAACACCAGACTAAGAAGAGATTCAGGAGAGTAGGCATCCTGACAATGCATCAGTGGTGAACCATAGAACTGATCACTCTAAGTGTAGCAGATGGAAATTACCTTCAAAACAAAATGTTTACAGGAAGTTTGTCCTCGTCTAAAAGAAAAGAACGTATTACAGTATGTCTCCTAGACACTCTTGAACTGTGTGATACACATTCATTATTTGACTATGATATCCACAGGAAAAATTACTTCAAAGGAGAAATGGTGTAAGGAAAGTCACTTTGTTCACAACTCTTCCTAAACCATCATACTCCAAACCGTGTATTGCTACTACCTATGCATCATGTCATTTGGTCTGGTATACTTACAACCTACTGTATGGTTGGGCGACAAGGATCTTAGAGACTGTGCCAACTGGTTCCTAGAGCTATTTCTCCTTTATGAGACTACAAAACACAATGTGTGCTATGGAAGAACAGCAGGAGCATTTTCAACACAACATCAGGGGCACCTCTTGTTGTTTATCTTTCACTAATATTGTTCACTGAAATTGATGAATGACTTCCCCTTTAGTGATCTCTTCCAGTCCATCTCCACTTTTCTAAAAACTGGACCACAAGATGGATCTTTGGTAAAGCAAATTGGATTGTGCACAGCCAAGTGACTATAATTGAACAACAAGAGCATTTGCTATTGGGTGGAACACATAACCAATATAATCCTCAAAATCATGGGGGTGTTATATTGAAATCATTTACATGCCTAAGAGCAAAGCCTGTCTCTTGGTGGAATGAGTAGTTTCCCATTTCAGAAGGGTCAGACAGCCAGTGTTGTGAAAATTCAGGTACAGCTTATCTAGAGAGACCACTTGAAGCCTTTTGAGCAGCAAGAGCTAACTGTCACAGCTTAACCAGAGAGAACTAAAAGAGTCAAGAGCTGCTGATTGCCATTGACAGCTCGTCCTCATCCACTAAAATATGGTGAAAAAAAAATGATTTCAGGAAAGCACAAGGCATTCTAACTAATGGATATATTTAGCAACAAACCTCTCATGAAGACATTGCAAGAGAGAACACAGATGACAGTACAATATTTCCACAAGAAACACCTTTAGAGAGCCAGAGTTTGGGCTGTTAGTGCCTATCATTAAGCCATGAAGAAGATGAAATACAAAATTGCCTAATAAATGGTGAGATCTTTAATCGGCCCAACTCGATATAGGAACTTCATGGTGCACAGGTTACTTCACAGGAATATCTCAGTTTGGAACATGGCATTACACAATATTTAAAGTCTTATGTGCTTCATCCAAGGAAAATTTCTTTGCCTTTAACTTAATTTTGTTTGAGGGTCAAGTCTCCAGTCTGTAGAGAGAACCTACATGATCACTCATTAAGAAACAGAAAATGATAATGTACACGCAAGTAATCATTGTAGTTAATCTCCCATTAGCTTCCTCAGAAATATAGTTCAGTGTACGGTTAACATTTACCTGAACTGGTAATTGGAACCAAGTAATCGCAGCAGTTCCTTCCAGTGTGAATGCAAACTTAGACAATAAGTCACAACTGGAGTCAGTGGTATAGGACTCATATCTGTGCGAACAGTGTTGCAGTAAGCTGTGGTGCATGCTGTCTAGTGTAGCGGTTACCATCGCTGGATGGTGTGCTGTGGGTTGCCGGGTCAAACCCGACCACCAGTAATTATAAGGGTGGTTTGAAAAGTTCTCGGAATGGAATAGAAAAAAAGTACTTACATCAGTGAAACTTTTTTTTATTTTTCAATGTAGTCTCCTTGTAGATTAATGCACGTGGTCCAACGATGCTCCAGTGCCTTGATCCCATCTCGAAAATCAGTTTCCTCCAGGCCTGCAAAATAGTTGTCAAATCTGGCTATCAAGTCTTCGTTTGAAGTGAATCTTCGTCCACCAAGAAAGATTTTCAGTTTTGGGAAGAGATGGAAGTCTGACAGAGCCATACCAGGTGAATAAGGCAGGTGTGGCAACAACTTATTCCTTAGTTCATGTAATTTGGCATGGCGACAGCACGTGTGTGGGAGCACATTTTCTTCATAGAAGATGACTTTCTCCCTTGCTAAATCTGGCCTTTTTTGTGAATCTTTTGTTGCAATTTGTCCGTAGTATCATCCAGTAATGGTTTGCCCAGTGGGGAGATAATCTACAAACAGAATCCCTTCCGCATCCCAGAACACTGATGCCATGACCTTTCCTGCCGAAGGAATTGTCTTTGCTTTCTTTGGTGGCAGAGAATCAGCATGTTTCCACTGCTTTGACTGTTGTTTTGTCTATGGGGTATAGTAGTGCACCCAGCACCCAAGTTTCATCTGTAGCCATAAACCGACTCAAAAAAATCTTGTTTGTTTCTTCTAAAATGGGCCAAAAATTGTTCCGATATGTCAATTCTCATGCTTCTTTGATCCAGCATCAAGAGCTGTGGCACTCACCTTACAGATAATTTTTTCATTTATAATTCTTCAGTTAAAATGTGATATACCCTTTCAGATGACATCTGGCAGGTGTGAGCAATTTTGTGCACTTTCAATCAGCGATCCTCCATGACCATTTTGTGCACTTTTGCAATGGTTTCTGGAGTAGTGACACACCTTGGCTGATTACTGTGCGCTCCATCATCTAAGTTCTCCCAACCAAATTTAAATTCATTTGTTCACTTGGAAACAGCTGAACATGAAGGAGCAAAGTCCCCCAGTGTATTCTGAAAATCGGCATGAATGTCCATTGCTCTCATACCTTTCTTTACGAAGTACTTAATCACTGCTTCAATCTCGATTTTTTTCCATCCTCACAAATCACTATGCAGGAGCAACAACAGAGCCACATCATCACCACAGCTCTCTTCCAAGAGTACTGACGTGGCACATGTTTACAGACAACAGTCCAATGAATATTATCTGAACAACTTGTTGTGCTAGCACTGACTTTTCAAACCACCCTCGTATTTGTTGTTCAGTATTTATCATTTCTGGAAGGTTCTTAAAATATCTTATTTTTGTATATTCTGGAATATTCAAAGTTTGTGTAAATACGAAAATTCTGGAGTATTCGAAGTTTGTAGAAATACCAAAATTCTGGAATATTCCATGTTTGTCTAAATAGCACTCTCTGTCAGGAGGACAGTTATGGCTGTATATTGGTGTTCATTTAAATGTCCTTTCAGTACTAAGTATTGTATTTCATTAATGACGTTCCTTTGAGATTTGGACATGAGTTTGATTACGATGTGGCAGTATTTTAGAGGGGTCTATTTTGATACTCATTCTGTGTATACCACTACTTTGAGAAACCACATCATGCTGTAGTCGCAGGAATGAGACTTAACCTTCCTTACTGAATGGTATTTTAGGCAAACAGTCTGGAATTAGCTCACAGACAAATTACTTCAAGAGTATGTTGTTCTTCATGGACAATATTATGAAAAGGAAGTTGCTACTCACCGTATAGTGGAGATGCTGAATTGCAGATAGGCACAACAAAAAGAATGTGACAAATAAAGCTTTTGGCCCCTAGGGCCTTCATCAAAAATAGGCTGGTGCTGCTGCTCACAGTGTGGCAACGATTGCCTTAGACTGCAGTCGTGTGTGTGTGTGTGTGTGTGTGTGTGTGTGTGTGTGTGTGTGTGTGTGTGTGTGTTATGGGCTGAAAGCTTTATTTGGAACAGTCTTTTTGTTTTGCCTATCTGTGACTCAGCATCTCCGCTGTATGGTGAATAGCAACTTTCCTTTTCGCAATATTGTTACATTCCATCTTGGATTTTCCATTGTTTGTTCTTCAGGGATGCATTTTAAAATTCATCTTGTTTTTTAAATTCTAAACAGTGTATCACCCTCTGACAAAACTCCTGTGCATCCCTCCCTGTCTGTGGATGGCTTTTCAATTTATTACTTGTCTTATTTCTTACATCATCATCTTGTCAACTACAGTTGATATAAAAAAAAATAACTACAGGAATAGGCAAAGAAAACAGCCTTTAAAATTTCATCTGAAAGCAAATTCATGAGTGTGTATTTTAACCACCATCTTAGATTTAATCTGTCACAGTTATAGCTAAGAGACGTTCTGAATTTTAAGTAATCAACAAGTTTTTGGCCTTATATTCAAAGAGAAATTAACATGGTGCCTCATCTGAAGGGACTGAAGGATAGATCCTTTGATATTCAGAAAATTTTGAGATTTGAAAATAGAAACAGTTAGGGACAGACAGGTCATGCTAACTGCAATTTTACAGGAGCTTCATTCAACCTTGGTTAGATTTCAGCTGCATTATATGGGAACAACATATTCTCCTTACCATAAAATGCAGCACTCTGTGCAGCACGCCGCATGACGTGGCAAATTGGTAAGGCTTTTGGCTCATACTCAGTATAGCAGAGATTCAAATTCTAATCTTGCCATCAAGATTTCGGTTCTCCTTTGTTTCTGATAGTTACTTAAGGAAAACTTTTTGAAAAGGTTGCAGCTGATTTCAGTACAGAAGGTGGATGCACTATGGGGTGAGAGAAGAAAGGGTGGTCTGGAGAATTATGTGCCTAGTTAGTGGATTAAAGACAGAAAAGACCCACCATGGTTTAATAATGAGATTCGGACATTGCTTATGAAGCAGAGGCTGTTGCACTCTCAATTCAAAAGAGAAAGCCCAAATGACAACAAGCAAAGGTTAGTAGAGATTCATGCATTTGTGGAAAGATACATTTGTGAAGCATACAGCTACTACCACTGCTGTTCCTTAGTAAAAGATATGGCAGAGAACCCGAGCAAATTCTAGTCCTATGTAAAATTGCAAAGTGGGTCTAAGGCTTCTACCCAGTCATGTGTCGACCAGTTTGGTGTGGCAGTTGAAGATAGCCAAACCAAAGCCAAAGTTTTAAATTTCACATTCAAGAAATTGTTCATGCGGGACAATCATACAAACATACTGTCATTTGACCATTGAACAAACTCCCTTATGGACAACATAGTAATAAGCACCCTTGGGATAGAGAACAACCGAAGGAGTTGAAAACAAATAAGTCACCAGGTTCAGATGGAATCCCAGGTCAGTTTTTCAAAGATTATTCTACAGAATTTGCCCCCCCCCCCCCCCCCCCCCATGTAGTTTGCACATTTATCGTGAATCTGTCACCTAGAGCAAAGTCCCAAGCAACTGGAAAAAAAGTGCAGGTGACTCCTGTGTATAAGTAAAGCAAAAGAACGGACCTGTAATTGCAGACCAATACCCCTAACATCAGTTTGCTGCAGTGTTGTTGATCTTATTCTCTGTTTGAATGTAATAAATTTTCTTGAGACTAAGAAGCTTATGTCCACAGATCAGCATGGTTTTGGAAAGCATCGCTCATGCGAAACTCAGCTTGCACTTTTCTCACATGATATACTACAAACTAAGGGTGAAGGGCAACAGGCAGATTCCACATTTATAGATTTCTGAAAAGCATTTGCCACATTGCAGGCTGTTAAAAGAAGGTACGAGCATATGGAATAGGTGCACAGATATGGGAGTGCCTTGAAGACTTCTTAAGTTACAGAACCGTCTGTGTTGACCTCGATGGTGAGTGTTCATCAGAGACGAGGGTATTGTCAGGAGTGCCTGAGGGAATTGTCATAGGACTGCTATTATTAGCATTGGTAGTGTCCTGCTGGACACACTCACGTCATTTAAATATCTGGGCATGGCATTGCAAAGTGATGTGAAATGGAACAAGCATGTGAGGATTGTGTTAGGAAAGGTGAATGGTTGACTTCAGTTTATTAGGAGAATTCTAGGATAGTGTGGTTTATCTAGAAGACTGCATGTAAGACCCTAGTGCAATGTATTTTTGAATACTGCTTGAGTGTTTGGTATCCATACCACATCAGATTAATGGAAGACATCGAAGCAATTCAGTGGGGGACTGCTAGATTTGTTATTGGTAGGTTCAAACAACATGCAATTGTTACAGAGATGCTTCTGGAACTGAAATGGGAATCGCTGGAGGAATGGCGACATCCTTTTTCAGGAACACTATTGAGAAGATTTAGAGAACTAGCATGTAAAGCTGACTGCAGAACAATTCTCTTGCCTCCAACATACATTATGTATAAGTACAATGAAGATAAGATACGAGAAATTAGGGCTTATATGGAGGAATACAGATAATCATTTTTCCTCGTACTATTTGTGAGGGGAACAGGAAAGGAGTATCCACTGCTATGCGCTGTAAGGTGGATTGAGTAGTATCAATGTAAATGTAGATTAATGTGAAAGGAATGTTATAGGTTGCTAAGCAGGCATTGGAGGTAGTTTGGTCTCATGGAATTTGTTACTGCAAGAGTTTTGTGTAGAGAAATAAAAAGCTGGCAGAAATGTCATTTTACGTAGATGATCAAGATGAAAATTGTTTTGATGTTATGTATAACTGCTCATTCACCCATTGCGAAACTAACATTATCAAGAGGGGTTGTAGAGCAAGAAGATGAGGTAGGGTTGAGAAGAGAAATTCATAGCTGCTCATTAAATGGTGGCTGTGTAAGACTGTAAAGGGACAGAGGATGGATGTATGAGCTGGGTGACACAAGGACTGATATGGGTTTTAGCTCAAACTAATATAGATTTTGTATTATTTCTGGTCAGTGTAGGAGATGACAAAGAATTGTTTCTGCTTTTAAGAGCTAGTGAAAGAGTGTACATCATTGATTAGTGTCATGTTTGGATAAGATTGCAACACCTAAATCATCTGTTATACACATCTGCATTTGTGTGTGTGTGTGTGTGTGTGTGTGTGTGTGTGTGTGTGTGTGTTTGGCGAGTTCCTGTGCATGCTGTGGGGAATGCAATTGTGAATTTAGCAGGTGGTAGGTTTGGCTAATTGTGGTCTGACACTATGAATGATTGATGAAGGGGTTGACATTGTTTTCTGGCCCGCAGTTGTATTGGCAGGTAGTGGTATTCTGATTGACAGGGTCAGTCAGACTCTTTTGTAGTGTTCAGAATGTTACTTTATTGTAGAAGGGGTAAGAGATTCAGTGTGGGACATTGGGTATTGTAATACCTGAGATAACATAAAAAGTATTTTCGTGGCAGGAGCAGAGTTGGTTTATAGACACCTGTGCCGTAGTTAATTAAAGCGTGTACGTGTTTAAGGGCGATTGTTAATTATGAATTGTTCTGTTATTCTTGCCACAATATCAATATTCTATAATTGTAGCCTTTCTTATCAAATTATAGTTATCAAAGTATAAATAATTGTTATAATTAATTATTGCGTATATATTAATTACTTATTATGTCATTAATATCCTGTGAAAGAGTATTTATATTACAATTGTGTCTTCTTTGCAGACGATGTTGGTGACCAGCTTTGTGAACGTGTTTTGTCTGTATTATTTGAAGTTTGGTTACTGGCCTGTGTACGATGTTTCCCATCCCCACCATTGTGGAAAACATTGCGTGAGACATGCATGAATTGGCGGCATCGTGTGGCTCTTGTGGAGCAATGGAACCGTGTTAACATTTTGTTAACTGCTCGCCTGTTGGAGTTCATGTATGGTCCATCCTTTCCAGAAATTAAGATACGTGAGTATGAAGGAAATTGGAGTACTGAAATAATAAATGTAAAATATATTACAGATTTTACATGTTTTCAACTTCGGAAAAACATAACATGGGATTAACATTCAGATGTCAAAGCTCTGATGTTAAATGAGGCTGTCTGTGCAAACTGTTGATTGCCATAAACATTGCTCATTTTATTGGAAAGTACAAACACACTTCACAGACCCTCTTGAAGCTGCAGTCTACTGTCTCTTGTGTGCTTCCATTCTTCACAGAGGTACTACTGCCACAATGTACAGCTAACATTGCGGAAGAAATGACTTTGTGACCTAGTAGATAGGAAGTCTGCTAGCAAAAGACAGTGATATGAATTTGTGTCATAGTGTAGCATGCTCTGATATGAAACTCTTTGGTAAAGTACCCTTAGAAACCAAATATTTTGACAGGCAGCAAAAATGGACTTAAATACAGACCTAAATTAGCTTTTCCCAACAAATTGCCCTGTGTAATAAACTGAGTGATGTAGTCCAGTGGTTGAGGCCCTGAACTCCCTTGTATTCAGAAACAGCAGGATTTGAATGTCTGCTTGCCCATTGTTTTTAGGTTTTCTGAAGTTTCCTGGCTCACTTCAGGTGATTTCCTTCATTGAGATTCACAACTGAGTCCCTCCATGGTTCATTCTGAGCTAAGTACTCAGTCTTTAATGAACTCGTTTACCATGACATTAAATTCTAACATTATTTTCTTTTTGTGTACCATAGATTTGTTACTGAAGAGAAATAAGTAGTCATGAGTATAATAGAGGGAAACATTCCACATGGGAAAAATATATCTAAAAACAAAGATGATGTGACTTACCAAATGAAAGCGCTGGCACGTCGATAGACACACAAACAAACACAAATTTACACACAAAATTCTAGCTTTCGCAACCAACGGTTGCTTTGTCAGGAAAGAGGGAAGGAGAGGGAAAGACGAAAGGATGTGGGTTTTAAAGGAGAGGGTAAGGAGTCATTCCAATCCCGGGAGCGGAAAGACTTACCTTAGGGGGGGGGGGGGGGGGAGGGGAAGGACGGGTATACACACGCACACACACACATATCCATCCACACATATACAGACACAAGCAGACATTGTGTCTGGATATGTGTGTGTGTGTGTGTGTGTGTGTGCGCGCGTGTGTATACCCGCCCTTTTTTCCCCCTAAGGTAAGTCTTTCCGCTCCCGGGATTGGAATGACTCCTTACCCTCTCCTTTAAAACCCACATCCTTTCGTCTTTCCCTCTCCTTCCCTCTTTCCTGACGAAGCAACCGTTGGTTGCGAAAGCTAGAATTTTGTGTGTATATTTGTGTTTGTTTGTGTGTCTATCGACGTGCCAGCACTTTCGTTTGGTAAGTCACATCATCTTTGTTTTTAGAAATAAGTAGACAGTTACATAGATAAGGATTATGTTAAAGGAATGTAACAAGAAAACCAAAAACTTAATTTAGAAGCAATTTTTAATTGACATTCAGCATACATAATGTGGGAAACACAAAAATTGAATCATCATTATAAACACAAAAACAACTTATTGATAATTTTTCAGAGTGTGGTATATCTTCAAGCAAGGCTCCATACACAACCTTGTGAAAACGGTTACAAAATTACTGACATGACAGGTATATGTATGTGGATGCGACTTGAGAACACATAAAATCTGACTCCCGATGTTTCAGAGCAACAGAAAAAGATTTTACATGTAAATAGTGACTTCCAATGTACAGAGAAACTAGAAATTGTAGCTAGCATGATAATAGTGTGCCACACGGTATTGTAAGGAAGGAGCCAAACACACAAGTGTGCAGCTGCAGGGTTAATGTACCTCTCACCTTTGGCAGTGTCATTTGTAAATCAATCAACACTGTTGTTTGGATTCCGTAATAGATTAGGTGCTATACCTCCCACATTGGAGGATGCCAAGGGAAAACTACATCAATAAGAGAACTCTTAGTAATGATTTCTGTGTTCAAGCCAATCTTTGGCTTGGGTTTGCATATAATGGACTAACACAGTCCAACTTAGTATTGGAATGAACTGTACTAGCACTATGTAGCAATGATAAACATGAGCCTGTGTGTTCTAGTTTTGTAGAAGTTTTATGTTGTCCAGGATTGAATAAGAGTGAATGGTGCACACGTCTGCTTGACGTGTGGGATCCAGTCCATAATGAGGGAATTAGGTTGGCTACTGAGGCATTTTGAATGAGCTTGATTCCAAGCCTCTTCACTGAAGCTGGTGACCCACCACTTCAAATCAAATGATGAGCATACAAAATGTAGTCTGTACGTCGGGTGCCTGCATACTATAATTTTGTTTGTCCTCCCATTGAGCAACATTTAAATAGTCGTCAGTGAGCAAGAGGGCATTTGGGATCCAAGTAAAGAACTAGCTTTTGAAAATGGATGTGCCAAATATTAATATTTTAGTCTAAGTGTGGCTTCTTCAGAGTTTAAATTTTACTAATTGTAGAAAATAAAGTGTTCTGAATTTTATTTTGAGATACTTGTTTGGCTGTATTTTAACTGAACATCAGAATTTCAAGCTTGTGTATACAGGTCAATCAAAACAGGAATAATTTCTCAGCTGCTCAGTAGTTTCTGTAATCGTGTCTTCAGGATTTACCTACCAGGATGTTAAGGTATGCTGTGCTGAGGTGTGCACAACTCTTGAAAACATTGGAGCAGATGAGGCGAGACCAAGGAACAATATTTCTCTTCTGATCTGATACGTTTAGTGCTCTTCAGACACATCAACAAATGATACGTAATATTCTGGTCACTTTTCTCTCATTACAACACCATGGGAAGACGGTGATATTCTGCTAAACATTGATCACACTGGAATGAAGAGAAATGAATGATGTAGCAGCCAAGGCAATCAATAAGGGGGGCTGAGTTGAACAATGTGGCATTCTGTTACAGGCTGTAAATTCACTGTTGAGTCAGAAGGCCATACATTAGTAATAGGAACAATAGCTGGTGGCGAAGGACAACAGATTATTCATGGCTGTTTTCATTGTGGTTACAGACATGGGATGAGGTTTCACACATGCTTCTTTTGTGCGACATAGCACTCTCAGGCATGGCTTTTTGCCCAGTGATAAGATCCACCCAATTGTAGTGCCTGTGGTCTACATATTTCAGTAGACCATTTTCTGACAAAGTGTAGTTTATATTCTGACTACGGGGCAGTGACAACATTAAGTGGGGATCTAACCTCTGTTGTAGCAGATGATGAGACAAGTGTGGTATGTGTTTTAAGATTTTGTCCAGCCTCCAGTCTAAACTCTCAGGGTGGAGGTTTTAAGGTGTTACAGCATGGCTGACTTATCCTTTTTTAGTCCAGTGATCAACCACTTACAAATTTTGCTATACTATTTTTAATTATAATTTCTCTAATAATCCAAAGTTTTGAAAATTTTATGGTATTGGATTATAGGGATTAAGGTTCTTTCAATTGTTGTTCAAATTTTGTAGCTGTTTCTCTCTCAACTGCACTTGTCTCATAGCAGTAATGTGCAAATGCAAAAGACCCAGCTACTGTGTGCCAAATCAAACATATTGTCACCTCTTTGAAACAGACACAACCAGTTTTTTTTTTTCCACTCTTGTCCTAGCCAAGCATGTGGTCCATCTCTAATGTCAATGTGATGTTTACCCCAGTCTTCCTTCATTGTGCGTGTAAAGTTGAGGTATGAATTGGTACGATTGATAACAAATGTAATAAACATAAAAAAAGATGGAAAGAAATAAATTCTCAGCTCTAGTTTCAGTGAGCTTAATGCAGTCAGTGCGATGAGATTGCTCTCCACTTCCCTATTTTAGTGCACCAAGTCCATTGTCCTGTGCAGGAACATTACTTCTTAGCACTTCCCACCTAGTAAAAACTTGCTCTGAATATTCAGAAATGTAAAATTTTGCACTTCATAAAAACGAAAAAATGTGGTATCCTATGACTATAATATTAATGAGTCACAGTTGGAATCAGCCAACTCATATAAATACTCATGCATAACACACTATATAGCTATGAAATGTAATGATCTCATAGGATCAGTTGTGGATAAAGCTGATGATAGACTTCGGTTTATTGGTAGAATACCTGGGAAGCGCAATCAGTCTACAAGAGAGTTTGCTTACACATCACTCTTGTGACCCATCCTAGAATATTGCTCAAATGCATGGGACCTGTACCAGATAGGACTAAGAGGGGACATTGCACATATACAGAGAAGGGTGGCATGAATTGTCACAGGTTTTTTTAATCCATTTTAGAGTGACACAGAGATGCTGAAGGAACTGGAAACAACCATCTACATATCACCCACTCAGGAATCGAAAGGATAAGATTAGAATAATTGTTGCTTGAACAGAGGCATTCATTCTTCCTACACTCTATACGTAAATGGAACAGGAAGAAACCCTAATAACTGGTGCAACGGGACATAGCTTCTGCCGTGCACCTCACGGTGGTTTACAGAGTATAGATGTAGATGGAAACATTGTTGTGTAGTAAGAGCCACTTACTATTTTACCCTTTTACAGGTAGTTGGATGATGTTACTCTGCACTCTGACACAGTTCATGAATAGAAGACAATTTTCATAGCATTCTTCGCTTTTTCGCCTCTGTCATTTCACTGTTCTGGGGCCTCTGGTGTAATGGTGGATCTACATTTTATGTACAGTCACATAACATAACCAGAACTTGAAGTGACAGGAACCTGTTTGAAAATTTAAACAGAACCATTTCAAAATCACGCTAAGTACAGTTGTTCCCTAGCAAAATTTCCCAAAATTTCATCATAATTTACCAGACTTATCATTCCACCTTTACAAACAGAATCCAGGGAGTAATTTTATCAAACCCAAATGAGCACAGAAAAGGAAGTTGTTAGTGTAAGAATACAATTACATTTGAGTCTTCAAAGAACGAACCCACTTTCATTGCATCCAAATATGTCAAGTGTTTAACTGGTGTGCTGTAGGTAAATATTTTTGCTTTATTTATGGTCTGTAAAAACAGGTAGATTAAGTACTGCACAGAATCATAAATTAAGTTAAATTACACCACCAAATGAGATATTATGTAACTTTATTAACCAAATAGGATATAATTTAGAGATTGGTACCATTAATAATATTTAAATGTTATTGTTCTGTTTAACAGCGGAGGAGGATGCTCAGTTGATACCAGCAAATGCCAGTAGAGACTGCATAGCACAGAGTTGGTTTCGATTTCTACACTGCCTTGGAAACCCAGTGAACCTTTGTCGTCCCTCAGTTGTAAGTCAGACCCAGAAGTTCCTGCAGTTTGCAATAATTAGTGAAACTGTCGTCGATCCTAGCCAGCATCCATGTCTTTCAGCACTGCCACTAATCTTTCTAAAAGCAATAAAAGGGATTGCAGGACTAGTTGACGCTTTCTTGGGTAAGTACACATGACAGCTGGTTTGTGATGGATAACTGCATGAAAATTTCTGAGTTGTTGTTTTTTGTAAATGACAGTGTTAGTATGTCGGAACTGTTACATAAAGAGCATGCACAGTTTCATTAATGGGATCATTAACAAGAAGTGTTATAGCAGTTTAAACTATATGACTAATTCTCCGTCTTTGCTATATGGTATGTTAATTATACTGCTACTACTAGTACTACTAGGTGTATTTGTAATTTTCTAATTTATCAAATGTGTTGTAATTGGTAATTCATTCATGATACTCTTTTGGCTTAGTAAGCTCCTTATGGGAAAGAACTATCTGCGGTTACTTGTGTACGGACCCATTTAGGTGCATTTGGGATAACCTTTGTTGTTTGGATGAGAATATTCTAGTTTTGAGTTTGCTAGAAATACGTTGCAACTGGGTATAAAAAATTTGTCAACTTTGATGGCCATTGTATCATTCATTGTCGAACTCAAAGAATTGACCACCAAAAGTGTTATGTGCCTTTTAGGTATGCCCACTCAGAGTAATAGAACAGTTGTTTTTTTTTTTACCATAGCAGTAAATAATTAGGATGACATCTAGCTAACTCCATAAATAGCATAGGTAAGAGCTATCTATTCTCCAGTAGCTTGTAGTTGTAAAACCAGAGATTCAAGAAGTGCAATGGTAGAGTGATGTGTCAGCGATTAGGCTTTGAAAAGACCAATCATATCTGAAACATTGAGAGACCCACGCTTTCATCACTGCAAAAACTTAGTTACTGATTCTTCAATTATCTTTGGTTGTTATGTCCTTTGACTTGCAACCATTTCATAGTTTTGTGTCAGGCGTTTTAAATTTGGCCAGTGACTCACTGTGTAGGTGGCTGTAAGTTTATCAACTGAAATATTGGAAGGAGAAATAATACTATCATGGGTGCAAGCCTGAAAGATAATTGAATAACCTATTAAGTATCTGTTACTTGTGTCAACTACTTGGTATTATTAACACCCAATCGGTAAAGAGGGTGTGAATGGGTGGACACATGAAAAACCAACAACAAAGAAATCTGTGTGTGAGTTAAGGTTGCAAACTCACTGCCACAATGATTTTATTATTCATAACTATTCTCAACAGTCCTAGAAGGTATTTCAGATCCTTCACATGGGAAACTGAAGAACGATATATTTTTTTTAATTAACCTAAACCACCTTAATTTTTCTGATGACATTGTGCCATTTACCTCTAAAGCAATTATAGTACAATAATAAATATATGAAACTTAAAAGAGTAAGTATTAAAGTAGGCCTGAAAATCAATCACAGTATGACTAAAATAATGTATAATCAACGTTTTAAGAAGACAAAGTAAGACTAACTATGAGATCTTAGAACTAGTTCATCATGTTAGGTATTTAGGTTGTTTGGTGGTAACAACTGGATGAACAGCAATAGAAATAAACAGAAGAATAAAAATGGGGTTGATTGCTTCAGGTAAACTAAATAGGGCTTTCAAAATTAAGCTGGTGATTAATCTGAAAAAAAAAAGAAAAATAAAGTTTACAAACATTGCCTAGTACAAGTTTTGACTTACGTCTTTTAATGCAAAAACCAATCAAAAGCTGAGTGTTGCTCAAAAACAATGAAGATATTCATAGAGAGAATTACTAGAGGGATAGAAAACTGACAGAGTCACCAGGAAGCCCACTGGAATGGAGAACATAATCATAACTGTTATAAAAACGGAGTAGAAGTGGATTGGACGTGTGGACTGGTGAAAAGATGGTAGATGAGACCATAACATTACCTGCTCCACTCCAGAAAATAAGCAGATGCCCAGACAATGACCGAACAAAAGGTGGATAGGCATAATTAGCAACTTATTGGCATATAACAATTGCCTGGCTTCCAGGGAAAAGTCTGAAAGCAGTGCTCATCAAGTAGTGAATCAAATGTTGTTGTTGTTGTTGTTGTTGTTGTTGTCGTTGGTAGTGGTGGTGATTAGGATGGTGGTTGGTGATGAAAATGAACTAAGAGCATTTACCCTTTGAGAAATTGTCACCCTTTTGGACCAAAAACTAACATGATTGTAGAATATGTCGTCGTAATATAGCTGCACAACACGTTTGTCTTTAATCAGACTGTTATTTCCTTTTGCAGAGATATAATGAAAATGAATACTACTAGATTGATATAGGAACAGATTATGTAACCAAAGTACAAGATGAATGAAAAGGGGGAAAATAAAGTGGATGATTCAGTCTGGTATTTAATATCCAAGATTCAAGTGAACTTGAAGATTAGGTCCATTTATCTTAAATTAAGACCATTTATACTTACCACAATGTGCTGCTTTGCATATAAGAATTTTGGCCACCTGAAACTGCTGTCCAAGTGAAAGACATCTTCAGGAGAATTTGGCATAGCCACTCAAATAAAGAAACATGAAAGATGACTAAGTCCCTGGGTTATTCAGTGACTTATTGTGTCTGCAATAGTAAGTGTGTCAAGCATACCTAGAAGAAAGTAAATTAGTGAAATTAGCCAATGAGTTTAATCCATATGCAAAACAAAGAAACCATTTTAAATCCCATCACACACAGTCTCTTTCATTTCAGCACTCATAAAGTTTTCCCAGAAAGCCAATACCATATCGTAGCTGCAGCAAAATCAGGCTAGCATAAATACCTTTTCTTGCAAGAATACATGTGAAAACATATACCAATATGCACCATCTCTACCAAACACCTAACACAGGCTACAGATAAATAACATCAAAAATTATCGTACCTTCAAAGACTAGTTTCGAGTGCTGAGTTTCATGATTCTGCTTAGCTGATAAGGATTACAAACTGCGCATCAGGTAAATGTGCAGTGTACACCTCTCCACAGAGTGATAAGTTAATTCTCTTTCTTTGACTCGGTAATAAACAAGTCAACTGCCTGTCATGTGCATCAAATTAGAGACACCAAAAGTTGGAAAATCCATGATGGGATGTAACAATATTATGAAAAGGAAAGTTGCTAATCACCATATAGGGGAGATGCTGAGTTACAGATAGGCACAACAAAAAGACTATCACAAATAAGCTTTCAGGCAGCAAGACCTTCAACAAAAATACACGGCGCAAAACACACACACACACACACACACACACACACACACACACACACACACACAAACGACTGCAGTCTCTGGCAACTGAAGCCACACTGCAAGCAGCAGCACCAGTGCATCATGGGAGTGGTGACTGGGTGGGGGTAAGGAGGAGGCTGGTGCGGGGAGGGGGAGGGATAGTAGGGTAGGGGTGGGGGACAGTGAAGTGCTGCTGGGGAGTGCGCAGGGACGAGGTGGACAGAGGGTAGGGCAGCTGTGTGCAGTCAGAAGATTAGACAGACGGCAGGGGAGAGGTGGGGGTGGGGGGTAGCGGAAAAGGAGAGAAGTAAGAAGACTGGGTATGATGGTGAAATGAGGGATATGTGGTGCTGGGATGGGGACAGGGAAGGGGCTGGATGGGTGAGGACAATGACTAATGAAGGTTGAGGCCAGGAGGGTTACGGGAATGTAGGTTATATTGCAGGGAAAGTTCTCACCTGCTCAATTCAGAAAAGCTGTTGTTGGTGGGCAGGATCTGTGTGAAGCAGTCATTGAAATGAAGGGTGTTGTGTTGGGCAGCGTGCTCAACAACAAGGTGGTCCAATTGTTTCCTGGCCACAGTTTGTCAGTGGCCATTCAACTGGACAGACAGATTGTGGGTTGTCATGCCCACGTAGAATGCAGCACATTGGTTGCAGCTTAGCTTGTAGATCACATGACTGGTTTTGCAGGTAGCCCTGCATGTGATGGGATATGTGATGTGTGTGACCAGACTGAAGTAGGTGGTGGTGGGAGGATGTATTGGACAGGTGTTGCAGCTAGATCTATTACAGGGATATGAGCCATGAGGTAAGGGTTGGAAGCAGAGATTGTGTAGGGATGGACGAGTATATTGTGTAGGTTTGGTGAATGGCAGAATACCACTGTGGGAGGAATGGGAAGGTTAGTGGGGAGGACATTTCTCATTTCAGGGCATGACAAGAGGTAGTCGAAACCCTGGCAGAGAATGTAATTTAGTTGCTTCAGTCCGGGGTGGTACTGAGCTACGAGGGGAATGCTCTTCAGTTGCCATACTGTGAGACTTTGGGAGTTGGTGGGTGACTGCAAAGATAAGGCACAGATTATTTGTTTTTGTACAAGGTTGGGAAGATAAATACTGTCTGTGAAGGCTTCAGTGAGACCCTCGATATATTTCGAGAGGGACTGCTTGTCACTGCAGGTGTGATGACCACAGGTGGCTAGGCTGTATGGAAGGGAATTCTTGGTATGGAATGGGTGGCGGCTGCCGAAGTGGAGGTATTCCTGCTGGTTAGTGTGTTTGATATGGACATAGACACTGATGTTGCCATCTTTGAGTGTGGCGGTCAACATCTAGGAAGGTGGCTTGTATGGGTTGAGTAGGACCAGGTGAAATAAATGGGGGAGAAGCTGTTGAGGTTCTGGAGGCATGTGGATAGGGTGTCCTCACCCTTGATCCAGATCGCAAAGATGTCATCAGTGAATCTGAACCAGGTGAGGGGTTTAGGATTCTGGGTGTTTAGGAATGATTCTTCTAGATGACTTATGAGTAGGTTAGCATAGGATGATGCCATGCAGGTGCCCATAGCTGTACCACAAATTTGTTTGTAGGTAATGCCTTCAAAGGAGAAGTTATTGTGGCTGGGGATATAGTTGCTTATGGTGACTAGGAAGGAGGTTATTGGTTTGGAATCTGTCGGGTGTTGGAAAAGGTAGTGTTCAATTTTGGTAAGGCCATGGGCATTAGGGATTTTGG
Organism: Schistocerca nitens; assembly: GCF_023898315.1. NCBI lineage: Eukaryota > Metazoa > Arthropoda > Insecta > Orthoptera > Acrididae > Schistocerca > Schistocerca nitens. Next base: position 295,940,452 of record NC_064620.1, read on the forward strand.
TGTAAAGGGAGATGGGACCAGTAGTGATGAGCAGGGCACTGTTTGGTAAAGCAACAGGAGCTGTGGAGAGTCTGTGGATGAAATGGTTGGTGTCTTTTATATAGGGGGGTAGGTTCTGGGTAATAGGTTGAAGGTGTTTGCCTGTGACAGCAGAGATTCTCTCAGTGGGAGCCCAGTACCCCACCACAATGGGGCATCCTGGGTAGTTCGGTTTATGGACTTCAGGAAGCACTTAGAAGGTAGGAGTTCTGGGAGTGGTAGGGGTGAGCAGCGAGATGGATTCCAGGGAGAGGTTCTGGGATGGGCCTAAGGCTTTGAGGAGCAGTCATCTTGCTGGATTTCTGAAATGGGGTCATTGTGGCAAGATTTGTTGGTGGGTGTATCTATCAGCTGGCAGAGTCATTCTGCCAGGTAATCCTTGTGGTTCAGAACAGTAGTGGTGGAACCTTTGGCTGCAGGTAGGATTATGAGGTTGGGATTAGTTTTTAGATGGTGGACTGCAGCTCTTTCTGTGGATGTAAGGGTGGTTTGCATGTTGAGGGATTTGGGGATTAATGATGAGGCAAGATTTGAGGTTAAGAAATTCTGGAAAGTTAGCAGGGGATGATTGGGGGGAGTGGGGGTGGACCACAGTTGGATGGCAGAGTGAACTGAGTCAGGCAGGGTTCAACATTGGTCTTTGGTTGAGTCTGATTGTTAGTGTTGGTGACAAAAAAGTGTTTCCACTGTAGGACCGGGGGAAGGAGAGAAGATCTTTAACAAGTCCTGTATTATTGAATTTGGGAATGGGGCAAAAATTGAGGTCTTTAGCAAGGACTGATATTTCTTTGGGGCTAAGGCCTGTGGAGGAAAGGTTGTTGTAGAAATGGTGGAAGTGGTACTCCAAGTTGGGAGCTGGGTGGAGAGTTTTTTGAGGTGGTGTTGTGCATGTTGTTCTAGTTCCTGAATGGCAAGAGTTTCAGTGTGTGTTATGGGTTCCAGGAATTTGGGCTTACGTAACAGGAGAATTTTGCGGATGGAGAGAAGGTACTGCAAGGAGGTTTGGCCTTTGTTGATATGGTTTTGCAGGACAGTATTGTTGAGGGGTAAGGATTGGCGGAATTTGAAGAGATGGAGGTCATTGTGAAGGGTGGATGGCAGCTGGAGATGGGTAATTTGATGTTAAGGCCATTTTGGAGGATTCCATGAGCTAAGCAACAATGCAGCAATATATGGGTCTGGGTTCTGGCTAGGCTTTAGGAAGCTTTTCTGTATTGATGCTGATGGAAAGAGTAAGGATCCATGGTTGTGGAAAAAATGCATAAAATTACGTAAATAACATAGAATTACGTCTCAAAAAATTCACAAAAATACGTGAGAAAAATCACGAGAAGGATGAAATGGATGCAAAAGGGGGAAACAAGATGAAATCTGAGGGAGTCGATGATAGGGGAATACAAAAACTCACTAAAATTGGTGTGAAGTCACAACGAAATCAAAGAAAAGATATAAACAATAAGAAAAATATATTACTGTGGGTAGCAGGCCTGATGGTGGATAAGTGTCAAAAAGGGGGACAGCAAATGTGACTGGATGAGGTGAAATTAGTGGGTGCGCACTGGGGTAGAACAGAGAAAGACTGGGAGTGGGGAGCGGTTTGAAGGATCTGGGGTATGGCTGTGGGTACCGGCATGGCATCATCCTATGCCAACCTATTCATGGCCCAACTAGAGGAATCATTCCTATACACCCAGTATCCTAATCCCCTCACCTGCTTCATATTTATTGATGACTTTTTGTGATCTCGATCAAGGATGACGACACCTTATCTGCATTCGACCAGAACATCATCATCTTCTCCTCCATTTACTTTACCTGGTCCTACTCAACCAAACAAGCCACCTTCCTAGATGTTGACTTCCACCTCAAAGATGGCTACATCATTATCTATGTCCATATCAAACCTACTGACCACCAGCAATACCTCCACTTCACCATCTGCCACCTGTTCCATACCAAGAATTCCCTTCCATACAGCCTAGCCACCCATGGTCATCACATCTACAGTGACAAGTGAAATATACCGAGAGTCTCACTGAGGCCTTTACAGACTGTAATTATTGCCCCAACCTTGTAGAAAACAAATATTTCATGCCTTATCTTTCCAGTCACCCATGACCGTCCCAATGTCTCACCATCCAGTCACAGAAGAGCATTCTCCTCGTAACTCAGCACCACCCAGGACTGGAGCAACTGAATTATATTCTTTGCTGGGGTTTCAACTACCTCTCATCGTGCCCTGAAATGACAAATGTCCTCCCCACAATCCTTCCCACCCGTCTCGCAGGGTTATTCTGCTGTCCACCGAACCTACACAATATACTTGTCCATCCCTACACAACCTTTGCTCCCAACCCCTTACCTCATGGCTCATATCCCTGTAATAAACCTAGATACAACACCTGTCCCATACATCCACCCACAATCACCTACTCCAATTCGGTCACAAACATCATCTATCCCATGAAAGACAGGGCTACCTGTGAAAACAGTCATGTGATCTACAAGCTAAGCTGCAACCACTGTGCTGCATTCTATGTGGGCATGACAACCAACAATCTGTCTGTCCGCTTGAATGGCCACTGACAAACTGTGGCTAAGAAACAAGTGGACCACCCTATTACTGAGCACACTGCCCAGCACGACACTCTTCATTTCAATGACTGCTTCACAGCATGTGCCATGTGGATCCTGCCCACCAACACCAGCTTTTCTGACTTGCACACATGGGAACTTTTCCTGCAATATATCCTACATTCCTGTAACCTTCCTGGCCTCAAGCTTCGTTAATCATTGTCCTCACCCATCCAGCCCCTTCCCTGTCCCCATTCCAGCACTACGCATCCCTCATTCCACCATTGCTCCCAGTCTTCTTACGTCTCTCCTTTTCCACTGCACCCCCCCCCCTTCCCCCTCCTCACCTCTCCCCTCCCGCCCATCTAACTTCCCGACTGCATATATCTGCCCTACCCTTTCTCTACCTCATCCCTGCGCGTTCCCTTGTCCTTCCCCCACCCCTTCTCTATAATCCCTCCCGCTCCCCACCCCAGCCTCGTCCTTACCCGCACCCAGTCGCCACTCCCATGATGCACTGGTGCTGCTGCTTGCAGTGTGGCTTCAGTCGCCAGAGACTGCAGTCGTGTGTGTTAGTTGCGTTTGTGTGTGTGTGTGTGGGGGGGGGGGTGTCTATTTTTGATGAAGGCCTTGCTGGCTGGAAGCTTATTTGTGACACTCTTTTTGTTGTGCCTATCTACGACTCAGCATCTCCGCTGTGTGGTGAGTAGCAACTTTCCTTTTCATAAAGTTAGAGACACCAGTTACTTAAGTTAATGTCCTTGTGCTAGATATCCAGAGCTGAATTTCGCCAGTTTTTGAATATCTTTCTGAACTAGTTAATACAATAGCTTTGACAGTTAAACAACTGGACTCATATTCAGACGATTAAGCTACTTCTTTATTGTTTATATCAATACTGTTGTTCCTCAATACCATCTGTTTAATGCTTATTATGTGTTGTGTGCAAAAAAACCAGATAAAATAACAAAATCACTACATACTATACAGCATATTTCAAAAAGATTAATCCAATTTCACAAGACTTTATCTTCTTCATGAATGAATATGTTGTTGTTGTTGTTGTTGTTGTGGTCTTCAGTCCTGAGACTGGTTTGATGCAGCTCTCCATGCTACTCTATCCTGTGCAAGCTTCTTCATCTCCCAGTACTTAACTGCTACCTACATCCTTCTGAATCTGCTTAGTGTATTCATCTCTTGGTCTCCCTCTACGATTTTTACCCTCCACGGTGCCCTCCAATGCTAAATTAGTGATCCCTTGATGCCTCAGAACATGTCCTACCAATCGGTCCCTTCTTATTGTCAAGTTGTGCCACAAACTCCTCTACTCCCCAATTCTATTCAATACTTCCTCATTAGTTATGTGATGTACCCATCTAATCTTCAGCATTCTTCTGTAGCACCACATTTCGAAAGCTTCTATTCTCTTCTTGTCCAAACTGTTTATCCTCCACGTTTCACTTCCATACATGGCTACACTCCATACAAATACTTTCAGAAACGACTTCCTGACACTTAAATGTATACTTGATGTTAAAAAATTTCTCTTCTTCAGAAACTCTTTCCTTGCCATTGCCAGTCTACATTTTATATCCTCTCTACTTCGACCATCTTCAGTTATTTTGCTCCCCAAATAGCAAAACTCCTTTACTACTTTAAGCGTCACATTTCCTAATCTAATTCCCTCAGCATCACCCAATTTAATTCACCTACATTCCATTATCCTCGTTTTGCTTTTGTTGATTTTCATCTTATATCCTCCTTTCAAGACACTGTCCATTCCGTCCAACTGCTCTTCCAAATCCTTTGCTGTCTCTGACAGAATTACAAAGTCATCGACAAACCTCAAAGTTTTTATTTCTTCTCCATGGATTTTAATACCTACTCTGAATTTTTTTTTGTTTCCTTCACTGCTTGCTCAATATACAGATTGAATAACATCGGGGAGAGGCTACAACCCTGTCTTACTCCCTTCCCAACCACTGCTTCCCTTTCATACCCCTCGACTCGAATAACTGCCATCTGCCATCTGCTTTCTGTACAAATTGTGAATAACATCGGGGAGAGGCTACAACCCTGTCTTACTCCCTTCCCAACCACTGCTTCCCTTTCATACCCCTCGACTCGAATAACTGCCATCTGCTTTCTGTACAAATTGTAAATAGACTTTTGCTCCCTGTATTTTACCCCTGCCACCTTTAGATTTCGAAAGAGAGTATTCCAATCAACATTGTCAAAAGCTTTCTCTAAGTCTACAACTGCTAGAAACGTAAGTTTGTCTTTCTTTAATCTTTCTTGTAAGATAAGTCGTAGAGAAGGTATTGCCTCACATGTTCAAATATATGAATATAGAAACACAGAATGAATCTTGTGAGTGACTTATGCATCAAAACTAGAAGTGCACCTTGGTACCAGTTCAAGAGTGCCCATATGATTGATAGTTTGTAAGGGAAATCTAGACCAAGGGTGTTGAAAATTTTTTAATGTTTTGGAAGATGAATGGCGAATTTTAAGCAGTGGCGAAAACATTTCAGTTCCGACTCTGTTAAAATTTAAATAATACCAACTTTTACATGATATTTCGTGAAAGAAAAACACCTAACTGCACTATATTTTTTTCTTTTTGTGAGCGGAAGGGGGTAGGGAACGATCCCTCTTGCCCAGGTATGGATGTCCCAGTTGTAATATCCCATATATGTGTTGTTGGTAGGGCTCTCCAAGGTGCAGCTCACTTCCTCATGTGCTCTCGCATTCATTAGCCGTTACCTGCTGAGTTGAGACAGCAGCAACACAGCAATAAAAAGAGTTTTACATTCTCCATTTCAAGAGGTAAAACTTGGTTACAACTGTATGGCATGAATTTCATTGAGAGTATAGCACTGTGTCTTCTCCAGCGTAAAGGATGTATGGTTCTTGAATTGACTCTTGGCATCTGAGATAACTTGATCTCATGATATGTGATTTTATTTGTATAGCTTTGTGAAAGACAATCTATGCACCTCCCTTTCAAATAGCTTGGGATAAATTGTGACACTTCCAGGAAATAGCAGTGAATGCAGTAACTCTGGGCATGCTAGCAAAAGTATTGAATAAGTTTGACCATCATATGGATGATTTTTGTGCATCCAGTGGACTACACATTGAACGTTCGTGAATTACATATGAAAACTTTATTCCCAAACTTCGTCGTCAGAAGTATCCCAAGGCTGTTTGTGAATACATGTAAAAGACATACCTGTGCGAAATGTGATGGATGGTTATTTTTTGGATAAAATCTTTGTAGTCCTATGCATAAAGTAAAGGACGCCCCAAGTCTTTGTCTACATGTATATGGAAGGTATAATTTTGTGAAATTAGGTGACTCTTTTTGAAACTCACTATACTTCCAATGAAATGTAAAATGTCAGTGATGAAGGGTTTTCTACATCTACATCCATATTATGCAAACCACTGTGAAGTGCATGGCAGAGAGTATGTCCCATTCTACCGAATATTAGGGCTTACCCCCTCCGCCCCCCGGCCGATCCCATTCTCACATCAAGCAAAGGAAGGATGGCTCTCTCTCTCTCTCTCTCTCTGTGTGTGTGTGTGTGTGTGTGTGTGTGTGTGTGTGTGTGTGTGTGCTCCCTATGGGAGCTATATATGTATGGAGTTGTAGTATATTTTTGGAGTCATCATTTAAAGACAATTCTTGAAACTTTGTAAGTAGGCACTCTTGGGGTAGTTTGCATCTAACTTCAAGAATCTGCCAGTTCAGTTCTTTCAGCATGTCTGTGACAATCTCCCGTAGGTCAAAGAAACCTGATCCTACATGATGGTTCCATTTCATGTCCCCACCAAATGTTACATCCAGGTATTTGTATGAGTAGATTGAGTCCAACTGTGACTCGTGACTCATTATGTTATAGTTACGGGATACAAGGCTTTTTTTCATTTTTTGAATTGTACTGTTTCACATTCCTGAATGTTTAAAATAGATTGCCAGTCTTTGAACCAAATTTTCGCCATTTTAAGCTCTGAATATTTTTGCAGCTTCTTTCAGACTGCTCTTCATTATAGATAACTGCATCATCTGTGAAAGTCATATGTTACTATCAATATTTTCTGCAATAACATACAACATGAACAGCAAGGGATGCAAAACACCTCCCTGTGGAACACCCATAGTTACTTTTACATCTGTCGATGACTTTTCGTGTAAGATAATTTGCTGTGTCCTCCCTACCATAAAACCCTTACATATTTCTCATGATACCCCTTATGATCGTACTTCTGATAATAAGCATAGGTGCTGTACTGAGTCAAATTACTTTTGGGAATTGAGAAATACTGCACTTACCTGACTGGTTTGATCCTCAGCTTTCAGTATGACATGAGAGACAAAAGTGCGAGTTGGATTTCACATGATCGATATTTTTGGAAACCTTGTTGGTTGACATCGAGGATGTCATTCTGTTTTAGACATCCCATTATGTTTAAGTTCAGAGTATGTTCTAAGATTTTACAACACATGAAGTCAAAGACATTGGACAGTAGTTTTAGGGATCACTGATACTACCATTTTTTGGGAATGATTGTGACCTGTGTTTTTTTCCTGCTAATGGGCATGGTGTTTTCTTCGAGGGATGTATAAGTATGATAGATTATAGTCAACAGGGGGGCTAACTCAGCTGCAAATTGAGTGTAGAATCTGATAAATCCTTTGGGCCCTGGGACTTTTGTCAGTTTTACAGATTTTAGCTGTTTCTCAGCAACACTGACATTAGTGTTTTTTCACTCATCTTTTCAGTAGTATGAGAGTTAAAAATTGGTATTTTCCTTTGTGAAGGAACATTTGAAAATAGAATTAAGCATTTCTGCTTTTGCTTTGCTGCTCTCAGTTTCAGATCCTCTGTCATCCATGAGTGACTGGACACTAACTTTGATGCTACTATCACCCCTTACATATGACCAGAAATTCTATGGGTTTTGTGAAAGATCTTTAGACAGCATTTTGGTATGGTAGTCATTGAATTCTTCACCAATTGTTCTCTTGACGGCCATATGTGTTTTCTTCAGCATCTCTCTGCCTATAGTCCTATCCCTTTTTCACTCATTGTGTAGTAGTCTCTGTTTCTTTATAAGTTTTTTTACAGTGACTGTATGCCATGGAAGGTCCCTCTCATCATGAAACTGAGTCAATATAGTTACTTTTAGTTGCAAGTAATTGTTGGACAGCACTTCTTCCAAAAGTCTTGGACTGTCTTGTTGTGGTATGTACAGTAACTTATCTGATTTAAAGTTAAGGAGCAAAACGAAAATATTTGTCAAATTGCAGGGTCTGGAGAGCTATGATAATAAATTGCAACCACTGGTTAGGAGAGCATGCCCTGATATTCATTAGTTTTTACAGTTCATTTCAAGGTACAGTAGGTGGACTAACTTCTAACAACAAATCAGAACATCAAGTGATGAAATCTAATGCTATGCCAATATTTTGGAGGACCTTGAAATCACACATTGACTGTCTTGGATTGAATTTTACATAGTTTATTTAAATATATATAAATATATAGAAAGGAATGCCAGATACCTTCTCTCATTATCATCAGAACTGTACTGATGCTCCATCTCTAATGAGCCTACTTTGCTGGAATTTGAAGTTCAGGCAAAGTCAACTGAGGCAAGGCAAAATAAAGAGAATGGGTAAAAGTACTGTGGAAATGTTTTTGAGCTGAATAACAGAAATAAGATAACTGTTTGTTGACAGAAAATTTAGCACCATTATGCATACACACACACACACACACACACACACACACACACAAAGATGATGTGACTTACCAAACGAAAGCGCTGGCAGGTCGATAGACACACAAACAAACACAAACATATACACAACATATACACAAAATTCAAGCTCTCGCAACCAACAGTTGCTTCGTCAGGAAAGAGGGAAGGAGAGGGAAATACGAAAGGATGTGTGTTTTAAGGGAGCCCAAACTCTTTGCCTTTACAAATGTCTGCTTGTGTCTGTGTATGTGCGGATGGATATATGTGTGTGTGTGCGCGAGTGTATACCCGTCCTTTTTTCCCCCTAAGGTAAGTCTTTCCGCTCCCGGGATTGGAATGACTCCTTACCCTCTCCCTTAAAACCCACATCCTTTCGTCTTTCCTTCTCCTTCCCTCTTTCCTGACGAAGCAACCGTTGATTGCGAAAGCTTGAATTTTGTGTGTATGTTTGTGTTTGTTTGTGTGTCTATTGACCTGCCACCGCTTTCGTATGGTAAGTCACATCATCTTTGTTTTTAGATATATTTTTCCCGCGTGGAATGTTTCCCTCTATATATATATATATTGGACATATATTAAGTGTTTGCCAATAATGAAACTTCTAATGCTACACTTTCTAGCAGTGTTTGTATCTTTTATGTATTCGTATTCCTTTTTCCTTGTACCCTTGATTTAATGCTCCTTGTACTTTTGGTTCTTGGTTTCAGTGTTGTTTCCATATTCCTATCAATACATTCCTGCACCATCCTGTGAAGTGGAACAGTTTTTTATGTACCAAAATTGTAGTCAATGAATTTATAATACTTATTTCCACTTATTGCACAGAGCACAACTTAATCATAGCTAACACTTGGTTTAAGAATCATGATTATGACCTGTAGATTAAAACTGAAGAAACTGCAAAAAGGTGGGAATTTGAGGAGATGGGACCTGGATAAACTGAAAGAACCAGAGGTTGTACAGAATTTCAGGGAGAGCATAAGGGAACAATTGACAGGAATGGGGGAAAGAAATACAGTAGAAGAAGAATGGGTAGCTTTGAGGGATGAAGTAGTGAAGGCAGCAGAGGATCAAGTAGGTAAAAAGACGAGGGCTAGTAGAAATCCTTGGGTAACAGAAGGAATATTGAATTTAATTGATGAAAGGAGAAATTATAAAAATGCAGTAAATGAAGCAGGCAAAAAGGGATACAAACGTCTCAAAAATGAGATCGACAGGAAGTGCAAAAATGCTAAGCAGGGATGGCTAGAGGACAAATGTAAGGATGTAGAGGCTTATCTCACTAGGGGTAAGATAGATACTGCCTACAGGAAAATTAAAGAGACCTTTGGAGATAAGAGAACCACTTGTATGAACATCAAGAGCTCAGATGGAAACCCAGTTCTAAGCAAAGAAGGGAAAGCAGAAAGGTGGAAGGAGTATATAGAGGGTCTATACAAGGGCGATGTACTTGAGGACAATATTATGGAAATGGAAGAGGATGTAGATGTAGATGAAGATGAAATGGGAGATACGATACTGCGTGAAGAGTTTGACAGAGCACTGAAAGACCTGAGTCGAAACAAGGCCCCCGGAGTAGACAACATTCCATTGGAACTACTGACGGCCTTGGGAGAGCCAGTCCTGACAAAACTCTACCATCTGATGAGCAAGATGTATGAAAGAGGCGAAATACCCTCAGACTTCAAGAAGAATATAATAATTCCAATCCCAAAGAAAGCTGGTGTTGACAGATGTGAGAATTACCGAACAGTCGGTTTAATAAGCCACTACTGCAAAATACTAACACGAATTCTTTACAGACGAATGGGAAAACTAGTAGAAGCTGACCTCGGGGAAGATCAGTTTGGATTCCGTAGAAATACTGGAACACGTGAGGCAATACTGACCTTACGACTTATCTTAGAAGAAAGATTAAGGAAAGGCAAACCTATGTTTCTAGCATTTGTAGACTTAGAGAAAGCTTTTGACAATGTTGACTGGAATACTCTCTTTCAAATTCTAAAGGTGGCAGGGGTAAAATACAGGGAGCGAAAGGCTATTTACAATTTGTACAGAAACCAGATGGCAGTTATAAGAGTCGAGGGACATGAAAGGGAAGCAGTGGTTGGGAAGGGAGTAAGACAGGGTTGTAGCCTCTCCCCGATGTTATTCAATCTGTATATTGAGCAAGCAGTAAAGGAAACAAAAGAAAAATTCGGAGTAGGTATTAAAATCCATGGAGAAGAAATAAAAACTTTGAGGTTCGCTGATGACATTGTAATTCTGTCAGAGACAGCAAAGGACTTGGAAGAGCAGTTGAACGGAATGGATCGTGTCTTGAAGGGAGGATATAAGATGAACATCAACAAAAGCAAAACGAGGATAATGGAATGTAGTCGAATTAAGTCGGGTGATGATGAGGGTATTAGATTAGGAAATGAGACGCTTAAAGTAGTAAAGGAGTTTTGCTATTTGGAGAGCAAAGTAACTGATGATGGTTGAAGTAGAGAGGATATAAAATGTAGACTGGCAATGGCAAGGAAAGCATTTTCTGAAGAAGAGAAATTTGTTAACATTGAGTATAGATTTAAGTGTCAGGAAGTCATTTCTGAAAGTATTTGTATGGAGTGTAGCCATGTATGGAAGTGAAACATGGACGGTAAATAGTTTGGACAAGAAGAGAATAGAAGCTTTCGAAATGTGGTGCTACAGAAGAATGCTGAAGATTAGATGGGTAGATCACATAACTAATGAGGAGGTACTGAATAGGATTGGGGAGAAGAGGAGTTTGTGGCACAACTTGACCAGAAGAAGGGATCGGTTGGTAGTACATGTTCTGAGGCATCAAGGGATCACCAATTTAGTATTGGAGGGCAGTGTGGAGTGTAAAAATCATAGGGGGAGACCAAGAGATGAATACACTAAGCAGATTCAGAAGGATGTAGGTTGCAGTAGGTACTGGGAGATGAAGAAGCTTGCACAGGATAGAGTAGCATGGAGAGCTGCATCAAACCAGTCTCAGGACTGAAGACCACAACAACAACAACAACAACAACATTCCCACAAGTCTGTAAATAACAGAATTTATTAATATTTTTTGGCTGTGTTGTTTTAAACAAGGCAAGTATTTGTTTTCACTTGTATTTTCTATTAGTTTATAAATATTACTTGAGAAAGACAGTTCTGTACATTATATCTTAGCAAAACAGGCTATTTTGGTTTCATAAAATCCAAAAATAGAATAATAGTATAGGTGTTTCTCATCGTTAATTGTTAATAAAATATAGATAAAAGGTCAAATAAGAATCTAATTTATTACAACAATGCATCTCTTAATAATAATAATAATCTTACATTATATTTTGCTCGTCCTAGTGTGAAATTATTTGTGTTAGCCGTACAGACTTTATCCCATTTGATTTTGCATTTCACTTCTCTAAGTGGGCGGTACATGAACTTACTTCTGGTTATTGATCAGTTTTGAAAGTGTGAGGCTGCAGGGAAAAAAAAGAAGTCTATATACATTTCAGAAAACATGATACTGACGGAAACACAACAATACAAAATAGATACAAATTGAGAGGCTATGTAAAAAAAAAGGTCTATATACGTTTCAGGATACAGATACAAATTACTGTTCCAAGAGGACCATGGACTTCCACAATTACTACAATTGCTCATAATAAGAATCATAAGTATCCAAAAACTTCTGATTATAACAGGCTGTTGCTTGAGTTACATTTCTTGAAATGTTTAATGTGTTTGCTGTATACAGTGTTTTAATCTTTCGACTATTTGCATTCGAATCTGCATAGGCCCATCCGGATTTAGGTTTTCTGTGATATCCCTTAAATCACTCCACACAAATGCCACCATGGAAAGGGCATGACTGATTTACTTCCCCATCCGTGAAACTACCCAAGGTTGTACTTTGTCTCTAATGACCTCAGTGTTGACGGGACATTAAATCCTAATCTTTCTTTCTTTCTTCCTTCCAACTATTCACTGCCAATAAAAATGTTTTTCTATGCCTCTACATACTTATGGATTCCCCAATGACTCACTTCCTGATTCATGTCCTTGAAGAGCATTTCACTTAAAAATTCATCAGTAAAATATTAACATATATTTGCTTTTGTAAATATGTGACATATATTTTGGTTTTTATGACATATTCTAAATCTTCAGGGATTTTCTGTCCATGGATTGAAAGAAGAAATTGATCTCTTCACCTTATCCAGTACCCTGTTTCATTCTTGTGGTAGTGTGACGGTGATCCTTCTGTTGGAAATAAAATTCCTCATTATCATACTGTACATGAATGGTAGGGTAGACAAGTGTCACAGATACGCTTAATCACTTGTACCTTAAAAAATTAATAGTCTAATTAGGACCAGACATAAAATTGTACTGAATTGACTTAATTTCAACGAAAGCCTGTGACGTAGCTGCACACGACTACATGCAGTTATTTCAGTTCATTGTTCCATTTAACTTAAACCGTGTTTAATTTAACAAAACAGTTTTCTCCCTGAAATCCTCATGCTCATATGCTATGTGCTTGAAACAACTGTTAAGAGTTGCATTTTGTGATTAGGATGATCCTCATGTAATATAGCCACCTGATATTGCAAGAATTTCATGTCAAACTTCTGATATCCACTTTCTCATTTGCACATAGTTTGGTGACTGCAAAGATCTCTTAGAACTAGCATTTTGTGTATCATATGTTGTACCACAAATTTCAAATTTTCTGCAAATGTGTTGTATTGTTAGTCATTTTCATGACTCCATTCTGTGTTGTTGACTGTTACTAGAAGACCCTTGCATGGAGCTAATTCTCATGGCTAGACATGGAGTGCATAATACTTGCACAACAGACCCCTTTGTTGAAAAGTGATGAAACTGTATGGCCAGGTAGAGTACTGAAACTGAAGGTTTAAAGTAATGGTCTTCTTTGTCTTTTGTTTCATTATCCCCTAAACCTAATCATGCAATTACTTTTTTAGTTACTTTTTGATATTTATTGTGTTACTATTTTGTTTTTACACAAATAAAAAAGGAAGTGTGTTTTTAAAATTTGATATTACAAATACATTTTGTAGTTTTGGACTTGACAGAGGTCGCTATTGCTATTTCATCTAGTGCCACAAGATATGGTTTTTTACTTAAATGTTTCAAAGTTGAAGATTCAAGAGGAAATAATTTTTACATATATCATTGTTTTATTACACAATAATTGACTACTTTCTCTGGATTCGAGTTGTATATCTCACCGTTTCCAGAATTCATCTCTTTCTTTTCTTCCTTTCTTTCTTTTTAGTATGTATACACACTTCACAGTTCATTCAATAACCCAAACAGAAGAGGAATACTTAACAGCAAGAAAGCTGGAAGTTACATGAGATACCTCCTTCATAGATAAGACACACTTTATTACAATTCTCTCTTTGAATTGTAGTCTGATGCATACTTCCACCTCAAAGATTTATGCTGATATTCTGTTGTATAGTTCTTCAGTTTGTCATTTCCGGATATCAGCATTGTGCATGACTTTAACGTTTATCATTGATGCTCTCATTCAGAGTCAGCGCGCTCCACAAATACACATACTATTACATTTCTTTATACTGGGAGTCAATTTTTGCATTGTCTCAACACTTTACATTATGGGTCTACTATGTACAACAGAACTGGCCACAAACAGTTTCTTAGAGATATTCATGTTGTTAATAATACTGATCTTATTGCCCATTCTGAAGCTGCCCCAGTGTTGCATACACAACTGATGATTTCTCACCATTGAGAGCTGTTCTTATTTGTCTTTTGGAAAAACCACAATGCATTCATATCTACTTATATGTGTTGCAATTGTATTTTTTGTTTACTAGGTCATAGTGTGCCACATATCAAAGTTTGGATGCTGTTACCATATTATGCAGTCTTGATTTTGTGAATGAAAAATATAATCTTAGTTTCAGTGTTTGTTATATATGTGGGTCTTATGAATTAATGGTTTGACATCAGGGAAGTCGTCATACGGAAGTACATAATGTGGTCTGTAGTACTACAATGAAGTGATGTGTGCATTATATTACGTGCATAGTTCTGCATATTTAGTTTATAATCCTTTTAATAATGTGGAGTGACCCGTTTTCTTTCCATGACAGTTTGTCACTGCACATGCACTTCATCACTTGAAATTATGTAAACGTTTATACTGATGTGGCTAATAGATCCCTGAATACTGACAGTTGTGAAATAAAGTAACATAACAAGGTAGCACATGACATATAGGATATTGTGCACTATTCAAACTTGCACTGATGTGAGAAGTACTAATCGTATAGTAAGTTAATAGCCCCCTCCCTTTTCCCTCTTCCCTCCTCCTCCCTCCCACTCCCCCTCCCCCACTGCTCACCCTCCCCCCTCCCCCCTCCTCCCCTCCCCCTGTTGATTCTTCTTTTGTTTCTTCTTTTCTCTCGATTGAAGAATTACTTTATTTGTAGTAAAGCCATAGAGAAACATAATACAACAATTTCAAAAGAAAAGAGGAAATGTTTGAAAATAATCATAGTGTGCATATATTTGAATTGTTACAATTGTCTGTCTGTTACACGAATGGGAGCTGCTACTTCTTTGAGAGTATCAGAGATTACCAAAGAAGTCTTTTGCTCAAAGTTGACCTGAAAATTCTCATATATGCTCACTGTGAAGCTTGCTAGAATTCAGAATTTTTGGTTTAGATTATCATTTATTTTAATATCCATATGGTCAGCCAGTAAATTTATGATTAGCTTTTAACAGTTAATTTTTTTATGTGTGGCCACAGAAAATTCTTTGATTTTTACTGTTTGGTGAATGTAGTAAACTATCTCCCCCTCTTTCCACAAAAGGAAATCATAGGGGGTATAACTATAGTAGGAAAGTTCTGGGAGAACATAAATAGTCCAGGAGTAAAGGAGACTAATCACTGAAAAGCAGAAGCGTTCAGTCCTCAACAGGCATACATAAAAAAGACAGAAAACTTGCTAGCTTTCAGAGTAAGTCCTTTCTTAAGCTAAAGCACACACACAGCCCAGCCCCCCCCCCTACTCCCCACCCCTCCACCCCCCACACACCATTGTGTGTGCACATGCCTATGCTCCTACATATTTGTACTGACTGGATGCACATTGCCAGGAATGCATTTCGGCAGGTGGACTAGCCTGGGGTCGGGGTTGTGTTGGGTGGGATGGGGTAGCTAGAAGGAGAGAGAGGAAAGAGGGGTTGAGGGTGGGTAGCTAGTGTGTTGGATTGATGCATCTGGTTTGTTTATTAGGAATGGGAGAGGGAGGAATGGCAGAAGTGTGGACTAGGCATGTGATTCACTGATGTGAGAGACAGTGGGGAGCAGAGCATCGTGAAGGCAATATGGGGAGGTGAATTGGGAGGGGTTGATAGGACAAAGGAAAGTTAGCTAAAGGAGAGTGAGGCCAGTACAGTTTCAGGAGTGTAGGTTGTATTGCAAGGATAACTCCCATCTGCGTATTTCGAAAAAGCTGATGGTGGACAGGATTGAGATGGCCCATGTTGTGAAGCAGCCACTGAAATCTCAGCTGCATGCTGTGCCACTGGGTGATCTATTTTGTTTTTGGCTACAGTTTGGCAGTGACTATTCATTCAGGTTGACAGCTGGTTGTCTGTCATACCATCTTAAAAGGTTGTGGAGTGGTTGCAGCAGAGTTGGTTTATGAAATGGCTCCTTTCACTGGCAGAACAGTCTCTGAAGGGCAGAACTGGATTACGAAAGGCCTGAGTGGTTGGGTTTGGCAAGTCTTACATCCGGGTCTTCCACAACTACATGCAGCTGAGCACAGTGCTCTCGATTTCAATGGCTGCTGACCAACCCAGTCCAGTTGGATGCTTCTCTCAACCACCAACCTTTTTTAACTGTGCAGATGGGAGTCATACTTGTGACACATCCTTTGCTCCTGGAACCACTCCAGCCAGGTGTCTACTAACAGATTGACCCTCCACCAACAACATCCCCTTTCTTTGTCCTATTGCTCCCTTCACTTCACCTTGTGCTACTCCCCCCCCCCCCCCCCCCAAGCTCTGAAACACATGCATCACATGGCTAGCCTGTGCTGCTACCATCGCTCCCTCCTGCACTCCTAACCAGCAAACCAGCTGCCTCCCTCCAAACCACCACTAGCTACACATCCCCAACTTCTCTTCCTGCCTCCTGCCTCCCTCTCCATCTAACCACCCCACCTGACACAACACTAACTTGCTATAGTCCACCTGCTGTATTGCACTCCTGGTATTGTGTGTCCAGCCAGCAGTATCTAGGGGCACAGGTGTGTGTGTGTGTGTGTGTGTGTGTGTGTGTGTGTGAGTTGAGTGAGACAGAGAGAGAGAGAGAGAGAGAGGGAGAGAGAGATTGTACCATATATCCAGAACGGATTTACTCCAAAACCTCAAAACCAAGCAAGTTTCCTTTTTTTTTGTGTATGTTTTCCACGAATAAATGCTTCTGCCTTCTGGAAAATTTTGGGAGGTATACAAGTAATGGAATGAGTACAACCAACCACTCGCCATGGTGTATGGTGGCTATGCATGGAAAGAAGAAGCTCAATATTGTGTCTTAGACTCCTTACTATTCACACACACACACACACACACACACACACACACACTTACTCTGTAGCCTATTGCAACAGCCTGGCTACATTTCATGCACTTATTGCTGAGGTGTTGGAATAAATCTTTACTGATTCTCATGGCTCTTATGTCAGCTAATCATAGTTTTGTCATTAGTGATAAAGACACTTGCTGATTTGAGATTTTAAGACACTATGAAGTACTTGCTTTTCTTAGGCAACACTAACCTTAAAACATGTATGTATTATAGTTATAATAGAGAATGTGCTTTTTCATTAGCAATGCTGAATTCAAGTAGTGTATTCCGCAGTATTCTTAGTGACCATAGTAAACTCTTATAGCTTAAACAAAATCTCTAGATTTCCTTAAATTCTTTGTTGTACTTGTGTTTTACACATTGTGTGTGTTCATCCTCTGTATTCTTTAATTCACTATTTCTATGATACTTTTATGTGCACACTTTAATGCAATTCTTTTCATCAGCCTTTTCCTTTTAGTAGTAAGATGTTTTCCACCTGCATGTTTGGTGTAGGTATTGCATAATGAGTGTACGGCATGCAAGTGAGAGTGGGAGCACTGAATTCTCTTTCAGGCATAGCGCAGCCTTTCCTCTGGGAAGAAGGTAGCTGTGGAACTGGCTCTCGTGACAAGAAGGAGGGTGCCTCTTCCCACCCTCCTTCTGCTACTCACTCTCCCACCCCTCCACCCCAGCGGAGACTGGCCAAGAGCTTTAGCGTTGCACCTTCTGCTGTTACAAAGGGTAACTATGGTTGTACTCTTAGTCTGCTGTCTGGGTGAATGTAAGACTGTGGCTGCACATTTCTGTAGAGCGCATTAGTGTTTTATGCCAGTATATGCACTGTTGTAGCAATTTTTTAGCTTTGTTACTGATTAAATAAATTTTATTCAGTTCCAACGTTAAATCTGCATTCAAAACTTTTTGGCAGATGAATTATGTACTGGACTGGGAGTTAAATCTGGGACCTTTGCCTTTTGCAGCCATGTGCTCTACCGACTGAGGTAAAGATACAAGGTTTGAGTCCCAGTTTGGCACACAGTTTTAAGCTACCAGGAAGTTTCAAATCAGTGCCCATTCAGCTGCTGAGTGGAAATTCGTTCTGGAAAAAAAGTCTACATTTGCTTTTGTGTGTTCTGTTGCTAGTGTCATGTGTAAAGGGTAAATGATACATCAGTTATACATAAATGTCTTTATTGTCTTTTTAGGACACAGTTTCTTCATCAACATTATCTTATTTTCTGTTAATAATTAATTTAAATATTACAAAAACATTATTTTTCAAGCTCAGTGCGCTATGTCTTTCTTTACCATACTCTATTAATTTGAAATGATTTTCTCCTGCTGAGCATTTTCTTCATGTTTTTGAGGAAAAGGTCATCACAGAGTCCAAATTTGAGGAACTGAGCAGATGAGATAATAGTTGACCAATTTTAGTTATGGTGCCATCAAACATTAGAATGAATGCATTGTTCTGATGAATGAAAATATTTTCCCTTACCAAATGAGGTCACTTCTCCTTGAGTTTCTTCAGCAATTTATCCAGTAAAGATGTACAGCTATTTTCTCCTTTACCAAATAAATGCAATGCAGTAAAATGATAGCTTTATGATGTTAAAGTGCTAATAATAATTCTGTTAGAACGTCAAGTTGAACACACATATTTCAGAACGACACAACACATATAAGTCACACAGCAAGTTGACAAGCAATACATGTGAAAATGGTAACATTCGAATGAGCACTGAGTCTAAGTCTAGCGGCCACTGCCTGGCTGGCCGCTTAGGTGGCGCAGCTGCTGCATAGCTGGCAGACAGCACCGCCTGTAGAGGATGCGCATAATTGCGTGGCGGCACTTTGAATGATCGGCGAGTCACAACACTTTTCCCCCCTTTGAAGTTGTTGCACTGGTCTTGATGGAGGTGGCCTGGAGATTGCTAACGTCCATAGGCGTTGTTTAACTGGCCGTAAAGTCTCGAGGAGGAGGCTTCCCGTATGGACGGAAGTGTCCTCGATGATAACGGGTCGAGATGACAGGAGACGAGGGGTTGAATCTGCTGGGCCCCCGTGCACCAATCTGCCCGTTGCGGCAAGTCCAGTTGATATAACAGGAGACATGGGCGATGTGTCGGCGTCCGTAGGAGGAGGCAAGTAGATTGGCTCCGACACATGATGGTCATCCGGTTCCTGCGTGGACACGCCTCCTGGTGGTGTCCGTTCTTGCGCTGGCACCGATATGATGGTGAGAGGGCTGCGTTGTGAGTATTGAGAGATGCCAAGATCCCGAGCGTCCGGTAGAGCCGAAGGTGGTGTAGTGGCATTCGGAACAGGCGTTGCTGGCAAGCGAGGCCGAAGCTGGTCTGAATGACGAACTGCAACACCCGTGTCCATCTGGATTTCATACAGGCGTCGGCCATGGTGTCATAAGATACGGCCCGGACTCCATTTTGGCCGTCTGCCATATCCCCGTACCTAGACGAGGTCGGCGGCGGTGAACCGGCCAAGTGAAAGCACCCGCAGCCGTGAGGTGGAAGCCCGCAGAAGATGAAGTAGCATGCGGGGCTGTCGGCCGTGTAAGAGCTCAGCCGGGATGTGGTCGCCCATGGGGGTGAAATGGTAAGACGCCAGAAACTGGAGGAGTGCATCATCAGCAGCAAAAGAAGTCAGAAGTTTCCGCATCTGAGACTTAAATGTGCGGACCAGTCGTTCAGCCTCATCATTTAACTGTGGATGGAATGGCGGGGCCGTGACATGCATAACGCTGTGACGAGCACAAAAATCCGCAAATTCGGAAGAGGCAAATTGTGGACCATTATCAGTAACGAGAGTAGAAGGAAGGCCTTCCAAAGAAAAAATGCGGGCAAGAGCACTTGTGATCGCCGCGGTGGTAGGTGACGTGCAACAGACAATGAAAGGAAGATTAGAGTAGGCATCAATTACGAGGAGCCAATAAGTACCTAAAAAGGGTCCTGCGAAGTCAGCATGAATGTGCTCCCAGGGCTTCTCAGGCGAAGGCCACGGTGACAAAGAGGACTTCGGGGCGGCGGCCTGTGACGCACAAGGGCCGCAGGCAGCGACCATGTGTGCTATTTCAGAGTCGATGACAGGCCAGTGCACATGACGGCGCGCCAGAGATTTTGTGCGAGACACACCCCAGTGCCCTTGGTGAAGGAGGCGCAAGACCGAAGCACGCAAAGACGCAGGTACCACAACACGCGGCGAAGCATTGTCAGTGGAAAGGAGGATAACACCATCCCTAGCCATGAGACAGTAGCGCAAAGCCTAGTAGTTCCGCAACGGATCAGAAGTCTTAGCGGACGGGCGATCTGGCCAACCCTTCTGAATACAGCATAAAACCCGGGAGAGGATAGGGTCAGAACCCGTTGCAGCCGCCAGCTGGTCCCCGGTGATGGGGAATCCGTCCACAACCCGCTGCTCGCCAACATCCAGGTGGAAACACAAAAGTTCGTCCCTATTGAATGCCAGATCAGGACCCATGGGAAGGCGAGACAGAGCATCAGCATTCGCATGTTGAGCCGTCGGCCGGAAATGACTCTCATAATTGAAACGAGACAAGTAAAAAGCCCAACGATGGAGGCGGTGTGCAGCCTTGTCGGGAAGTGACATTGATGGATGAAACAAGGAAACAAGTGGTTTGTGATCCATAACAAGATGAAATTTGGATCCATGGAGAAAAACACCAAACTTATGAAGAGCATAAAT
This sequence comes from Schistocerca nitens, assembly GCF_023898315.1. Classification (NCBI taxonomy): domain Eukaryota; kingdom Metazoa; phylum Arthropoda; class Insecta; order Orthoptera; family Acrididae; genus Schistocerca; species Schistocerca nitens. The sequence goes on from NC_064620.1 coordinate 295,961,204, forward strand.
AATGGCCAAAGCTTCTTTTTCAATTTGAGAATACTTTTGTTGGGCATCCGTGAGTGTTTTGGAGGCAAAAGCAATGGGTTGTTCCTAACCATCAGAAAAACGGTGCACAAGGACTGCACCGATCCTGTATTGAGAGGCGTCCGTGGCAAGAACAAGATGTTGGCCAGGTCGATAAGTAGCCAGGCACGGGGCCTGTTTCAGCATAGTCTTCAATTTCTGGAAAGCCGCATCGCATGACGCGGACCAGTGAAAAGGCACATTTTTATGCAACAGGCGATACAACGGCTGAGCCACTGAAGCCGCAGACGGTAGAAATTTGTGATAGTATGCTATTTTCCCCAAGAAGGCCTGCAGTTCCTTAACAGATGTAGGTCGAGGAAGGGCATCAATCTCAGAAACAGTTTGCTGAAGCGGACAAATACCATCCCGAGAGAGAGTTGAAACCCCAAATTCGTGATAGATACCTGGAAAAATTGTGATTTCTGAAGATTACACTAAGACTGGCAGTCTGTAAGACATGAAAAGCGTGCGGAGATTTTGTAGATGTTCTTCAGTGGTGGAGCCAGTGACAACAATGTCGTCCATGTAATTGACACACCCAGGGACAGGGAGCAATAATTGTTCCAAGAATCGCTGAAAGAGAGCAGGGGCGCTAGCAACCCTGAATGGCAATCGTTGGTATTGATAGAGGCTGAAAGGCGTGTTAAGGACCAGAAACTGCCGGGAAGCAGCGTCGAGAGGAAGTTGATGATAAGCTTCTGACAGGTCAATTTTAGAAAAATACTGGCCTCCAGCAAGTTTAGTGAACAGTTCTTCAGGTCGGGGCATAGGGTAAGTGTTGATGAGGCATTGAGCATTTACAGTGGCTTTGAAATCGCCACAGAGATGAATATCACCATTTGGCTTAGCAACGACAACGACAGGAGAGGACCACTCACTGGAAGTGACAGGAAGCAAGACCCCTGAAGTAGTGAGACGATCCAGCTCCCCTTTTACCCGATCAAGAAGGGCCACAGGAATGGGCTGAGCCCGAAAAAACTTAGACCGAGCAGTGGGTTTGAGCATGATATGAGCTTCAAAGTCGTTTGCATGGCCTAACCCAGGAGAAAAAAGGGACGAAAATGTCATCGACAAGGAATCCAATTGAGCATAAGGAATAGCATCAGAGACGATATTGACAGAGTCATCTATGGAGAACCCAAAAACGCGAAAGGCATCGAAACCAAAAAGATTCTCTGCGTTACTCTGGTCGACCACAAATTATGGGAACAGTGCGAATGACGGATTTGTAAGATACCTCAGCATTAAATTGTCCCAAGAGAGAAATCTTCTGTTTATTGTACGTCTGAGTGACAGGTGACAGGAGTGGAGAACCCAACTGAAGATACGTCTGAGAATTAATTATAGTGGCAGCAGAACCGGTATCCACCTGCATGCGAACATCTCAACCAAGGATTTGGACAGTGAGGAATAACTTCCCTGAAAGGCAAGAAGTGCAATTGACAGACAACACAGAATCAGAATCAGCATCATGTTCATGAACATCATGTATGCGGTCGGATTTGCAAACGGAAGACGCATGACCTTTCTTTTTGCAATTGTGACACACAGCCCAACGTTGAGGACAATCCTCGTGTGAATGTTTCGTAAAACACTGCTGACATGAAGGAAGTTGCCGGGGATTTTGCTGCAGTTTCTTAGAGGGTAGTTTACGGTTAGGCCGAGGCTGCGCGTGGGATCGCACTGCGGCCACGTCGGCTGGCGGGGACGCGCCGCACGCGTCGTCAACAGCGCACAGAGGTTGTATTTCCCCGACATATCCCCACGCCTCTATTTGCGTCCCAGCGGTGCGAGAAATTTCAAAAGACTGCGCGATGGAGACGACTTCATCTAGAGTCAGATTTGTTAACTGAAGGGCATGTTGCCGAACTTCTCTGTCGGGCGCCGACCGGATAATAGCATCCCATGACATGGAATCAGCATAGGATTCTTTGTGAACGTCAGTAACAAATTGACACTTTCGACTGAGGCCGTGAAGTTCAGCAGCCCAAGTGCGATAGGATTGATGCGGTTGTTTTTGACAACGATAAAAGGCAATACGAGAGGCTACCACATGCATTTGCTTTTGAAAATAGACAGACAGAAGTGAGCACATTCCAGCAAAGGACAAAGACGCAGGATCTTTCAAATGAGCCAATTGCGACAACAACTGATACATTTGAGGTGAAATCCAGGAAAGGAACAGAGACTTACATGTTTGTTCGTCCGTGAGATGAAATGCCAAGAAGTGCTGTCGAAGATGTTTTTCATAATCAGACCAGTCTTCCGCCATCTCGTTGTAAGGCAGAAAAGGAGGTATAGCCAATGATGAGAAACGCCCTGCATTTGACGCCGCGACGAAATCGCGAATCGCTGATGTGAAAAGCGTTTGCTGTTCAATGAGACCTTGCAATAGTTGCTCGGCAGTAGCCATGGAAACCTGTGAGTCAACGGTGAAAAGGACGAATCCCATCCTCGTCGCTAATTGTTATAACGTCAAGTTGAACACACACATTTCAGAACAACACAACACATATAAGTCACAGAGCAAGTTGACAAGCAATACATGTGAACACGGTAACATTCGAATGAGCACCGAGTCCAAGTCTAGTGGCCACTGCCTGGCTGGCCGCTTAGGTGGCGCAGCTGCTGCATGGCTGGCAGACAGCTCCGCATGTAGAGGACGCGTGTAATTACGTGGCGGCACTTTGAATGATCAGCGAGTCACAACAAATTGTATTATTATTAACCTCTTCAGTTCCACTTGCATAAAAAGATGTGTATACATCTAATATTTCTAGACCAACAAGATTAAGAAAATGTAATTGTTTTCAAAAATTATTGGATAAATTTTCCAAAAAAACAATGGGCCATACACAGCATGGTGGCATCTAAGGTAAGCAAATTATAAAAATGGTGTTGGGTAAAACATCAATTTTATATTTTATAAACTTGCAATGGAAAGGAAACCAGTACAAAGAAATCATTTAATTACATCATGATACATGGTAAACTAGTTACACTTTGATTCAGAGGATGTTCTGTGGTACGCAAACCTTGTGGCTTGCATCATATGATAATAAGCTTTGAAACAGTCTCTTTCTTTCACAAACACAAGTGAACATGATATTCTGTACAGTAGACTCTTGCTGTTATGCTTTCACACCCAGGCATTCTGCAAAGATGAGTCTTATCATTACTAACAATCTCTGGCGTTTGTAATACTCATGCCTTCCTTTTGGTTGGTATGGATGTGACACCAGGAATTTCTTTTTGTTGGAGGGCAGGATACTGCATCTGTCTACGTTGTACTCAACTGTGTCATTATGTGCCCCCTTCTCAGCATGGAGCAGCCACCCAGGCCTTAATCTTGAACTTCAGTCAGTCCATTATTTCTTTGCTCTGAATTTTCAGAGCAGTGCAGTCCAATCTGTAATCAAACAATGTGGCAACAAATGCAAAACAACAAATAAATAAATAATATTGAGCAGACTGTCCATTTCCTAGTTTTTGCAGTTTGCCTGTATGCCGCAATGATATGTCAAATAAATTGACACCTCCCATATTAGCATTGTAGCTTTCAGTAGTGTGTGGTATGTTGATGCTGATATACTTTCTGTCTTTCTTTGACCACCCACTGCTTGCATTGTATTACATGCATTTTGGCTTCCATAGATGAAGGAATGATTACTGCTTTGTTGACATACCATTTGACAACAAATTCGTTTTCTTCCAAAACAGCTTCTTCAAAAGCTGGAGCAGGTGACAAGGGCTCAAAGACATCTGTGTGGTGCCAAGGAGGATTACATCATTGTTGTGGCAGAAGTCACATTTGAGTCCTCATCAGTTGACAAAAGTACACATGTTGTGTCTGTACACATGAAATTACATCATGTTCTAATAGGCTCTAATCAGTGTTGAATGGCTTCTCCAGCTCATGACATATCTCATCTTCTGACCCTAAGGAAAACTTTTTTCTCCTTAAATTTCAGTTAAGTCATTATTCTTTTATTATCACTATTACTATTATTATTATAATTATTGCAGTAACTACTTCACTAATAATGCACCAAAGCTTACAGGAAATTAGTGACAAATGAAGAAAGGTTTTTACAATATACAAACCCACTGTGTTGTACACATGTACAACAGACGTATGAAACTTGTCCAAGATAATAGCAGTAGCTACTACCTTAGTGCTACAAGGGGCTAATATTCTGCTAACATCAGTTGAAAATAAATTAGTGTCAGTTCAAGATATTTATGACGTGAATAAGTGAATAAAAATGCACACTTACAGAACCTTGACATTGTTTTGCTATTGTTCTATGGTGTGTGTTAAGTAAACAGTTGTCAACTTCAGTAACTGATGACACAGACCACTGAAACTTGCTGTACTAGGTGGCAAGGCCTCATGAAAGGTGAGAAAACTGTTGGCACATGTATCTTTAGCGTTACATGGATTCTATATGCATACAAAAGTTTTACCTTGTTCTGTGTATCATTTACGAGGTTAAGGCCACCTGGGAATATACTGTTCAGTGACATAGGAGGAGTCGCACATCTTTATTCTAAAAATAATATCCCTATAACTTGAATATTCCCAAGAAATTATTCCATAACTTATTAGTGAATGGAAATTTACAGATTAAACTAATTTCTTCATATCTATAGTATCTATAGGTGTAATCATACATAGTGCAAATGTAGCTGAGCCAAGCCAATTCTTTAATTTTATGGTATGTTTTCCATTAATTCTATGGTGTATGTTTCCCAGTTATAGAGATCATCTGTAGTCCCAAAAATTGAAACAGAGTGAGGTGATGCATTGGTTAGCACACTAGACTCTTGGGAGGACAACATTTCAAATCCAACCTGTCCATCCAGATTTAGGTTTTTCATGATTTCCCTAAATCACTCCTGGCAAATGCCAGGATGGTTCAATTGAAAGAGCATGGACAATTTCCTCTTCCATCTTTGAAACGTTCTGAGCTAGACCTCTGTCTCTAATGACCTTGATGTTGATGGCACATTAAACCCTACTTTCCCTTTTTTCTTCCAAAAACTGAACACTATCTACTACTTGTAGTTTGAATACATTATTTTTATTTCTTGAGTAAATACTGAATGTTATGTGCCAGATCATGTCAAATTTTACTTATAATCAATTTATTATGAGCTATCTGTTGATGTTGCTCTCTTTTCATTAAGAGCAGTGTCAGTGATTTTTATTCCTACACTTAAGATATCTGCAAAAGGCCAAAATGCCAAAGTACTTCAAATCCATGGTGTGTATTTGCTGTGTAACACGTATTTGATGGCTTTCTATCAGGCATATAAAATACAAAATTTAAACCTTCTTTATTTAATTTTTCACAACATTTTTAACTTTTGTGCGAGAGTACAATGGTACACACAATGAAACCCCTTAGCTAAGACTTAAATTTTCCCAGTTGTAATAATTTCTGCTTTATATTTTGTAATTTGTGATTTATAAAAGTGAATATTAGATTAATAGCTTGAATAACTAATGAATTGGTACTGAATTGAACTGGGAAAAAAAGAAATTTGTGGCACAACATTACAACAAGAAGGAAACAGGTGATAGGACACATCTGGAGGCTTTGAGGAATCATCAGTCTGGTAATAGGAGGGGGGGAGATATTGCACTAAGTATTCATAAATTGTATTGACTCTTTATTAAAGGAGTCAATACAATTTATGAATACTAATGTTGTACATATGTCACCTTGTCTCCTGTGGCTTCTACCTTTTGCTGTTGGCCATCATTTGTATTCACAGAGAGATTTCCCAGGCTGTTAATAGCCCATTTATTAAATTCTCCATTCTCTGAAAGTTCTACATTCCTACCAGCTTAGTATTCCAATACCTATGGAGAACATTATATAGAAATTTTATAAGGATACAAATTAAGTGTCCATACAGAACTATGTTGCTGACGCCATTAATACTTTAATCCAGTAGTTGAATTTCAAATGAAATGTGTTACTGATGTTACGACTATTAATGTTAATCTGCACACTGTAATTCAGATGACGAGACTTGTGTTGTTTAATAAATCTAAGTGGAATTTAATCATTCACCAGACATCATTTCCTTTTCCTCATGAAGTTCATTTTCACATTTTTCTTTCATTTCCTTACAGTATATTGCACACCTTTGACAACTATTACTTCACATTATGTAGGTTGAAGGTGGAGGGGGAAGAAAGGAAGGTGAAAGGGAAGGGAGACTGTCATTGATATCAGCTGCATTGGAACTGAATGCGGAATCAGCAGTTGCAAGTGAAAATTTGTGGCAGTCTCGTCTCGAATTCGAACCTTGGATCTCCTTATTACTAGACAGTAGCATTAACCACTACACCATCCAGACATCATGTTTATTGCAATTGTGCTGACTATCTTGGTTACATCTTCCAGCCGATTCACACTCACACCTAGTGCTTTTCCATGTCCTCCATGCTCGCTACTTATAGATTCCCACAGGAGGTCGAACATAATTGTGCGTATGCGCTGGAGGTGACAGATTTGCCCATCGAGGCAAATCACTTATAAGAACGAGTTGTGCCTGTTCCTTTGGCCATGTCTGAAAAAACAGACACCATGTGGAATCTCCAGCTGTGATACATATAATGTAAATTGAAGGTGGAGGAGGGGGGTGGGAGGAGAAAGGAAAGGAAAGAGAGGGGAAGGAAAGGAACTATTGACGCCAGTTGCACCGGGACTTTATGTGGAATCAGCACCGACGAATGAAAATATATGCTGGACGAAGATTTGAACCTGGGATCTCCTGCTTAATAGGCAGTTGTATTAACCACTGCGCCGTTCGGACACAGTGTTCATCACAATTGCGCTGACTATCTTGGCACACCTGTCAGCCAGTCAACAATCCGACCTAGTGCCACCTATCCATGCCACCTGTTCTTTGCTTTCCTTCCCCCCCCCTCCCCCTCTTCCCCTCCCCCCCTCCCCCCACCTAATGTGTATCACAGCTGTGGATTCCTCATGGTGTCTATTCATTTTAATATGTTCAAAGGAACAAACACCACGTATTCACATAAGTAATTTGCCTTGATGAGCAATGAACCCACCATCTTCAGTGCAGATGCACAATTATGTTCAACCTTCTGCAGGATTCTCAAAGCAGCAAGCATGGTGGACATGGATGGGGGCTATGGATTGGTTGTGCTAGGTGAAAATTTGAATCAGCCTGGAGGCGTGCCAAGTAGTCTGCACAACAGAGATAAACACTGTTTACAGATGGTGCAGCGGTTAACACCACTGCCTGGTAAGCAGGAGATCCTGGGTTCGAATCCTGATCCGGCACGCATTTTCACGTGTCGTTGCAGATTATACATAAAGTCCCATCGCAGCTGACATCGGCAGTCCCTTCTTAGTATCATAGCTGTGGATTCCGTGTGGTGTCTGTTCTTTCAGACATGTCTGAAGGAACAGACACCACCCATTCATACATATTATTTCAAAGTCATTTTGGAGGGTCAACCATAGGCAATTGGATTATTTAATAATGGAAACACTAAGATTTTAATTTCAAACAACTTTTTGATTTCAAAACTGACATATCCTGAGGATGAATTTAGATTCACAAAACTGCCTCATAAATAAATTAGATGAGAACACAGTATTTGTTTCCATTGTTAGATGTGAAATTGTTTTGCAAGTAACTAATGGAAGATTCCATTACAAAGACTATCAAAGTATTTAGATATGTTTTCTTATTTAAAGAATGTAAGATAAATCATTGGGAATTCTAGCTACAGAGGGAATGAATTTTATAATGTTGATTATCTTGTTCACATTCATAGACTCTTGGTGTAATTTTATCTCTTGGAAACTTCCTTTATTTTGTGCAAACTGTTCCTTTTTATGAGTATCTGTTTACATTCTTAAGTAAAATGTCTCATTAAAAGATATTGTCTCATGTTCAGGGTGCTCTAATAATCACAGCTGCAGGAAAGTGTAACTTTTACTATCACTGTTAACATTTACATAATAGATAAAGTTGCATTTAATGATACATATTTATAATTATAGTATCACGTTTAAAATAGTGTGCTGAAACGGAGTGGATACAAACAAAACTATTATTACAAAATAATTATCTTTGCAGAGGGAGTTGCATCAAACCAGTCTTCAGATTGAATACCACAAGGACAACAACATTTTGTCATACTAATTTATTTTATATGCGTGATTTAATTTTTGGCCTGTTGTAATGTTTGCTGAATGGTAGTTTTAAATTAGCTTGTTGCTGTTTATGCTTGGTTAGAAATGGATGTAGCTCTTACAGATATGCTGATTAATGGATTACAGTATGATCATGAACAGCCTCATGTAATTAGTTGTTGTGCCAATTCTTAAAGTATAACATTGGACATAGGACAGTCTAGAGCATGGTGAATCTTTAAATGTCAATAATTTGGTAGATGATAGCCATATGTCTGTGGCAATTATTCAGCGAGGTGGTCCAGCGGTAAGACACTTGGTTTGTATTCAAGAGGGCAGTGGTTCAAGTCCCAGTCCTGGCAACCTGATTAAGTGTTTGTATACTTTGCCTAAATTGCTTAAGGCAAGTGCTGGGATGGTCCCTCTGAAATACACACACCTGATTTCTTCATATCCCCACTCTACTCCGAGCTTGTGCTCTGTCTTGAATAGTCTCATAGTCAACAGGGTGCATATTCTATGAAACATTTCTCCTTTATTAAATGACAGTTTCATACTGCCTCATACCCTTCACAGAAATTAATCAGTATGGCTTTTATCCATGCAACCTCCAGTATATTTGTATTTCGCAGGATTGCTGTTCCTAAAATCTATTTGAATGCCACAATTTTAAGGTGAATCACAGATATTTTGATTAAATAGTTTGTCTGCCTCACATTTTTTACCTGTTGTCTTCACAGAGAAGTGGTTTAGCTTCCTATTATCAGTGTCTTTTCATTATATTTTTACCTTCTTTTATTCTTGTTGAAATTACTTGATTATTCTTGTTGAAATTACTTGACTACTTTCCATATTTTTTATTTGTGACCTTGCACCTTCACCTTTTTACCCATTCTTGACCTCTCTCCAGGTCACAATTCCATAACATTTTGTTTATTCAAACAGTTTTTTTTCCTGCTACATAACTGATTTATGTCTGAGCTCCTACCAATTAAAAGTTCTTTGCCTTCCTTTTCCATTATTAGCTTGATTCCCCATGTTTGTACTGCACAACTAGGTAACATAAAAATACTAGTTGCAAGATCAAAGTAATCATTTATTCTATCCAGAACAATATGATTGATGCTCATAGTTTCATTTAAAAGGAAGTGTTGAGTTTGAAAGTTTGTGTATCTGGTAGATTACATCCATTTCTGTCAAGCAAATTTTAAAAAAAGTAGTGCATATATGGACTAACATTTGTTGCTATCTTGTTTCCAATACTGCTGACGTTGATGTGCTTAACTTATCCTAACATGTATAGGGAGTATGTTTGTAGGACTAGTGTTATTCAGTAATGTGATGCTTATGAGAAGTGGAGGTAGACTTTGTGACTCTATACCTCACAGTTTTTGTGTAAAATGTTGCAAGAAAAGATGCCTGCTTCAAATTTACTGTAAAGTACTATTTAGAGTGGAGTCAAATTGTTTTGATGTCATTGTCTTATTATTTTATTGTTGACCTTCAACTCATTCTGTATGTTGGTTTATGTTTAACTAGCATCCATTAATGCCAGTTTCTATTAACTTTATGTCAATGTTGCTACTGTTGTCAGGAATGCCAAAAGCCTCTCTCATTGGTCTGACAAGCAGTCGCGCTTCAACAGTTCAGACACCATCCACCCCAAATTCTGGTCCATCATCTGCCTCTAGCTTGCCATGTAAGTGTACCTACCAGGACTGACTGTCTTCAGATTCACATGTTACTTCACATTGGCTTCCAACCAAGTTACTTTCTGCAGTGATTGTCTTAATTCGGAGTTATGTTTCAGAACTTAAGAGAGAATTTTTTCAGCTGGAGTTTACTGTATGTTATTTGCACAGGGCTACAGTCACAATAAGCCACAAAACAGTAATTATTGAGGAGATGACAAAGGCAAGCCAGGTTATGTGAGAGTCACTGCCAGTTAGAAATCCATTCAAGTGAAGCAATAGTCAATTATTACAAGCACAGTCCAAACGTTCAAAAGAACAGCCACTTCGAGATATCACAAAACGATAACACAGGCCAATGATGGAAAAACTTTTTTGCTGAAAATACCTTATTCTTATGTTTTTTAGGGTGGGACATCCAAATATGATACTTAAAAAACTGTATCACCCACCATTTCTTCACATTTTTCAGTTAAATTTATTAAATTAAGTGATGTTTTGAAGAATTTAACAGCTTTTATGTATTTAAAATAATTTAAAAAGGAGGTGTATTGAATGTAGATGACGTTGGTAGCACTGCTGAAAAACATTTGCTGCCAAAAAAAGATCGATTCTATTTTTGTGTTAACAGATGGTGTTTTGTTTACAGTCAACCTAACCTCACTTTCCCGTTTCCTGTACATGTGCTCAGTACAATGTCTTAATTGTGGTTGTAAAAACCCTGCTGACAATTTTTGTTATATTTGTGGTGAATTTGTGATTAAAAAACACCAAAGAAACATTACAAACTTTGATAAAAAGGTTTATCTATCATACTTTGGATCCAGACTTGGTGATCAAGATAAATCTTGGGCATTGCATTAGGTATGTTATGTGCCTGTTGAAGATCTGAGAAAATGGTCCAAAAAGGAGAAAACAGCCTTTAGATTTGCTGTTCCTATGATATGGAGGGAGCCAAAAAATCATTCCGATGATTGCTGCTTTTGCAGTGTTGGTATTACTGGTCAGTATTACTGGTCATAATTCGAAAAACAAGAAGGTAAATAAGCTACCCTAACCTTCTGTCCGCCATCCGACCAGTAGGGTATGGTGTAGATCAGTAGGGCATGGTGTAGATTTGCTGGTTCCAGAACCACCAGATGATTAAAATTCTATTCCAACAGAAGTATTTTCTGATGCACAATGTGATTTAGATGAACCAGATGATGATGAATTCCATTGTAATACAGAAAGTCTAGAGCCCAAATTGTTTACTCAGACCGAGCTTAACGATTTGGCTATGGATCTGGGCTTAACGAAAGAAAAATCTGAATTGCTTGGCTCTAGATTAAAAGACAAGAACTTATTGGCAGTTGGACCCAGCATATACATGTATAGAAAGAGAGAGCAGCAATTTTCCAAGTTTTTTTCCACAAGAAGGTGATCTAGTGTACTGCTCAGATGTTCCCGATCTGATGAATGAGTTTGGTATTGAATACAAAAAGGAAGACTGAAGGCTGTTTATTGATTCATCCAAAACTAGTTTAAAGGCTGTTTTATTACACAATGGTAACATGTATGCATCTATACCTGTTGGACATTCTGTACATATGAAATAAAGCTATGAAAACCTAGAAATAGTGCTAAATAAAGTAGGCTATTCTGCTCATGGTTGGATGATATGTGGTGATCTAAAAGTAACATGCATGCTCCTTGGTCAGCAAGGTGACTTTACCAAATTTCCACGTTTCTTGTGTGAATGGGACAGTAGGGCTAGGGATCAACACTGGTGCAGAAAGAATTGGCCTTTGAGAGTGTTTAAAACTTGGTGAGAACATTCCCTCTCCTTCCCTCTTTCCTGATGAGGCAACAGTTTGTTGCGAAAGCTTGAATTTTGTGTGTATGTTTGTGTTCGTTTGTGTGTCTGTCGACCTGCCAGCACTTTCATTTGGTAAGTCACATCATCTTTGTTTTTATATATATATATATATATATATATATATATATATATATATATATATATATATATATATATATATATATATATATATCTTTTTCTAAAAACAATTTTCGTGGGCCTTTGTAATTGGGAACAGCGTTAAGAGTGACCAAACTAGCTGGTTATAACCATTTATTGTCCATAATTTACTTGAGATGTCTGGTCATGAGTACAGCCCATGGGACAAGCTTTCTATAATGTGTCATCTGCTGGAAGTTTATCTACAGAAATAGTGACATTCAGAGACCCAGTATGGGTGAAAAGTGCACTGTCTGGAGGCAACCTGCTTCTACACACTTCAGCAGAATGTCTATTATCAAATCAGTATCAGACCAGGGTGCATTATCATTCATTAATGTGTGTGGTGCATGCTATTGAAATCAACTGTTTTGTAATCATCAAAATGGGTAGTAGTATGCTATGATGACCTAGTCAGTAGCACCAGGGCTGCGGGCCTGACATTTCTCTCTTGATTGAGGGGAAATTTAAATGTTTTTGGGCAGCACCATGGAGAGTAGTATAGGGTTCTCTGGAATTAGTGCTGGATATTGGCATGGCCCCATTTGGGACTGTAGTTGGCTGATGAGTTAGCTGGGTGCTAGTTGGAGAGGCATCATTTGAAGTCTCACCTGGTATTGGGACAGCAGTTTGTGGGCATAGGTTTACAGTGGGTCTATGGTTGAAATGCATACCTGTGACCAACTGAACTAAGCTTAGTTTTTTCCTGAGCTGGTACAGTGGACGCATGTGTTAGCAACCCATAAGGTAATTCTGTGTAATAGTTTATTTTCCTTAGAAACTATTGAAGTTCCTTTTAGTTGGTGGGTTAAGGCAGAAAAATAAGTAAAATCGACAGCTATAAAATTCTTTGACAATTGAGCCAAAAATAAAGTGTTGAACAGTGAACAGTGTGATTTTTAAATATAGATTGAAGCAGTTTCTTCTTAAAAACTCTTTCTGTATCAAAAAGGGATTTATGAATAGAAAAAAGGGGCAGTTACAGATCAGTTTGAAGAAATTTTGGGCTTGCGCCTGGTGGTTGTTAACTGTACTCCTCAAAATTTGGACTGGGCACCTGCCAGTCATCCTACTGTGAGCTGACGAATACTGACAAAAATGTCCTCTATTCCACAGTATATGTAGTGCAGTCTGAGTATCTGTGCATCGGTCAAGATCATGGTGACAAATGGACCACACTACCCAGCAGCAGCACCGTCATGGGTGACACTATGGAACTCAGCTTTCCTTAGCATGATCCCTTGCTACAGCCATTGGCGTACTATGTTATCTTCGATTAGGGTAAGTTGTGGAGATGATAGGGTTCCACACCAGGAGAGTAGAAAGTTGTGTATGTAGCTTTCTCTGTGGACTTTTATAGTTAGTAGCACTAGGATGGATAGGATGTATGTGGGTGCTGGAGGGCTGGCTGCGGTCAACCATCTTCCGTCTATTCCCTTGGCCTGTAGAGGTGGCGGAGAATCTGGCGCATCACATGGGACACCTAAGGATCCACGGGATCCGCTGCCAAAGCACCTTGCAGTGTATCTGGTGAGGGAGATCCATCCTCACTGGAGACGCATCATTTGAGTTGGAGAGTCAGTGTCTAGGCTGGCCATCTGGCCTTGCCCATTCACCCTGTAGGTGGACAGGTGGCTTCTCCTACAGCACCTTTCAAGCAGGAACATAGAAACAGGGGATTGCTAGTTATCAGGTGTACCTTAGATGTGTGATGGAGCCCCTTAGGAAAACAGGGTCCAGGACTGGAAAGAAATCCTATGGGCGCTCGATAAGTCTGCTGCTGGGGGTGGGGCTCATTCGAGATATAGAGGCTGAGGCTGCTGAGGCTGTTGATTGTGCATGGTGCATCTGTGATTCTTGGGTGCAGATTTCTGGACCTGCGATACAGTGTGGAGAATTGTGGGGCTCCCGTTGATACATAAGGGGTGTATTAGACAAAGAAAGTAGATACTCAAGTAGCAGATTACTTGTTGAGTGCACATAGGAGTCTTTTAGGCTAGGTGGTATTTGAGGACCTCTGATGAATGCTTACTATTTGATAAGTGGAGACTGAAATTAGACAATGTACAAAGTAAAGACACTTCGATAGTCAAAATTTTAACAATAAATTGTCACAGTATTCATAAAAAGTTCTTGAATTTACTGCCCTCCATGAAAATTTTTGTGCTGAAATTATTCTCGGAACAAGTATAATGCTCCCAAATATGTAGTGAATCACGGAAATTATATCAAAAAGACAGAGTAGATACCATAGGAGAGGAAGGGTTCATTACTGTGGATAAAAATATTTTGTCTATCAAAGTTGAAACTGAATCTGACTGGTAAGTTATCTGAATGCAAGTAAAAGGTCTGTGTGAATTCAAGGTAATTATCGAATGTTTTTACTGGCCCCCCGATTCTGCTGTTACAGTTTGAGATTCATTCAAAGGAGGTTTATGCTATGTAGTGTTGACATATCCAGATCATGTAATATTAGTTGGGGGTGACTTTAACCTACAATTTATAGGCTGGAACATTAATGGATTCATTTCCGTTGGAAAGGGCAGGTAGTCTTGTGAAGTAGTTTTGAACACATTTTCCGAAAACAATCTTGAGCAGCTAGTTCTACAGCCCTGCGCTCAATGGAAATATCTTGTACCTCGAAGCTACAAAAAGGCTGATCTTACGGACGAGGTCATTACAGAGAAAGTGTTTAATGAGCATGATGCCGTCGTAGTGATAGTGGGAACTGAAGTTAATAAATCCATCAAGAAGGCCAGGTGAGTATTTGTGCTTAGAAAATGAATGGATATGATTTAGTTCTAATATGATGGACATAGAGCAGTTATAGCCGAAGTTTAAATGGATTGTGCTGAGTAAATGGATTGAGGATAGAAAAGATCCACTGGGGTTTAATAACAAAATTTGGAAATTTTTGGGAATGCGGAGACTGTTGTACTCTTTGTTCAGAAAAGAACATGCAAATGATGATGGTAAGTATAGATTCATCATCCTGTAAAAGTATTTATGTGTAAAGCATACAACAACTTCCATCATCATATAGTAGGAAAAGATCTTGCCGAGAACCTCAGAAAATTCTGGTCCTATTTAAAATTTTAAGTGGGTTTAGGCTTCTGCTCAGTTACTTGTTGTTTTGTCTGGTGTGTCAATAGAAGATCATAAAATGAAAGCTGAAGTTTTAAATTATGCATTTAAGAAATCATCCATGCAGGATGACTGTTCAAGCAATCAGTCGTTTGACCTGCACCCAGGCCACCGTACGGAGGATATAATAATAGGCATCTCTGGCATTGAGAAGCAACTGAAAGAGTTGAAAACAAATACAGCATCAGGTCTGGATGGAATCCCAGTTCAGTTTTACAGAGAGTACTCTGGAACAATGGCCCCTTACTTGTCTTGCATTTGTTGTGCATCCCTTGTCCATTGCAGAGTCCTGAGCTACTGGAAAAAAGTACATGTGACTCCTGTATATAAATATGGTTAAAGAATGGATCCACAAAATTACAGAGCAATATTCTTATCATTGGTATGCTGCAGAATCCTTAAACATATCCTAAGTTCGAATATAATAAATTTCCTTGAGACAGAAAAAGCTTCTGTCCACAGATCAGCATAGACTTAAAAAGCATGCTTGTGCGAAACTCAGCTCTCCCTTTTCTCACATGATGTCCTGTGAACCCTGGATGAAGGGCCGTGATATCCTGCAAACCCTGGGTGAAGGGCAACAGGGAGATTCATATTCCTAGGTTTCTGGAAAGTGTTTGACATGGCACCCCACTGCAGGCTTTTAATGAAGGTATAAGCATACAGAATAGGTTTGTAGATATGTGACTGACTTGAAGACTTCGTAAGTGATAGAACCTAGTATGTTGTCCTTGATGGCAAGTATTCATCAGAGACAAAGGTACTGTCAGGAATGTGCCCTAGGGAACTCTGATAGGACTGCTCATGTTCTCTGTGTACATAAATGATGAGACAAACAGGGTGGGCAGCAATCTGTTGCTGTTTTGTGATGACGTTGTGTTGTCCGGGAAGGTGTCACAGTTGGGTGACTGTAGGATACAGCTCGACTTAGATGATGGGATGAATGGCAGTGTGCTCTAAATGTAGAAAAATGTAAGTTAATGAAGATAAGTAAGAAAAACAATCCCATAACATTCAAATACAGCATTAGTACTATGCTGCATTACACGGTCATGTAAGTTAAACTTTTAGGCGTAATGTTGCAAAGCTGTATGAAATGGAATGAGCCTGCGAGGATTGTGGTAGGAAAACCGACTGGTTGACTTCCGTTTATCAGGAGAATTTTAGGAAAGTGTAGCTCATCAGTGAAGAAGACCACATGCAGAACACTAGTGTGACCCATTCTTGAGTACTGCTCATATGTTTTGGATCCCCACCAGAGAAGATTAAAGGATGGCATCAAAGCAGTTCTGATGTGGGCTGCTAGATTTGTTACCCGTAGGTTCGATCGCCGTGTGAGTATTACATAGATGCTTCATGAACTCAAATGGGAATCCATGTGGGGAAGATGATGCTCTTTTCACCAAACACTGTTGAGTAAATTTAGAGAACTGACATTTGAAGCTGACTGCAGAGCACTTCTAATGCCACCATGGTACAGTTCACATATGGACTACAAAGACAGGAGAAGAAAAATTAGGTCTCATATGGATGCATGTAGACAGTTGTTTTTCCTTCAATTTCTTTGCGAGTGGAACAGGAAAGAAAATGACTAGTAGTGGTACAAGGTACCCTCTGACATGCACCACATGATGGCGTGCGGAGCATGCATGTAGATTTAAATGTAGATCCAACTGGTAGCTGCTGTAATGGTTAATCGGATTTTTCTGCTTCGCATATTGCCACAGATTCTTTGATAATGGAGTCCCAAAATGGTGTTGCTGTAGCCAAAATTAAGGTTTCATCATACTACATTAAAAGTCTAGTGGAGATACAGTGTTTAGTAATAACAGACTTTCTTGGTGCAGCGTTCTTCCAGGCTGCATGTGGTCTGGCCTATTTAAGCCATAGCACACTTGCAAGCTGTTTTGTAAATTCCAGTTTTCTGCAGTAATTGTCTTTCAGTGATCCCAGCAGGTTGGCAATCTTAGAAGATGGCCCATAAACCACTTTCACATGAAAATTGTGGAGGATTCTTGCTATTTTAAATGAAATGTTGCCAAGAAAGGGTAGAAAAGCTAGACATTTTGTCGGCATGCTCTTCTGTTTATTCCCTTCCTTGTTATTGGTTTTAACTAATAATGACCTGTTAATCTGCTGGGTATACTATTCATTTTACCTGAACACTGGATTTAGGTGTGTGAGCTCTGTAGGTGAACTATCTGCATCTGACTCTCTGTGAGCTCGGGTTTTTAGCACACTATAGATTGCAACTGGTGATGACAGCTCAACTCAACGGTTGCAAATACAAATCAGTATGAGTGGTCTTGTGATAAATTTAATGCCTCAGAGAGCCATCATTCTTCCATCTAACCTGTTAGCTTTGATGTAATATCTCTTTACAAAGATCCCTCTCAGAGATTCTTCGGCGCTCATTGGTAGTGTGCTTCAGGTGGGACATCACCACTTTGCTTTGGAACTCTCTTTCATCAACCTGTTTTATGTTTAACCATGAATATTTTGAGCAGACTGATGGCATCGCCATTTGTAACTCTGCACTTGAATCAGTGGCCCTTAAACCAATTGCATTATAGAAGTATGTGGACAATACTTTTGTAGTGTTGCCTCAAGGAGAAGATAAATTAATGGAATTTATACATCACTTCATCTCCATTCATAAGAAAATCTGGTTCACAATGAAATTAGAGTAAGATAATCATTTCCCTTACCTGAATGTTCTGGTTAGAAGGTATCTGCAGCATTCAGTTTATCACAAACCCACTCAGACTGATTTGTATTTACAATTGTCGAGTTGTCATCACTGGTCGCAAACTGTGAGTGTGCTTAAAACCTTGTACACAAAGCTCACATACTCTCGAGGGTAGATAGTTTGCCTCAAGAGCTTGCTCCCTAATGACAGTGTTCAGGGAAAAGGGGTATTCTACCTGGCATTTTAACAAGGCACTATCAGTTAAAACCAAGAACCGAGTAAGGAGGAGAGCATGCCATTTGTTGGCAACAACATAGTATGAGTCCTTTGCAATTTTCAGGTAAAATTGGTTTTCTGCCTACGATTTAAGACTGCGGACCTGCTGGGTTCAGTGAAGGACAATTTGTTACTACAGAAGTCTGGCCAAACCACACACACTATGGAAGAATGCTCCAATGAATATCAACACTGCAGTTGCCTTTTGTAGCCAAAGAAGCCCACTATTGCCAAAAACTGTATCCCCACCAGACATTCAGTGGTGCATGATAAGACCGTAACTTTGGCCACACAAATTCTTTCTGGGATTCCATTATTAAAGAATCTGTGGAAATGTACCTGGTGAATAATCTGGTGAGCTGTGACAGCGGCTGCCAGCTGGATAATGTGTACATCCTTATCATCTCCACGATTTGCTCTAATTGAAGACAGAGTATGCTGATGGCTGCAGCTAGTGACAATGCTTGAGGACAGCTGAGTTCCATAGTTCCACCACCGAGGGCACTACCAGTGAATAATGTGGTCTGTCTGTCACCATGGTCTTGACATATGCGTGGAACACTCACAGCACTCTATATATTGTGGAACTGATTACGTCTTTTTCAGCCTTTCGTGGCTAATGTGAGAGTGACTGGCAGTTGATGACAACCAGATGCAAGTCTTAAATTTCTTCAAACTCTCAACTTGCTGATAAAATCATAAAATTCACTGTTACAGACTTGTAAATGGCTAACTTGTAGTCACATAAATATTTTTCTTTAGAAAGTTTGTTCAAATTTAGTTCAGCTGTCATATTTGACACCTTAGTGTGTACTGTAAACATGATTTATAGAAAATACTAATGTGGTCCTGGAGGAATCCGCATATGTGTGAGCAGCACTGAACACGTTTTGTAGCTTTTTGACAAGAGTAGGGAGATTCTGGATGAGATTAATGATATGTTGTACAAGATGTTTGAAGGAGGGCTGAAATGTTACAGGAATGATGGAAACTCAAAATGTAATCATTTATAATGATACAGGTTCTGATATCAAGGAAGCCTCATTTAAAGGCAGCTGTGGAGATATAAGTACAGGGGACAAAAATTTAGTCATGCCTAGAAGACATCAGGCTAAAACCGTGTAACACCACCTCTAGTCTTGACAATGGCATCAGTTCGGCCAGAAACAAAGCCAAGTGTGCTTCAGGTACGCCATATCCAGCTGAAGTCACACATTGATGATTGCATCCTGTAGTTATCAAATTGTGCGGCTGTTAATTACTATGTTTCACCCAATGTTCCCAATAATTCCATAAATTTTTTGTGGGATTAAGATCAGTTGATTTCAGGAACCAACTGAGGTGTGGTAGTTAAAAGTGGTAATCAAAAGAGGGATGTAAGCATTCAACAAACAAACACCCCCCCAAAACGTCACAGAACTCTGCAGCCTTAACTGCACTTCCCACACACAATGAATTCATCATTGGGCCACCAGTGCACTCACTGCATTGCATCATTTGAAACACCTGAGAATTGATTGATGTGGGCCTACATTCAATGATAGCATCAGTTCCAAAAGAGTTTGAAAGTGATTGTCATTACAAGGTGTGACATTTGCCTCCATTCTCTTTCGATTAAGATTTTTTTATGACCACTGTTGTTATGCTGTGTTATTGGCTGTGAATGATAGATGTACTGGACAGTCAACTTTGATACACCAACTTTATTCATGGGGTAGTCATGGGTATGATCAAATAGAACAGCTCCTTTCTACCATTCCGTCACATCTCCATATCTACCCACCTTACTGGACTGATTCCATACAATCAACTAACATGACATGTCACTTAATTGCCATGACTTACATCAGCAGTGAAGGGTCAAGTAATAATGTGGCACCAGCACTGCATCCCCTACAGCACTCCAAAGTGATTTGTATGCTCTTTTAAGGGTGTAACTAATATTTAGCCTGGTAACATTACTAGCCAGTGTTTAATTTGGTGAGTAGTTATTGTGGGTGGGTAACAGAGTGGATGTCAATGAATATTTTTTGTTAATTATTGACAAGAATGTACAAGGGTGGTTTCAAATGTTCTCGGAATCACCACAAGAGGTCAGCACTAGTGCAATGACTTGTTCATGTGATATTTATTGGACTGTTGCCAGTAAACATGTGCCATGTCAGTGCTCTTGGAAGAGAGCTATGGCAGTGATGTGGCTCTGTTGTTGTTCCCGCGTAGTGATTTGCGAAGATGGAAAAAATCGAGATTCGAGCAGTGACTAAGTACTTCGTAAAGCAAGGTATGAAAGCAGAGGAAATTCGTGCCTGATTTTCAGAATACACTGAGGGTCTCTGCTTCTTCATATTCAACTGTTGCCAAGCAGACGAATGAATTTAAATTTGGTCAGGAGAGCTTAGATGATGATCCACGTAGTGGTCAGCCAAAATGTGTCACTAGTCCAGAAATCATTGCAATATTGCACAAAATGGTCATGGAGGATCACCGATTGAAAGTGCGTGAATGTGCTCATGCTTGCCAGATGTTATCTGAAAGAGTGTATCACATTTTAACTGAAGAATTAGACATGAAAAATCTTCTGCAAGATGGGTGCTGCGACAAGTCAATGCGCACTCGCACACATGTGCTGGTGCCGTGGCAGAATTATATGAACTAAGGTATGAATTGTTGCCATGCCCACCGTATTCATCTGATATGGCTCAGTCAGACTTCCATCTCTTCCCAAAACTGAAAATTTTTCTTGGTGGATGAAGATTCACTTCAAATGAAGAATTGATAGCCAGAGTTGACAACTATTTTGCAGGCCTGGAATAAAATCATTTTTGAGATGGGATAAAGGCCTTGGAACATCGTTTGACCAATTGCATTAATCTCCAAGGAGACTACATTGAAAAATAAAAAAAATTTAGTGATGTAAGTACTTTTTTCTATTCCGTTCCGAGAACTTTTCAAATCACCCTCGTACCTATAATCTCTATTAGGGCAAGGATGTTGGAGGGAGAAACTCGTACTAATTTTGTGAAAGAGCTGGGATTGAATGAAAGGAAGCATAATTTCTTACAAAATAAAAACAAAAACTACTGAAAAACTGTGTTTATTGACCACCATACATACTACACCATGTTATAGTAGGTATCTATGACCTACAACACGCTTAACTGAGGGAATATAGTTTATATGAGATTTGTACATATTATTTAGCTGTCAGAAAGGTAACATTCCATTACATGCTAATGCTTTGTGTGTTCACATTGAGTAGTTTTTGACATTCATGTGTGACATAAAAAAAGCATTGAAAATTGGAGGTATAACACTATTGGAAGCTTTTATAAACTAAGGCCTATTCGTGTTAGTTGCATGGAGAACAGCACTACACAGTGCAATAATTTTCAGATTTCACTCTTGGCGCACTTACTTCCAGACAATATCCATCATAGGTTCTGAATTTCTTCAAATTGATAACTCTTAAATCTACTTTGTCAGGGGTGGGATGTGAGATAGTTTATGAAGATCATAATTTATTTATTTATCTTTTTTCAGTGTTACAAAAAGGATAGATTGCTATTCACTGTGTAGACAATATAGCAGGGTAGAGTTGTAGGAGGGTGTAGTGCTGCTTGTGGGAGCAGGCAGGGACATGTTAAAGTCAGGGTAGGGGTGCTAGGTGCAATCAGCAGGTTTGGAGGAAAGAAGGGCAGCAGAAAAGAGAAGTAGAGGAGGGGAGGGGGGGGGGGGGGAAGAGAGAGAGACATTTCATTTCAGAATTTCCTGTGCAAAGCATTTCCCTATTCAGTTATTGAAAAATGTGCTATCATAGTTTTCATGAGACTTAGAGATATGAAAATTACACTAGTTTACTGAGATAATTTGATTTATTTAGAACTGAGCACAGTAAATCAAATATGGTCATGTGCGGACACAGCCAGTATATAAAAATAAACAACATTACAAGTTCAAATGAATAGTAAAAGACACAAATCAGTTTTTTATGTATTTAATCGCCTCTTGGGTCACAGTGAGAAAGTTATATCACTAATCAGAGTAAGACAAATTGTTCGTGTATTGGCCCTACATTGACATTCTGTTGAAGATGTTTTTCCCCATTGGTAGAACAAGTCTGTATTGGCATCTCTTTTTACATATGAAGAACTGAGAACAAGGCAGTACTATTTCTGTAGATCTACTGAGGAGAGCAAGGTCCCATCGTATTTGGAGTGAGTAAATGTTGTTGATGGGGAGAGGGTGTTTTTTTTTCTTTTTTTTTTAAGTCATCAATCTTCTGACTGGTTTTATGCAGCCTGCTACGAATTCCTCTCTTCTGCCGACCAACCTTTTCATCTCAGAGTAGCAGTTGCAACCTATGTCCTGATTATTTACTGGATGTACTCCAGTCTCTGTCTTCCTCTACAGATTTTACCCTCTACAGTTCCCTGTAGTACCATGGAAGTTGTTCCCAGAAGTATTAACAAATGTCCTATCATCCTGTCTCTTCTTTTTGTCAGTGTTTTCCTTATATTCCTTTCATTGCCAATTCTGTGGATAGCCTCTTCATTCCTTACCATGCCAGTACACCTAACCTCCAGTGTTCTTCTGTAGCGCAACATCTCAAATATTTTGATTCTGTTTTCCCATGGCCCATGTGTCACTACTGTATAATGCTATGCTCCAACCTTACGTTCTCCAAAATTTCTTCCTCAAATTAAAGTCTATGTTTGATGCTAGTTGACTACTCCTGGCTAGGAGTGCCCTTTTCACCAATGCTAGTCTGCTTCTTATGTCCTCCTTGCTACGTCCATTATTTTGCTGCCTAGTAGCAGAATTCCTGAACTTCATCTACT
Organism: Schistocerca nitens; assembly: GCF_023898315.1. Lineage (NCBI taxonomy): Eukaryota > Metazoa > Arthropoda > Insecta > Orthoptera > Acrididae > Schistocerca > Schistocerca nitens. Next base: position 295,984,084 of record NC_064620.1, read on the forward strand.
TTGTGAGCCCCGGTTCTTATGTTCTCATTTCTGCTACTCCCCATTCCTTTTGTCTTTCTTCGATTTACTCTCAATCCTTATTCTATACTCATTAGACTGTTTACTCCATTCAGTAGATCCTGTAATTCTTCTTTACTTTCAATGAGTATAGCAATATCATCAGGAAATCTTATCATTGATGTCTTTTCACCTTGAATTTAATCCTACTCTTGAACCTTTCTTCTATTTCCATCATTACTTCTTCAATGTTTAGATTGAACAGTTGGGGCGAGAACCTACATGCCTGTCTTACATCCTTTTTAATCCAAGCACTTCATTCTTGGTCTTCCAGTCTTATTGTTCCATATTGGTTTGTGCACATATTGTTTATTACCTGCCTTTCTCTACTCCTATTTTTCTCAGAATTTCAGACATCACGCATATATTCTCATTGCTGAACATTTTTTCTGGGTCAGGACATCCTATGAACATGTCTATTTTTCTTTGGTCTTGCTTCCATTATCAAATGCAACATCAGCACTGCCTCTCTGTTGCTTTTACCTTTCTTAAAGCCAAATTGATCGTTATCTGACAGATCCTCAATGTTCTTTTCCATTCTTTTGTGTATTATTCTTGTCAGCAACTTGGAAGCATGACCTGTTACGCTGATTGTGTGACTGTTCATGCACTTATCAATTTTTGCTGTCTTCAAAATTGTGTGGATGATGTCTTTCCAAAAGCATGGTGGTATATCGGCAGTCTCATACATTTGACATGCCAATGTGAATAGTTGTTTCGGTGCCACTTCCCCCCAACTATTTTAGAAATTCTGAAGGAATGTTAACTATCCCTTCTGCCTTATTTGATCTTAAGTCATCCAAAGCTCTTTCTAATTCAGCTTCTAATACTGAATCCCCAATCTCTTGTAAATCGACTCCTATCTCTTCTTCTATCATGTCATCAGACACGTCTTCCCCCTCATAGGGGCTTTCAGCATACCTCTCTCGTCTGCATTTAACAGTGGAATTCCCATTGCACTCTCAATTTTACCACTTTTGCTTTTAATTTTACCACTCTTGCTTTTAATTTTACCACTCTTGCTTTTAATTTCACCAAAGGTTGTTTTAGCTTTTCTGTCTGCTGAGTCAGTCCTTCTGACAGTAACATTCTTTTCTTGCCCCCCACTCCCACGATTTCCTTACATTTTTCATGCAGTCATTTCACCGTAGCTTCCCTGCACTTCCTTTTTATTTTGTTCCTAAGTGACTTCTGTTTCTGTTTTCCTGAATTTCCCTGCACATTTTTGTACTTGCGTTTTTTTTGCAGTTACCTTTCTTGTACCTGTGTACGGTGATTGCTCTTTTTAGAGATGTCCATTCCTCTTCAACTGAACTGTCTACTGAGCTATCCATTATCACAGTATTTATAACCTCAGAGGACTTCAAGCATATTTCCTCATTCCTTAACACTCCCCTCTGCCACTTCTTTGTGCACTGATTCTTCCTGAATAGTCTCTTAAATTTCAGCCTCCTCTTCATTATTACTAAATTGTGATCAGAGTCTATATCTGCTGCTAGTTATGCCTTATAATCCAGTATCTTATTTTGGAATCTCTGTCTGATCTTAATGTTATCTAAGTGTAGGGAGCAAATAGTTAGGTGTAGACCTTATTATTCCAGATTTTATCCACATGGTGTGGTTTTAGTTCTGCATTGACATTTTTTACGTGGGCTCAGTCAATCCACTTTGGTGCATTAGATTCCACAGCCAGAGTAGAGCTCAAAAACCCCCTTGTGGGGATTTTTGCACAAGGTTGTTCTTTATTCATAGTTTTGCTGCAGTGTCCATTAGAAGTTGCTTGTAGCGTAAAAGTTCTGTTCAGGGTCATACCAACCTATGTTGGGAGTTCCATTACAGGGAAGAATGATGTTCACAAAATGTACTGTAAGGTTGTTGTTGGCCAATCTGTTCTTGGAAGTGGGAACTAATAGCCTCTGTGCGGTTCTAGGCACTTCAGTCTGGAACCGCGTGACCGCTACGGTCGCAGGTTCGAATCCTGCCTCAGGCATGGATGTGTGTGCTGTCCTTAGGTTAGTTAGGTTTAAGTAGTTCTAAGTTCTAGAGGACTGATGACCACAGATGTTAAGTCCCATAGTGCTCAGAGCCATTTGAACCATTAATGGCCTTTGTTGTGGTTGAACTAGATTGTAGCCTCTATTCTTGTGAAAATTCCTCTAATACCATCTGCAGCAATTTATACACTGTGCTGAGTAGTTTAATCAGGTAGTACCTGTGTGAATATTATTCGGTATGGCTGGCTTAAGTGTGGTAACTATTTGTGTTCTCTTGAGGACGTTCAGAATGTTTATAATTTCATTAATTCACCCAGAGCTGATGATTTTGGTGACACTGGATGTAACTGTCACCAGTCCAGAGTTGTAGACACAGCAGCCTTTCTTATGCACGATGATTGCTAGTAAGCCGTGGGGGTACTGACCAAAAATACGCATCCGCAGTGCTGTCCCTGGCGGGAGACATCGTAGAGCAGAACATAATGGCAGGTGAGAACCTGGATGGAGAGATGGAGCAGCATCTGCAGCTGGCACCTGTAGAGCAGCTCAGCAGGGCTACGAGAACCAATAGGACGCATCCGGTAGGCCATCAGGAGAAACTGTAATGCCTCCTCAGTGGGAAAGTCCTGCAGATATTTTTTCATCTGTGTTAATGGTGCAAACCGTGTGCGTGGCCTCCTCGTTCAATAGAGGCTGAATGGGAGGGGAACGAACATGGCGAATGCCTGAATGCACTCAGAAATGCCTGGGACAGGAACTGAGGTCCATTGTCAAAAATGAGGGTAACCTGGAGACCTTCCACAAAAAAAAAAAAAAAAAAAAAAAAAAAATTCTGTGACTTTTGTGGTGGTCAAGAGGCACCGGATCATGTATGGAAAATAAGTAAGTGACAGTCAGCCAAAACAAATTCAGAAATGTATTTGTAAAATCAACATGGATATGTTCCCAGGGCTGGATTGCTGGGACCATGGGAAGAATGAAACTTCAGGAGTTGCCTGTTAACTAGCACACTGGGAACATGCAGCAACCAAATGCTCCAGCTTCTGGTCAGTGCTGGGTCAGTACACTTGTCTTCGAGCCAAGTCTTTATCACGGGAAACACCCCAGTGGCCCTCAAGTAACAGCTGTAAGACCTCCCGCCATATACTCCCCAGAATAACCCCCCCTGGGAGCTACGTTATTTGTGGAGAAGACCAAGAGATGATGGCACCAGACAAAGTAGTTATGAAGCAGATCAGAAGTGCAGCCCAGAGGATGAGATGACCGAGCCTGCTGGACGACGCAGACAACCTGCTTGAGAAGTGTGTCAGACACTGTGTCCTTGGCATTCAGGTACTAGTGATCGGAAACTGCATGTGATGCTATTTCAGATAGTGTTGAAAAATGGTGGATGGGGGAGGGGAGTGGGGGCACTTTCCACACCAAACATCAACTGTTGATACAGGCCAAAATATGTATTAAGACCCATGATACATGTGGACTTGTCATCCAGGGGTAACCAGTGACATGCTTCAGAAAGATCAAGTTTTGAGGAGAATTGACCCCCTGCTAAGTGTGTGAACAGCTTGTCTGGACATGGCAATGAGTATATGTCAACTACGGACTGTGAATTCACGGTGATCTAAAAACTGCTGCAAAGTCACAATGCAGTTTACCAGAGGATTTCATGATGATAGTGACGACAAGGGGTGTGCCCTATTCATGGGAGGAAATGATGCAAACTATCCAACACTGCCTTGACTTGGGAGTGTAGGGCTACAGGACTCTGCCAATCTAGGATGAGCTGACTAGTTAACGTTATGTAGGCCTGAAAGTCTGTGGTGCATCCTAGGCCTTTGCAAAGATATTCTGAAATTCTGAGCACAGAGATTCCAATGATTGATAAGGGATTTTGGCAGATACCAACTGAATGGAGTCCGTGACTGAAAAGCCAAAGGCCTGAAAAGTATCAAACCCGAAAAGATTTGCTGAACCAGCATTGTGGATTACAATAAAGGTAATTGGCTGACTCATTAATCAATAGGTAACATCAGCTGTGAATTGGCTAAGCAAAGGGTTTGGCTGTTTACCTTATCCCCGCAGGCACCTGTTTACCAGTGACGGCAGCGGTAGAGTTGAAGTCTGAATATGTTTGGGCATTAAGCAAGGAAACTGCTGTGCCGCTGTCTACCTGAACGTGCAACCATCATGAGAGAACCAAAACCTCAATAAAAAGCTTGTTCGAACCCTGATTTGTAACTGACCCTGACAATGATGCTTCCTGGATTCCATAGCCATTTTCTCTGATGCTGCATTCTGTGCAGTTGATCTCTAGACTACCTGGCTTTTTTGATACTTAGGACAGATAGCTCAGCATTGGGGACACACTGATCTGTCATGTTAGGAGTAACAGGATGCACTTTATGGCAACAGAGATGGCAGCTGGAACATTGATCATGCGCTGTGCGGGAGCCACTGGATTGGCCAGCTTGCAGTGCCATGATATTGTCCTCCCTGGACACAGTGTAAACTGCTGGGCAACCCTGTACCACAACAATGCTGAACCATGTTCCCTGCTACTGACTAGTGGCATGTGATGTAATACAACTGGGCAGTGGTCAAAACCTCTTCAAAGGAGGGGTTTTATAATTGGAGGGCATGTTGAGGGATTTCCTTGTGGAGGGTGGAGTGGATGTTGTCGAGGATGGAGTGGATGATAACTTTGCAAACCATGATGTCTGCATATGACTCTTTTGACTTGCCTGTGACAAAATGGCACTTGCTACTAAGGCCATGGAGGGATGTGGCCCAGTAATGATAAGACTGTTCGGGCCACTTGTTGTAGTGGTAGAATTCAACTTGAGCAACCATGATGTGCACGCGGCAGTGATAATGGGAAGACAGTAAAGTGCATAAATTGTCAAACGAGAATGAAGACTGTTCGTGCAATGTGACCAACTGCCACAACACCTGATACAAGGTGTGATAAATCTGTGACAGAAACAGTACACAACTTACCTACACACCCATAACTTGGAAGGTGTGGAAATGTTGCCATAGGCAGTGTTTGTACATTTCCAAATCTTCTGCTCCCTCATCAGATAGCAGGAATAGAGTAGCAAGCTTAGCTGGAGATGAAGGCACAGAGAACAATGCTGACACAGCCTGTTGCATGATAGTAAGAAGTTCCATCTGTTGTTGCACCACCGTTTGAAGCAGAGACTCCATGTCACAAAAAGACACAAAAAGCAATTGCACAAGAGAACACATGGAAAAAAAAAAAAAAGACCTACTCTTTGCTAGTGTGTTCTGACAGCAAGAACACAGAGATAATAACAGACACATCACCTCATTACATCTAGAGTACTTGTACATGAGGACGCTTGCCACGAAGTGGCTTAACTACTAGTCCAATAAACTGGTTGAACGTCAACATATGACTGAGAGCGAGGTTGGCTGGGCCGGCCCTATAAGCTATCTGCTGGCCGGTAGAGTGCATTACAGAGAGGCTGCATGCGCATCCAAGAGTGGAGGCCTCCGTCAGTGCTAGTGCCTACTGAGTTGTGTGGCACACTGTACAGCTGCTTTCCTGAATCGTGAGTGCAGAATCTACATGGGCGACCACACCTCTCAAGTACTGTGTTTCCAATGTCCACTCGTACATAGGTTGTTATGCCAGATGTTGAGTAGTACATGGCTCTTGTATACATCTGTCTATTTATCTATCTAACCTCTCATCTTACATTGAATTTCATTTTCAGTGTGTGTTTCTTACACTTGGGTGACATTAATCACATTATCTTTTAAAGTTTCATGTAGGTGCTGACAATTTTGTTTTGCTTATGCCTTCAACATTTAATTGACAGATTGAGATCATAGAGCCAAGATGTTTTGCCTTATGGTCTTTTGGACAATCTTTTCATGTGTTTTTGGGAGTCATTGTGATTTGCAGTAACCAGGAGGTTCAAGGATTATCTTGTAGCTGGTATTATGCTAGTTGATGTAATTCATAACAAGTGCTGTCGAAGGTGCATCATGAGGTGGTGAACAGTGTCTTGATATGTGCATAAACATCCATTAAATTAAGCATAAAAACTATGTCATTAACTAAAATAAACGATATTATTTTCATGGCTGGGGTTCAGAGTCATATAAGACTTTTTGGAGACATATTTGTGTCGTTTGGCAGTTAAAAAATAAATTCATTATAAAATACGCTATCACTATTCTGAGTGTTTAGCCATTTTAGAGCAGAATACAGTGAACATTTTGTGCTTAAGCACACATCAAAATTTTAAAAATTTCAGACGTGTCATTCACACATCACCCACCCTATAAGTATCATGGTGATATACATCCTTGTCTGATATTTAAAAAAAAATTATCATGCTGAAGCCCAAAATAATCACTGTATTCTACCTGTAAATGGCAAAACAGCTGAAATTGCAATCGCAGATTTTATAAATAAATAATTTTTAAAATGAAAGGTAATAGTAATCTCCTTAACAAAAGAAAATGAAGGAATCTGTTATGAGACTGGTATAGTCATTTATTGATGATTAAAGTGTGATTTCAGTAAAAGGGAATAACAATTAGAGATTTTTGTCTCTCACACTGTTGATAAAAAATTTGTTACGAGCTTAAAGGGGAATGTCAATATCTAATCAAAGACCAAAGAAAGGTAGGTACATGGGCTACAGGTTGTTGAGCAATAAGGAAATCTGAGACTCTCTTGTAATATTTTTTTACTGTTACTATATTATTTGACATAAGCAGTGAAATTAACATGATTACCAAAGCTACACAGCGGTTTGTTGTAGCATTGATTAAGTTCTTCCATTTCCTTGTGGTGAGAAATGGGACACTTCTTTTCAAGCTGCTGTTTTAGCTTTTATTTCTTTATCTTTTGAAGTTCATGCTGTACATAGATGTTTATCCAGTAGATTTAAGGTAAAGCTGCATGTTAAATAGTTACATTTATTGTCCAGATTTCTACTCAGCACAAAAAAAGTCTCATCAATATACTGAATTTCACTGGCTGAACTAGTATATGACATATTGACACACAGATTTAACCTGTCTTTCTCTATTTCTGCTGTTTTAAGAATACAGATAAATTTTCCACTTATGAAAAAGTAGACACTTTGATATTAGGTGAACGGGAATCATCTTACTTGTGTCACACCATAGTTAATTTTGCACTGTGGTCTTCATCTTAATGTCTTCTAACACACGCAAACAAAGGGTGCTAAGGCAATCTGATTTCTCCATGAATTGCCCATCTTGTATCCACAGTAATAAGAGAGAGGGAGTAGATTTATATTTATGGTTGGGAACACTAGGAAATAATTAACTATAAAACGAAATCATATACTGATGGCAACTAGTTTGTCTTTGGTAATTATTTGTGTTAACGTTCCTTGCATTGGTGTTTAATTTGCAGTGATTTCTTCTTCATTTATTCTGTGTAGCTCCATCTGTCATGTTTGTACTATTTCATTTTGGATTATTCATTTCTAATTCCACAAACATACTCCCTTGCTGCTAATTTAATTCCAATCTTACTCTTTGGTGTACTATTTAAATGGAACAGCAGTCTTCTTTTTGCACCTCAGGCTCATTGTCATCATCTTACACTTTCATCATTTTAATTGGAATGTTACATCACTGATGCCTTATGATGATTTACCATTGCTGCTTGGCTTATAGTCATGCGTGCAAATTTCTGGAGGCATATGTTCAATTCTAAGAACATTTATTAATTTCATTGGTAAAATATTCTTCAGTTCTGTTAAATGTGCTTTGCTCATCGTTCACTATTTCTCTTTTAAGATTAAATGATGGTGATTAACACTCATAACATCATAGATTTTCTGTTATCGCCTTTTACGTATTTGTTGCCTTCTTGCTATTAATTTCCCACATATTTACCTTCTTTTGATTATTTCCATTTTTAAAATTTATTTATTTATTTTTGTAATGGTGAGCATCTCAAGAAATAATTTTGGTTTTATTGATAGAGCAAGTAATAATTTAAAAATATATATTTTTTAAAACTTTTTTAATGAGTCCTCATAAATCTTTTGTCATAAATGCTTAACCACACTTGCAAAGCAAGGAGCCTAACTGAAAAATGGGGAAATGAGCAAAGGATGATTTTTACCCATTTGCTTTGACCCACGATATCATATTTTGAGTAAACAGGATAGTTTACCCAAGTTACTAAGACAACCACAGATAACATTTAATAACAAGTCAGTTACATTCTTTAAAATGGTGACCACAAGACAGACCATTATGGTTACAAAAAAACCTAAAAAATACATGAAATATTTCAGTTACCTAATAAAATGAAATTAATGGGACAGCAGTAGGAATCAGGGAGTCTTGAGCAACAATCGCAGAATTGGAATCGAATTTTTCACTTGACCTATACATCTCAGATGAAGATAGTTATATCAGACAGCCCCACTCACCACCCACACCTGGAAAATAAAAAATGAGAAAAGGCACACACACAAAATCCTCTGTAATAAATTGAACAAAAAATGTAGAAAACACAAATTAAAATTGAATATTTTGCTGGACCTGTGTAGCTCAAACGGAAACAGGGATACCAGACACACCTCCACAAAACAACATCATAATCAAAAAATAATACACACATATTCTTCCAGGATAAAGCAAATGAAAATAAAAGAAAAACACACAAATGGAATCGCAGCATACACTGGAACTATATAACTTGAATGATGACAGTGATACAAGACAACCACCAAAAAAGAACTAGATAGTTGAGAAACTGCACACATGATATCCTATAGAGTAAACTGAACAAAAAATTGCACAATTCGAATGGAATTTTTCACTTGACCTATGTAGCTCAAAGAAAGACAGCAGTACCAGACACACCAATACAGAATGAGGACATAACTGAAAAATAATACAGGAAAATTCCCTAAGAATAAACCTAGAAAATCCAAATATTTTTAAAAACCTTTTTTCACTAATGACCATTTGAACTGTGCCCTTAGTTTTGTGTATAACCTCACCTTCAACAAGCTTGCCACATTACTAAAAGAGCCAAGTAATAATAAGAAACAACAGGATAATTGTAATTACTAATTGTTCCAATCGCAACAATTTAACTTGTGCTGTTAAGTTCATGCCTAATCTCACCCATGGAAATCATGTTAAATACAGAAAGAAACAGCCATATATTTGTGAGAAAAAAATAAAAGTACAATATTTACGTTTCTCTATCAACAATTTAAGCTGCGCTCTTAGGTTTCACCCAGACCACACCCTTGTACATCACGACATATTTGGAATAAGTAGCATAATTTACAAACACTATAGATTATGGTAGTAACTAGGAAAGCCACAGATAACATTCAGTAACAGAATACTTACATCATTCGTACTGTAAACTCATGATGTCTCACAGGACTGCAGGGTTCAAAGCAGACGGGTGGAATCTTATCGTGCACTTTGCACGAAAAATGAATAAATTGACAATGTAGTTTTATTAATTCAAAACTTGTTTGAATGGACCATAAAATAATCTTCTGTGTAAATGGATGAGAAACCGACGGTCACTGCTGTTATAGAATTGATGAGTTAGCCCCTCATGTGTCATCGGTTGGTTCTTGTAGGCAACAGACAGACAATTAAGTACATCATTTGTTTAATTAATGAAAAGATAATTGTGGTATAATTATTTATTATTACATCAGAACCTTAGATTTTTCAGTGATGTTTACTAAATATAGATTTCTCTGCAACTATTTTTTAAAATTATTTTACAGCAGTTTTAAGTCTTGGTTCTGATACAAGGAACCCTCTTGCTCCTGGTCGACCAAAGTGTAACAGCATCTTGCACCTCTTTGGGGAATGGTTGTTTGAAGCAGCTAACATAGGATGTGAGGGTGCGTTCCAGAACAGGTCAGCTGCCACAAGTAAGTTTTTAAGTGCCAAACTATGAATAATTTAAATTACAGTTACTTTAAGAGTAAAGGAGACAACTCCCCAAAAAGCCAAAGCATTGAGAGGTGCATACACAAGAAAAAGAGTGAGCTTGATAGCTATTGAAGTGAATCCACTTTCAATCTCAAGCAGTACAAACCACACACACACACACACACACACACACACACACACACACACAGAATCAAACACTTGTGCCCCTACAGAGTGCTGGCTCGACACACAATGCTAAAGGATTAATTCTGAAAAGTAGCAAGTTTTCTGTCTTTCCTGTGTGTGTGCCTTCCTATGGCTCAGACTCCACACTTCTGCTCTTTGGTGAGTGGTCCCCTTTACTTCTAAAGTATTTACATTCTAACAGATATTCCCTGTGATACACCACTGGCCATCAAAATTGCTACACCAAGAAGAAATGCAGATGATAAACGGATATTCATTGGACAAATATATTATACTAGAACTGACATGTGATTACATTTTCACACAATTTGGGTGCATAGATCCTGAGAAATCAGTATCCAGAACAACAACCTCTGGCCGTAATAACGGCCTTGATACGCCTGGGCATTGAGTCAAACATAGCTTGGATGTCGTGTACAGGTACAGCTGCCCTTGCAGCTTCAACACGATACCACAGTTCATCAAGAGTAGTGACTGGCGTATTGTGACGAGCCAGTTGCTCGGCCGCCATTGACCCGACGTTTTCAATTGGTGAGAGATTTGGAGAATGTGCTGTCCAGGGCAGCAGTTGAACATTTTCTGTATCCAGAAAGGCCCGTACAGGACCTGCAACACTGGGGTCATGCATTATCCTGCTGAAATGTAGGGTTTCACAGGGATCAAATGAAGGGTAGAGCCACGGGTCGTAACACATCTGAAATGTAATGTCCACTGTTCAAAGTTCCGTCAATGCGAACAAGAGGTGACCGAGATGTGTAACCAGTGGCATCCCATACCATCATGCTAGGTGATACGCCAGTATGGCGATGACGAATACATGCATCCAGTGTGCGTTCACCGCGATGTCGCCAAACACGGATGCGACCATCATGATGCTGTAAACAGAACCTGATTTCATCCAAAAAAATGACGTTTTGCTATTCGTACACCCAGGTTCATCGTTGAGTACACCATCGCAGGCGCTCCTGTCTGTGATGCAGCATCAAGGGTAACCGCAGCCATGGTCTCCGAACTGATAGTCCAAGCTGCTGTAAACGTCGTTGAACTGTTCGTGCAGATGGTTGTTGTCTTGCAAACATCCCCATCTGTCGACTCAGGGATCGAGACGTGGCTGCACGATCCGTTACAGCCATGCGGATAAGATGCCTGTCATCTCGACTGCTAGCGATACGAGGCCGTTGGGATCCAGCATGGCGTTCCGTATTACCCTCCTGAACCCACCAATTCCATATTCTGCTGACAGTCATTGGATCTCGAGCAACGCGAGCAGCAATGTCGCGATGCGATAAACTGCAATTGCGATAGGCTACAATCCGACCTTTATCAAAGTCGGAAACGTGATGGTACGCATTTCTCCTCCTTACATGAGGCATCACAACAATGTCTCACCAGGCAATGCCGGTCAGCTGCTGTTTGTGTATGAGAAATCTGTTGGAAACTTTCCTCATGTCAGCACGTTGTAAGTGTCGCCACCAGCACCAACCTTGTGTGAATGCTCTGAAAAGCTAATCATTTGCATATCACAGCATCTTCTTCCTGTCAGTTAAATTTTGCGTCTGTAGCATGCCATCTTCTTGGTGTAGCAATTTTAATGGCCAGTAGTGTAATAATTTAAATTACTTTCTTGAATTTCTTACAAACATTTTAAATTATGGAGAACTGTTGTAAATAGCTTGTAATGAAAACTTGGTGCTAAGTGATAATCTAATTCTGTTGAACTCTGGAATATTCCAACATGAGAAATATATCTTTTGCCAGTCCAAAATGATCTCATATAGTCACTATATGATGATGACACAGGAAAATACCACAAAATACTATTCAGTCAGTCATAATTAAGTTGAAAAAGATCACGATTGCAGACTTGATTGTTGAGATCAAGCCACATTTCACAGCCGCACCAACTAGGTGAACAGACACTGACCACTAGTCGCTGGATACCAGAACAAACACTAGTGGATTTCTTGATGTTGTGTGTCATATATACACTCCTGGAAATGGAAAAAAGAACACATTGACACCAGTGTGTCAGACCCACCATACTTGCTCCGGACACTGCGAGAGGGCTGTACAAGCAATGATCACACGCACGGCACAGCGGACACACCAGGAACCGCGGTGTTGGCCGTCGAATGGCGCTAGCTGCGCAGCATTTGTGCACCGCCGCCGTCAGTGTCAGCCAGTTTGCCGTGGCATACGGAGCTCCATCGCAGTCTTTAACACTGGTAGCATGCCGCGACAGCGTGGACATGAACCGTATGTGCAGTTGACGGACTTTGAGCGAGGGCGTATAGTGGGCATGCGGGAGGCCGGGTGGACGTACCGCCGAATTGCTCAACACGTGGGGCGTGAGGTCTCCACAGTACATCGATGTTGTCGCCAGTGGTCGGCGGAAGGTGCACGTGCCCGTCGACCTGGGACCGGACCGCAGCGACGCACGGATGCACGCCAAGACCGTAGGATCCTACGCAGTGCCGTAGGGGACCACACCGCCACTTCCCAGCAAATTAGGGACACTGTTGCTCCTGGGGTATCGGCGAGGACCATTCGCAACCGTCTCCATGAAGCTGGGCTACGGTCCTGCACACCGTTAGGCCGTCTTCCGCTCACGCCCCAACATCGTGCAGCCCGCCTCCAGTGGTGTCGCGACAGGCGTGAATGGAGGGACGAATGGAGAAGTGTCGTCTTCAGCGATGAGAGTCGCTTCTGCCTTGGTGCCAATGATGGTCGTATGCGTGTTTGGCGCCGTTCAGGTGAGTGCCACAATCAGGACTGCATACGACCGAGGCACACAGGGCCAACACCCGGCATCATGGTGTGGGGAGCGATCTCCTACACTGGCCGTACACCACTGGTGATCGTCGAGGGGACACTGAATAGTGCACGGTACATCCAAACCGTCATCGAACCCATCGTTCTACCATTCCTAGACCGGCAAGGGAACTTGCTGTTCCAACAGGACAATGCACGTCCGCATGTATCCCGTGCCACCCAACGTGCTCTAGAAGGTGTAAGTCAACTACCCTGGCCAGCAAGATCTCCGGATCTGTCCCCCATTGAGCATGTTTGGGACTGGATGAAGCGTCGTCTCACGCGGTCTGCACGTCCAGCACGAACGCTGGTCCAACTGAGGCGCCAGGTGGAAATGGCATGGCAAGCCGTTCCACAGGACTACATCCAACATCTCTACGATCGTCTCCATGGGAGAATAGCAGCCTGCATTGCTGCGAAAGGTGGATATACACTGTACTAGTGCCGACATTGTGCATGCTCTGTTGCCTGTGTCTATGTGCCTGTGGTTCTGTCAGTGTGATCATGTGATGTATCTGACCCCAGGAATGTGTCAATAAAGTTTCCCCTTCCTGGGACAATGAATTCACGGTGTTCTTATTTCAATTTCCAGGAGTGTAGATATAACCTATAATTAACCCACTTCACAAACTACCCAGAATCCTTACAAAGCACTGCTTACTCTGTTATCTGTGCTACTGCCATAAAATTTAATTAATAAGATGTATTGTTGTTTGTAGTAAATGTCTGATCAAGTACCTCCAAATTTCTGTAATTAATAACTACATGATGTTCAGAAAATCCATTTGGTAGTAAACAGGTTTATGAAACTTTACAGATAATGTAAGAAAACTTTCATAGTTACTTTAATGAACACTGTATTTTTCTTTAGTGGTAATAATCACAGAAAATAAATAAAAAGTGCCTGATTGTCATCAACAGTGATTTCTTACATAATTGTTTCTTTGTGTTTTGTGTGGGTTTCAAAAACCCTGAAACCACAGTGGATTTGGTTTTTCTGGTAATCTGTGGCTGTACAGCCGATGGAGAAATTCACTTGATTGGACAGAGAAGTAAACTGCAGATCATTCAAAGCCCTTCATGGCTTTCTGTACAGCATCATTAGCTTTGTGGCCAATAGGCTCTCCAATTAGCTTTCATTTACAGTATGATGTAAAGCTGTGGATCTGCTGCTGTTACTTCAGGAGACAGACGAACTTAGCCTCCATGCTACCAAGCCTTTTACCTCGTCACCAATGTTATAGCCGCGAGCAACCGGTGAGAGGTGCATGGCTGAGAATGGAGACACGAAGCTACCAGGTGGAGGAGCCGCTGGAGGTACCTCTAACTACAAACAGACAGGACAGACAAACAAGTAGGGGGCGACACACACTACGACTGACCACTACACAATATGAGGCAAGCAAGCAAGAACTGAGATGATAAACTTGGTGAGACAACAACAATGCAGGAACACTCCAAACAATGGCAGTAGGTATATCAACATGCGGAACTGGAATGCAGGATGGCTGAGATGCACACGTGAACTGTGGCAAGCACCAGACTGCCAGGGTAGCGCCATGCGGCCATCTAAATGCCTGACTGTGGGAAACGCTATCGGCCGTGGATTTCACATGGTATGGAAAGTGGCGCACTTGCACCGCATAGCTCATGCCACAGGTGCACACCAGAGCACTGACACCTCAAGTGGGTATCCAGGTGTGTACCCTCGGCACGCATTCAACTTCCGCTCCTTCCGACTCCAGACCCCTCCACCCCAAAACCTGTGCGTAGGGGTGGAAACACCCCGGACGGTGCTGTGGTGGATGGAAGGAGGGAACGGAGGGAGACCCTGTGGCGTCGACCGCCAGCGGTGGCTTGGGAGAGCCATCCATGGGATCCACCAAAACTTCACTGGAGGGGCAGGGCATCGCATGGTGTTTTCGATCCTTGTGGATGCGGGAAGGAGTGCCGGCGTGCCTGCAGGGAGCCGGTGCCCATTGGCAGTGGGGCTGACTTGAGGGCATCGGGCAAACCAGAGGGAGGCGGGAGGGTTGGAGAATGTGAGGTGCCATGAAGGGGTACGAGGCTGGAGTTGGTTATGGTGGCGGCACTGGAGCCCCATCTGTGTCTGTCTCAGAGTTGGTTATGGTGGCACCCCTGGAGCCCGTTCTGTGTCTGCACCAGAGTTGGTTATGGTGGCACCCCTGGAGCCCCTTCTGTGTCTGTACGAGAGTTGGTTATGGTGGCACAGCTGGAGCCCCTTCTGTGTCTGTACCAGAGTTGGTTATGGTGGCATCACTGGAGCCCCTCCATAGGTCGTGACTACTGTGGTGGGAGTCCAAGCAGCCTTGCCCCCATATGAGTAAGCCCACACGACTGTGCCCGGGGTGTAGCGCTGAGAGGGTTGGAAGTGGGGTTCAGATGGTGTGTGCAGATGGAGCAGGGTCCATGGTTGCTGCCCATGGAGGAGTTCAGCAGGACTATGACATCAACCGTCTTGGTGTGATTAGGGTTCAGGAATAAGATGAGGGCCAACAAGGTGGCAGAGGATTTCACCACTTTTGTAAGCTATTGTTTAAACATCCTGACCAGTTGCTCTGCAGTGCCATTGGAGGATAGATGGAACAGAGGGGTGCAGATGTGTTTGGTACCATTGGCCTCACAGAGTGTGTGAAGGAGGCTGCTGTGAATTGGGCGCAATTATCGGAGACCAAGGTACAAGGCAGGCCTTTGATGGGGAGAACATGAGCCAAGGCTATGAGTGTGGCATGGTGGACGCCATGTGCACCACATACAGGTATCTGGACTATGCATCCACAATGAGTAACCACATTGATCCCAAGAATGGGTCCACAAAATTGAGATGGATGCGGTCCCAGGGCCAACAAGGCATGTGCCAGGGGGCAAATGATTGCGGCAGGCTGGCCTGGTGATGCGCACACACACTGTGCTCCCACGGATCAAGAGTTCGATCTTGCCACCGATGCCAGGCCTGTACACATGCCGGCAAGACAACGCCTTCATACTGGACGTCCCCCGGTGTCTGCGGTGTAGCAAGCATAGATTGCAGTGGCACAAATAGGGTGGGATGATCACAACTGAGTGCTTGTGGGAGAGGTGCCGCCAGGGGCAGAATTCAGTTTTCAACCAGAGCGTCAGATAGGTGGACCAACCATGGGTCACATAGTGGAGAACATAGCGCAGAACAGGTGTGCTGCGTGTGCCAGAGGTGACCAGTGCAGCCGTGACGGGAAATCTATCCAGTGTATCTTGGTGGGCCATATCAGTGTGAAATCAGAGGACTTTCTTCTGGTTGAACTTGGGATCAGGGCGTGGGGAGATACGTGACAAGGCATCGGCGTTGGAGTGTTGAGAGGTGGGCTTATATTGGATAATGTAAGTATAATTGCGTAAGAACAGCGCCCAGCGCTGGAGACATTGAGCAGTTCACTCAGGGAGGTGTGTGTGTGTGTGGGCCGAAGAGAGCAACCAAAGGCTTGTGATCAATGAGGGGAGTGAACTTTGTCCCAGACAGGTAAATGTGAAACTTTTGAATGGCGAACGCAATCACTAGAGCCTCTTTCTCATTCTGAGCATAATTACTCTGTGCTGGGGATAGTGTCTTGGATGCATATGCAATGGGCTGTTCTGAGCCATCCACATTCCTGTGAGCCAGGACTGCCCCAATACTATAGGCCGAAGCATTGGGCACCACAACCAAGGGGCCAATGGAGAGATGGGTTCAGACAAGGGGTGGACTTGAGCATAGTTTTCAAGCGGAGAAAAGCATGATCACAGGCAGGAGTCCAGTTAATGGCACCCCTTTGCGACACAAGTGATTGAGGGGCTGTGCAACATCAGCAGCCGGGGTAAAAACTTTAAGTAGCTGTTAATCTTGCCCAAAAAAAGCCTGGAGGTCAGATAAATCCTTGGGGCGGGGAAGGGCATTGATGACCGCGAAGTTGTGATCTGATGGATGAATGCTGAGCTAGTGCCCCAGGTATTCGACTTCTGGTTGAAAAAAACTACACTTTTCCAGCCAAGAACGTAAGCATGCATCCTGCAGAGCATGAAAACAGGTATCAAGGTTATGCATATGCTTGTGGCGTGTATGGCCAGTGAGCAAGATGTCATAGAGATAATTGACACAAGCCGGGATGGGCCATGTGAGCTTTTCCAGGTACCTATTGAAGATTCCCGGCACCAAGGAAATACCAAATGGAAGGCCCTTGTATTTATATAATCTGAAAGGCGTGTTGATGACCACAATGTTCTGGGATTCCTCATCTAAGGGTAATTGGTGGTAAGCCTCCTTCAGCTTGATCTTAGAGAGATCTTGGAGAAGTACTCGCCATGAGCAAGTCTGAGAAGGTCTTCCTGCCAGGGAATGGGTAAGTTACAACCAGGGGTTGTGCATTGATTGTAACTCCGAAATCCCCGCATAGGCAATCCACCACCACCAAGGGAGTCACCCAGGCACTCGCCTACATGGGCTCAATGATGCCAGCAGCCTGCAGTTGATTGAGTTCTTGCTTGACTGCTGGATGCAAGGCCACTGGATTGGGTCAAGTCTGAAAGAACTGCAGCTGAGCATTTGGCCAGAGAGCAATGTGCGCCTGGAAGTCCGAAGCACACCCTTAGTCAGACTGAAACAGAGAGACATAGGCCGGCCACAGATCATCAAGGTAAGATCCTGGAACGGGACGACAGTGGAAATGACCTTATCTTCATTTGAAATCAAAATGCCAAACAGAATGAAAGCATCGAGTCCAAAAATGTTTGAAGCCAAGGGATGGTCAACCACCAGTAGAGTCAGGAGCCGGGGAACATGTTTATAGGTGGCCGCTATCGAGAACTGCCCACAGAGGGGGATAAAACCATCACTGTAAGCAACCAATCACCGAGAGGTGGAAGACAGCCCCGGGAAACCCAGGCGTGTATGCATCGCCAGATTGATCAAGGTGATGGTGGCCCCGTGTCAACCTGGAAATGAATGTCCATGTTAAAAATGTGGAGTGTGAGGAACAACTTCTACGTCAATGGGACGACCAATGGGATGTCTGACTGCAGCATGTGCACGGTATCGTGATGCCCTGTGGGTGGAGAGTGAGAGTGGGATGAGTGGCTGCAACAGACAAAACGGAGTTGGTCATCTTTCTGACAGAACATGCACATCTTCCAGCGATGGGGACAGTCTGTGCGAGAGTGGGTGGAAAAGCATCATGGGCGAGATGGAAGCGATCCATGCGACCATCAAATGAGGTGCGACTGGTGGCTCTGAAGCCATAGAGACATCGCACAAGGAGGAGTCTCGTCGATGTTGGGTTCTGTGGGCTGTACCATGCCGATGGTGTGAGGGAGGCACCCGCGAGGAGGATTCTACTGCTACCACCTGCGGCCTCGACATGAGACGCTTGTTTGCCACTTCTGAGATTTCAAGGGAGTGGGCTATGTGCAGATTCTCTTCCAGTGAGGGGTTATTGAGTTTCAACACAGGTTGAATGATCACATCACAAATTAAGGAGTCCATATATGATGCCTTGCAATGCTGATTGGTGCAGATGAAGTTGCATTTGCGGCTGAGACCCTGCAAATCTGTGACCCAAGAATAGTACAACTGACCAGGCTGTTTATGGTACTGGTGGAACTGAAGCCGAGATACCACGACATGGTAGCGCTGGGAATAGTAGTTAGTCAGCAGCACACATATCTCGTTAAAGGAGAGAACCACAGGGTCGGGCAACAGTGCCAACTTCCTGAGCAGAAAGAATGTGTCTGCTGATGCACAGCACAAGAATAACGACCGCTGCAGGGAGTCATTTGTGACCTGAAACACTGTGAAATTTTGTTTCAGATGATACAAGTATGTTTCCCAGTCTTTCTTAGCATCATCAAAGGGCAGAAATGACAGCGGACATGGGGAAGCATCAGAAACTGGGACACCCAGGAGCTGGTGCAGGAGGGCATCCTGTGTTCAGACTTTGTCTGACAGCAACTGCAAGGATTGCTGTTAGAGTTCTAACTGGGACTTCTAACTGGGACTTCTAACTGGCACTGCTGCTGCTGCTGCTGCATGAGATACTACTGCTGTTGCTCCAAGAGACAGATGAACTTAGCCTCCATGCTGCCGAATGTTCTACCTTTTCGCCAATGTTATAGGTGTGAATGACCAGTGAGTAGTGCACAGCAGAGAATGAAGAGGCGAAGCGACCAGGCAGGGAAGCCACTGGAGGTATTGCTAGCTAAGAACAGACAGGACAGACAAACAAGTTGGGGATGACAGACACAGTGGCTGACCCGGACAAAACAAGAGGCAAGCAAGCAAGAACTGAGGTGACAAACATGATGAGACAACAATGCAGGAACACTGCAAACAACAACAGTAGGTATATCAACACACAGAACTGGAACGCAGCAGGGCCGAGATGCACATGCGAACTACAGTGAGTACCAGACTGCTGGGATAGCATCGTGCAGCCACCTAAGTACCTGACCTCAGGAAACACGATTGGCTGCAAACTTCACGTGGCACGGAGAGTGGTGCGCTCAAACCGTGAGGCTCGTGGTGCAGGCGAGCGCCGGAGCACAGTATCCAGGTCCATAACCGCTGGCGCGCATTCCACTTGCGCAACGTCTGACACCAGAATATATTCACTTATTTTGCTTTACTCTGACATTATTGATACAGTATCAAAACAAATATTTTGATTTTGCATTGAACATGTTATTATGCCATCATTATTTCACTGACGTGTATGAAAGAAAAAATAAATTAAATGGCATTTATTACCGATTTGGACTCATATTACAATTTAACATTTTTGGTGTTCAGTTTTATGTTGTTAGTGTATGAAACACTACAAAACGACCAATAAGTTATTCAGAAAAAATTTTTGCAGGGCTTGATGGGAACTCTTCTAAACGACCAAGTTCAGTCCTTGTTGATAATCGGAAAGGGAGCTTCTCCCAGCCAGCATCATTGGCAGATGAGTCTGAGCCACCCTTACCACCTGGTGGAGGAAAGTATGAAGCTGGTCGAGCCGAGGCGCTGGGAGCACTATGCCGCATCTTCTGTGCTAAGAAGACTGGTGAAGAGATATTGCCAGTATACTTAGCACGCTTTTACCTTTCCTTGCAACAAGGCTTGAGAGTCCCTGAGGTAAGTATTTTTGTGAGAACTTTTTACATTACTGCTGGTCCTCAATTTTATTGATAATCTAAGCATTTCTTTGGCCAGTACTCAGAGACTTATCGTTACCTGCAAGCTTACATTAGCGAAACAAAAGGCCAGAATCACTTAGAGGTTGGGAGGGGCTGTGTGATTCAGATGCATTAAAATGAGTACTAAGCTGTTGAAAAAGGTTACACCGTTTCCGAAGCTATTGAGAAAAATGAAGAAAGGAAGTATGGTAAAAGAATAAGCAAATGGAAGAAGAAGGAGCTCCTGCCTTCCTGGCAGTGTTCTATGCTTTTCTTTTTGATTTAGACATAATCACATTAAAAATGATGACTGTGCTAAAACTTTATAGATGTCTGAAGCCACTTACAAAACATTGATATGTATTGCACACATATACGTGCTACTGAAATCTATACAAGAAGTGTATTTACTACTGCAAAACTTGCCATAGCACATACTAAATGTAGTGGACTGACAAGGCAGCCAGTCCAAGTTACGGGTAGCCGAAAGGCACACGTACACACACGCCGACTGGCGTGAAGTCTGAAACAGGATACGTGATGAAAGCTATAAAGAAAAGAACGGAGCTTCTCGTATACTTAACTTTATTCCCTCTTGTGGTACATCTCTGTTGATAATAGAAGTGAGACTATATCTTGAGATACATGCAATGTTACAAATGGCGCCTTGCTAGGTCGTAGCCATTAACTTAGCTGAAGGCTATTCTAACTGTCTCTCGGCAAATGAGAGAAAGGCTTCGTACGTGTAGTCGCTAGCAATGTCGTCCGTACAGCTGGGGCGAGTGCTCGTACGTCTCTCTAGACCTGCCGTGTGGTGGCGCTCGGTCTACGATCACACAGTGGCGTCACGCGGGTCCGACATGTACTAATGGACCGCGGCCGATTTAAAGCTACCACCTAGCAAGTGTGGTGTCTAGCGGTGACACCACATTCCTCCCCCGCAAATCGGCGAACGGTCATGTTATAAGGCTTCCGCCCGCCGTGGGGAGGACCCCATGTTGACGTATGCGATGAGGTGGGGAGCCTAACAACAGGCGAGGCTGTGCCACCCGCACCCGGCCATTCGGTCCGAGGGGAGCTAGGAAACGCCTGGAAACCTAGTCCAGGGTGCACGTCAACATGCGGTGTATGCGCCCGTAATGAGACAGGAGGGGCCGAAGGGTCGACCTCCATTGCGTCGGGGTATCCGACGCGCGATGACGCCATGTGGTCCGGAGAAAGCAAGCAAATGCAGTGAAATCATGCCCGCGGTGTGCAACTAGACATTCGCGTGAGACTTGCCCGTCACGCCAAGCTATTTGCTTTTTCTGTAATAAGAAAGGACATGTTCAAAGTGTTTGCCAGAAAAAGCTCAGATCAGACAATCACAACCATTCCAGGCCCTTTACTTCGCGCCGGCATCGAATCAAGGACACACAGGCTCGGGAACCTTCGCCCATGGACATTCATGTAGTTAGTGCCACTCCGCCCAGTGTTCCTCTCGCTAACAGTGACTGTGTTCGTCCCACAAAAAGTGTGCGTCGACGTCGACGCAAATCCCATCCTCGTCGCCAGTGACGGGTAGCCGAAAGGCACACGTACACACACGCCGACTGGCGTGAAGTCTGAAACAGGATACGTGATGAAAGCTATAGAGAAAAGAACGGGGCTTCTCGTATACTTAACTTTATTCCCTCTTGTGGTACATCTCTGTTGATAATAGAAGTGAGACTATATCTTGAGATACATGCAATGTTACAAATGGCGCCTTGCTAGGTCGTAGCCATTAACTTAGCTGAAGGCTATTCTAACTGTCTCTCGGCAAATGAGAGAAAGGCTTCGTACGTGTAGTCGCTAGCAATGTCGTCCGTACAACTGGGGCGAGTGCTCGTACGTCTCTCTCTAGACCTGCCGTGTGGTGGCGCTCGGTCTACGATCACACAGTGGCGACACGCGGGTCCGACATGTACTAATGGACCGCGGCCGATTTAAAGCTACCACCTAGCAAGTGTGGTGTCTAGCGGTGACACCACACTAAAAATTATTTTTTAAGAAAAGTGTGCAGAATGGCATTTGGTAAGTGGTGGTGTTAACAGATTACATAAGTTGGCAGAGAGAATGACAGAATTGTGTCGATAAATGTAATCTTGGTCTTACCTGTGGGAAAATAAATGACAGCGTAATGAAACACCACCACCACCACCACCACCACCACCACGCCTCACTGCAAAGTTTTTTGTGTGTGCCCTAGACTCAACAATAGGATGAGAAAAAATTAAAATCTGTAACATTTTCCGATTTCTATTTGCAATTTATGTAAAGTAGAATTCAAGATATGTGGGGTTCATATCTAAGTGTCATAAGTGGTATTTGGTGAACAATGCATTACCATACATTAACATGGCATCAATGAATAAAAACATATATAGTTGCAATGCAGTAGATTCAAGGTTTTTTTTTTCATTTTTATTTGACAGTGCTTGCATTTATAATGGATTTTTTTATATATATATAATTAATTGTTCATTACAAATCAATGTAAAAATGATACAAAACAAAAAATTATAGAAATGTTACAATGCAAAAGACTTGTTTAAAAATGAATCCTTATCTTCTGTTCTATAAGTTATGAAAGCAATAAAAATGTGTTTAAAATAGAGTAAATACATAAAAAGAAAAACGGGAATGAACTAGTCATTTATGTTGAAATGGAAACGTGGGTATTGTTGCTTACATGCAGTAAGCTGACTTTTGTGCTGCACTCACATGCTGTGTTCAAGATGGAGGTGATGGTGACGATGTGGTTATGAGAATTCATAGGGTACACATTTGCCTTAAATATATTTATTCTACACAAAAGAGTCAATGAACAGTTGACAAATGAGAAGTTTGCAATTTCTGTTAAATGACAGTTTTCTGAATATTTGATACGACAAGCAAGAGCCCTTTTAATGGAGAAGGGTAGTTTATCGTTGGCTGAGCAGAAAGAAGGAAAGACATTGCCACATGATACACTGCAAAAACTAAAGAGTTGCTTCTAAATTCCATTTATATTAAAGAAACATACCAAGATCTAAGGAAAATAATAACGTGTGATATAAATAACCAAGCCTGTATGCTTCATCTGTGTGAAAAATGCCACACCAGTTCATTGCTTCAAACCCACTTAGACCTGAACCAAATGATTTTGATTATGTGTATTATGAGACTAATAAACCACAATTCACAATTTAAAAAAAAAATGAAATAGAAGACTATGATCCTGATGAGATGTTTCAGTACAGTCAGTGGGTATCAACTGATAGAATGACTTTAAGTGTTCAAATCACTTCTCTATCAGAATTCTGTGACACACTAATTAAGAAAATTGAAAAACTTACTCCACTCTCTTTTATTTCTCAATCACAATCTGATTATCTGAAAATGAAGAAGGAAACACTTGATGAAGGATCAGTGTTGGGTACCATTGGAACAATGGCAGCTGCACTTTTCACACTGTCCATATATTTTACAAAAAGGACAAACTGTTGTTTCTGATAATCTAGAACATGACGCTGCCTTGGTGTACCAGACTGAGAAGACTGTATTGAATTTTTTTAAAGTGTGAATTTCCAGAAATTCATCTTGCGCATGTTGAATATTTCACTGATCGTTGTGCTGCACAATGTAAAAATTGTAAGAATTTCGGAAATATCTGCTACCATGAACACGATTTCAACATAAAGTTCAGCTGGTCCGTTTTTGCTACCAACCATGGCAAATCTCCCTATGATGGTATTGGTGGCACTGTTAAGACTTGTCACAAAAACAAGTTTGCAAAGAGTTTATAAAGATCAAATACTTACAGCTTCACAGGTATTTGAATCCTGTCACGAGAACTTGGAAGGCATTTCAGTTCTCTTTGTTTCAAAATATGAAATGGTACAAGTCAGACATTATCTTTCTCAGCACTTCACAAGTGCAAAAACAATTCCTGGGACATGATATATGCATCACATAGGATATTTGGGGGAAAAACTGTCAGCACACCAGTTTTTGTTTAAAAACTGAAGCCAGTTTTCAAATTTTAGAGTTTACTTTGAAGTAATGCATTGCATCAAACTTTCAGCAGTTGCTACCAACAGAATGTATATAAAACAATAAAAATTGGCAAAAGTTCATGATATTAGATACAAAAGCAGTACACAAAATCTCGGTTCACAACTAGATACTGGGTGTCATGGCCTGGATGACTTGACATGGAATGACCCATTAGTCTCATGGTACAAGTAACTGTTTTGCACACAGTGTCATCGTCAGTGTCAATATTGTAATGAAAGTCATATTGTATGACCAAGTGTATCACCCAATGAATTTCTTTGCGTGCTCAGATACTTCAGAGATGTGGTACAGTTGTAAAAAGAAGGAACATAAGAGTTTAACATTCTGTCAACAGCACAGTCATTAGATACAGTTGGTGCAGTTGTAAGCAGTTTCAAACACCAAACAATTTACACTTTGTCTTCTCCAAAGATGTTGTCATTTGGGGAAAAAGCACAACATTGTCATTTTAATTTATTCATTCACACATCATGTTCTGTAAATCCCATTGAAAAGTGACAACCTTTAGGAATCTGGAAGAAGTCAAGGTATACATTAACATGAAACAAAGACATTATAGAAACATAATCTGTATCCCATGTTAACAATAAATTATTGCTATACTGAAGTGCTATTTGCACTCATACCATCTAAATTTTATCAGATAAATTAACGAGAAAACTTCCACTTAGAGAAGAGCTGCTGTTTATCTGCAATTAGTAACTTAACACTTACTTGATTACAATGGTAATTTTCAAAGAAAAAAATACGTATATAAATACATCCTATTTATAGTGCATTATTAGTTGTCATTCTCCTTTATGGCAAACAAAGCTGCTTGCTATGTAATCACATGTGTTCCATCTACAAGGAAATTTCAATTGCAGTAAAAATTGTACATTGCTCTGCGGGCAGCACAATGGTAAGTTTCTCCAAGCAAGCATGTATCACATGCTACACCACTGTGACTAGTCTTTGTTATAGACAGCATTGATAACGAAAGTGTACTGTCTCATGGTTTTGTGAAATATGCATATCTAACACTTTAATTCTTAATAACAATATTATGAAAGGGATAAATTGCTACTCACTATATAGATGAGATGTTGAGTCACAGACAGGCACAATGAGAAGGCTCTTACACATTTAAACTTTTGACCAAAAGGCTTTCTTCTGAAATAAAAAATGCACGAGTGCATGCACCTCCCCTCCCCCCCCCCTCCCCACCCCCCGGCCCCCCCCACCCACCCCGGAAGTAGAAATGTTGACCACAGATTAATTGGAAAAATATATATATATATATTTTCCAGGAGTGTGCAGTAAGACTATTATGTCAAGCAGATAACTGAACATTTTCATTTTGCAGAAGCTTTTTCAGAGACCTTGGCATTCTTACATTCATGCAATAATACATTTATTCCCTAATGTGTTCTTGTGGTTAATAATAAAAGTTGGTTTAGAATGACATTAATAGATGCAATATTAGAAGTAAAAATAATATCCATTCAGGCTATATGTGTCTTCCTTAGGATTCAGAATGCTAAGTAGTTGTTATCGCAGATATTTGTATCAGTGCAGATGTCTAGCTATATGAGTGAATCTAATTCTTCCTTTCAACACTACTATCTTCCAACTTTATCGCTACAAATGTAACTTTTTAGTGACTGAGATGACAGAACTCCTTGTATGTTTGTGTTTCATTACATCAGAGCTGTCAAAACATTTTTAGTGCCAGCTGCTAGAGGTGCTGTTTTATTTTTGTTAGGAATATAGTCATTCTTAGACTTGTCACCTATTGTTTTTCAGAGGTATATTCCTGAGTTACTTAATTACTTGGTTACACATGGAATTGGAATTAATCTTGAATCTGAGAGAATATTCTACACTTTTGTAACACTTCTCCAAAGCTGCTGACTCTCAGTATGATTTTCAGTTATGATTTTCTGTACTGTGCAATAAAACTTGTTTGTCTCCTGTATGAGTGTTGATATTTTGTATGGTACTCAGCCTAAGTCTCAACATGCGTAACTTGGATGGTCAGATGGAGTCAGACAGCAGATAAAGCAGCCAGCCTGACAGTTAGTGACCCCCTCCCTCCGTGTTGTAGTCTAAACTGAAATACATGAAGAATTCAAGCTTTCTACCATGAATGATATATGAGATGCAACAGAACCAGTGATACCCAGGCTTCCCATGTGATAACCACCTTTCTGGCCACACAAACCTGTGATGTGGTTTGTGCAAATGAAAGCCAGTTTTCATTGTGCAGGAATCAAAGCAGATTCTATGAAATTTGCTATAATGGTGAGTCAACTGGACGATCGATATGCCGCAGAGATTGAAGATGTGATAGCCAAACCACCTACAACAAACTCCTATGAGAAATTGAAGACAGAATTGATTTGTAAAGCAGTGCCAGTTGATAAAATATCCCCAGAAACCCTAGCCTCCACTTTTGTATCAACTTGGATTTCTCCATTTGGTTGACCTCTGTGCATCACAATGGACCGTGGTTGCCAGTTTGAATCAGATCTGTTTGCTCAGCTCAACAAATTCTGTCGTACTGTTCACCACAAGACCATACGCTACCATCCGGCGAGTAACAGTAAGAACACTGGCTCCATTTTCTGAAGGCAGCACTCAAGTGTCATGAAACAAATTGGATCACAGCACTACCAATGGTTTTACTTGGTGTAAGAAGGGTGTACAAGTTACACATAGATTTCTCATTTGCAGAACTAGTTTGGAGCGGGGAACTGTGGCTTCCAGGAGAGTTTGTAGATGTTGAGTCTTTTCAGCTTTCTGACCACAACTATTGTGTGTTGTTGTTGTTGTTGTTGTTGTTGTTGTTGTTGTTTTTTATTTCATGGATCTGCCCTTACAAAACTTCATAACATGGCACACGTTCCAGCTATGTACATCCTTTCCAATGGCCTCAAACCCTCATTTCAACCACCGTACCTAGGTCCAGACAAAGTCCAATGATGAGGAGCACGGAAAGTGAACATATTAGTTAATGGCAAGCCATATACAGTCTCTTTTGGCTGTATCAAACCTGCATATATTTTCAGGAAGTACTACCGAATGATGTATCACAGCTACAACCTGCTTCAACTGGACCAGTGCCACTACCAGCACCAGCACCTACAACTACACCACCCATCTCAGATTTTCTTCCAGTAAGCATGACACAATCAGGATGACATGTGCATTTCCCAACATGCTTTTTGGATGGTGCTTCACTTCACCTGAGGGGCTGATTAGCAAGCAAGATTACGATTGTCCTTGTGCAGTGTCGTGTTGTGTCATGTGGTTTATTTACACTGCTGCTGTCAAAATATTTTTTGTGCCAGCCGCCTGAGGTGCTGTTTTATTTCTATTAGGAATATAGTTATTCTTAGATTTGTTATCAATTATGTTTCAGATATTTATTCTTGAGTTACATAGTTAATTGGTTACACACTAAATTAGAGTAAGTCTTATATCTGGAGAGAAGATTGTACATGACTGTAGAACTTCTCCGAAGCTGCTGATAGTTAATTAGTTTCCATTTTCTGTGCCATGAAATAAAACTTTTCCATTCCTTGTATGAGTGTTTATATTTCATATGCCAGCCAGGCTAGATATCGGCACGCGTAATGCAGACGGTTGGATTGTAGATAAAGCAGCCAGCCTGACATGGTGGTTAACCTGCTCAAATTACCACACTCTTTTGTGGCTTCACAGCCAGGTTATTAGTTTCAGTTCGCTTAGATGTCTACCTTAATCCATTTCCCACTGCGCTGTCGACAATAATTTTTGTGTGCTTGTTGCATGACTTTCCACCAGATTGTGAGGCAACAATCACCACACACAACACTTGCTATCTAGTGCTGCTAGCTGCTCACTGCATGTCTGTTCACTTTTTACTCAGTAGCTAGGTTAGGGAATACTTTCAGTGATTTTTCGTGAATTGAACGCCAGCTCCTAAACCTCACTTTGATTTAAACCATCATATTTATTTATCAGGCCTCTTATTTCAGTGTGCTGTTCAATGATGCTATCCCAGAAATTTGGAACCTGGACCACAATATTGATCTTCTTGTCAAGCATTTTGTGACTGTATCTCATGCAAATATTTGAGTGAAGTGTTGCAATGTTTTTCTTGCATCTCTTCTTGATGACCTTTATAGTCAGTGTGACATTTAGATGTCACTTTTTCAAGCTGTGTGATATAAATCAAGTTTTTTTGGATTTAGTGTGTCTTTAATGTCAAACATGAGGTGGTAAGGTGATTAAGACCCTGGCAAGAAGGATAGCAGTTTAAATCTCCATCCTGCCATCCAGATTTAGGTTTTCAGTGGTTTCCTGTAACCAGTTAAAGCGAATGACAAGATGATTTATATAAAAGGACGTGGAAGATTTGCTTCCCCCTACTTCCCCAATTTGAGCACGTGTTCTCTCTCTGCATCTGATTCAACATTCTGCGAAATACTGTGAAATGCTAGGCAGAAGGCACTTACCTTTGCACCACATATTAGGATTTCTTCTCATCCCATTTGAGTATGAAGTGTGGGACGAATGACAGCTTAAATACCTCCATACATACAAAAACTAGTCTAATCTTGTCTTTACAGTCCGTGTGGGAGTGATATGTTGGTGGCACTCGTATGTAGGTGACTCTGGTGTATTCCTAGATTCCTCACGTAATTCTGGGTTTTGAAACTTTGTAAGTACATTTTTTTAGAGGGTGTCCATCTTCTATATAATAACCTCATTGTTTATTGGACATTAAATCCAAAACTTCCTTCAACTTTTTCATTACACAGTATTACCTTTAATTCTCATTTCTGCGTGATATACTGAACACAATAGTTCTGTAAGGGTCTACTGTTTTTTCTGTAGATCATAACTCTATTTTGATTTCTCCATTTGTCAAACATAGGGTTTGTTGCTTCCAAGGTTCTCGGTGTACTGCAAGATCCAGTTGTGGAACACCCATGATATTTTGACAAATCAGATAGTGTGATGGAATACTGGCGGTATTTATGCCTGGTGGTCCAGAGTTCAGTCCTTGCTGGTCTCACACTTTGCTCAGTGATAGGTTGAGAGGGCTAGCAGGGGGGACGGGGAGATCCGCGGCCGTACTGGTAGACGTGGTGGTGGCCGGGGGGGAGTCGTCCGCCATCCCTGTCACATCTCGAACCAGACGTCATGTTCTGCTTTGATGGAGCTTAGTATTTGCTCTCATGCATTGCTCAGTTGAAAGCCCTTGTCCCTGTGGAGCAAATTATCAGTCACATTGATTTCAATAACTTCTTTGAAAATAGAGTCCCAAAATTTTTCAGTGGTAACCAGGACTTGGGATTGCTGGTAAGTCATGTTATGTCTATTTTCAATGCCGTGTTCTGCTATTGCAGACTTGTTGGGCTGCCATAAGTGGGTGTGGCACTCATGTTCCGCGCATTGGTCTTCAGTTGCGTGACTTGTATGTCCAATATGACAAATTTCATTTCCTAACATCCTAGTTCAGCATAGGCCTGACGGCTCGCTTGCCCATAGTGTATACTGTTAGTCAATGCTTACAGATTTGCTTCTCCATACTCCCAGCTGCCATCATCCTTAGTAGAACAACAGTGTGCTCAACTCTTTAGTACGTAGGGCATACTCCATCCCAGATGAATAAAAACTGACAGCAGAGCTGCGGCGCCTGGAATCCATCTTCCACAAGAATGGATACAGCAGCTGATAGGTTCAGAAGGCCCTGCGACGTAAGAGCCCCAAGAATGACATGGAGGCTGAAAACATGGAAAAAATAATAATAAGACCGCTTTCATAATGTTTGCTGGCAGTGTATTGTCAAAAATTAGCAGATCAGTGTGAAAACATAGACATACATACCGCCAACACACAGCAAACACTTCATTCCACCTGATGAGGGGCGAAAAGTCATTGACCGAAATAAGTCAGGAGTCCACTACAAGAGGGAGGTGGCTACAAGTGTTGCAGGGGCTGCGTGGTGTGGACTAGGGGTCTTGAGGAAGCAGAAAAAGGGCTTCAGTCTCAAAGGGTGCAAGTCGAACACAGAATGAATGTAGATCCAGGAACCGTTGGTATGACAGTTGTAAATTGTAGCTGTGTTGGGAAAATACCAGAGCTCCAAGCACTTACAGAAAGCAGTTATGGTTGAATTGTTACAGGCACTGAAAGCTGGCTAAAGCTGGAGATAAATTCAGGCAAAATTTTTGTGAAGGACCCAGTGGTGTTCAGAAAGGATAGGCCAAACGCTGGTGGTGGTGGTGTGTTTGTTACTCTTAGAAGTAGTTTATCTTGAAACAAAATTGAATTAGATAGTTCCTGTGAGGTAGTATGGGCAAAGATCATTCTTGGCAATCGGAATAAAGTAATAATTGGATCCTTTTAGCGACCTCCCAACTTGATGATACAACTGCTGAAATGTTCAAAGAAAACGAGTTTAATTTCAAACATGCACCTGACTCATACAATTATAGTTGGTGGTGATTGTAATTTACCCTTGGTATGTTGGCGAAAATGCATGTTTATACCCAGAGGTATGCGTAGAACATCCTCTGAAAATGTGCTAAATGCATTCTCTGAAAATTATTTCGAGCAGTTAGTTCATGAGCCCACGTGAATAGTAAACAGTTGTGAAAACACACATGACCTCTCAGCAACAAATAGTCCTGAGCTAACAGCGAGCATCAAAATGGGTACATGGGTTATTTGAACACAGGATGGTTGTAGTGAGGTTGAATATTGTAATGCACAAATCCTCCAAAAATAAATGAAAAATATACCTATTAAAAAAGCAGATAAAAATTCACTTGATGCTTTACTAAGGGAGAATCTTCACTCATTCCAAATTAACAATGTAATTGTGGATCAGACATGGCTTGAATTCAAAGAAATAGTATCAACAGCAATTGAGAGATTTATACCAAATAAATTAACAAATGAAGGAGCTGATTCCCCTTGGTACACAAAATGGGTCAGAACACTGTTGCAGAAACAATGAAAGAAAGCATGCCAAATTTAAACTAATGGAAAATCTCCAAATTTGGCGATCTTTTACAGAAGCTTGAAATTTAGTGTGGTCTTCAGTGTGAGATTCTTATAATGGCTTTCACAAAGAAACTTTGTCTCAAAACCTGGTAGAAAATCCAAAGATATTATGGTCATAAATAAAGTATGCTACTGGCAAGACATTGTCATTGCCTTTTCTGCGCGATGGGAATGGAAATACTATTGATGACAGTACTGCTAAAGCAGAGTTTCTAAACACAGCCTTCCAAAATTCCTTCACCAAAGAAGACAAAGTAAATATTCCAGAATTCAAATCGAGAACAGCTGCCACCATGAGTAACTTAGAAGTACATATCCTCAGAGAAGTGAAGCAACTTAAATCACTTCATAAAAGCAAGTCTTCTGATCCACTCAGTATACCAATTAGGTTTCTTTCAGAGTATGCTGATGCAATAGCTCCATACTCAACAATCATATACAACCGCTTGCTAGACAAAAGGTCCATACCCAAAGACGAAAGTTGCACGGATCACACCAATATTCAAGGAAGGTAGCAAGTGTAATCCACTAAATTACAGGCCCAGATCATTAATATCAATATGCAGCAGGATTTGGAACATATATTGTGTTTGAACATCATGAATTACCTCAAAGAGAACGGTCTATTGACACACAGTCAACAAGAATTTAGAAAACATCTTTCTTGTGAAGCACAGCTAGCTATTTACTCACACGAAGCATTGAGTGCTATTGACAAGGGATTTCAAATTGATTTCATATTTCAAGGTTTCAGTTATGCGACTGTATTTGTGATTTCCTGTCAGAGAGGCTACAGTTCATAGTAATTGACAGTAAGTCATTGAGTAAAACAGAAGTGATTTCCGGTGTTCCACATTGTAGTCTTGTAGGCCCTCTGCTGGTCCTTCTCTATATAAATGAATTACTAGACAATGTGAGCAGTCATCGTAGGTTGTTTGCAGATGCTGCTGCTATTTATTGTCTAGTAAAGTCATCATAAGATCAAAACAAACTGCAAAATGATTTAGAAAAGATATCTGTATGATGTAAAAATTCACAGTTGTCCCTAAATTTTGAAAAGTGTGAGTCATCCACATGAGTGCTGAAAGGAATCCATTAAACTTTGCTTACATGATAAATCAGTCAAACCTAAAAGCTGTAAACTCAACAAAATACCTGTGAATTACAGTTATGAACACCTTAATTTGGAAACAACACATAGAAACTGTTGTGGGGAAGGCAAACCAAAGAATGTGTTTTATTGGCAGAACACTTAGAAAATGTAACGTAACATATCTACTAAAGAGATTGCCTACACTACACTTGTCTGTCCTCTTTTGGGATACTGTTGCATGGTCTGGGAACCTTACCAAATAGGATTAATGGAGTACATCAAGAATGTTCAAAGAAGAGCAGTAAATATTGTATTATTCCAAAACAGGGGACGTAGTGTCACGGACATGACACAGGATTTGGTGTGGACATCATTAAGAGAAAGGCATTGTTTGCTGCAGTGGAATCTTCTCACAAAATTTCAATCACCAACTTTCTCCTTTGAATGTGAAAATTTTTTGTTGACACCGACCTACCTAGGTAATAAAATATGAGGAAATTGGATCTCACATGGAAAGATATAGATGTTCATTTTTTCTGCACCCCATTCAAAATTGGAATAATAGAGAATTATTTTGAAGGTGGTTCAATGAATGCTCTGCCAAGCACTTGAGTGTGATTTGCAGAGTATGCGTGTAGATGTAGATGTGGATGAAATACAGCAGACCTTCAGCAATTGGATTCAGCTTTACAGCCCAGAACCTTGGAAGCAGCTTATACGCTGGAAAAGCCTCACAACACACATTGTGTTTGTTAAATAGCACACTCTGTTTGGTAGCCTAAATACTCATTAAAAATTTTACAAGTGCCCCTGTTCATGAGATATTGATAGCTAAGTTACCTGACAAGTGTAATGGTGTAGTTTCTCAGTGAAATGTTATATATTTTATTTAAACATCTTGCTTAGGCTATTCATGGCCCCATTTGAAGATCAGTACTGAGAATACTCAAAGTAATTTTTTTTCTCTCATACAGATTTTGATGCAAAACTTCTTTTGTTTGTTTACTAATGCCTAGGTTGCACTGTGTAATGAAAAACTCAATTTCACACCTCCACAAATTGAAATAATGTGCTACAATTACCGCACATTACGTGTAACTAAATTTTCACTATCTTCAACTGCATTACAAAGAAATGTATTTCAATCTTTGTTATAAAAATTGTGAATAATTGTTAAAGTGACTGTGTTTGGAAATACATCTGCATTTTGCCTTTTCTTATCAATGAAATGGCATGATGATAAAATATATATAGGCTATATTATGGAATTTGGTTGTGTGATTTAAAGTCTGTAACCAGGTTTGAATTGTGGCAAAGAGATATGGACTTATAACACAAACGCTATTCAAAAACTGATTCTTGCTCAGTGAAGAGTTAAGAGCTGTCTGTTGAGATTAACAGTAAAGACTAGGAAACAAACAACTTGATAAGTCAACAAACATGAATGGAAGACACAATTCTACATCTGCATCCATACATTGCATGACAGAGGGTACTTCCCATTGTACCTGTTATTAGAGCTTCTGCCTTTTTAGTCATGGGTGGAGTGTGGGAGGAATGACTGTTTAAATGCCTCTGTGTGTGTGATAATTCATCTCATCTTGTTCTCCTAATTCCTACAGGAGTGGTACGTAGGGGGTTCTAGTATATTCCTGGAGTAATACTTAAAGGAGGTTCTTGAAATTTCACAAGTAGGCTTATGTGGGATAGTTTGTGTGTATCTTCAGATAGTGCCAGTTCAGTTGATTCAGCATCTCTGAGACATGCTCCCCATAAGTGCCTGCCCTTTTCTGTATGCATTCAGTATACCCTCCCAAGTTAGTCCTGTTTGGTACAGGTCCCATGACTTGAGCAGTATTCTAGGATAGGTAATGTAGGTGATTTGTAAGCAGTCTCCTTTGTAGTCTGATTGCATTTCCTTACTAGTAAACTGAAGTCTGGCACTTGCTTTACTTATGACTGAACCTTTGTGATAATTCTGTTTCATATCCTTACAAAGAGTTACACCTAGGTATTTGTATGAGTTGACTGATTTCAAATGTGACTCACTGATACTGTACTAATAGAATACTCCTTTTTTTAAATTTTTTTAAAGTGCACGATTTTACATGTTTGAACGCTTAAAGCAAATTTACAATCTTTGCACCACTTTGAAATCTTATTAAGATCTCACTGAATATTTGTACAGTGAAACCTCTATATAACGTTTTTCAAGGGACCACAAATTCTGAACACTGTATAGAGGAAAACACTATAAAGAGGAAGGCTTCCAAATAATAATTATCGGGCATTACTGAAGATCGGGATACCACTAATAAGCTTTGACAAATGGTGCCATAGATTACATTTTAAATTTTCACAACATTGTAATATGATGTTCATTGCAAATTATCAATGTAACAAATGATTAGTTTTTTGTGATTAAAACATGGAGCCCAGTAGGTGGATGGGTGAAAGGAAATGGATCAGTTTGTACTGTAAAAAGTTATAACAGATTCTTAAGATATGACATCATTGTCCAAAGCTGACAGGTGGTATCCCATTCTTCAGTTGACTCAATTGTAGAATATGAGCCAAATTTTGTTTATGATGTACTGAAAATACTACATAAAAACACAGTAAATGGTACACATTAAAAAAAAGAATTAGTTACAAAAAATTACTTTAATAATTAAATTATGAAATGGAACTTAAATTTGCACAAACTCTAGGAACCTATGCAACCTGAAAATCACATACCTACGATTTTTAAAATATTCAAGCACGCATGTTTGTTTTCTATCTCTCCTAGACACTATGGCAATCTTTTCTTGCTCCAAATGATCAAGTTGAACTACTGTTCCGTCCTCAAGTCTATGGGTCATCATATATCTCCTAAATGTTTCAAAGCCTTCAGCTGCCTTAGTATATGAGGGCACAGGGTCATCTTCCTTGTCACTGTCACTTTCACTATACTATTATTCTCCAAGCTTCTATCTGCAGTCAGCTCCTCAATACTTAGTACTCCTGTGGTTGCCAAGTTGTCATCCACAGCCCCAAAGCCCTCAAAAGTGACAGAATCACTGCCTATTAATTCCTAAAACTCTTGCAAATCACTTGTAACATCTTCCACAGGAGCTGCCATCTGATTCTGACAGAATCCCACATTTTTTAAACAGTTTTTAATAGTCTCAGCACTGACTCCCCTCCACGAGTACATAATTAAATTCATTGCCTGTAAAATACTTTCACATTTCTCAGAAAGATACATCTGGTAGATGTGCCGCACATCTGTCCACAAACAGCAGCACTTTTCTTGCAGCAATCCCCATTTTGGCATCAAATTCTCCGAGAAACTGAAATGGCGCCAAAAAGATTGTAAGCGGAATGTGCGTCACGTATCACATGACCGGGTTCTGCCGCTGACAAATGAAACACTCTGAGTGCGGGATTTCCGAGCCGGTGCCAACTGTGAATCCACAGAACAGAAAACGATGCGTCTAGATCCAGTCACTTAAACGTTATAAAGAGGTAAATAATTGACCAGGGTTCCAAAAATATGAGTGTTACATGGAGGAAATTGTAATATAGAGGAAACGCAGTAAAGAGGAAAATTTAACATTGCTTATATGGGCTTTTAGTCGGGACCAAGAAAAACGGACGTGACATAGAGGAAAACGTTATATGGAGGAATGTTATAAAGAGGTTTCACTGTACATCTTTTTTCAGACAGTTTTTCATTATACACTCCTGGAAATTGAAATAAGAACACCGTGAATTCATTGTCCCAGGAAGGGGAAACTTTATTGACACATTCCTGGGGTCAGATACATCACATGATCACACTGACAGAACCACAGGCACATAGACACAGGCAACAGAGCATGCACAATGTCGGCACTAGTACAGTGTATATCCACCATTCGCAGCAATGCAGGCTGCTATTCTCCCATGGAGACGATCGTAGAGATGCTGGATGTAGTCCTGTGGAACGGCTTGCCATGCCATTTCCACCTGGCGCCTCAGTTGGACCAGCGTTCGTGCTGGACGTGCAGACCGCGTGAGACGACGCTTCATCCAGTCCCAAACATGCTCAATGGGGGACAGATCCGGAGATCTTGCTGGCCAGGGTAGTTGACTTACACCTTCTAGAGCACGTTGGGTGGCACGGGATACATGCGGACGTGCATTGTCCTGTTGGAACAGCAAGTTCCCTTGCCGGTCTAGGAATGGTAGAACGATGGG
Organism: Schistocerca nitens; assembly: GCF_023898315.1. Taxonomy (NCBI): domain Eukaryota; kingdom Metazoa; phylum Arthropoda; class Insecta; order Orthoptera; family Acrididae; genus Schistocerca; species Schistocerca nitens. Next base: position 296,020,711 of record NC_064620.1, read on the forward strand.
TTCGATGACGGTTTGGATGTACCGTGCACTATTCAGTGTCCCCTCGACGATCACCAGTGGTGTACGGCCAGTGTAGGAGATCGCTCCCCACACCATGATGCCGGGTGTTGGCCCTGTGTGCCTCGGTCGTATGCAGTCCTGATTGTGGCGCTCACCTGCACGGCGCCAAACACGCATACGACCATCATTGGCACCAAGGCAGAAGCGACTCTCATCGCTGAAGACGACACGTCTCCATTCGTCCCTCCATTCACGCCTGTCGCGACACCACTGGAGGCGGGCTGCACGATGTTGGGGCGTGAGCGGAAGACGGCCTAACGGTGTGCGGGACCGTAGCCCAGCTTCACGGAGACGGTTGCGAATGGTCCTCGCCGATACCCCAGGAGCAACAGTGTCCCTAATTTGCTGGGAAGTGGCGGTGCGGTCCCCTACGGCACTGCGTAGGATCCTACGGTCTTGGCGTGCATCCGTGCGTCGCTGCGGTCTGGTCCCAGGTCGACGGGCACGTGCACCTTCCGCTGACCACTGGCGACAACATCGATGTACTGTGGAGACCTCACGCCCCACGTGTTGAGCAATTCGGCGGTACGTCCACCCGGCCTCCCGCATGCCCACTATACGCCCTCGCTCAAAGTCCGTCAACTGCACATACGGTTCACGTCCACGCTGTCGCGGCATGCTACCAGTGTTAAAGACTGCGATGGAGCTCCGTATGCCACGGCAAACTGGCTGACACTGACGGCGGCGGTGCACAAATGCTGTGCAGCTAGCGCCATTCGACGGCCAACACCGCGGTTCCTGGTGTGTCCGCTGTGCCGTGCGTGTGATCATTGCTTGTACAGCCCTCTCGCAGTGTCCGGAGCAAGTATGGTGGGTCTGACAGACCGGTGTCAATGTGTTCTTTTTTCCATTTCCAGGAGTGTAGATAAGTGCATCATGTGTGAAAACTCTGAGGTTACAATTAATATTGACTGCAAGGTCACCAGTATGTAACATGACCAGTAAGGATCCCAACACAATTCCCTGGGGCATACCAAAATTTACTTCTACATATGTTGATAACTCCAAGATAACATACAGCATCGTCCCTACCAAAAAAGTCTCAGTCCATTCACAAACTTCACAAGATACTCCATACAATAGTACTTTAGAAAATAAGCATATTAGTGGTACACAGTCAAATGCTTTTTGCAAATCAAGAAATACTGCATCTACCTGGCTCCCATGATTCATGGCTTTCATGACATGTGAGGAAAGTGTGAATTGGGGTTCACGTGATCAATGTTTCCATCATCTGTGGTATTTGGCATGGAGAAGGTCATTCTGTTTTTAGATACATCATTACGTTTGCGCTCACAATATGTTCTAAGGCTCAACAATAAATGGAGTTTTGTGGATTGCTTTTGCTACCCTTCTTGTAGACCTGAGCTTTTTTCCAACTATTTGTCACTATTTTTTGTTCGAGGGATCTGCAGTAGATTATAGTTGAAAGAGGGGCTAACCCAACCAAAAGTTCAGTGTAGAATCCATTAGAAATTCAGTTGGGCCCAGGAGCTTTGTTCAACTTAAGCCGTTTCAGTTGTTTCTCAATACTAATGATAATAATGTCTATATAAATCATATTTGCAGTGCAGCAATAATTAGACTGGAGCTATACCCCAGGATTTTGATTTGTAAAGAAACAGTTGTAAACCAAGTTGTGTTTCCGCTTTTTGCTTTGCTACTCACAGTTTCTTCAGTTTTAATCTACAGGTCATAACCAATAGATTGTGGTCAGAGTCCACATCTGCCCCTGGAAATGTCTTACAATTTAAAACCTGGTTCCTAAATCTCTGTCTTACCATTATATAATCTATCTGATACCTTTTAGTATCTCCAGGGTTCTTCCATGTATACAACCTTCTATCATGATTCTTAAACCAAGTGTTAGCTATGATTAAGTTGTGCTCTGTGCAAAATTCTACCAGGCGGCTTCCTCTTTCATTTCTTTGCCCCAATCCATATTCACCTACTATGTTTCCTTCTCTCCCTTTTCCTACACTCGAATTCCAGTCACGCATGACTATTAAATTTTCTCTATTGGTTATGACCTGTAGATTAAAACTGAAGAAACTGCAAAAAGGTGGGAATTTAAGGAGATGGGACCTGGATAAACTGAAAGAACCAGAGGTTGTACAGAGTTTCAGGGAGAGCATAAGGGAACAATTGAGAGGAATGGGGGAAAGAAATACAGTAGAAGAAGAATGGGTAGCTTTGAGGGGATGAAGTAGTGAAGGCAGCAGAGGATCAAGTAGGTAAAAAGACGAGGGCTAGTAGAAATCGTTGGGTAACAGAAGAAATATTGAATTTAATTGATGAAAGGAGAAAATATAAAAATGCAGTAAATGAAGCAGGCAAAAAGGAATACAAACGTCTCAAAAATGAGATCGACAGGAAGTGCAAAATGGCTAAGCAGGGATGGCTAGAGGACAAATGTAAGGATGTAGAGGCTTTTCTCACTAGGGGTAAGATAGATACTGCCTACAGGAAAATTAAAGAGACCTTTGGAGATAAGAGAACCACTTGTATGAACATCAACAGCTCAGATGGAAACCTAGTTCTAAGCAAAGAAGGGAAAGCAGAAAGGTGGAAGGAGTATATAGAGGGTTTATAGACGGGCAATGTACTTGAGGACAATATTATGGAAATAGAAGAGGATGTAGATGAAGATGAAATGGGAGATACGATACTGCGTGAAGAGTTTGACAGAGCACTGAAAGACCTGAGTCGAAACAAGGCTCCCGGAGTAGACAACATTCCATTGGAACTACTGACGGCCTTGGGAGAGCCAGTCCTGACAAAACTCTACCATCTGGTGAGCAAGATGTATGAAACAGGCGAAATACCCTCAGACTTCAAGAAGACAGAGGTGAGAATTACCGAACAATCAGTTTAATAAGCCACAGCTGCAAAATACTAACACGAATTCTTTACAGACGAATGGAAAAACTAGTAGAAGCCGACCTCGGGGAAGATCAGTTTGGATTCCGTAGAAATACTGGAACACGTGAGGCAATACTGACCTTACGACTTATCTTAGAAGAAAGATTAAGGAAAGGCAAACCTACGTTTCTAGCATTTGTAGACTTAGAGAAAGCTTTTGACAATGTTGACTGGAATACTCTCTTTCAAATTCTAAAGGTGGCAGGGGTAAAATACAGGGGGTGAAAGGCTATTTACAATTTGTACAGAAACCAGATGGCAGTTATAAGAGTCGAGGGACATGAAAGGGAAGCAGTGGTTTGGAAGGGAGTAAGACAGGGTTGTAGCCTCTCCCCGATGTTATTCAATCTGTATATTGAGCAAGCAGTAAAGGAAACAAAAGAAAAATTCTGAGTAGGTATTAAAATCCATGGAGAAGAAATAAAAACTTTGAGGTTCGCCGATGACATTGTAATTCTGTCAGAGACAGCAAAGGACTTGGAAGAGCAGTTGAACGGAATGGATAGTGTCTTGAAGGGAGGATATAAGATGAACATCAACAAAAGCAAAACGAGGATAATGGAATGTAGTCGAATTATGTCGGGTCATTTTGAGGGTATTAGATTAGGAAATGAGACACTTAAGGTAGTAAAGGAGTTTTGCTATTTAGGGAGTAAAATAACTGATGATGGTCGAAGTAGAGAGGATATAAAATGTAGACTGGCAATGGCAAGGAAAGCGTTTCTGAAGAAGAGAAATTTGTTAACATCGAGTATAGATTTAAGTGTTAGGAAGTCATTTCTGAAAGTATTTGTATGGAGTGTAGCCATGTATGGAAGTGAAACATGGATGGTAAATAGTTTGGACAAGAAGAGAATAGAAGCTTTCGAAATGTGGTGCTACAGAAGAATGCTGAAGATTAGATGGGTAGATCACATAACTAATGAGGAGGTTCTGAATAGGATTGGGGAGAAGAGGAGTTTGTGGCACAACTTGACCAGAAGAAGGGATCGGCTGATGGGACATGTTCTGAGGCATCAAGGGATCACCAATTTAGTATTGGAGGGCAGCGTGGAGGGTAAAAATCATAGGGGGAGACCAAGAGATGAATACACTAAGCAGACTCAGAGGGATGTAGGTTGCAGTAGGTACTGGGAGATGAAGAAGCTTGCACATGATAGTAGAGTAGCGTGGAGAGCTGCATCAAACCAGTCTCAGGACTGAAGACCACAACAACAACAACAACAACTCACAGTTTCAGTCCGTTTTATCCGTGAGTGTCTGAACATTAACTTTGGTAGCGCTGAAAGGCTTTACATATGACCAGAAGTTTTCTGGGTTTTGTGACAGATCCTTTGATAATATTCTGCAATGGTAATTGCTGAAGGTGTCATGCATTTCCCTCTTCACAGGCAAACACATTTCATTCAGCATCTCTCTGTCTATAGCCCTATGCTTTGTTTCACACCTATTAAGGTAAAAGCAGGACAGATGATGGGGGAGGACAGACGGCTCTCTTCCAAGAAATTCATCAGCAGACATTGTTGTGCATGCGATGCTCATTGTTGTTGTAAGTGCTGGTGAGATCAGATTATTCTCAAGTTTTTATTCTTCAGGAGTGGAAAATAGAGGAGAAATTTAAGAAAATAGAATTTGGAGGCCAAGAAAATTTTTCACAATTCCTTTTTAATAGTATCTACTAGTAGATACGCGCCTAGTAGCTTATAACTTGTATTTAGATTGTGTAGTAGAAACATTGTAGGTTATGTCGGCCGAGTAATGGCTTCTTTCGATAACATTTTTGGTGAAAATGGGGGTGCGGCATCTGTCCTTACGAAAATGGACAGATGACGCACAAATACTGTGGGACATATGCTTGCAATGCTAACAGGAGTCCATATGTTTTTACTTTACAGAAAAATGCCAAGAAAACGCATTAGGACAACAGACAGGGGAAAATGGACTGCAGAAGATCTATTAGAGGCAGTGAAACTAGTGAAAGAGGAAGGTTATGCTAAAAGGAAAGCAGCTCAAATGAAAAATATACCAGAACGAACATTAAGGAGAAGACTTGCTACACACAATTTCAAAACAGCAGGGTGTGGACCATCATCATACTTGGGTGAAGATGTAGAAAGGAAATTAGCTGCCCATATAAAGAAATTGCAATCGTGTGGCTTTGCTCCCAAACCATCAGACATCAGGCAAATAGCTTCCAATTTAGCTGATCAGATGGGACTGAAAAACAAATCAACAAGGAAAAGAAACTTGCAGAGAAAGATTGTTTTCTCTCATTTTTAGAACACAATGAGGGCTTAAGCATCAGAAAAGTGCAATGGCTTTTTGTAGCCAGAGCGACTGGAATGAACAGAGATGAAGTCAATTCTTACTTTGATCTGTTAACACAAATGTTGACCGAAAATGGGCTTTTGGATAAACCAGGTAGTATCTACAACGTAGACAAAACTGGTCTACAACTAAACAATGAGCATGGGAAGGTTGTTGCGGCAAAAGGAAGCAGAGATGTCCATGCCATTACTTCTGCTGAAAGAGGAGAGACAATAACAGTTATTGCATGCTGCAATGGCGAGGGAAATTTTTTACCACCTTATTGCATTTACAAAGGAGTGAATAAAAAACAAAATGCTGAAGACAACATGCCTCCAGGATCAGTTGTCCTTATGAGGAGATAATCCGCTTATGTCAACAGTGATATTTTCATGGATTGGTTCATAAACCATTTCCTTCCTAGAGAGGCACCTGGCCCTGCTCTGCTTCTGTTAGATGGTCATGCCTCTCATATGAATTGTGTCACCCTTTTGGATATAGCTATTGAAACTGAAGTGCCGATAATTTGTTTGCCTAGCCTCACGACACACTTTTTACAGCCACTAGACCGATCATTTTTCAAGCCGCTGAAATCCTACTTTAAAGAGGCTTGTTATTCATGGATTGTAGGTAGTGCAAACAAAGACAGAAGAATTACAGGGCAGCAATTTGGAGAGTTGCTCTTCAAAGCTTGGACTCATGCTGCCACTGTCCAGATTGATGTATCCGGATTTACAGCTACTGGAATTATCCCGCTTGACAAAGGAGTAATTCCAAACCATGCCTTCATTCAGACATTAATAATACTGATCTCCCAACTGCTGCAGATGTCTCTAATGATCTGCCTCTAGATGAGCCATCAATGATCAAGGTCTGAAACAAATGTGTTAAGAGAACTTTGGCTACTCATCGACCAACTGATCAAGGCAGCTGCTGTGTAAATGACAAGTCAGTGACACCTCATGGAGAGACTCCATCAAAATTCCTGGAAAAGATTTCACTTGTTCCTATACTGCCTCAGAGAAATCAATCCAAAAGAAAGCAATCAGCAACAAATATAACATCCGGCGATTTTATAGCAACGAAAACAAAGGAAATCACTGATAGAAACAAGAAAGGAAAAGCTCTTGCCCACAAAAATGTAGCAGCTAAAAGAAATCAAATCCCCAAAACCAGATGGAAAAAAAACCGTCAAAGAGGCATCTGTTTGAAGACTCAGTTTCAGAAGAAGAAGAAGAAGAAGAAGATGATGATGATGATGATGATATTTCCCCACATGATAGTTCCTCCAATGAATTAAATTTCGAATAAAATGAATGTGTAGAGTGCCTTGAACTTTATCAAGAAACAATGTCTACCTCTGACTGGATTCAATGTGTAGGGTGTTCTAGGTGGCTTCATGAATCATGCACTCTCCATGAGAACATGTGTCGTTTGTGTGGATATCTTAAAAATAAACTTAAAAAACAAAAATCAAAGTAATGTAATTTTAAAAGTATTTTGCCATTGGCCATCTGTCCCTCCCTTCTAATTAATTGAAATTTACAAGCCTTTGTGCATCATAAGAATGTTACTTTTTTATAAAGTTTTTTGTAATGCGATGTTATCTATTATAAAATACAATGTTCAAACCATCAATCTTGCCTAATTTTATTGTGATAAAAATTAATTTGAAAACATGTGCAGCATCTGTCCTGCCTTTACCTTATACAAGAGACTGTTTCCTTAGAAGTTTCTGTGCAGTTACTGAATATTATGGGAAGTCCCTCCCATCATGAACTTTTCTAATAGTTACTTACTCTCAAGTGCATTATGAACTATTCTTCTAAATCTGAGCCAGAATACTACTACATCCTCTTATCAGAGCTATTTCTTTTTTTTTTTTTTTTAGTTTCTTATTGAGTCAGGGCTCTACTGGCTTTTTGTCTAGTTTATTGAACATATAAATCTTTTTACTTGTTGTACTTGCCCTTCATATTTTGGTAATCATTATTTTTGCAACTGCCTCTTGCTCACTGATACCAGTTTCTATGTAGACATCCTCAAAGAGGTCAGATTCATGTATTGCCATTAGATCCATCATATTTCTCTCTTGATGGGACATCTGAACAACCTGTTCTAGGTAGCTCTCGGAGAACGCATTTGGTTATGTTTTTGTGTGACATCTTGTCACACCCATGACTTACAAAACGGTAATTTTCCCAATGGATTGTTGGAATATTAAAGTCTCTTCCAATGATGACAGTATGATTGGGGAATTTATGTACTACCTGTACTGAACTTAGGTTTTTCCAAAGTTTTCAATTACAGCTGGAGATGATACTGTTGGTCAATAGCTGGAGCTGACGTTCATGCACACTCTTGATATGGAGTCTTATGTAGACAATCTTACAAACAGTTTCAATTTTTGTCTTGGTGTATTTGAGTTTCTTGCCTACTGTGACAAATACACCGCCTCCATTTACCATTAGCCTGTTCTTTTGATGTATGCTTAAATGTTCCCAAAAATCTCACCACTATAAATTTTGAATTTTAACCAGCTTTCTGTACCTGTCGTAATGTCATTTCCGCAGTTTTTTAGTGGTGCTTCAAGCTGTGCAAATGTGTAGGATCTCAAGACTGTCACCTGTGGGGAGCATTTCTTCAGCTCTTATACTGCTCACATGGGCCCTTTAATGTCTCCTATAGTTATCATTATCTTAACTTGGTGAAGTCACCTAGGCTTGGGGGACGGGGGGGGTGGGGGGGGGGGGGGGGGTGGGGGGTGGGGGAACTGACCCACCCAGTGTCCATGCCACACACAACCATTTACCTTTGTAGCAACCACTGATGTGTCATGCCTGACTCATTTATGGGGACCCTACAGTTCTCAACCTTGGTGCACATCCAAGAAGTCACAGCCTAGCTTGTCACAGAACCTTTAAAGTCGCTGGGTCAGTTCTTCCACTTGACTGAGAACCAGGGGGTCATGTTATGTTGTGGGGACAATGCTGCAAATTGTGACCTTTGTTGAGATTACGTAAAGCTAGTCTTCTTCAACCTCTCTGACAGTTGGTGAATTGATCCAAGTATGACCTCATAGCCTAGCCAGTAGGCATCAATTGTTCCAGTGTGTGCCACAATCTTCAATTGGTTGCACCCTGGTTTTCTCAAAAGCTGCAGGAATGGCCTCTTACACGTATTGAATGAGGACCCAGGCATGCATACTGAGTGCACCTACTGCTATTTCCCATGCCTTGCTGCAATTTCCCTAAGTGGTACCATCACTCACTTCATGTGTGAACTTCCAGTGCACCTAGCCCTACCACTGACATGCCAGTCACAGTCAAGTGGACGAGTCATATTAGATCCCATACTTCCCGTAGTGGAGACGGGTTCCACAGAGGAGGATAGTACTTGAATTGATAGATAGCTTTGGTATCTCTGGTACATGACTCTTGGGAGCTCTCCCAACGCACCCATTCACAGCAACTTCCAATAGTTTGACAGTAGTCAGGACAATTTCCAGCTGCTTGAAATGAGTCACCCCATGTTCAAGAACAGCATTCACAATGGGGCAGCATTGCAACTGATGCAATGTCTTACGGAACATAAACAAATAACTTTCAAATAATCGTCCCATGTAGGCTTTCACGGCCGGCGTCTTCATCAGTAAACACTTCTGGGCTAAATTGTCGTGCTCGATCTGTAGAACTTCTTCTCTCTGACTGTCGTTTCGTTCTCAAATACGGAGAACATCTTCCGAGGTGAGTCGTCGACTCAGAAACGTCAGGGAGAAGAAGTTCTACAGATCGACCACGGCAATTTAGCCTGGAAGTGTTTACTGCTGAACTTTCAAATAAATCTGCTGATTTTCTCTTAATTTCTGGATCTGTTAAGCTAAAAGCATTGCTAATTCCTTGTAAGAAATGAAGCAGTTAGTACAAAAAATGAGATTTCTGTTAAAGCAGGATAAAAATCTTGAATAAAAGTTAAATTTTCCTGAAACTTTCTTTGTGGTTGTAGTTATTAGCAGACTCGAAAATATCATTATTTTCTGATCCATGCATATAATAAATATAATAAATATAAAGGGTAATTAATTGTAACATGACATTAGTTATAATATATACTATAGTAACTACATCACAAACACCAATTTGCTATGAAATAGCTTACAAAGAGTCTCTATCTTTTCACATAGATATACCGTGAAATTAGGGAACAATTGTTTTTTAACTTCAACACTGTTGCCAAAAGTTTCTAAAAAGCACAGATTTATTTTACAGTTGATGACATGGTATGAGATTTTCTGTGGCACTTGCAGATGTTCGAAAATACACAGTACAAATGAGTATTAATACAATCTGTGAGAGATTATTTGAAAATGAAGTGAACAGTAAGATATTAAAATTTAGAATTTCTAATAGGCACACGATACGGACAAGAGTGGTCTCACACAAAGAAAAATTCATAAATCTGCTTATTATGTAAAGAAATGTGTGAATTTCATAGATTTTTTACTTAGCCGAACATGTGATTCTTTCTGCAGTGACATGCTAAAGGTGAACACTATAGTATCAGTTTATCGCACTCAAAATGAAATGGCAGTGGGCATGACATGTAGTGAGGCATATTCATTGTAGATGAACCGCTACTGAATTCCAAGAGATACGGGTAGTTCGACACTAGGCTTGCAACCTAAAGGTATGCAGGTAGTTGTATTAGCTATTTGAAGAAGCAATTTTTCTGATGCCCATAAAACATGAAGTAGTTTGGGGACTTCTTTATCCACCAGTATGTCATATACCTCTTGTTGTTGTAAACTGCTGCTTCGCAAAGTGGCTGGTCATGACTTTCCTGAAAAATCTTTAAGCTGGTTCTCATCCCATCTGAGAATTGAAAACATAGGGTATCTATTCAACAAAAAGGTGAAGAGTATGTTCTAATTCGATGGAGATACAAGTAGGCTTGCCCCAGGAGTCCATATTAGACCCTAAACAACATGTCTTGTAATATAACCTCAAAAACAATTTTGTATGCAGATGACTCACCAACTGTAAGTTACTGTAAAAACAAGCAATTATAGCACAGAATATAAAACAAACTCTTCAAGAACTTAAAATTTGGTTAAATAATAATGCTATGAAATTGAATCTTACAAAATCACAAATTGCACATTTCAGGAATGCAAACTGCTACTATATATCACAATTAAATTATGATCACTGCAGATTCTGTTCAATTTCTTGGAATTACTATAAACAAGAACTTGTCATTGACTGATCACATGGATTGCTTAGTAAAGTGATTAAACCGTTTCTTTATGCAATGAAAATTTTAGACAAAGTAACCAACTTAATTTAGCATCAGTTGTTAGATATGGCATAAATTTTTGTGGTGTTGAAAAAGCAATCTCCACAGTGTGTACAAGTGGGCATAAGTTACAATAACAAAAATTGGAGTATTAGTCCAACTTAAGCTACATATGGATGCGTGTCATAGCTGAGCTTGAATTCTTGTACGTTTATTTGTTTACTGCTCAGTGCTTCCATTATGTGGCAAACTTGTTTTTACTCTTTCCATAGTTTATATTTCACTTATAAAAATATTATAGTCATTTAATCCACAAACTGAATAGCAAGATTGAAAAGCATGTGCACGAGAAATTCAGTATAAATACAGCCAAAATGAGGACACTAATCCTTAATTAGGAGTAATGCAAATGACATACATAGGTATACTACACTTACAGATTATGAAAAAAACTTTGGAAAAAAAATGGTACATGTTGACTTATATTCACAAACTGACATGTAAGGTTGAAACTTTTTAACCCTTTCATGACCAAATTACTTAAAATTTCACAAATTACTGTAAAAATTGGTTTCCTGATGTTGGAATGGATACTGAATCAGGCCACGTTTGTAAATTTCGATTGTTGTTTATAGTTTTATAATTATTTTGAGTTGCACATACATGTCCCACTGAATTGAGGGAGGAATAAGTGATTCCCTAAATTTAATCCTCCTTAGTCCAGCGGGACATGTACATCCCATTAAAATAGTAGTTTTACTAGGAATTAGGATATGTAAAAAGAAAAAAAAAAATAAGAACCAGTATTATGCCATACATTTTTATGAAATTTATCAAAACATGGCAGAATGGATGATGGTACTTTGCAGTAGCTACATATGAAATTAGTCCTTATCTCTTGTTTTCATGTACTGCAGTGTCTCCATTGCCTCCTTGTGTTCCTATCTGGAAAATATTTTCAAACTGTGTGTAAATGTACATCATCATGTGTACAAAAGTGTGTGTATCTGCTGTAAAATGGCAAGATGTCATCCAGTTACAGTTTTATCAACCGCTCACCACCTGAAATATACAATGTTCTTTGCAAAAAAAGTAGAGACTGAATAATCTCAGCTATATCCTACCTGCATCCACAGCAAAGTACACAGCTGTAATGGGAGCTGTAGACCCATTTGAGCAGTGGAGAGAAAGATATGCAATTGGCAGTAGGTCAGTCAGATTGAGGTATCACCTTTTTTATTTTCTTGTAAACGCTGCAATAGTAAACAGTTTCATCATGTGGAACCGTGTTAATGTCACCAACTTTCTTTTCATAATGCTCCTATAAGGCAGCTTTCAATTGGGAGAAATATAAAGAGAAGGGCAAGGCAGTATTCAACCCAAAAAACAAACAAGGTGTTTGTGGAGTTTTTGGTTTCATAACAAATCAAGGGAAATAAAATAAATTATTTTAATTGAATCAACTGTGGGTTCTTGGTGAAACATTGTAAATTAACTTAACAAACACTGTTTTTTGCCATGTTTCACAAATTTGTGGCCTGGGATTGCTCCCAGGTGGAACCTACTGATTGAAGTCTAATTCTGAGCTGTATCAACAGTTAGAATCAACCAACACTAGTATGTGATCTACGAGGCTCAAGTTATATGGGCACCTAAAATGAATGAACAACAATAGGCTTACCAAGAAGTCTTCTCATTGGTTAAAGGCTACAAGACTGGAAGCCTGTGGCTTAATGAAGTACTAAAGGACTTGGATTCGGATGGGATCTCAGATCTTGAGATAGAAGATCGTTCCAAATTTTGTGCTATAGTAGAGTCTTGCACCCCACCACCTAGAATCCCTAAATGTCGGAAGCCCCTTTCACAGGAGAGGTAGGAGAAATTATCAATAGGGCTCAAGAGATATTGGGAACGGAAAAGAGCATTGAAGAACAACTAGTCATAAGTGCTCCTTAGTGGGCTTAAATCAATAATAATAATAATAATAATAATAATAATAATAATAATTTATAAGAAATGAAATATCAGACAAAAAACGAAAAAGGTTAGGTAAAATCTCACAACAAGAAGCAATAGAGCAATTAGATGAAAAGAAGCAGAAATTACAAGCATTGGCCAAACGACTTAGAAGATACAAAAAAAGTGAAAATAGAAGGAAACAAAACCAAACATTCAACACAAACAAAAAGAAATTTTACCAGACAATAGATAACACACACATTAAAATAGACAATCCACCAAACATAACAGACATGGAACACTTCTGGAGCAACATATGGTCAAACCCGGTACAACATAACAGGCATGCACGGTGGATACAAGCAGAAACAGACTCATACAAGATGATACCACAAATGCCTGAAGTGATAATTTTACAACATGAAGTCACCCGAGCAATTAATTCTACGCACAATTGGAAAGCCCCTGGAAATGATAAAATAGCAAATTTCTGGCTAAAGAAGTTCACCTCAACACATTCACATCTAACTAAATTATTTAACAGTTACATTGCAGACCCCTACAAATTCCCTGATACACTTACACATGGAATAACCTATCTGAAACCTAAAGATCAAGCAGACACAGCAAACCCAGCTAAATATCGCCCCATAACATGCCTACCAACAATCTACAAAATATTAACCTCAGTCATTGCACAGAAATTAATGACACATACAACACAGAACAAAATTATAAATGAAGAACAAAAAGGCTGCTGCAAAGGAGCACGAGGATGTAAAGAGCAACTGATAATAGATGCAGAGGTGACATATCAAGCTAAAACTAAACAAAGGTCGCTACACTACGCATACATTGATTACCAAAAAGCTTTTGATAGTGTACCCCACTCATGGTTACTACAGATATTGGAAATATACAAAGTAGATCCTAAATTGATACAGTTCCTAAACATAGTTATGAAAAACTGGAAAACCACACTTAATATCCAAACTAACTCTAATAATATCACATCACAGCCAATACAGATTAAGCGTGGAATATACCAAGGAGACTCATTAAGTCCTTTCTGGTTCTGTCTTGCTCTGAACCCACTATCCAACATGCTAAATAATACAAATTATGGATATAATATTACTGGAACATACCCACACAAAATCACACATTTGCTATACATGGATGATCTAAAACTACTGGCAGCAACCAATCAACAACTCAACCAATTACTAAAGATAACAGAAGTATTCAGCAATGATATAAATATGGCTTTTGGAACAGACAAATGTAAGAAAAACAGCATAGTCAAGGGAAAACACACTAAACAAGAAGATTACATATTGAATAACCACAGTGACTCCATAGAAGCGATGGAAAAAACAGATGCCTATAAATATCTAGGATACAGACAAAAAATAGGAATAGATAATACAAATATTAAAGAAGAACTAAAAGAAAAATATAGACAAAGACTAACAAAAATACTGAAAACAGAATTGACAGCAAGAAACAAGACAAAAGCTATAAATACTTACGCTATACCAGTATTGACCTACTCATTTGGAGTAGTGAAATGGAGTAACACAGACCTAGAAGCACTCAATACACTTACACGTTCACAATGCCACAAATATAGAATACATCACATACATTCAGCAACTGAAAGATTCACATTAAGCAGAAAGGAAGGAGGAAAGGGATTCATCGACATAAAAGACCTACATTATGGACAGGTAGACAATTTAAGAAAATTCTTTATAGAACGAGCAGAAACTAGCAAAATACACAAAGCAATCACTCATATAAATACATCGGCTACACCACTGCAATTTCATAACCACTTCTACAACCCTTTAGATCACATAACATCAACAGATACGAAGAAAGTAAATTGGAAAAAGAAAACACTACATGGCAAGCACCCGTATCATCTAACACAACCACACATCGATCAAGACGCATCCAACTCATGGCTAAGAAAAGGCAATATATACAGTGAGACGGAAGGATTCATGATTGCAATACAGGATCAAACAATAAACACCAGGTATTACAGCAAGCATATTATTAAAGATCCCAATACCACAACAGATAAATGCAGACTTTGTAAACAACAAATAGAAACAGTAGATCACATCACGAGCGGATGTACAATACTAGCAAATACAGAATACCCCAGAAGACATGACAATGTCGCAAAAATAATACATCAACAGCTTGCCTTACAACATAAACTTATAAAACAACATGTTCCTACATACAAGTATGCACCACAAAATGTACTGGAGAATGATGAATACAAATTATACTGGAACAGAACCATTATAACAGATAAAACAACGCCACATAACAAACCTGACATCATACTCACCAATAAAAAGAAGAAATTAACACAACTAATCGAAATATCCATACCCAATACAACAAATATACAAAAGAAAACCGGAGAAAAAATTGAAAAATACATCCAACTGGCTGAGGAAGTCAAGGACATGTGGCATCAGGATAAAGTTGACATTATACCAATTATACTATCAACTACAGGAGTCATACCACACAATATCGACCAGTACATCAATGCAATACAGCTACATCCAAACTTATATATACAATTACAGAAATCCGTAATTATTGATACATGTTCAATTACCCGAAAGTTCCTAAATGCAATATAACATATACCGTAAAGTTAAAAGGAAGTGACGCTTGATCAAGGTCCGCGTCACTTTCCATTTTTAACCAGACTTAACGTCTGAGAAAGTAAAGAAATAATAATAATAATAGAATAAAATTACAGCTCTGAATAAAATACACTCCTGGAAATGGAAAAAAGAACACATTGACACCGGTGTGTTAGACCCACCATACTTGCTCCGGACACTGCGAGAGGGCTGTACAAGCAATGATCACACGCACGGCACAGCGGACACACCAGGACCCGCGGTGTTGGCCGTTGAATGGCGCTAGCTGCGCAGCATTTGTGCACCGCCGCCATCAGTGTCAGCCAGTTTGCCGTGGCATACGGAGCTCCATCGCAGTCTTTAACACTGGTAGCATGCCGCGACAGCGTGGACGTGAACCGTATGTGCAGTTGACGGACTTTGAGCGAGGGCGTATAGTGGGCATGCGGGAGGCCGGGTGGACGTACCGCCGAATTGCTCAACACGTGGGGCGTGAGGTCTCCACAGTACATCGATGTTGTCGCCAGTGGTTGGCGGAAGGTGCACGTGCCCGTCGACCTGGGACCGGACCGCAGCGACGCGACGCACGGATGCACGCCAAGACCGTAGGATCCTACGCAGTGCCGTAGGGGACCGCACCGCCACTTCCCAGCAAATTAGGGACACTGTTGCTCCTGGGGTATCGGCGAGGACCATTCGCAACCGTTTCCATGAAGCTGGGCTACGGTCCCGCACACCGTTAGGCCATCTTCCGCTCACGCTCCAACATCGTGCAGCCCGCCTCCAGTGGTGTCGCGACAGGCGTGAATGGAGGGACGAATGGAGACGTGTCGTCTTCAGCGATGAGAGTCGCTTCTGCCTTGGTGCCAATGATGGTCGTATGCGTGTTTGGCGCCGTGCAGGTGAGCGCCACAATCAGGACTGCATACGACCGAGGCACACAGGGCCAACACCCGGCATCATGGTGTGGGGAGCAATCTCCTACACTGGCCGTACACCACTGGTGATCGTCGAGGGGACACTGAATAGTGCACGGCACATCCAAACCGTCATCGAACCCATCGTTCTACCATTCCTAGACCGGCAAGGGAACTTGCTGTTCCAACAGGACAATGCACGTCCGCATGTATCCCGTGCCACCCAACGTGCTCTAGAAGGTGTAAGTCAACTACCCTGGCCAGCAAGATCTCCGGATCTGTCCCCCATTGAGCATGTTTGGGACTGGATGAAGCGTCGTCTCACGCGGTCTGCACGTCCAGCACGAACGCTGGTCCAACTGAGGCGCCAGGTGGAAATGGCATGGCAAGCCGTTCCACAGGACTACATCCAGCATCTCTACGATCGTCTCCATGGGAGAATAGCAGCCTGCATTGCTGCGAAAGGTGGATATACACTGTACTAGTGCCGACATTGTGCATGCTCTGTTGCCTGTGCCTATGTGCCTGTGGTTCTGTCAGTGTGATCATGTGATGTATCTGACCCCAGGAATGTGTCAATAAAGTTTCCCCTTCCTGGGACAATGAATTCACGGTGTTCTTATTTCAATTTCCAGGAGTGTATGTAAGTGTTGGTATTTAGACACAAATATGAACAAAAGGCACAAATGGAAATTCTCTACATACACTGGCCCTAAGGAAAAAACCATTAAACAAATATAAAAGTATTTTATCGGTAAATATTGGCACAAATCTGTATATTTCTAGCAAACAATGTAAAAAAGACAACAAATACCTTTACTGAGCTTATCTATCGCAGACAGGAAAAAAATTACATAAATTCACCAAAACAAAAGGCACATATTGACAACTGCAACAATTAAGTGACATATCACACATTAGGTGCCAAACACTGAGCCGTTTGGCTCCAAACAGTTGATATGTGTGAACTCAGGTAAATAAATTTGTACATGGGCACACATACCTCACTGGTCACAAAAATGTTACAGTAATGAAACATTCAAGTAGACTGCAAAACTAAAATCAATCTCCAACTATACAAAGATTTCAAAACTCCACAGAGACAGGCTTCACCGTATAAGTATATGCTAACTTGAATGCCGTAGTTGCAGTCTTGGGTGCTTGAGAATAATGTAGAGAAACTTGTTAACAACATCAAATGTTAGAAATATTAAAACTTTCCCTCTGCTTTTGATTACTACCAAAATAACTGAAATACAAACACACAATTAAAAAAGGAAAAATCAAAAGTGACTCCACAGCACTTGTATCCAGTTATTCCATGTAAATTACTGCACATATGAAACCATAGCAGGGCAGAATCGTGTAATGAATAATAGGGAAAACTAACAATAAGAAATTGCTGGTGATCAAACTTAGGAATGATACAGGTGATCCATTTACTCTCTTACACACACAGTTTCAGAGAAAGAAAAACTGGAAACATGCAGAGAGAAAATATGTAAAATAAAGATGTACAAAAAAATACAACTATCAGTGTAAAACAGAAGGAAAAAATATTTGGAGTAAAACAGAAGTTAACTGTATGAAGTTCACAAATGAAACTTCCTGGCAGATTAAAACTGTGTGCCCGACCGAGACTCGAACTCGGGACCTTTGCCTTTCACGGACAAGTGCTCTACCATCTGAGCTATCGAAGCACGACTCACGCCCGGTACTCACAGCTTTACTTCTGCCAGTATCTCGTCTCCTACCTTCCAAACTTTACAGAAGCTCTCCTGCTTTTGATTACTACCAAAATAACTGAAATACAAACACACAATTAAAAAAGGAAAAATCAAAAGTGACTCCACAACACTTGTATCCAGTTATTCCAGGAGAGCTTCTGTAAAGTTTGGAAGGTAGGAGACGAGATACTGGCAGAAGTAAAGCTGTGAGTACTGGGCGTGAGTCGTGCTTCGGTAGCTCAGATGGTAGAGCACTTGCCCGCGAAAAGCAAAGGTCCCGAGTTCGAGTCTCGGTCGGGCACACAGTTTTAATCTGCCAGGAAGTTTCATATCAGCGCACACTCCACTGCCGAGTGAAAATCTCATTCTGGAAGTTCACAAATGTTTAATGTTTAAAATGTGCGTTGTAATAGTTGTAAATATCTTTTCCAGTTAATTGTACATATAATTGTGGTTACAAGTGCACATGTATTTCAGAGCATTGATGATGATTTGTCAACAAGTGAGAAATGCATTTGGTACATGTACTGTACACAAATATCTGCACATTGGATTTACACACCATATACAGTGTTAATTTCATTTCAACTACCTTGCAACTGATATTTTTCTTTCTAGAATCGTGAGTGTGGTGAATCCCTTGCCAGCATCCTCCTTAACTCGTCAGACCTTTTTCGACTGGATTTGGACGGTGTGCAGGTGTTGCTTCCATATGTCACTGATGCATTGGAAGTTGTTCTCCCAGATAAGGATCTCAAACTTAAGTGAGTGACCAAGCTATCCACATTTTTAAAAATACAAATTCCATTCTCTGAAATTAATTTTTAGAACACTAGACTATGTAAATGTGGGCTGGATATCACTGTTTTCTATTAAAAGAAGCTGCAGATTTACTCATAAATATACAGTAAATAAATCATTGCATTCCTTTTCATGGCATAGAGCAGATATTGTGTGGCAAACAGGCAATTGAAAGAAAATGTGTTGGAAATTATGATATAGATATTAGAATAATACCTAACAGTCTTCTTTCAGTTTCCTGTCTGCTGCTAAACACCCCCTCTGTGTGGTGAGTAATGACATATACATTTCATATTGTTGTTATTCTCTCCCAGATTTTCTATTGTTTGATTGTATTACCTCTGGTGTTTGTATATTGTATTAAATAAACAAGTTTGGGTATCAGTTAACTTATGAGAATGTCTTCGACAACCGAACCACCAATGTTTTGACACATCGTTTTGAAGGCACAGTTGCAAAACTGATCCTCTGTTGTTTGATGAGGGGAAGACCAGGATTCTGGATAGGACTTAAGAAAAAACCTCCATCTCTGTTTACAAGTATACTTACTAATTTAATTTCATCTATTTCCTTAATAAAACAATGCCAATAGCTGGAAGTGCATGCCAGTATCTCCATGTTGTCATATTCCATAGGATAACTGGTGCCAAGGCAATGTTTAGCAATAGCAGATTTATTCAGCTGTTGTATGTGTGTGGGATGCTTATGTTCATTACACTGGTCCTTCAATGTCCTGACGGTCTGACCAGTATATGACATGCCACAGCTGAAAGGAACACGATAGCCACCTTCAAACCAAGATCATCCTTTATGGTTCCTGTTGTTGTTGTTGTAGTTGTTGTTGTGGTTGTGGTTGTGGTCTTCAGTCCTGAGACTGGTTTGATGCAGCTCTCCATGCTACTCTATCCTGTGCAAGCTGCTTCATCTCCTAGTACCTACTGCAACCTACATCCTTCTGAATCTGCTTGGTGTATTCATCTCTTGGTCTCCTTCTACGATTTTTACCCTCCACGCTGCCCTCCAATACTAAATTGGTGATCCCTTGCTGCCTCAGAACATGTCCTACCAACCGATCCCTTCTTCTAGTCAAGTTGTGTCACAAACTTCTCTTCTCCCCAATCCTATTCAACACCTCCTCATTAGGCATGTGATCTACCCATCTAATCTTCAGCATTCTTCTGTAGCACCACAGTTTGAAAGCTTCTATTCTCTTCTTGTCTAAACTATTTATTGTACATGTTTCACTTCCATCTTTCTCCTGATAACGAAGTCCTCTTGAGTAGTCCCCGCCCGGAGATCCGAATGGGGGACTATTTTACCTCCGGAATATTTTACCCAAGAGGACGTTATCATCATTTAACCATACAGTAGAGCTGCGTGCCCTCAGGGAAAATTATGGCTGTAGTTTCCCCGTGCTTTCAACTGTTCGCAGTACCAGCACAGCAAGGCCGTTTTGGTTAGTGTTACAAGGTCAGATCAGTCAATCATCCAGACTGTTGCCCCTGCAACTACTGAAAAGGCTGCTGCCCCTCTTCAGAAACCATGCGTTTGTCTGGCCTCTCAACAGATACCCCTCTGTTGTGGTTGCACCTACGGTACGGCTATCTGTATCGCTGAGGCACGCAAGCCTCCCCACCAACGGCAAGGTCCATGGTTCATGGGAAAAGGACTATAATCTTAAATGGTGCTTGAAGAACATGTTTCACATTATATTTCCACAGAATATGACCAGACGAAGTTTGTTTTGTTGGAAATGCTTCCTACAAAAGGCAAAAAGGCTGTTGACTTGTGTGCAATCTTGTTATTTTCATTAACTATGCCTTGAAAATGACAGGATGTGCACCTGTCGAAATATTGGCAGTTGTCGAGGATGTCTCCCAGCTGCACTCCTCTAAGTTATTTGAACATTTTATATGCCAAGAAGAACATAAGTTTATCTTTACAGAGAGGGAATGTATCATTGCTGGAGTAGTTTGGGTAAACTTCATGGTAGTAGAGTGAGGTTGCATTGTGCATTATTGTTCTTGTTATGGTGCAGAGATCATAATGTTGTTCCAACCTTTGCCAAAATTGTGCATCATATTAAGTCTCCTGCCACTAATCATATCAAAAAATGTGCTGTTTTAGCTCTTGTTTAGGAAAGGATCTGTTACACTCACCAATAGTTGGATTTTATTTTTCCAAGAAATTATTTTGACTTAATTTAATGATTCCTTTGAAAATTTCATCATTTTTTGGCATTGGCCAGATGGTGCCTCCTAATTGTAACCCCCCTAGAAATTACATTTTGTAATGGCCTGGCATTCAGCAAAATTTTGAACATTTCCATGGCTCGGAGACAGATGCCACATCTCAGTGTTCTGTTAAATTTTAACTTTGCACTGATGTGCAAGCATTTACCAGTTATTGATTTTATAAGTTCTGTCAAACAGGTTGTTTCTACACTACCATCTGATGCTGCTGAGGTGGTTAGCAGAGAAGCATGTCGTGTACTGACTGGGGCAAGATCGCCTAAGAGTAATGTAACGGAAACTGTGTGGGTGCTTTTCGTGCACTGAGAATGGATCCTGATATTGTTAACTTACTTGTAACCAAGGGAAATATTACAGTTGTGTTGGACAAACAGGATTACAGTTAAAAGGTTCAGCTTGTACTATCTGATTTAGCATATATCAGAATGAGTGCCGATCTGACAAAAAATGTTGAGAAAAAACTAATATCCTCCTGAAGGAAAGTTCCTTGTTGGAGGACACTATCAAGAGTATTAATTCGGATTGTGCTGTACCCTCTAGATCATATGGCCTTCCAAAGGTCTACAACGAAGGGGTTTCTCGTAGGCCTATTGGTGTTTCAACGTACCATGTAGCTAAAAACCTTGCTACTCTATTGAGTCTACTGTTAGATCAGTGTGTGCATCACATTAAGAACTCAGTGAATTTCTCACATCAATCAGAGGGATTGTGTTTGAATGATTCTGATTTTCTCTCTCTCTCTCTCTCTCTCTCTCTCTCTCTCTCTCTCTCTCTGTCTGTCTCTCTCCACTCGTGTTCCTCTGTCTATCCCATTACTATTAACTGACATTATGTTTGACGTTGAATTGATGAACCTGTTTTGACATGAGTTGACTTCCACTTTTTATGCAGTGACCAGAACTGTGAACAGACTGCTGAGATTATGGTACTGTTTATGGAAGATTTTGAGGAACTTTTTTGGAAAAAACGACATTCTGTTTGCGGAGGCAGTGATTGACTTATTGTAAGGTATTACTTCTTTATTTTGAACACTTTTGCTTTTTTATGATGCAATTATAACCGGTTTCAGCCTTCAAAGGCCATCGTCAGATGCTACGGGCAGCATTTGATGAACACATGTTCATGCATTCTCAATTATTCTGTTGAGTCGCATCCAAAAATCAGTGGATTTCTTACAATGATCAGAAAGATAATTGACAATGCATAAACACTTGTGCATCAAATGCTGCTCATAGCATCTGAACATGGCGTTTGAAGGCCAAAGCTGATTATAATTGTATCATGAATAAGTGATAGTGTCAAAAATAAAAAAATAATACTTTATGTTACCTTTGTTGTTTGGCATCATGGGAGTAAAAATTTAAATGGCTTTTTAGCGTGTGTAAATTTAATTCACCTAAATGGGGGTGGAAAAGGACAGCTGCCTTCCCTTCCTTGATGTGCTGGTCATTAGGAAGGTTGATGGCATGCTGGGACATTCCATTTATAGGGAGCCAATTCACACCAGTTTGTATCTACAGACCGACAGTTGTCACCATCTTGCTTAGTGTGAAGGAGTACTTTGTACCTTGGTTCACCATGCCCAATCGTATGTCAGTTGAGTTAGCCCGTCTGGAAGTCACCTTTTGTCACAGTTATTATAGTGAAAGACAGATTGATTGTTGATTGGTTGATTTGGGAGAGGGGGGGGGGGGGGCGGGGGGGGGGGGGGAGGGGGGGAGCCAAACAGCGAGATCATGGGTCCCATCAAATTTGAGAAAGATGGGGAAGGAAGTCGGCCATGCCCTTTCAAATGAACCATCCCACCATTTGCGTGAAGCAATTTAGGGAAATCATGGAAAATTGAAATCAGAATGACCAGATGCAGGTTTGAACTGTCATTTTCCTGAATGTGAGTCCACTTTGCTAATCACCACACCACCTCGCTGGGTGTGAAAGACAGATCAGATACACAGTGCTCTTGGGAGTTATGATGATAATTAGGTGGCATCAAAGTCTACTGCCTTTTTGCCTTGTGCAGTAATCATTTCCATCAAAATTTGTCATATTCTGCAGAAACGTGATGTGAAACATGGTTTTCAACCACCATGTAAGAGTAGTGCCCTTTAGGATCCATGAAGGATGATCTCGGTTTGCATAAAGCAGGTGTATTGTATTCCTTGCAGTTGTGATATGTCCTATATTGGTCAGACTATCAGCACTGTGGAGGTCCTGTATATTAAGCATAGGCATCACACATGCTTATGACAGCTGAGCAGGCCCACCGGTGTGGCCGATTGGTTCTAGGTGCTTCAGTCTGGAACCACGTGTCCGCTACAGTCACAGGTTTGCATCCTGCCTCGGACATGGATTTGTGTGATGTCCTTAGGTTAGTTAGGTCTAGGGGACCGATGACCTCAGATGTTAAGTCCCATGGAGCTTAGAGCCAATTTTTGACTGCTGAGCACATCTTCTTCTGCCGAATATCGCCTCAGCACCAGTTGTTCTACAGAATATAACAACATGAAGATTGTGGCATGCACTTCTGTTGGATAGTGTTACTTAGGAAGTAGTGAACATTAAATTAGCAAATGAGATTTTAAATAGCAATAGAGGTTTTGGCTTAAATTCTGTGTGGAACTCTGCTCTCTCCATGGGACAGGGATAGAGTTCATGCTACCTCACCCATTAGTTATTACTTATCACTATTGGTAACTTCTGATTTTGATCATCTTTGCTCGTATGGTAGCACTAGTGTGTGTCGGGGAGGGGGGGCAGTGGCATGCGTGAGTCTGTGCTCGTGTGTGTGTTTTTATATGTTTTTAGTTTTAATGTTCTCTTTCCGCATATGCTCTGCTAGGCATTGTAGTTAAATGAAGGTGATAAACTGAAGCAGATGTAACATCCAAAAATCAATGTAGTTATTGGAGATGGAGTTTTAGCTCTGAAATGCATTAGGTATAAGCAGTAGAATAAAATAATTTGATTGTAGATGGCATATTACTTGTAAAAATATCCCTAACCTAGAATCTATCATCACAAACAGCCTGTGATGACATATCTCTTAATAATTTGAAAAATTTCTGATGATTGTATTTTGTACAAATTTCCTAAGGACTGTCTCTACGCTAATGAGCATGCAGGAGGGTCGTGACTGTCTCTACCCAACTATGTCCAAGGAGCACCTGCTGATAGTTCCCAATATTATGCCAGTCCATCCACAGCACACTTTTTAAGGGAGTGGCACAGACACAATGCTCAGCACACCTGGGAGTGTTTATGTTCCACCAAATATGTTAACAACATATTAGTGACAGAAATTAGTAACTAATATAACTAATGCAAGAAATTTGCTTTAACACACTCTTTGTATATCATCGCAAGCCGAACTCGCTGCCAGACCGGAATCTGAGTCTTAGTCATTATATATGGCAGGTACTGGCAGGGCATTCTTCTGGGAAAGGCTACTTCTTCCAAAAGTGCTGCTTGCTCTTCAGGTTACTGATAGAGTGTAGTAATACTCAGTAGCATCCAGTTTAAAGGAAACATTGACTATTAGTTGTTTCCTAAAGACATAAATAATTACTTTGCTGACAGGTTTAATCTTGGTCCATTCATCTGTATTTCCTTTTATGCTTTCAAAAATGTAGTCTTATGCGTATAGTTACAAATGAATTTTGATGTTGTTTTGGGGTAACTGAAAATTTCTGATGAAAAAAGTGTCTGTTTAAAATATGTGGCTGAGTTGTAAATTTAATTTATTTCTCTTCTGTGTATAGGTCACTGTCAGTATCCAAAACTGAGTTGCGTCGTGCATCCATCCATCTTTTATTGTCAATGCTGGCTCTTCCTCTTCACTTTCAGGTAATCCTGACATTAAATAATGTTGATTTTCATATCTGCTAGAATCACGAATCTTTTTGATAAATCCAGTAACAGTACTGTTCACGTGATATGTTACTTTCCAATGAAACTAGAGCTGTTATCATGTTCAGTGTAGGCCTGCCACAAAATAATTTTCTCTTTTGTACAATATTACTATATTGTCTTGTGTGCAAATTGTGTGAAATGTTGTCTTTCTGCATATGAAATCAATCTTCATCGTAAAGATGTTAACAAAGAATTGAATGTCAACATGAATAAAAAATGTCCAGTTATGCTCCTATGTGTGCTGTCTTTGCCAGATTACAGTGTTTCATGAGAAACATAGCGTTAATGTTTTTTCTACTATGCAAAAACATTATTGGTCTGCTGGAAGTACAGTATAATTTATAAATAGCTTTTCTAAGTTGTGAAATCCATCATTAAACTATGACCATTACTACAAAAACCCGTAGAAGTAGCTTGCAACAAATGATGACATTTATGTGCCTTACTCATCTTCAGAAGTATTCCAGTTTAAATGATGTCCACATTGGAAACCAACACAACAAATAGTCTCTCTATCTCCTTCTCAGAGCTTGTTGTGGGTACAGTAGACTCTCAACTGGTCAGCCTAATGTGATGGAAGGTTAAGCTAGATAACAATAAATCTGGATAGGCTGGAGTTCTATAAATTCTCTCTTCTGACCCCAGCCTTACCATTCAAAACACATTTTTTAATACCAAAACCCAATTTCATTAACATTTTCTGACTTCATACCTAACACATGCTAGTTAGAAGTGTTTGTTAATAGGTACAACACCCTTCAAAAACTACTAAAGGAAACAAAATGATCTCATTTTAAAGTATGAATGTATGATTAAATACACGTGGAAAGCCAGGCGTAACAAAAAAGATAAAACTTACGGGTCTGAGGTTTTAAGAATGGCTTTGATAAATGATTGTTTCCCTCCTTTAGCCCTCTTTTGCGCGGCCATATTTCCTCTCTTGTGCAAACAGGTGATATCAGTTGGTGTTGTCCCCTCCTGCTCACTAATGTACTGCAGTGCTTCCTCAGTTGTCTTGAAGCCTTCTGAATGTTGGATGAGATTTCTCTTGTCATCTAAGTTTGCCTTCTCCTCTTGTGTTACTTCCCCCCCTGCATCAACATTTGCACAATATCATTGTTAGTTAGTTCATTGACTTCATCATTTGTCATCCATTCTGTGACATGCTCTGCATTGACATCCTCACAATCTGGTGCAGTTTTGAGTGATGAAACAATATCATCCTCTCCATCTTTGACTCGGTTTCACGCATGGCTACAAAATTTAAATTTCCACTGTCATGGTCTAAAAGAATTTTCCAAGACCAACTCACAATCTCTTCCCACACTTAAGCCAACCACCTTTTGACATCTAGCAAACCACCCTCTTCATAAAGGTTAAAGTGGTCATCATTGTCAGTCACTGATATCAGCAAACTGAGAAGACAGTTGTGATACTTCCTCTTCAGCATTTCAAGGATCCCCTGGTCCATTGGCTGACACAGAGTAGTTACATTTGGCGGTCAAAATAATGCTTTGATATTTCCATCTGTGAGTTTTGTCAGTGGCAGGATGCAAGAAGTATCAGAGCTTTCTTCAGTAAATTGTTATGTTTCAAATATTTCTCTACAGCTGGTATAATTCATTTTGGGAACAGCTTTTAAAGATTTCTGAATTCATCCATGCTTTCTTTTGATGTGTGTGATGTCGGGACAGGAATTCCTTATTTTTCAGGTTTTTGAAAGCTCTAGGTTTGTGTGATTTCCGTATTAATATAACCCTAACCTTGTGTTTGCCAGTTGCATTACTACATGTCAGTACAGTAAGTCATTCCTTTTTTTCCTTGTATCCAGATGCCACAGCTTTCTTTTTTGAAGCAAGCATTTTCATACAGGAGAATCTTGTAATTTAAACCGCACTCATCAGTTGTACAACTGTTTGCCAGAAATTCCCTTCTTGTCATATAACTTCAAAAGATAGTCATTAAACAGTGGCACAACCTCCGTGTCAGTACATAAAATCTTTTCACTTATGGTAATCTAGCGAATGCTGAATCATTTTTTCCACTGAACCAGTCATCCATTGCTATTAGTAAATTCTGAACCTTCTCCTTCTATTTGCCATTGAAATTGCAGTATTGCGATACTGGTCGGTGATGGACAAACCGTTTCCTCTTAAATGTTCATGCAACAAATATAAGGCTTCCTCAACTTCTCTGTATATTGTCTTCCTTAGTTTTATTCTGCTTCTACTAGCTTGCTTGATTTTTCTTCCTGTTTCCAACAGTACTTTGTTCCCCTAACTCCAAAGCAATAGTTTTCGCAGGTACCTGAAAGTCCAATTGCATTGCAGCACTTAGTTTCTGATACATAGTAACTGCAATGTGTTTTTCATTTCAGACTCTTTAATTAAAACACAAAGTATCACAAAAAATAACAATTTCACAACACAGGGACTTTGATATGATGTGCTACTGAAGAAACAAAGAACACAGGGTTGGGCAAGAGCTGCTCTCTGCATGTGTTTCTCATTGTTTGTGAGTGCTGGAAGATTGCATGTTTGTTGAAGAGTGATTCTGATAATTTATTCAAGATTAACAATACAGTATGTACCCATATAATTTTGACACCAGATGTGCGAGGAGCATAAAAAGTACACAAAATATTTTGAAAGGCCACACAGCATTGTAGTTGGTGCCTGATTGCTAAAGCTTTGTAATACTACAGTACATACAATAAATTAACCTTCATTTTGTCAAGGAGCAATGTCATTTTGATATTAATTTAAGGAGGCTGAATTAAGCGGGCCAAATAGTACAGAGGACAGATTGTACAAAAAGGTGTGCAGTATTCAGGAACACACATTTTCAATAACTTGCCAGCAGCCATAACAACCGATGAAATTCAGTTTAAGAGAAACCTAAAGGATTTATTGATGGCCAACTCCTTGTACTCCATTGATGATTTTCTCAGTAGAACCAACTGATTTGTGTGTGTGTGTGTGTGTGTGTGTGTGTGTGTGCAAGTACAAGTACAATCTACCTTCTGCACCATTTCAATGCAGTAATGTGTTCATTGTTAATGAGTATTGTAGTAGTTCTATTACATATTTGTTGTTGTTGTTGTTGTTGTAGTCTTCAGTCCAGAGACTGGTTTGCTGCAGCTCTCCATGCTACTCTATCCTGTGCAAGCTTCTTCATCTCTCCGTACCTACTGCAACCTACATCCTTCTGAATCTGTTTAGTTAATTCGTCTCTTGGTCTCCCTCTATGATTTGTGCCATCCGCACTGCCCTCCAACACTAAATTGGTAATCCTTTGATGCCTCAGAATATGTCCTACCAACCGATCAATTCTTCTAGTCAAGTTGTGCCACAAATTTCCCTTCTCTCCATTTATATTCAATACCTCCTCATTAGTTATGTGATCTACCCATCTAATCTTCAGCATTCTTCTGTAGCACCACATTTCGAAAGCTTCTATTCTCTTCTTGTCTGAACTATTTATCATCCACGTTTCGCTTCCATACATGGCTACACTCCATGCAAATACTTTCACAAAAGACTTCCTGACACTTAAATCTATACTTGATGTTAACAAATTTCTTTTCTCAGAAATGATTTCCTTGCCATTGCCAGTCTACATTTTATATCATCTCTACTTCAACCATCATCAGTTATTTTGCTCCCCAAATAGCAAAACTCATTTACTACTTTAAGTGTCTCATTTTCTAATCTAATTCCCTCAGCATCACCCGACTTAATTCGACTACATTCAATTGTCCTCGTTTTGCTTTTGTTGATGTTCATCTTATATTCTCCTTTCAAGACACTGTCCATTCCATTCAGCTGCTCTTCCAGGTCCTTTGCTGTCTCTGACGGAATTACAATGTCATCGGCGAATCTCAAAGTTTTTATTTCTTCTCCGAATTGTTCTTTTGTTTCCTTTACTGCTTGCTCAATATACAGATTGAATAACATGGGGGACAGGCTACAACCCTGTCTCACTCCCTTCCCAACCACTGCTTCCCTTTCGTGTCCCTCGACTCTTATAACTGCCATCTGGTTTCTGTACAAATTGTAAAAAGCCTTTTGCTCCCTGTATTTTACCCCTGCCACCTTCAGAATTTGAAAGATGGTATTCCAGTCAACATTGTCAAAAGCTTTCTGTAAATCTGCAAATGCTAGAAACATAGGTTTGCCTTCCTTTATCTATTTTCTAAGATAAGTCATAGGATCAGTAGTGCCTCACGTGTTTCAACATTTCTACGGAATCCAAACTGATCTTCCCCGAGGTCTGCTTCTACCAGTTTTTCCACTCGTCTGTAAAGAATTTGTGTTAGTATTTTGCAGCCATGGCTTATTAAACTGATAGTTCGGTAATTTTTACATCTGTCAACGCGTGCTTTCTTTGGGATTGGAATTATTATATTCTTCTTGAAGTCTGAGGGTATTTCGCCTGTCTCATACATCTTGCTCACCAGATGGTAGAGTTTTGTCAGGGCTGGCTCTCCCAAGGCTATTAGTAGTTCTAATGGAATGTTGTCTACTGCCGGGGCCTTGTTTCGACGTAGGTCTTTCAGTGCTCTGTCAAATTCTTCACGCAGTATCATATCTCCCATTTCATCTTCAGCTACATCCTCTTCCATTTCCATAATATTGTCCTCAAGTACATCGCCCTTGTATAGACCCTCTATATACTCCTTCCACGTTTCTGCTATCCCTTCTTTACTCAGAATTCGGTTTCCATCTGAGCTCTTGATAGTCATGCAAGTGGTTCTCTTTAATTTTCCTGTAGACAGTATCTATCTTACCCCTAGTGATATACACCTCTACGTCGTTACATTTGTCCTCTAGCCATCCCTGCTTAGCCATTTTGCACTTCCTGTCGATCTCATTTTTGAGACGTTTGTATTCTTTTTTGTCTGCTTCATTTACTGCATTTTTATATTTTATCTTTTCATCAATTAAATTCAGTATCTCTTCTGTTACTCAAGGATTTCTATTAGCCCTTGTCATTTTACCTACTTGATCCTCTGCTGTTACATGTTTACTACATGTTTATTACCTTATAAATAAATAAAAAAAGATTTTTATTTTAAATTCAGTGCATTAGTGTCTGTAAAATGATTCTTTCATATAGTGTTCATTTAAAAAATGACAATCATTCCACTTGGGACCTGCGGAAGGTACATTAGCTTATTTGTTTCAGTTGTAAATATTTGTCATGTATTATTGTTTTTCTGACATTATCTACATCCTGGAGGACCTCCTCACTATGGATCAAATGGAATGAAAGTAAATCTAATCTAATCTAATCTAATCTAATAATGAGCTGTATAGTCGAGAGTCTACTCTATTTCTTTAATGACTGACAACCATATGTTTGTTATTATTAGTAATTTTAAATAGGAGATGGGTTATGGTCTGTTGGCCATACCGTAATCCATACTCTGATATGCAGTATGTACATTGAGCAAGCACTATTCTCAGTTTAGTTCTTTATTTATTCCTTTTTCCATGTCTGAATAATATATGTTGTTTATTTAATGACGTCCAGTTCAAGTAATAACGCTGTAAATGCAAAAACACCTACAATAGGCACTCAACCACAATTCAAGTGAAATACAAACATGTTATAGAGCCTTATGATACTGAACAGGCAGGTATGGTAAATTGTATTAATTCCTCCTTAACTTCAATGTACAAGGAAGAAAAGGTAGTAAACCACCAAACAGGACAACACTGACAGCTTAACGGATATCACTACAATGGATGATTGTGTCTGCAGAGGTCCTCTTAAGCTCTCTTCCAAATGTAATTAGTATTTCATCTCACCACTGTGAATATAAAAGGAAAAATATTAATTCATTAATTTCACTCCAATTTCTTACCGGAACTCAAATGAGTCTCTTTGTCATTGGTATAATACATATAATAAATTAATCCTTATTTTATCATGGAGAAATATTATTGTGGTTTGGAAGCAGCTATGGTGATCGTAACTATTGATAGAAATCCAATCAACAACTCCAGTGCCAGGTTACATGTGCAGGACAGGTGCTCCAGATTTTTGGTTTTCTTTGACATCCGTAAATCCCCTAAGACAAATGCTGGAGTTGTTCCTGTGAAATGCTACAGCTGACTTCTTTCCACTCTTGTGCAGACCAAGTGTGAGCTCAATCACTAAGGACTTTTATGATGACAGACCATAAAAAATTCTTTCATTTGTTTCCATTACCAGTACTTTTGTTGGATCCTTCAGTCTGTTATCAGAAACGAGAAATGCCCATATTATGCAGAAAAATTTCAACACTACAAGAATAAAGTAAAAACACATATTTACCTATTTTATAGTTAGCTATCTGAGCCACAATTAGCTCAAAACAGTTATGGCAGTATTTCTCAATTTTAATTTTTTTGGTATAAAGCAAATGTTAAGCATGCAGTGTGTCTAGTGCTGTGTTCATCTGAACATTTGGTACCTGATGTTCATTTTGAATCTCAAAAGTCCAATGGATCACTACGGCTGTCCTGAAGTTGCCTCGATGTGCATCATCCAAGTGCGTACCCATAACCTGTAGATTGTTCTTGATGCCCACCTATCACAATTTTCTTATTTTTAATTCTGAATCATAGATATTAAAGATATTTTTCATGCATTTGGAATCATTCATTCTTTTTATGTCACCATAAAATGTACTCTGTAATTTTTTCTATTTTAGAATATTTTTCTTGTTTCATTAGTTTTATGTAGATTTTGTTTTTATAATTTAGACCCAGTGTGATATGTAAGACATTTCTCTCCTTTCTTTTTAATTCTGCTAGTAAACATCTCTCAGAGAGAATAAGAAATTTGGATTCAGGTACACACACATATTTTATGACTGAGTTGTAATAATGAGTTTTGGTATTATGGGAAAACACTTTTTATCATAAATGTTTCATGCAGTTTGAAAAGCCATTTCCATTTTCTGGCATTTGCTTTCAGGGATTGTTTATATAGCTCATTGGACGTAATCCATGTGCCCAGCTGTTTAAAGCATTATTTACTGTGACATCTGTTTTCTTGAATGATATTTACAAGCCAATTTGTTATACTGCATGCTTCACAACATTAATCTGTTCTCTTGCTGTTTCAAAATCGTGTGTCAGTATGTCTATATCATCTGCAAAAGATTAACAGTCTATTTCTATGCCATTCTTCTCAATCCCAATCCTTAACGGTTTAAACAGATTCTAAAGTTTTAATTAAATACACCATTCTTGTATCAAAAAGACTTGCTGTCAGCATATAATCCTTATTAATGTTTTCGTATTCAATATTTGCTCTACTGTTGATCAAACTTTTAGGAATCCTGCTTGAAATTTGCCCAGAACATGCTTGACTTGTTCTAGTTATTTTAATATAGGTAGTGTCAATATTTTTTTGTGCTAGTAGGAGTAATGAGATGCCAAAGTAGTTATTAACTTCTGTAGTTCTGTTTTTTTTTTTTTTTATTCTCCTGCATTATCCGTACGTGATACGGTTTTGCTAGCCTTGTAGCTACTCATTCCTAATACTGCAGGCAGAGTTAATACCAAATATTACTCTGGTACCACGCGCCGCGGAATTTGAATCCACACCAGACGTCATGGACGTCGAAGACCCATAGAGGTCTCTGCACCACCATGCCGTAAGCTGTGGTGGCGCACGCCTCCTGGTCCGCTTTTAGTGTGAGGGCGCCACAGCGGAACACGTGGTTCCAGCAGCCAATAGCGGCACCCCCGATAGCGTACTTAGTGCCTGCCTCTCGCTCAGGCAGCCAGTCTAATCACACGTAGTTGACACGTTACCTCATGTTAGACAGTTTACTTCCTTGTTCTGTGTATGAATGGATGTGTTTGTTTCCTTGTGACCCCGTTATTCGATCTTGTTGTATTCGTTCTGTCCTTTGTTGGTTGTGTCCGTCCTCTCCCATTTTGTTGTTGTTCGCGGGCCTCTCCGCGGGTCCCGCCGCGCTTTCCGTCATTGCTACCCCGCGACCGTCCCGGTCGCAGTTACAACAATTACTACACAAAAATATATAAAAATAGATACATGAATAAAACTGACCTCCAAGACAATAACTATGGCCGAAATGGTGACACATTGAATTCATTGAACGTCAAAGTCAGTGATTATTTCCACACATTGGCAGCAAACTCCGCATTTGATAATAAATGACCAAATACAGTCACCTTAGATCTACTCTTGCCTAGATGTGTTTGCTTCACTGTTGGATGCAAGTTTCAAAACTCAACCCTTAGGGATTAACATAAATAATTGTGTGTATGAGGAACGATGATTCTTCATATCATTAAATTTTTTCTTTCCAAATATTCAAATATTGGCATAACTTGATAGTAGCATCCTTGGACTATCTTTGTAATCAGGCCATGACTCAATGTGTATGTCCAGATGAACATAAGTATGCATAGTGATGGGCACCCAAAAAAGCAACAAACTCTGAGAAATTGGCTCAATTTATAATGTTGATTCATTTTTCAAATTATGACCATCAGTTCATTTCCTTTCCTTCCTCCCCCTCCCTCCCTCAACCTTCAGTTTACATAGTTATTTTTCAAAGTTGAGAATGTTAACTACCTTTGTTTGGTTTTTGTGAATGTTTTCAGTAGAAGGAGGCAGATATAAACTTACAAATCCAGTTTTGTCAGAAATGATGCTTTTTGCGCAAGCTGTAACACGAACAAACCTTGTATCATGTGTTTCATGAAATTATCCTTGGGAAACTAAAATTTACTGACATTAGTGGCATTCTCCTAGCTTGGATGTAGACTTACCCTCAAAACAGCAGAGGATCACATTGAGAATTTACCCCTCAGGAATAAAACTTACCTTAGACTGTAGGAACATAAAACATGGAGTCTTACAAGGGTGGTCTCTGGGCATGCCACGGTCTCTTTGTATGCTCCTATTGTTAATGAATAAATAAAGTCTCAGTAATCTTGAAGAATTGTTTAAAAGCTGTAATGTTTGCTGGCGAAACAAGAATACTGATTGAGGACTCCAAATATGGTCATCCTAGAAGCACCAAAGTCAGTATCCAAATACATACATATATGTTCACAGCAAGTAAACTAACTCTTAAATAAAGTAACTCTCATACTATG
The DNA here is from genome assembly GCF_023898315.1 of Schistocerca nitens. Taxonomy (NCBI): domain Eukaryota; kingdom Metazoa; phylum Arthropoda; class Insecta; order Orthoptera; family Acrididae; genus Schistocerca; species Schistocerca nitens. The sequence continues at coordinate 296,054,666 of NC_064620.1, forward strand.
CATTTTCAACTTGTGAAAGTGGTTGTATCACCCTCAGAAATATTAATTTGTGGCCACATACTGAATGAAAACTGCGAAGTTTCACTTTTAAACAGTGTGTTGTGTGCCTAGTTCAGACTACTACTAAACAAACATAGACTTTATTAATAATGACATTTTCTTACAGGCCAACAATTGCTGGTTGGAATCAGCATAATTTATTAAATACTGTAAAACACAGGAACTGAAGAATTCAGTATTCACATACAGAATTTGTGCAGACCACAATGTGTTTATTATTCGTTATGACACATTTAGCCTATCCATCATTAGACCCAAATTAAGCAAGAGGAAACACATAAGGAGGAGGTTGTTGTGTGCTAACATAGAAACTATTTAGAACTGAAAATCATAACATGATTAATACAGACCAAAATAAAACCTGAAACATAGATATTTGTATGATGTCCACCAACTGCACTGTACATTAAAATGAGAAGTGCCAGGCTGAGCCTCATATCAGCTTTCTAAGGTACTAACAACTGACATGCAGTTAAATATGTGTGTGTGAACCAGTTGAACATCATGTGGTAAAACAACAGAAAGTATGTTACGTGATTTAAAGGGAAGAGCAAGAGCTCTCCATTTATACAACATAGATACTAAGTGTGATTTTGTAGTGAAACATAACTTCATTCTCCTTCTTCGATTTTAACCATAAAATCCATAAATATGAAATAGAACTCGCATGTTCAGACATCCAAAGGGAAAGTCAAATAAGTCATTGGCAAAACACATTTCCTTTATTAACTTTGTATTAAAGATTCATATGTAAATTGAAGTGTTTAAAATATGGATAAACTATGTCTACAAGTTGAATGGTAGTAAATAGTATAATTCTTGCACATTGAATGTGAAATACAAACTACTTTCTTGTGACTATGGAAATACGAAATCCATAGAATTTAATGATGGAAAATCCAGGATGGATAAAACCCACACAATTTCATTGCATTTCTTAAAAAGTGACTTGCCACATACGAAGTCTTCAGGTGGCCAATGCGCAATGTACAAGTGCAATGAATACAGCTTTTGATACAACAGATTATGTTCAGCCTCATTTTAATAAATCATTAAAAGCCCTATAACGGTATAATGCAGTTCCTTCATTCTGTGTGAATTAATTTCCAGTTCCTTTGGCAGTGGGAGACTAAAGAGTATTTTCAATAGGACTCAGTGCATGCCCTCTACAGTCTTGTTACCTTCATATGAATGGTCCCAGAATCTCATTGTGAAATCTCTGCTCACCTAACCAATATATTAATTACTACTATGTCCACAACTAATTATATGGATACCTGATTCTGAAAATTTACTTGGTCTGCTTCCTTTAGAATGTTGCAGAAGTTTGTCCAGTATTCTGTTAGTATGAAACTTCACTTTCATTTTTGTATGAATAAAACTATTAGCAGTATGTTGACAGTCTGGATCATTATATATCTGAGAAATATATTTTTGTTTAGGCAGAAGTTATTGAGCTGTCATTTTCTTGCTTCAGTTAAAAACAATTTATTGTATAATTTTTTAACACCACCCTCATTATTACAGTTAGCTTCAGCATGTGCACTATCGTACTTATTGCTCTATAGCACTTTCATTGAAAGGTAATTTAAGAAGCCTATTGTTTGAAGAGCTTAAACGTGACCAATTATGCTCTCAGGCGACGGGGCCGATTGTTAGTAATCCTGTCAGTGCACGAAGGTGTAAAACAGATGTCAGTAGTAAGTGCATTATTGAACATTTTAATAGCTAGAACCAAAAAGTTACTGCATGTTTCTTTCTAAAAATCTGACTGCATATTTAATTTTAGGATTGATCCTGTTAAAGTTTTTCAGCAACTGTGTTTGATGTCATTAATGCCTCCTTCATATAAAATAGCTACTTTTGAAGCTGTTTGAGTAGCTTAGATGTGAGCATATAAAGAGTTATCACATTGTAGCTGGGTCCTTGCTGACAGCTGCCTTGAATCAATCATTTGAGATGCCCCCATGACCTTTCTCTGGCATATGTGGAAAGTACACATGCCTTGTCTATGAGCCGTAGTGTTCACCACCTGTGTAGAACATTTGTGCTCTCCATGTTTATATCTGCTGCTATTGAAAATCTGTAGACCCACTGATGAATGCATCAATCCAGTACATGCATTAGTGAAACCCAGCAACCAAGATAGTTTTTCCAAATTAGGTGCATGTCCAACATGTGCAATATTGTTATTGATAATTAACAAACACTTTTAAATATATTTCATTCATGGTAAACAATTTCAATCTTTGAAGGTCATCATCAGATCATTAAGTGTCTTTTTTAGTGCTCTGTGGGGACAAAGAGCAGAGTCAAACATACAACAAAAGGCACATTTGTTGATTGATCGACGTATGTACCTTTTGGCATACATTTGACCCACTTTCTGTCTCCGCAGATTGCTAAAGGAGGCAATTAATGGTTTTAAATATATGTTTAAACTCCATCAATCAATATTTTAGCTATATTCTTTCATTTTGACAGATACAAATTTTCTTGCAGTTTTATAAATGATGTAGTTGATGGCAGATAGATCAACTTCATTGTCTTAATCAAAGGTATTTCATTTTCATAATGACTTCTGAAATTTATTCTTTCTTCTAAAATGTTTATTTTCAATATACTTTTTTTATTATTATTATTATTATTATTATTATTAAAATGTAGGTTCATCCTTGTTCCGTCACCACATCCAAGTTTCCAATTTTAAATATGCTGGTTTGAAATAGGCTCTGTGCTGATATTGATAATTTGCAAATACGTATTTAGTGTTTAAAAAGTTGGATTTTAATCTCTTCTAACAATTAAGTTGAATTTCAAATGTATCCAAAGAAATCAAGTATAAATGAAATTTTAGACCTGGCTGGATAGTCATGCTTGTTGAAGTGCTGCTTCCAGGCTGGATATGTCCTCCGGCCCTGTATGGAATCTGCCTAGTAGATTAACAATGAGAATCAGTGTGCCATCTAGCCTGTGTGTGATTTTTTTAGGTAGTTTCCTGCGTCACACTATCTGAATACGCCCACTATGTGAAGACCCTGCTGATACCCAAATCCCACCTATCTTGCACAATCCACAAACATTTACATAACTTTTGCTCACTTTCATGTGAATAACATGACACACAGACTGTTGGGGGTACACATATTCTATTCTTCGGGCGGGGGGTTAAGAGCATTGTGACAGGAAGGGCATATGGGCATATGGCAATCCCTTAAATTAACCATACCAGGTATGTTAATAACCATGCTGACCCGGTGCAGGAGAAAGACAAGAAAAAGAAGTAGTATAAATGGAATATTACAAATACTCAGTAATCCTTCTCCTGCAGAGTCTTGTCTATTTGTTTTCTTTACTGTGATGACATAGTGGGCTACTCTTTTGGCTGCTATTCAGAAAGTGTAGACATTAGCTGCAGTGAAGTCTTCTTGGAGATCAATGAGTTTACTTTTAGTTCACCATAATTTATTATAATACTGTAATAAACAGAAGCTGCACAATTTAGTATGCTGCTTATGAACTATCCATTATAGCTACCAGCTTATTAATTTCCCTGCTGTTATACAGTTTTGTATTTCCTTTATCCTTTTGTAATTATTATATTGTATTTTTCCAGTAGCAGTGCTTTGTTGCATTCTACAACTCAGTACTCATTGGTCCACACTCTCGAAAGTTATCTGAAACCAGCAATCGGTATTACTAAATGTCTAACCCAGTGCACAGTTCATGTTGCAGGTTGCCTGTCTAATGACTTCCAGGGGCAACATAAGTTTTATTTTTTTAATATTTCATGTAATAACTGACCAAATTAAAAAGAAATTAAATCCTGTCATAATTTACTCATTAGTAAATATAATCTTAAATTAAAGGTTTAACACAGTAAGACAAGTACTACCTTTAGATACAGTGTACGACTTGGGGCAGCCTAACTCATGATGCATAAATTGCCCAGACTATATTCAAACAATATTTGATGATGAGAGCACTTAGCAACTCTCAGCAATATTTATACATAATTTCAAACATTTACAAAACCTTTTCTCTCTGGTACCTCTACAAAATGTTGAAAGGAAATAAGTTTAACACATATTACATTTTCACTGTTCATGCATTAAAACTTCACCATGAGTCATGTGGTTTCAGGTTACTGGTTCTTTATTGCTAACTCTATTCGCAATACATTTTGTGTACAGAATCCACAGATATGCCACTGAACGTACTTGCAAAATTATATCATTCTACAAGATATGGAGTCATAAATGTTGAGATGCATGAGAAACTAGCGTTTGCTGCATGAAAAAAATAGCTTTTGCTTAAAACAGAATGCAAATTATCTGGATTATACTCAATCAGTGTTTGATGATGAGAGCATTTAGTGGCTTCCAGCAAACTTTAAACATGGTTTCAAACTTTTTCTAAACTTTTTCTTGCTTACATGCCTTGTGTCAAATATTTAATACACTAACTCATTTGTAAAGTAATAAGACATTTAAAGCTGTTATATATATGGTAGTTCAATTCCTTAAAGAATCAAAGTTGTGGGGAAGGGGGAGGGGGGAGGGGAGTTTACTGGTTCGGAAGACAGACATTAGCAACACATTGCTGTCTATATTTTTAAAAAGCTTATCCATCTCAGTAGTAGACATTACTCTTTGACGAAGGAAAAAATCTATCACTTACAAACAGTAGGTGTAAAATACCTTAGGGATTAGCTAAAATCAAGCAACACTAGCAACGCCTGTAACAGACTTGCCTTATGATGATGATGATGATGATGATCATTTCGGCATGTTTTGCACTGAAAATTCTGTCGTGATGTTGATGTGAACACAAAGGTGCTCACTTATTTTGCACATTATTGTTCCCAGTTCTCTTTATGAATTATCTTTTGGAGCACTGTAGCTAAAGTAAAAAGCAGTAAGAATATTGCATAACTGGGTTCCTGAATGCTGGTGCCAAGGTCTTCAATGCTCACTTATTAAACATTGGGAATGCTTACAAATTTAAAAAAAAAAGTAAAAGCTATTTCTTATTAGCTGGTAGTATTTTCTGGAGCTGAACTGTTGTATCATCAGCATAAATGAAATATACTGTATCACATTTGTTCCAACAGGTTAGCCATTGCTGTAGGCATTGTACAGCAGCAAGACTAGCTCACTGTCTTGTGTCAGACCATTCTTTTGAATTCTCCATTGTCTGTTCTTGTTGTTCCAGGCAATAAAGAATAACACTTCATGTAGTAGACATCGAATGAACAGCATTGACCAATAATCCTTGGTGATGGTATAAATCTTCCATATGCCACCGTTAGAACAATACTAGTAGATCAACAAATGCCATGCCTGTAATTTACCCTCTCTTGCAAATATTCTCAAGAGAAAATGGATTATAGATTTGGCATTCATTGATCTAACAGCAGCATATGACACAGTTAGACTTAACAAACTTGTAGGTATGATTTACACCACCACAAGAACTATCACTTAATGCAATTAATCCAATACACACTACAGATTAAACAATTCTTTATAAGAGACACATAATTGAAAGTAATAAATATCAATGAAAGTGATACAAGTGTAATGGAATGTAGTGGAAGTAAGTCAGTTGATTCTGTGGGAATGAGATTTTTGATTGAAACAGCAAAATTAGTAGTTGATTTTTGCCATTTTGTTGTAGTTTCTGCAGATTAATGCAGCTAAATGACAAGTAATGACTATTTAAGGGATAAAATAAACGTTTGCTTTATTTGCACAACACATATTAATACATTTGGCTACGCAAATATATTACATTGCCCATCAACAAACATGGAACATGTATATTCCACAGAGTCTAATGCAATCTGTACATTATACCTTTTGCGCCACTATGCGCGCTGGAAAATATTTGTTCACATATCCCCAATACTCCCCCTTGATCAAATATTTTTCAGATACTCAACACTATACATCCCAGGTTAAACCATAATGTTTCACCAGCTTCTGAAATTTGTCCTTACTGAGAGGCTTGGTTAGGAGATCAGATAACATTTCTTCTATACATAGATAACCGAGGATTATATTTCCCTGTTCCACGTAATGTCTTATAAAGTGATGCCTTATGCCAATATATTTGGATCTTACACTGATGACATTATTTTTTGCAAGTATAATAGCTCCCATATTACCACAATTGGCTTTAATGTTGGAGGAGATTCTATTTTACTCATCAGTGTACAGATCCAAAGATCTTCTTGGATAGTGGAGGACAAGGCCATATATTCAGCTCCTACAGTACTCTTTGTCTCCTCCATGACCATGATATCAATCCTCCCATTAGTCTAAAACAACTTCCAGTGTTGGAGTGGCTGCTTTCCAGCTCATTTCCTCAGACTGCATCACTGTATCCTTCCAAATTTACATTTACAGTTTTAGGATATTTTAACTTATAATCAGCAGTTCCATTTAAATATCTGAATATTCTCTTGACTGCCATCCAGTGCTTTTCTCTCGGATCACTGCAAAACTTGCTTATTGCATTTGTGGCAAATGCAATGTCTGGTCTGGAAGTCTGTGCGAAGCACAGTAGACTTCCTACAGCTGCCAAATAGGGTACACTTTCCTTACGTTTGTTGTCATCATCAGTTATTAGGTTTTGCAATATTTTCCATAGGAGTAGAAATAGATTTACTATTTTCCATATTGAACTTATCTAAGATTTTCCTTGTGTACAGAGATTGATCAATCCATAATTCTTCTCTGTTGGCACTTCTTAGAATCTTCATGCCTAAGTATTGATTAATTTCCCCTAAATCATGCATATTAAATTCTGACTGTAACTGTTTTTTTAAAAAGGTGCATCTGGCTTTCACTATTGGTTAAAATAAAAAAAATTCATCCACCCATATGGTCACGATTGCAATTTCCTCATTGCTCCTTTTATGATGTATACTTGGATCTGCCTTTGACTGTAACATGCCTAGTTTTATCAAAGTTTTATGCAAACATTTATACCAGCAATGCTTTAATCCATATATGCCTCTCTTCAAATGCCAATTTCTCCTTTTCCCTCAATAAGGTCGCTTAACTTCATCAGGTGGATTCACATTTATTTCCTCTTCCAGCCTTCCATTCAGGTAGGCTGTTTTCATGTCCATTGTTTGAATTAATAAGTCTTCCTTTACTGCAAGAGCTAAAAGGTATCTTAATGATGAATACTTCACCACTGGTGAGAAAGTTTCATTGTAATCTATTCCTTCTTTCTGGGAATATTTTTTAACTACCAATCTGGCTTTGAATTTTGATATTGCACTCTCAGGATTTTTAATATTAAACTCCCATCTTGTTCTTAGTGGCTTTTTATTTTCAGGCATGTCAACCCTTTCATATGTATCATTATCCACAAAAGATTGCAGCTTCTTTTCAATAGCCCTTTTCCAATCTTGAGCATTTGAACTTGCTAAAGCTTCATCAACTGTTGATTGTTTGGGCAGCATACATTTCATACTCTGGATATTCTTTTGGTTTTGCTACACGTGAAGACTACCTTAAACTGACTTCCTCTGTTGAATCTTCTTCTTCAATTTGATTCTCGGTTAGCACATCAGCTTCCTCTTTATTCTCGCATTCCTCTGTTTCAGCCCTATTGCACATTATGCTTCGTTACATAACTGTATCATTTTGACTACTTTCCTTTATTTTAGGTCTATAATCCTCTAAAAGTACTACATCTTTACTACTTATTATCTTCTTATTCACAGGATTATAGAATCTGTAGCCTTTTGTATCCTCACAGTAGCCAACAAAAATGGATTTTTGAGATTTTGCATCCCATTTTCCTCTTAATGGTTTTGGAATATGAACAATGGCTTCACATCCAAAGACTTTTAAGTGCTTTAGATCCGGTTTCTTCCCAGGCCATGCTTCATAAGGTGTCTTGTGTCGCACAGCTTTGGTAGGGGATCTGTTAATTAATACACTGCTGTTGGCACAGCCTCTGCCCAAAAACACTTAAGTAGCTCAGCATCGCTTAACCTACTTCTTGCCTTTTCTACAATGGTTCTGTTGGCTCGTTCTGCAACTCCATTCTGAGGAGGACTGTAGCGAATGGTAGTCTGATGCCTAATACCCATTACATTCAACTGTTCTTCAAACTGTCTGTTTACGTACTCTGATCCATTGTCTGATCTAATAATTTTAATTTTCTTCCCAGTCTGTCTTTTGACCATTTTGCATTAAAGAACATTCACTTTATTCTTTCTACTTATAAAATAAACATAAGTGTATGTAGAAAAATCATCTATGAATGTCAGGAAATAGAAGCTAACTCGTAGGGATTCATTCTCCATAGGTCCACAGAGATCTGAGAGTAGATCTGGTATGACTTGATTTAAATGGCAATCTAGCCTGCTTCCCTTGCAAATGCACCTCACACTGGACATTATTTGTTCCATAATTTTCCATTCCAGTTGCCATATTCTTCAGTAAAGTCATATTTTTCCTATTCAGATGTCCAAGTCCCCTATGCCACAAGAAACTTTTGCAGCATAAACAAAGTGATTTCCTGTTTCAGCAGTATTTTGAACTGTATTCATTTTATAAATACCTCTTACATTACTTGCAGTAGCTACAATATCACCACAAGAATCTATCACTTTGGCTCCTTCTATATCGAAGATAACTGTATTACCCTTCTTTACTATTTCACTTACTGACAACAAATTAGTTGCAATGTTCTTTACATAATGTACATCATGAGCAGTAACAATTTCCCTTTCCACATTCACAAGCAAATTAAGATCCACTTTTCCTGCGAGTTCACACCTTAACTTACATCCGTCAACTGTGGAAATTCCAATGCCAGTCCTTGACTGAACATCATACAAACCTGACGGAGCTTTGGTAATGTGCACAGATGCTCTTGAATCTAGGAACCATTCTGCATCATCATCAATCACTTCATTAAAAGAGTAAAAAACAGAAAATGCCTTACCTTTCAGGATAGCCTTTCTCTCAGGACTACTAGAATTAAGGTGCTAACTTTTCGTTATACTGTGAAGCAATATGTCCAGTTTTCTGGCCTCTGAAACATCTTATTGGCTTCTTCTTCTTGTACTCAGATTATAAAGCCAACGCTGTTTCTTTTTCTGAAGCATTAGAATCTGGCTCAGTCTTCACATCCTGTAGAATCTTTACGTTAACACTGTCTGCTGTAATGGGTATTCCCGAACTTTCCAAACCCATAATCACTGGCGAATATTTCTCTGGTAGTCCAGCTAACAATAAAGTTCCAATCCATTCATCTGCAATTTCAAAACCAATATTCCTCAGATGATTAGAGATTGAAATTATTTTATTCACATATTCATCCATGATTTCACACTTATTCAATCTTGTGCTTATCAGCTCACGAAGGAATCCTACTTTTCTAGTTAAACCACCATCTTCAAATGCGTTTTTCAGTTTGTCCCATACCTTCTTTGCAGACATAGCCTTTTCTATGTGAACATAATTCACTGGATCAATCAAAAGGATTAGTTTTGATTTCGCCTTCCGATCCTTAGTAGCAAAACTTGATTCCGAAGGTTCCAATTTACCATTTAAGATGTCCCATAAGTCATCCAAGTGCAAATACGCCTCAACAGCAAATTTCCAGGTTGTGTAATTTTCACACCCTACAAGCCGCTCTATTTGCGGTATCAGTCTTGTGCTCATTTTGGAGTTATTTTTCTTCTTAGTATAGCGTACACAATCCAACTTTATACAAATTTCCGCGCACTTTTTGCGCAAATACAGGTCGCCTTAAAGCTTATTATTTTGCTTTAATCCAGTAGCTGGGCCAAAACCCTGTAGTAGTTTATGCAAATTAATGCAGCTAAATGACAAGTAACAACTATTTAAGGGACAAAATAAACTTTTGCTTTATTTGCACAACACATATTAATACATTTGGCTATGCAAATATATTACATTGCCCATCAACAAACACGGAACATGTATATTCCACAGAGTCTAATGCATTCTGCACATCATATCTTGTGCACCACTATGCATGCTGGAAAATGTTTGTTCACATATCCCCAACACATTTGGGCAGCAAAATAAATGATAAGTGATGACAGCAGAAGTAGAGAGGGTATAAAATGAGTAGTTGTAAACCAAGAAAAGCTTTTCTGTAAAAGAGAAATCTGTTAACATCTAATACACATTTAAGTGTTAGGAAGTCTTTTCTGAAAGCATTTTGTATTTAGGGTGACTCGTATGGAAATGAAACATGGACAGTAAGCAGTACAGACAATACTTTGAAATGCTGTGCTACAGAAGATGGCTGAAAACTAGATGGGTAGATTAGATTACTAATGAGGAGGTATTGAATCAAATTTTGGAAAAAAGAAAATTATGCCACAGTGTGATTAAAAGAAGGGATTGTAGATGTGTATCAAGGAATTGTCTCTAAGTGAAGGAGGGGAGGATGGGTGGTAGAAAAGGGAGGGGGGGGGGGGCTAAAAGTGTTAAGAGAGAGGCTAAGGCCTCGATGGACCAGGGAGGGAAGCTGAATCATGTCAGCCTTCTGGACTTAGGACCACAACATTGTTAGGTATTCTAGTACTGCATTTTGAAGCAGGCATCTCTTTACATACTGTAAATGTTAATATTAGAAATGCAAATTGTTGGATCCCTAAAAGAATTAGATCTTGATGCCTGAAAAAGAGAAATTGCACAAAATGTGTAAGAAAAGAATTGCTCTAACACATGAACAGACATACAAAATATTACAAAAATCGGCCAGGTACAAGTAGAACTTGCACTCTGAAGATTTCATAAAAACTTAATTATGTGTGTAGACAGTTTATCCATCCCAGGAATTGAGAATCTCTACAATTTTTGTCTGTTACTGACACTGAGCTGCAAGACTTTTGGAAATGTTTTAATTTTAATTTTGAAGTCTAATAACAAATTACAAAAAAAATTTTATTCATGTGATATCATTACAGATTTAAAATTTTCTGATTTTTTTCCTTTAGTTGTACTATGAAACCTGGGACCTTGCCAAATTTTGTGATTCTAGATCAATGGAAAGTACATTGTCTCATTTGTTGAGTGAGTTTTCCAGTATCAGAATATGTGAAATAAATGGCTGTATCTTTTGATTGCATTGGCTTAGAAGCTTCAGTTTGCTACACCACCAAGGAACTGTAGACCTTAGTTTCTGACATAAATTTCTACTTGATATGACTACCCTTTCCAGAGAAAACTAGTTTTTAGCAGTCAGTCAGTCGATCCGCCAGACATACAGACAGGCAGATGAACAACAAAGTGATCTTAGATGGGTTCCATTTCTACCAACTGAGGTACAGAACCCTTAGATATATAATGTGTGTGTGTGTGTGTGTGTGTGTGTGTGCGCGCGTGTGTGTGTTTTAAGAAAAGTAATTAAAAAGTATTGATAACTATATTCAAACTGCAGTATATGAAGTAAAAGCTATGTGGTACCTAATCAGGAAGGTAGTGGGTTAATATACCGTTCTAAATTAAAATTTCACCAGGAAGGTCAGCAAATACGAGTTTTTTGTGATTGTGAGTCTATGGTATAAAAGAAAGAAAACATTACGTAATTTGTAAGTTATTGGAAGACTACAGAGTGTGAAATTTAAAATGCAGAACTGTCACTTCTGGTAACAACAGTGGCTCTGACCTGGATGAGCACTGAGTTAGGCTAAGCTTGGATGATACGTGCTGCAACTCTATCTCAAGGTTGCTCAGGACAGCATGGGCAACATGTGGTCTTGCCTTACATGTTTGAAAAATAATGTCACAGAGAAATCGAATACAAGACACAACCAACAGCCTTATGATGTCATAAATGTAAGAGCTACTATCCAAATTACTGGCTGTGTGAAGCAGATGTAACAGTGTGAGACAAGACACAACCAACAGCCTTATGATGTCATAAATGTAAGAGCTACTGTCCAAATTACTGGCTATGTGAAGCAGATATAACCGTGTTGTGAACCCAATCACTGCCAATAGTATCATGTGAGGTGCTGAGCCTGTTAGATGATGACAAATGCACTGTTGCAATGTACATTGTTCTTGGAACCTCCAGATGTCGATACATCCTTTGTGATACTGTACACAGAACTGGAACTCTTCTAAAAAGCCAACAGGGTGCCACTCCTGTGTCCAGTCTTATTTTCTGGTAAACCTTCCGGGATGTAAGGTCGTGGTCCATGAAACTCTTCGGCTCCTAACGTTTCGTCCAGAGCTGCGCTGGACTTCTTCAGAGGGGTGTTTCTCCTCCGGTGAGTCTTGCCGACTGACTGGTCGGACGTCTGAGAGCGACTTATATATCGTAGAAAGTGGGCGTGACCAGAGTTACACGTGATATGCAGAGATAATCTTTGTCAGAGATAAAACTTAACTATCGATCGTAATCTCGTCACGGATAAAACTGTCTAGCAAGTCGCTCTCAGACGTCCGACCAGTCAGTCGGCAAGACTCACCGGAGGAGAAACACCCCTCTGAAGATGTCCAGCGCAGCTCTGGACGAAATGTTAGGAGCCGAAGAGTTTCATGGACCACGACCTTACATCCCGGAAGGTTTACCAGAAGATATGTCATCCGGTCGTGAAAGCCTTCATACTATGTCCAGTCTTATTGTTGTGCAGACCATTGTTGGTCTTGCTATCTCTGCTGCCCCCTTAAGGAAAGCTGCAACAGGGGTTGCTATGCTGACTGTCAATGATGCTATGATATTGTTACAGTTTTCCTGTGGAAACTTGTCATACTGCAAACAGTTCCTGTCTCAAGGATCATGAACTGGCTGTATGATCCTGCATGGCTGTATATGCAATAGGCCTGACCTCTCATGTGCTGGTCCTATGTGGCTGTTGAAATCCTGCATGGGATTGAGTATGGGTCTCCTGATAAATTGCTTCCATATTCATGTGACAGTTGTGGGATCCTGACCATCATGAGCAGAAATATCATACAATAGTCTCTATCACTATCAAATTGCAAAACGTGCTGTTAGACATTTCTCCTTCTTACTTGATGCTAACATAATATACTTGTAAACAACCAACATCCAGATGTGATTTCTGAATGAAAAACATACTGTTTAATTTTTCCTTACATACAGAATGTAGATGAGGTTACTCCTACCTACTTCATGTGGTTGCACTGAAATGCCTATCATTTGTACATCCAAGCATGTCATGCACTTCATACTAATTTGAGGTTTGTTTCAATCTGCATTCATTGTGTTGCAATTTTAATAGCCAGCAGCATGTAAAAAAAAAAAAAAAAAAAAACTGAAAATCCTTAGTTCAACAAACATGTTCACTAATTACTTTACTACAATAGCTGAAGATTTGAAACTAAAACACTACATCAGAGTAATCCAATCAGCTAGAAGGAAGGGCCCATCTAATAAAACTCAGTTCCTTTTTAGCAACATAGACAGAGTAGTAGTAAAAGTCACTAAGAAACTAAAAACACACACAGCATTGGCATTGATGCTTTATCTGACCTGATCATAGAATCTCTTAAAACATGTATGTAAAGCTCACTCAAATCAGAAGTTTTTCCAGATGTGCTGAAAATATCCAAAATAGTACCCCTTCATAAAGATGGCGAGAGATATATTTTAGTAATTACTGTCTAATTACTTTGATTTCCATTTTATCAAAGATATTATATTGATTAATTGGATAGCTAAAAAATCTACTCACCAAGTGCCGGCAGAACACACATAAAAGACTATTGTGATTGGCAAGCTTTTGGAGCCAGTGGCTTGAGAGGTCTAGGAAAAGGGGTAGATTTTGGGAAAGTCACCCAGAACTGCAGGTCAGGTGAGACTTACACTACGGGATGAGAAGGAATGACTGACTGTTGAGGACTGCATCAGAACGAGATTGGAAATCCTGAGAGCTTAATAGTGGAAGACAGGGTAATATGCAAGACAGAGATTACTATTGAAACATCGTGCACTAGTTAATAAGTGTGAGAAGCTAAGTGCATTCCACGTAACAAAGGTGGGAGGGGGCGGTGAAAAATAGATGGGAAAGATAATAAAAGATGTAGAGAACTAAAACGGAGTGAAGCAAAGAGTAGTTACAGTGAAGAAAAGCTGAGACGGAAGAAATTAACATAAATCAAGGCCATATGGTTGGTGAGAACCAAGGACATGTTGTAGTGCTAGTTCCCATCTGCAGAGTTCTGAGAAACTGGTGTCTTGGGGAAGAATCCAGATAGCGTGAGTGGTGAAACAGGCACCGAGGTCATGAATGTCATGTTGTAGAGCATGCTCTGCAATAGGATATTGCGAGTTGCCAGTATATACACTCTGTCTATTTCCATTCATCCTAATTGATAATTTGGTGGTGGTCAAGCTGATGTAGAAGGCTGAACAGTGTTTACATAATAGCTGGCATACGACATGTCATTTCACGGGCAGCTCTCCCTTTGATGGTATATGTTTTGCCAGTTACAGGGCTATTATAGGTGGTTGTAGGAGGGTGCATAGGGCAAGTCTTGAAGTGGGGACGGTCACAGGGGTAGGAGCCATAGGGTAGGGAGATGGATGCAGAAAGCGCATAGGGTCTGACAAGGATTTTTGACTTTCACAAAATCTACCCCATTTCCTAGACCTCTCCAGCCCTTTTCTTTCACCCTTCTTCTTCCCCTTCAACCCTTCTGCCTGAAGAAGGAGCCACTGGCTCTGAAAGCTTGCAAACGACAACAGTCTTTTACGTGTGTGTTCCGCTGCCACTTGGTGAATAGATTTTTTATCCATCCAATTAAATAATTTTATCAATAATTGATTGTTTTTGTTGTTATACTACATTTTTACGTTGTTTTTTATATAACAGGATGACAACATTCATTATACTAACTGATTCACAGTATGGCTTCAGGAGCCAGAAATTGACATGCTTCTGTACATACCTATGTATACAGTGGTTCTGATGGATGGTAAAAGACAAGTAACAGAAATATTTTTATGTCATTATTTAACCTGATCAAATTAGGAGCTTCATTCTCAGCTCTGCGGTGCGACTGGATGTTGATATGGATGGACATGTGGTGAGCACACCAATCTCCCGACTGTTGTCAGTCTTCATGACCAGAGCCACTACTTCTCAGCCTAGTAGCTCCTCATTTGGCCCCACAAGGGCTTAGTGCAGCATCTTCTTGCCATCAGTGCTTGGCAGACCCAGATGGTCAAGCATCTAAGTGCTAGCCAAATCTGGCAGCACTTAACTTCTGTGATCTGATGGAAGCTGGTGTTACCACAGTGACTGGTGAGGCCGTTGGGGAAAAAAAAGTATTTATAAGTGTACAAAATCGATAATTTCAGATATAGCGATGTGGGGAAGGGAAATTTAAGTAGACTGCACTAGCTAAGAGCATTGGTAGATAAGATAGGTCTGGTTAGAAAGAAGGATTTTTTCGGGTAATGAGTGCATGCAGGGACAAAGGTAGACATTCTCATTGCATCAGTAGCTATGTTATTAACTCTCTTTTGAAACTCAAGATGTTACTCACCTCTCTAATATAAGAGGAAGTTTATTCCAGAGTCAGGTTTCTGCTACTGAAAAGGACTTCAAGAAAGTAGCTGAGTTATGGATTGGGATAGAATGTATTTTGCTCTGATGGTAACAGGTGTTTCTACTATGTTGAAAACAAGAGTGTTGTGATCAAGGAGAGATATGAGGGACAGTGTAAGTTGATAGGTCAGTAAAGGAGACAATGAGACGGGAACTCTGTGCTTGTCTGCATGCAGCAACGACAGTTGTGCTTTATGATGGTGAAACATGATCAAAGATTGAACATCACAGATATATAGAACACAGGCATTCATAACTAGTTCAATGTTGTGAGTTTTCCAGAGAAACATCGTGCAGGATAATACCACTGTAATCAATAATTGGAAGTATAAAGATATGTACAGTTTTCTTTTTCAGGTCAAAAGAGAAAAGATTTTTGTGTTGTTGTATGGCATGGAAAGATACACATGCCATCTTGCAAATTGCAGCTGTGTTCAGTCCAATGTAGATTTTCATCTATTCACCGTCCAACATAATTTTTGATGTTTGTGTAATTTTCACTATTACTGAAGTAGTAGTAGTTTTTTTTTTTTTTTTTTTTTTTTTTTTTTTTTGCTGATTTCAGATGTATTGTTAGTTTTTCTCTATCACATGCAGTTTCTTCACAAAACGAGTAAAGTCATTTTTCGTTTGAACCTAAGCTCCACTGAGAGAAATGTTATTGCAGTTGATAAATCTTATTTCCACATGATGTAGTAGTTGCAGTATTATGAAAAGGAAAGTTGCTACTCACCATCTAGTGGAGATGCTGAGTCACAGATAGGCACAACAAAAAGACTATCACAAATAAAGCTTTCTGCAGGTAAGGCACTCATCAAAAATAGACAACACACACACACACACACACACACACACACACACACACACACACACACACACACATGCAACTCACACACACGACTTTTTTTGTTGTGCCTATCTGCGACTCAGCATTCTGGATTTTCCATTGTTTGATTGAAGCGGTAGTTGGTCACACATATTACAGCCATCTGGCTGTTAGGCAGTAAGCTATAGTTCATTGTTGACATAGTGTAATGTTGTGAGGATATATTTGTGTTGTTAAATGTAGTTTTTCAGCTTCTTTGAAATGAGTTCTCGTAAGTGTTCGAATAACCCAAACAGACTGTTATGTGTGTTGTAACTACTTAATTGCTAAGCAAAGACAGGACCTTAAGAGTTTTGTGGAAAAATTCTACCACACGTTCTTTGGTATAAGGCTTGGCAATCAAGACAAAAGCTGTTCAGTGCAGAAGATAAGCCATACATGTACCGTACATGTGTTGAGGGTTTGAGTGAGGAAAAATAGGGAGAGGAAATCAACACCTTTTGAAATTATCAGGGTTTGGAGGGAGTTGCAAGATCATATTTATGATTAACAATTATGAGGAGGACAGATTGCTACCCATAGTAAAGATGACATGTTGAGTTACAGACAGGCACGGCTTTAGATAGAATTTTTTATGGCTACTATCATCACAAGGTAATCAGTGAGTCTCTGTTCCATTCACATTTAAATTGTATACGAAGTACCAAACAATGGAAAATTCAGTATGGAATATAACAATGTTATACGAAGTACCAGTTCAGTTTCCAGCAGGGACTATATCTGTTGTTGGTTAATATATGGGCATGTCTGAGTTTATCATTTCTCACAGATTGATTGATGCTCTTCTGCTTGTAAGCAACATGATTTTCAGATGTAGCTCGTAGTTTTTACATCTGATGTACATTTCACAAGGGTTTGTACGGAGATCACATGTTTTTCTTTTCTGTGTCAATGATTTAATGTTGAATATCGTGTCCCACAAAACAGCATTAGTTGTTGTTGACTTGGCAATTATAATAAAAACCGAAAAAGTGAGGTCCTTCAAGAAAAAATAAACACTGTCACTAACTCAGTGTCAGGTCTCATTTAAACCACTAATTATAAATAACAAGAAAACAGTAACACTAAATTTTCACACTGCACAAAATATAAACAGCCAACATCCTCAGGTTCAAGTGACATGAATGTCACACATAACAACTCAAAACTGAGGAAAGGTTAATATCCTCTAAGAATTAAAAAAATTTAAATATACCATCATTGCTCTATATCTACAACTTGGAAACTTTACTGTTCAACAAGAAACATGAAATTAGTAAATAAATAAATAATAAATAGAATTCAGAAATTCACAGTCACTGCACAGGACAGGACTGTCTTCATATGTAGTTTTCCAAAGCCATCTCCTAGAGCAGATGTGACATCCATAGCCTCTCAAGTTTATTATTCCACTTATTAGGGTTCATTTTTTCTTTCAAGCCTCCCTCCCTTCCCAATTGCAATTGTTATTTTGCTAATTTGAAGGGTGAATAATACAATGTTTATGGAAATCCGTTGTACTTTGAACTCAAGTTTTAAGGCACATTGTGTCCAAAGACATATTTATTCTGGTACTGTCTCTTGTATGTTCGTGATTCATTGCAGAAGTGATTACGAATTTCTGTTATTTGTCTAAGAACTACAGGAATTAATGATACACAATGGTTAGGAAGTACTCTGTTCAACAGAGTTTGAGGGTAAAGAGTGATTTTGATTCTCAAGATGAGGTGGAAGAAGGTGAAGGTAATTGTGTCACAGAGAAAGATGGTGAGAGACTGATGAAGATGGAGAAAGGGATGACAAAACAAAGAAACTTTTAATTGGGAAAAGATAATAAGACCATGTATCTGACATCATCACACTTACTTTCCTGGAGTTACAGGTAAAGTTAAAAATGCTCACACTGCAATCGAATGTTGGGATAATGGATCGATTGATGAATCTGTATGTGTACACTAGCAATGATCATTCCTCTGGAGAGAGGGACATCAACAGCAGGAATCTACAGATGGAATCACCATGGAGGAACTTTGTGGGACTGAAGGTGATGGCGTTGAACAATTCATCCTCATGATAAATGTCAAATGATTTAAGATCCAGATACCTTTCCATCGTTTTGACAAGTGAACTACCAGAATTCAACTGTCTTACTCTGATTTCTGGAAAATTGTTAGTACAGCTATTGCACAGAGAATAATGCATAAGGGGAATTCAAATGAAACCTCGTCATTAGTGTAAAGTAATGGTAACAAATTTATTAACTCAAAACTGTAATTATACACAATACACATACTCAAAAATAGTCACCAAAACTGTTGGCACATTTATCCCATTCCAAC
This sequence comes from Schistocerca nitens, assembly GCF_023898315.1. Taxonomy (NCBI): domain Eukaryota; kingdom Metazoa; phylum Arthropoda; class Insecta; order Orthoptera; family Acrididae; genus Schistocerca; species Schistocerca nitens. The sequence goes on from NC_064620.1 coordinate 296,073,522, forward strand.
AATAGTTGGTCGATTCCATCCTTGAAGAAGCTAGTAGGTTGCTGTCGGATCCACGCCTGGACTCAGTCACACACTTCGTCATCCATTGCGAATCGCTGTCCGCAAATAGCTTGTTTTAGAGCACCAGACACGTGAAAGTCACACGGTGAAAGGTCGGGACTGTACGGTGGATGTTCCATCGTTTCCCACCAAAACTGCTACAATGTCATCTTCAACGCATTGGCTGTGTGTGGGCGGGAATTATCATGCAGGAGGATAACGCCATTGGACAACATGCCTCAATGTTTTGTCTCGATGGCTCGTTCTGTAAAGTGGCTTGATAACACTGGGCATTGATGGTGGGTCCCTGTTCCAGAAACTCAACAAGTAGTGGACCCTTGTGGTAAAAAATGGACATTATGACCTTCCCAGAACTAGTGTGCATGGCCTTTGATTTCTTTGGAGGTGGTGAAGTTGCATGTTTCCACTGCTTGCTCTGACAATTGCTTTCCATTTCAAAATGGTGACACCATGTTTCTTCACCTGTGACAGAAATCTGTATTCCTCCTCATGATAACATTGCAGATGACTCGAAGACAGCGCCATTCTAGTATTGCCCTGTTTGGCAGTCAGTTGGTGGGGAACTCACTATGCACAAATTTTTCGAATGTTCAAGTGTTGATGCATTATGGTGTGGGTGGTGCCCGCTAATACCCTGTAACTGATGGATCTTGTCCATGTTGATTCTGCGGTAGTCCAAGACTAAAACATTCCCTTCTGCAACCATTTCTGGTGTGATGACACAATGAGCCTGTCCAGGAAGAGCATTGTCTCAAGGAATCGTTTGCACCATTCTACAATGCTTGAACATGTCAGACTGTACTCACCGTACACAGCCATCATCCATTAATACATTTCACGGCCTACAGCTCCTTCTGCCACCAAAAATCGAATCACTCCTCGTTGTTCCTGCTTACTCGCCTGCACATTCGGCAGTGGATGATAACTTGTGTGACCACCTTCTCTTCGACGTGAAACCACACTGCCACTATGCAACATCAAACACTGTGCACGTGTCAGTCTCTCTGCCAATAGATCGTGCCACCATACCCGCAGTTACGTGGTGCCACGTTACGTGTATGGTAAAGATAGAAGCACTGACTAGGTTTCATTTGAATGAACCTCATAGCTGTGGATGAAATGTTTTCAAGGTAGATGTGTTTTTCAGCAGTACATACTGTCAAAACCAAATGTGTACATAATAAAACAATTTTCTCTGGCTGATGCCAAGACAAGTTTCACAGTCAACATGGATATTTGTGTTGGAGAATAGCAAGCATGTCTTTTATGTGCCAATGACAAGCCAGGTGAAGTGGTGAAGAGAATGGCTAAACAGGTATTTGGATCCAGTCACTATATTACTGCCAATAATTTTTTGCTGTTTTGATGTCATCAGTTACCTGAAAACAACTGGCTGCCATGCATTGTCAATGTCAGAAAAAAATAAGATGCGATTGTCATCAGATCTTGTTGATTTTACAGAGAAGAAACAATATAATAGTATGTTTGGCTTCAGTCGTGGGATGCTTTCAGTTTCCTACATACTACATGACAACAAATTTACGATTCTTGTAACTTTGCTTCATAGTAATGACACCATTGATTATGATCATGTATCTGGATGGGAAATAAGCCAGAGATAGTCACTTTCCAAAAATCAACAAAAGATTGTGTTAATTCTGCAGATAAAATGTGTGGTACTTACAGTGTGAGCCACAGCATCAAATGTTGGCCAATGATAATCTTTTCCACAGTATTGGAAGTGTGTGGTCTCAATACTCAGGATATTTACCTCTGAAAACAACTGGAAAAACTTTATAGAAGAATGTTTTTGTAGAAATATACTGAAGAAGTAGGAAAATGATTGAAACCCCTCCAGCCTGCAAAGCTGCTGAAAAGATTTCTTGCTTTAGAAGAACAAGCAAAATCACCATATCCCCAAATCTCAAAAGACTTATATGTACAACTTACACCTTAAAAGTGGGACACACAGAAGGGTATTACACCATGTGTCCCATGCAGATGAGGTCTGCCAACTGTGTGTGTGTGTGTGTGTGTGTGTGTGTGTGTGTGTGTGTGTCAGTGCATTTCTTTTGCTAATTTTGTGTGATTGAGAGGGATGCTAGCAGCATATAGCTGCATGTCCAGAAAACTGAAAGTGTTTGTTGGTGGCTTAAAAATTTTAGTTTTTTCTATTTTGTTCCTTTCATGGTTAATTGATGATTTTCATAGAATCCAGTTTTATTTGCTCTATCTCTATAAGTCCCTGTGAAGGTTAGTGATTATGTTTAGGGTGCTAAAATAGAGAAACAGGTGATAGGTGAGTTCCCAGTCTGTACCTGTCAGGGGCACCGCAAATGAACCCATGAGTCTTAGAACTGCCCCAACTGAGATTTTATTACTTACATTAACTATCATGGAAGGAAGTAGTCTACTGTAAACAGTTTAGAAAAAAACTTCCAAAAATGTGCTTTCCAATTCTATCATTAATGTTGGAATTATTGCTGTTATATGCGAAACAAGAAAAAAAATTGTAGAAAATTATAAAATTCTCTCACACTACATATTCTATTGAGCTTATCAATTTTCTTTTCGTGTTTAACTGTAACATCACACTAAAATGTCAGTGATGTATTTCGTGGAGGTAACTTGTCATCTTTTAGTTGTAAACAATTTTAATTTCGTGGTGCTGTCTCTCACTGAACATAGATAATGATTTCCTTAATGAAGCAGATGCTGTAGGACAACTAGAAACAAACACTTACAATAAAATTTCTCTGCTTTGTATAACTCATAGTGAATTATATGTTACATGACTGTTTTGTACACTTCTGTTAATGACTGACAACTGTGATGCCCATTGTGTTCACTTTCTGATTTTTTTAGTAGATTGGGGTTTAATCAATATTTATTTTGCTCTGTTTTGTTTTTTTATTTTCAGAATCTACTAATCAAGGAACTGAGTAACACAAATCCCGAGAGAGGGCATGTAACTTTTGCACAACTGAAGCCACGACTTATGAATCTGCTCATCAATGCTCTTCAGGTTGAATCAGATTCTCAGAATGCACAGATGCTTTTAGGTATGCTTTGACAAAAGTGTAAGTTAATGTAGCTGCTAATGGTTTGCCATCTTTTTGAATGGCTTTTCCTTTTTCTGTTGCCCATTGATCAGTGAAAAATAATTTTAAGGAAAAGAAGCAAAAATAAAGGAAGCATCATTAAATAAAAATAAAGAAATTGTTGTAAAAAGAGAGAGGGGTGCTTGGTAAAGGAAACTTGAACATTTATTTGACTAATTATAAATGATAGTCACATATTATAATGTTTAACGGATAAATGTTGCAACTGACTAATCAAACGATTGCTACAATTTAGCATCATTGTAATTGCTGGTATTCAGGTATCACACATGGGCCCATCACTAAATGAAAATAAATAAATCGTTGTAAAAAGAGAGAGGGGTGCATGGTAAAGGAAACTTGAACATTTATTTGACTAATTATAAATGATAGTCACATATTATAATGTTTAAGGGATAAGTGTTGCAACTGACTTATCAAACCATTGCTACAATTTAGCATCATCATAATTGCTGGTATTCAGGTATCACTTATGGGCACACATTTGAATTTATCAGCATACGAGGTATGTTCAAAAATTCTGGAACTTTGTCCATAAACTTTTTCCGCACTTATCATTTACTTATTGTGCATGATCTCCTTTGAAATACTCTCCTCCACAATTGATACATCACTCCCAATGTCATGTCCACTTTCAGAAGCAGTCTTGGTAGGCTTCTTGCTGGGTCACACAAAGTGGCATCTGTGAATCCTCTTTTATCTATTGTTGCAAATCTTTGCCCTTTCAATGAGTTTTTCAACTTTGGAAATAAAAAAACAGTCCATAGGAGCCAGGTCTGGAGATTACAGAGGCAGCATAGTGATTTTGTGTTTTGTACATTAGTAACACACCAACAGATGAACGTGCAGGTGCGTTATCATGATGCAAAAGCCATGAATTGTCTCGCCACATTTCACGCCATTTCCTTCTCACATTTTCTCGCAGGCATCACAACATGTTCCGAATGTACCATCGATTAACAGTTTGTCTTTGTGGCCTGAATTCATGATGAACTAATGCTTCAAAGTGAAAGCAAACTATCACCATGACTTTGACTTTTGACCTGACCTGACGAGCTGTTTTGGTCTTGGAGAACCTTTCCCGAGCCATGGTGAAGACTGAACCTTGGTCTCGGTATCATAACTGTAGACCCATGTCTCATCTCCAGTTATGATTCTCTTAAGTAACATCTTGTTCTCATTTGCGCAATCCTGTGAGGTTGAAGGTCTTGAGCCATGGGACAAACTTGGTGGCAACATGATGCATACCAAGATGCTGTGTGAAAATTTCATGACATGATCCAACTGAAATGTTATGTTCTTCTGAAATCTCTCGAACACTCAGTCTATAACTGGCTCACACAATTTCGTTGAAGTTCCTGACATGAGTGTCATCAGTACATGTCGGAGGGCGTCGTGAATGAGGGTCATCTTTAACTTCTGTCCAGCCATTTTTAAACTATGTGAATCACTCGTAACACTGAGTACAGCTTAAGCACTCATCACTGCAGGTTTTCTGCGTCTTTTGGTGTTCCTGTGTAAAGGTTTTCCTGAGTCTCATGCAAAATTTATGCAGACATGTTGCTCCCCTAACTCTGCCATCTCAAAATTTGCAAACTGTGCAACACAATGTTTCACTCAATACAGCAGTGAACAATAATTAACAGACATACAACAATGAAACTTCCAGCAGTTACACGTGGAACACAGATTTGTGCAGGGATGCCAACCTCATTTTGCTCCAATACACCTTTGGTGCAGAATTACGAATGTTCCAGAATTTTTTGAACAGACCTAGTATGTGAACATAATTTCTAGCTGATTACTTACTTCCAAGAGATAAAATTGCTTTTACTGCCGATAGAAAAATTTTAAGTAGGAAATGCTAATCCTGGCATTTGAAACTTTTTATTCGCTCTTCAGGAAGGAAATATAGATCAGTTTATGAAAGTGGGAAAAAGGACAGATGTCTCAAGCTGTTTAAGTTGAGACAGACCCATTTGTTGTGATGACTAAGAGCAGACAAAGATGAAGGAGAAGGTGTTAGGGAGAGTGGGAGATTGAAGATAGCACATTGATAAGCACTGTGCCAATTTCCATTCAGGGATGATGGAAGGGATAGAATGAGATGAAAATATGGATTAAAGAGGAAATGAATGGCTCTAAATTTCTCCTTACAAAAATATCTCAGGAATCTCAACCCTTACTCAAGCTGACTACTGGGTTATTGGCGACCTGAAGGCAGATCTCTGTGTTGCCATCCTATTAGCAAAGACAGCACCACTGTAGTACTTGACCATAGGAAATATGTGGTAGAGGGACATCATCACTTTCACCCAAAATAATTCATTCTCTCACTAAGTGATGCAGTTCTGTTCTGATCCACCAAAGGTACTAGATTTGTTAGATTTTGCTTCGATGCATTGGTGTCCTGAAGTAAAGAGTAGCAAGTAACTTATATAACACACAGAATTAGTTAATGGCAGTTGGATTACACTATATATATATAATCTTCAGCCTTAGTCCCATCACAGTTTTCTCTGCTTCAAATGAAGTCTACTAAATGATACCTTTTCTTTAAATTCAAATGTACTGAGGTGGTTCCCTTTCTTGCTCTCTCAAGACCAACTTAAGCATCAATTGCATACACTCAAATATGTAAAAGTTTCATGGCAACACATATTTTCTTGAATTGTGTTTCCTAACGTACAGACATCAGTTCTTTTTTCAATAAATGGAAAGTGGTTAGAATTTTCCATCACAGATTCTGGGCCCAGGATTTTACAGTAAGAATTCCTAAACGATGACAATTTACTGCAGACTGACAGTTGTGTATTATTAAATGATATCACCTTTGTACCATCACTTGCTCTGTGCTATCTAAATAATCCTTGACTTTCTCATATGATTTACTTAACAGTGATGTCTTAACTGACATTGCAAATATTCGGTTTTTAATTGTCTCTTTTAAATTCCTGTTGGGCAATTTATTGTACAGTTTTGTTGTCTTATAGAAAATGTTACTTTGTGTGTTCTGTTTGTTTACCTTTGGTAAATGTAAGTGTAGTCTGGCTCTTGTTCCATGATCATGAATGTTGCTGTTTGTGAAATAATTGCTGATGTTCTTTATGATGTGCTTAACAGATTGGTGGATGTTCTCACAGGGTGCAGTTGGAATCCCCAACCATTTAAATAGATCTTTGCAGGGTGTCCAGTTACTATTTTGTTTTATTTGAAACCTGTTTTAACCTACTCTTTGAACCCTGTTTTTCAGATATGGTCAGAAACGGTCATTGGAAATGCCTTATATTCATAATGATTCCAGTTTTTTTCATGGAAATTTTATGCTCCACAGTATCAAAGGCTTTTCATAGCTCTAAAAATATAGCTATGTTCCACTCGTCTTGATTAGTAAACTATGAAAATTCTACTGTGGCTTATTCTTTGCTCCTCTACTCTCGAAACTGAATTGTTCTTCACTGAGGATATTATATTTATTCAAAGAATTCATTAGTCTGTCTTTCGTAATGGATCCTGTTATTCTAGAGAATCTTAAAAGTAAAGAAAACAACCTGTAGTTTTCTATATCTTTTGTATCACCTTTCTGTAGTAGAAGCACAACTATCACTTGTTTCTGATACTCCAGAAAGTTACCTGAGCTGAAAGAGTCATTTGCCATGTCAGTTAAAGGGGCTGTATACTGATTATGCATTCTTTAAGTACACAGTTAGGCACTTCATCTAAGATGATTGACTTCTTGCTTTTTAATTTTTGCTCTGTTTTCCTGACTTCGTATGCTGTGAGGTTGGTAACATCATCACTGTACTTGACACACAAATCTTTTGCTGGAGAATAAGTGGTGTTGGGAATTTTTGTTGTTGTTTCTTTGCTATATGTGAAAAATATTCATTCACATAATTTGGTAGTTTCTTTGGATCATTTGTTGACATCCCTCTGCCTTTTGTCTGTTAAGTTTTAGTCATTGTGTTTCTATTTTCCTTTTTCTTATATTACAACCTTCCAGACTGATTCACTTTTATTTTCAGCATTGTTATTTGCTGATTTTTTTTTTTTTTCTCTCAGCTGGCAACACCTTCCTGTAAATCTTTCTGTATATTTGATAATAGCTTAGGAACACTGTCCCACTATCAATATGGATGTTTCTTATGGGAATGAGATGTTTCAAGATCTGGGTGGACTGTCTTTATACCTGTTGTTATCCTCTTGTTTCCATTGAGGATTGCCATCTTGTGTGGGTACTTTTGGAAATGACTGGTGAAATTTTAGTTTAAAACTAAGAACTTTAGAAAACATAAATATAAATGCAGAAATGTGAAAAAGAAAGAAAAAAAATCTGTTATGTTTCACACCCACATGAGTCTCCTCAGTACAGATCCATGGAATGAATAATGTATGAAATGTAATCTAAACAGCACAGTACTTTACTAGGCATGGTCCTATTGGATGTAATAGGGCCTTGTGTTCCACCAAGTTTTGGACTGGCTTACCCAGCCAAGTATGTCAGGAACTCCTATTTAATGTGGACACCAAACCATGATGCAATTTGGCATTTTTCAAGGTCACATTGTCAGAAGTGATAAATAACAAATACTTAGGATGTGTCCGCGTTGAACCCCAAGGTGTGTGTGTGTGTGTGTGTGTGTGCGCGCGCGCGCTCAAAATAAGAAAACTAAGTTTGGCAGCAAATGCGTATCTGTATTGTTTCTGCAGGTGGGCTAATGCTCAGCGTGCAAGACTCAGCTTCTGCAGAAGAGGTAGAACAAGTGACCCAGCCTGATGTGGGACCAGGAAGTGACACAACATCAAATCTTCTTTCATCAGGTATGATACAGCAAAATATTATCCTCATTGTCGTTTCAAATAGCCCTTTTCTTTTAGTAATGTACTAGGCATAACACTTTAAAAAGCTTCTCTCTGTTAACTATCAAGGAATTACATGTTCCTGCATCATGAAAAAAATACTCAGTGATGGAAATGATGTTTTACTAATTTGGCAGACATATTTTGCGAGAGAATCTTACACACAGTTCCATTTCCAATGTTGATATAAGAGTAATTCAGTTCTTGAATAAACCACTTGCAGCTTTGGTGTATAAGGACTAATTCCAAAATTCATTTAGGAATTGGCAGAGAGCTACTGCCAGATTGAAACTTTCAGTAAGACTATGAGGTACTTTTAGGTGGCTCATCAGGTAGATTTGTACTCATGAGAGCCAGTGGTATGTGGTGCTTCTGATTACACTTGACATAAAAGTATAGTAGGCATAAGAGCTGAATCCTGTTTAATTTTGTGTATATTGTATGAATTTCTCAACCTATATTTTGTTTCCCAACAAGGTATTCCTAATAAAATAAAGTCTGCATTTGTTGATTAGTCATAGAGTGTATTGTATATGTCATTCAGAATAAGCAGAAATATGCTGTGGCGCAAAACATATCTCATGCCTGACAGATAACATCTAGTGTAACTAGGGTTTAGAAATTCGTCTTTTCGGCTTTTATAAATAAGGTATGTAGTTTTTTTACTCCTACCTCTTATGGTGAGTCATGATAAAAGACACAGATCTGACACTTGCGGGGATAATCATGAGACCAACAATGATGCAAAAGGTGGTGGTGGTGGTTAGTGTTTAACGTCCCGTCGACAACGAGGTCATTAGAGACGGAGCGCAAGCTCGGGTTAGGGAAGGATTGGGAAGGAAATCGGCCGTGCCCTTTCAAAGGAACCATCCCAGCATTTGCCTGAAACGATTTAGGGAAATCACGGAAAACCTAAATGAGGATGGCTGGAGACGGGATTGAACCGTCGTCCTCCCGAATGCGAGTCCAGTGGGCTAACCACTGCGCCACCTCGCTCGGTGATGCAAAAGGCTGGATTTCTGACTTTGAGGAATGTTGTGGATGCTTCTGAGGAATAAACCTTTTATAATTCCCATCCTGCTCTCTATTACCTTGTAACTTGAACCCAGTAGACAGACATTGTCATCTCAGATGCCTGTAGTGCAAATACAACATTCAGTATCAACATTTCTTGTTTCTGTCGACACTTCAGTAATCACGAACTTCTGCATATTATATTTTATTTTTCATTTCATATAAATTCCGAGTATTATACTGCGAACTATTGTGGAAAACTATTGTGATAATGTGTCAAATTATAACTGCATGGTGATAGACAGCACACCATAAACATTTCTAATTTAAATTAGTTTTGCTATTGGAACACTACAAACACATCTCACAGCACTGAGTAAACTGCATTGTCTTAAATAGTTGTAACCCTAGTATTGTCTTCTTCTCATTAATTTGTGTATAACATTAATTTGTGAAAGTAAAACTACTGTTTGTTGCTTTGCTGTATATACTTATGGTCCTTCTCCCATGCAGATAACAGCAGGTATTGGTGGCAGGTTCGCCATAATTTGCTCAGGCTTTAATTTGATGTATTCTGCTTAAATTTATTTTGTTGATTTCATTCTTAATATAGAGTATTTATCATTATGAGTGAGCTTGACTTTTGAATGATAAACTTATATTTTGTTTTTAAATAGTACATCCTCATTGCTGTTGACAGTGAACATCAAGTGAAAGCCTTCTGAAAGTAGTATTGTAATTGATTTTAGAGATAGTGAATAAAAAAAAGTTTATCATTGTGCTTCACTTCATGCTGCATAAATAGGAGTGTTAATGTAATGTACTGCATGTTGCTGAGTGATACAGCTCGAAGTGGCCTACCGTTTGGCAGAAAATTTTATGTACTTAATGTTTGTGAAAATCAAAAGCTCTGTACTAAATCTAGATTCCTACCACTTGCAAACAATGTTGTTTGAGTTAGACCATCTGAGTGTGCCTCATGACTGAGTCAGAACTCGCCAAGTGGCAGTTTAAAGTTTTGACTAGATCTTTGTCATGCTTAGATGACTCACTTAGAAGGACAGTGACCACAATATTTACTCTTCACAGATATTGAACACGCTTACTTTTGAATATTTTATCTCATTTTCCACCACTTCATTTGCTAAACATAACTGAATAAGTGTCTACTCTCTTGTAAACTATCAGTTAATTTTTTTTCCCCCTGTGACCTGCTCCTATTTTACCAAAGCTGAAGCTCGATGTCTCTTCCTTGTACCTAGTTACGTCCATAAAAGCTTTACACACAGTCCAGGCACATTAGTGTGATCACAGCATATGTTTGATGTCAACATGCGGCAGGTGACAACTCTAGTAGTGGAAGGCATATTAGGGTGATGCGGAAAACAGAGCAGTTGTCATATTATGGAAGTGGAGCGACTTATCTGATGTCAAAAAGGGAGTGATCAGGCAAAAGCAAGAAGCATTTCCAAAATGGATAAATTTGTGAAGAGTTTGCATGCTGCCACAGTTAAAGTATATTATGAATTACAAAGTGGCACTATCCTAAACCATCATCGAGGCAACTGTGGTGCACCATGGATCATAGATAGCGGGGCTGGACAATGGCTGCAGAGATGCGATTAGGCAAATAGATGTGCAAATGTTGAGCATCTGTCCACCCAGATGAATCAAGGGGCTACCAACAGTGTTTCCTTAATGATGATATCAGTGAATGTTTCTGCATATGGACCTCCACAGCAGACTCCTGGCTTGTGTACCCATGCTGACTGCTATTCATCAGCGACGAAGGCTGGACTTCGTGCACCAGTACGGCAGCTGGACATCCACTGAGTGGTGACAGGTGGCACTTCCGGATGGATAATGTTTTATGATCCATCAGACAGGTAGCCTGTGTGTAGAGCCCTGCAATCGTTGGAAGGGTCCAGGCCAGAGGAACGAACATTGTGATCTGGATATTGTTTTTGAGCATTCCCTCAGTGATCTTGTTATTCTGGAAGGCACATTTGATCAACACAAGTATGTCTCTGTCCTAGGGGACCATGTCCGCTTCTACATGCAGTTTGTTTTTTCTCAGCATGATGGCATCTACCGTCAAGATCAGTGCAACATATTGCACAGCTCGCAGTGTACACGAGTGGTTTGAAGAGTGCCAGGATGAATTTAGCATACTCTCCTGGCCACCATATCCCCTAGATTTAAACCCAATTGAGAATATATGAACCATCTCCATCAGGCTGTTCACTCCATGGATCCTCAGTCGTGAAACTTAGTCCAGGCGGCAATGGTATTGGAGTTGGCATGGCTCCACCTTCTTGTTGGTCCTTCCAGAAACCTCGTTGACTCTCTTTCTGCATGTCTACATTGCAAAAGGTAGTTATTCACAGTTTTGAAGAGTTGTCACATTAATGTGACGGGGCAGTGTATATATTAGTACTCTTATTGCATCTCTCCTACTATGCATTTGCGCAATTGCTATCTTGATTCTTTTTCTACATTTAGTGTCCATCTCCCTGAACACAGAATAGCAAATTATAGATTTCACAAATAATATGACATGGGCTAACACAGCTGAGTATTTTGCATGGGCTGGTAGTTGGAAAAAGTTAGGAATGATAATCTTTCCACAAATTAATACATTGACACACTATAATGACAAATTTTGATTGTGCAAGAAATGCTATTGAGATAATGGCTTTTACTATGAAAGGAAATGCAGCGACTATAGTAATCTGCCAGTTATTTCACCTACCACTTGCAGCGGATGTAAATCGGGCCGCTATGGCCAGTGTACTGCACACTGACATTCAAATGACATGCCCACAACAACCTTAGGCAAACACCAGGGGCAGCCCACTCACCATCTATTGCCAACAGGTCTGCCATACATGTGCAACACTACATCAGTGATGCCTGACATGGGTAGCAGCTTTATAGGGGCATACATGGGCCTCCGGGCCCTCAATTGTTAAAAATGTTTGAGACTTGTAAACTCCTTTCATTGTATGCTTGTTGATGTCACTCCATGACCCAATAAACTGTATCACTTTAACTGCTGTGTGTTTCGTTGTGTTCATAGTTAGACAAACAACCAGTCACTATATTATTAAAAAATTCATGACACAACTAGTGACCAGTTCCTTCAATTCTTTATCCAGTAAGGTACAAACCAAGTATGGTGTCTCCTCATCCACTATGGGAAAAAATCACATAAAGGCCATTGGAAATTACAATAACTGGTTGTGTTACATAAAGCAGGGTAAATGAATGCTTGTAAAAGGGGATTCAAATTGTGTCAAAATGGAAGTATAAACTGACCTTAGTATTGAAATGGTTAGGGTTTTTTGGTAGAGAACAGGGACTATGGAAAAAAAGAAACTGATTCCCTTTCAGCAGTTGTAGCAGAGTTTTATGAATGCTTTGTAACGAACTGTAAATCAAGCAGCTAATGTGGCGAAAATAATGTGATCAACTCATTACAGCACATTCCTTCAAGACCTCCTATGTATATGATTAAAAAAATGCTTAAGTTTGAAGCAGAATTCAGCTTTCTTGACTGGAACCCTTGAGTGCCCTCACAGGTCATGAAATTTTCATAACAAATTCCATTGCAGCAAGATCAGTTGAATGGTTCAAAATGAAGTATTATTCTTATCTGTCATAATATTGCTCTTCACCAAGCTATAACTGTCATATGTATTTCCCAAGGTCCTCTGAAATATTGTGTAGAATGTTTTAATATCTTGTACTGCCTCTCCAATGAAAATACAGCCCATAAAATTTGTTGCAAAACTCCATTTATTCAGTGATAGTCTAAACTGTACCCAGTGTAATACTCTGCACAACCTTCAGTAGTGTCGTGCAATAATTGTACGCAGTGTGAATCCATGATGATGTTACAAATTTACAGGGATGATGGAGAAGGGTAAATGTGTCAATTTGAGGTAAGGGATCCTGATCCAGAAATTACCTAATCGAAAGTTATGATCAGAAATCATTCTAATACCTCTGAAAGTGGAATATGTGCACTGGTACTGTTGTTGTTGTTGCTAAGATTGTTGGGTAGGCAACTTTCAGAGGTGGTAATAAAAACTAAACCAACAAAAAAGTCTTGTGAACAAGGCCTCTAAAACACATACCTTAAGATTTAGGAGCACTTGATCATCTTTGCTATTTTGAAATGTTTCTTTTATGGAACAGGTGCCCATAGCTCTTGAAGTATATGTTTTAGAGTACATATTTTCTGAACATTTTTCTTGTTTTGGTCCATAATATCTTGTCCGCAAATATGGAAACCAAATAGCTTGCAGTGGAAGAGATGAATTTCACATTATCAAACATGAACAAGTGCTCATAGCTCTCAAGCTATTTATTTTAGAGCCCGTGTTTACTAGAAATTTTTTCTTGCTTTGGAACACCCTACCACCTCTCATAGTTGCCTATCCTACAGTCTTAGCATCAACATTACTGGTAGGTGTATTCCATTGACAAAGGTATCAGAACAATTTTCGCTTATAACTTTTGACTCAGTTGTTTCCAGACCAAGGTCCTTTACGTCAAATTTATACATTAACTCTCCACCATCATCACAAGAATAACCCTGTATGTAGAGCATTTGACAAATGCACCTTTATATTCAGGCCTCCACATTGCAAGTGTCATTTGCGTAAGAAATGTCCAAGGTTACAGACTGTACTATCAGAATCAATTTTTCTACTATAGTATGACACCCTTACACAATGTTTATCAAGAAACAATATTATCCTTAAAATTAGATTAGATGCTAACAATTCTTGAAAATAAATTATATATTTTTCTTGAGGTGACTAATTAATGTTGTGTACCAGTAATGTATCAGTGTATGCTGGAAAACATCCTGCAGAGCCATCATGTGGAAGTTTGGGAAGATTACCCCACAGTCTGAGGATTTCTGGCTTAAGCATCCTACTTACACTTTAGTCCAGTAAGTCTGTAAAAACTTCTGTGGAGGTTGGTGACAATGTGGCCAGTCGTTTTTATGATCAATCCAAGCCCACATAAATGATGGCTCACAATAAGACATTAGATTTCAAAACACTGCCAAGTGTTATATGAAAATCAGCATGGTGAAATAATTGACAAGAATGGTGTCTGTATGCTCAGAATTATTGTTTGTTTTAATGAATTTGATTTTGAAATATTTAAAAACATTTAAGTCACAGTAATTAATCATCTTAAATTGATTCCATTTAAATATGTTCACATATTGTAGTGCAGAGTAGGAGCAGTATCTCCAACAATATGTAACCCCTAAAGAAAACTATATTGAAGGATACAAAATTTATTTGTAGCTTACAAATGAATAGAGTGTTATGTTAGGTTACTTTTCCTCATCCATAATTTATATTAATCTTTGTGATGCCGTAAGAAAATTCTATCGTAAGTAAAAACCTCCTTTAGTCTCAAAATGTTGTGTTGCTGATACACAGTGCATTTGAACCCTGTTGGTTGATCTTCAGGTGCTTCTTACAGACCCTGCATTCATTTACATCAGCTCCTTGACAGTTTATACTTATGTTACAAAAACATTCTAAATTGTATGAGTATCTGCATATCCATTCCCATGCTGCTTTATTCATATAGGCACTTAAACTTTTTCACATGGGCCTTGTTACCAGTTCAAGTCTGAGACAAACAGAAAAGTATTTCATACACAGCAATAAGCATAAAAATGGAACTGCAGATGTTCTCATGATTTAGGAATCACTGTTCAGTGTTAGTACAATAGTGTGTTGTGTTACTGTACACAGGATATCAGAAGTGTGATGCTCTTTTTGCATCAGTAAAAAAGCATTTTGTGACTGAATGCAACATTCTTTATCACTAAGTTGTACTGGACCATTGTATGCTTTAATTAGTGGTTAGTGGTCTCAGACTATGTTCAGGCATCACACTAGAACCAACCTTGGAAACACCATTCTTCCTCTAAGTTGTACGCAATTAGCGACGTGTATTGTCTCAAGTGTTCATGTGTTTTGAACAGTATGACATCATGTTGAATAGTTTATTGGTAGCCATAAAGAACAAACATGCTTGTGTAAACTTCATTTGTGTATATATATATTTTTTTTCTCACAAGATTGCTACGTACTGGCAGCAGAGCTGTACGACACTACAAGGCAGTCTCCATCAGAGATCATAGTTTGTACTAAGGTTATCATAAAGTTAATGCCACTTGATCTATAAACAGCAATGAAACATAATTACCTAGTAACATGTATACCACTACAAATTGAGATACTTATATCATCAGATCATTATTCAGAATTTATCTTAGAAATCTGCCAGTATGTTATGTTTACCTGCATTCCAGCAGTGTGAAACCATTGACTGAAAACGAATTTCTTTATGTTTAAGAAAACATAAAAATCTGTGTGAGCAGTACAACTATTGTAAGGATGGTCCAACACCACTCAGTGCATCACTTTTATAAAAAGTTTTCCTGTGAGCTACATGTGGTGCACAGCATTGTTGTAGAGCAGCACTTACTCTCCCATGCTCCTTGTACTGAGTCTTTTGTAATGTTCAGGTTCAGACCATCTGCTGAGATCCACAGTCCTGAAGTGACAGTCCTCTATGATTTGTTGCCTTTTCTTGTCTTCTTTAATGACAAATGGCTTCCCACAGAACTTATCATCATAGAAATATTCATGACACTTTGAAAAATTGCACTTAGCAGAAGTGCAGTATCTGCATGTTTGTGACATCCACACATAAACCATACAGAAAGCGTTTCAGTCCACACCTTGATTTGTGCAGTCTAAAGCTTCACCACATACCTAACTTGACAGGTGGAGACAGGCCCTTAATATTCAATCACTGTAACACTGACAGTATATGTGATTGCAAAGTGTTAACTGTAGCATACAATAGCAATATCCTGTATCTCTTGTACACATGCCATTGTCATCAACAGTACATGACCTAGCATCTCTTGGCACTGTGAGAACCTTATTTTTTGGATACTCTTGTAGAATTGAATTGTGATATGTTTTCTGTCAATAGAACTTGCATAATCAAGCAATGGGAAATCCAGGGTGGAATTTAACAATATTATGAAAAGGATAGTTGCTACTCACCATATAGCAGAGATCCTGAGTCACAGATAGGCCCAACAAAAAAACTATTAGAAAGTCAGCTTCTGGCCAACAAGGCCTTCATCTGAAATGGAAAACATACGCACCCACGAAACTTCCTGACAGATTGAAACTGTGTACCGGACTGAGATCGAACTTGAGACCTTTGCCTTTCGCGGGCAAGTGCTCTACCAACTGAGCAACCCAAGCACGACTCACGACCCGTCCTCAGAGCTTCAATTCTGCCTGTACCTCGTCTCCTACCTTCCAAACTTCACAGAAGCTCTTATGCGAACCTTGCAGAAATAGCACTCCTGGAAGAAAGGATATTGTGGAGACATGGCTTAGCCACAGCCTAGGGGATGTTTTCAGCCTGAGATTTTCACTCTGCAGCGGAGTGTGCGCTGATATGAAACTTCCTGATAGATTAAAACTGTTGGTAGAGGACTTGCCCGCGAAAGGCAAAGGTTCCGAGTTCGAGTCTTGGTCCAGCACACAGTTTTAATCTGTCAGGAAGTTTAATATCAGTGCACACTTCGCTGCAGAGTGAAAATCTCATTCTGGATACACACCCACACTCACACAAATGCAACTCACACACACATGATCACAGTCTCTGGCTGCTGAGGCCAGACTGCAAGCAGCAGCGAATGAAGGGATAAGCAACTGGGTGGTTGGGCTAAGGAGGAGACTGGGGCGTGTAGGGGGAGGGATAGCAGGGTAGGGGCGGGGGACGGTAGGTTGCTGCTTGTGGGTGCATACAGCTGCCCCTTCTCCTCCCTGCCACGATCTTCTCCTTACCCCTATCACCTGACTGCTTTTCCTGTCATGTGCTGCTGCTCACAGAGAGAGAGAGAGAGAGAGAGAGAGAGAGAGAGAGAGAGAGAGAGAGAGAGAGAGAGTGTGTGTGTGTGTGTAGAAATTGCATGTTATTCAGCTGAACAAAGTACAGTGCTGTCTAAAGTAATGAAACCATTACAAAAGGTTGGTTGATCAGTGATCAGTAAGAATACACTGTGTGAAAAAATGTATGAGTATTGACCAGGTGCAGCTCATGGTTTCCATGCTGGAGAAGGCTGCAATATTTATGGATTGGAACTATGGTGCCAGGGCTCCATAAAAACTTCACAGAATGTTTATCCTTTTTTATTCAGAATCAGCTACTAAATAACACCAAAAGCTAAAGTCTATAGGTAATGTATTTAACCTCCAACTTGACATTTCTCAACAGTTTATTGCAACAAACTATACTAAAAATGACACAGTTTGGAGATATATGTGTTTAGGAACTGCATGCCTAATGTAGTGTTTTTTGTCTTTTCATCTCCAAACTGTAGACGTCTAATGTTTCAATCCATGGCATTTATGAGTTCATGGAATGAAACAGAGATGTACCATGATGTCACAGATCTTGTGCTGTGATTGGCTGACAGAAGTAAATGGAGAGTTCCCCATGTTGTTTTAAGTATTTGTTAAACAAACATGCCATAATTGTAGATTTTCATATTATACATGTATATTATGAAAAACGCTGTGTAAGTTATACACCGCATTAAAGATCTCTCCAAGCTGCCTCATTTTTAGTACAGTTTGTTGTGCTAAAGTGTTGAGAAATGTGACTTCAGTGGCCAAATCTGCTACAGTAGATTCCACCATTGAAATTATGTGTTTACTCTTGTCTGATTTCATTGTTTTTCTTCTTGATAGATGTTTAGATCTGGTGTGAGTGCACCACTTTAAGCTCTTGTTCCAAATTTTTGCCTAAAAATGCATACTGAATTGGTATTCTGCTGTTTTCAGACTCACGGTATGCTACTCTTATTCACAAGAAAATAAAAACTCACAAGAACTTATGCACAATAGTCTCACAAAAAAACTTGCCAATAACACACTTTATTCCACAAAAGCCATCAACACACAAGGAAATTCTTAGTAGCTAAATATAATGGGACATGTTTCGTGCACTTCCTTCCTGTAATCACTTGTAACTCTCACTAGGTGGTGTCACTTTTATTACTCTATTCTAGTTCACTCTAGCAGATGGAATTAACAATGAAAGAAACAAAAAACAGCTGCAAGTCCTTTCAGATAGGATAAATACAGGTTCTGTACAGTTTTCAAAGGAGTCTTCTACAATTCATCCTGCAAAATAGTGGCAACTTCAGGTAATGATGATGGAGGTGGACCATGGTAATGCACCATTCTCTCAAAAATAGACCACAGACACTCAATAATATTGAGATCTGATGACTGCAGTGGCTAGAGGAGCTGTGACAAGTCATTCTCGTGCCCACAAAGCCCGTACTGGACAATTGTGTGAACGGTGAGAGGGGAGGGGGGGGGGTGCAGTTGTCTTGCAATACAGCATTGCCATTGTGGAACAAACATTGTACCATATTGTACCATGGGATGGTCCTGATCATCCAAAATGGTCACATAATTCTTGACAGTAATGGCCCCACAATATCGTTGCCCAGATCATCACCAAAACCCTGCTATGCTCCCCTCTTGGGACTTTAACTCAGCCGGAAGTTGGAAACAATTCAAAGCAAGACTCACCTGCCCAAATGACATTCTTCCATTGCTTCACAGTCCATGTTTTATGGGGCTTTGGTACCACATTTTCCTGTTATGGGCTTTTTCATTGTTGATGAGTGGTTTTGAAATTCCAGCTCACCCTGCAGTTCCCTACGTATGGAACTCCCTTTGTGTTGTTTTTGGTGATGATGGAGCTCGCAAGTGTGACATTCAGTTTTGCATTGACTTTTGGAGCTGTCATCCTATTTTTTGTCACAATCCTCTTCTATCACATTCACTCAACATACACTTTTGTCTGCATTGTGGCTTAGCAGATGATGTTTTTGTCTTTTCCCTATATGTGGTATAAATCTGTGGTATAGTGACCCTTGAAACACCAAACACTTTGGCTACTATGATTATGCGTGCACTCACCATGCAAGCTCCAACAGTTCGTCCATGTCTGAATTTACTTAGCTCTGACATAATGCACTCACAACACAGAACACTGCACTATGACTATGACTGAAGTTAGAAATGAGTTGAGGACATTGCACAGGCACCATTTGTGTTCAAATACAACAGCACAACCAGAATACTTAGCTAGCATATGTATTTATGTTCAAGCAATTTCTTGCAGTGTTTCTGTACTTTTGTGCAATCCTTGTAAATTATACTGTTCTCAGAACTGACTCTGTTATATTGTTGGTGTGCTGAGAAGTTCCTACTGCTTAAGTGAAGAGCAGTGACATGAGAATTGGTTTCCTGGTGGCAGTACATTTTATGTTGTTATGATTCACTATCTATCCCACAATACTACTTTCAGAAGTCGGCTTTGTCTTCAGAGGAAGTGATAATAGTAGTTTGTTGCATATATTACTGTAACATTTTATATTTCCTGCTTTTTGCACTTATTCTACTTACTTGATTGTAACACTACAAAGAATACATCAATGCTTACATACCTAAGAACAGTTTCAAAATTGAAGTTAGTGGCTGATTTATAAAATTAAGAAGTGAAAGTTTTATTACTGAATTTTGACATTTTGCTTAACATTTTGGCGTTATTATTTTCATCTTACATACATACAGCAATGATGATAATGAGAGGGGAGTTTTAGTCTTATGATGTGGCTGATTACACATAATGCAGTGCAATGCATAATATTGAATATGCGGGTGTAGATCATATGTAGTGGGCAAGTGTGGCATAACAAAAAATCCCCACAAGTCGTCAGTGGTTATGAAATTTTATTCTTTGGTCTGTTACATTATATGATATGCAGAGTCATTAACTGCTTTATTGTCTTGCAAGTGGGGAGAGAAGTATGTGTTGTTGTATGTTTCCAATCCACTAGAACATGTTGTCAGATTGACTATTGCCATATTTGGTAATCAGGTGATCGACAGTACTGTATTTAATATACCATAACTCACCTTTTCGTTGTGCTACTGCTAGTTCATCTGGAGCTGAATGCATCTCAGTGAGTTTCATTGGTATGTAGAAGGGGGAGTTGTTCATGAGAGTCTACAGACAGTCTATATTCATTTTTATTTAAAAAGAGAGGCATTTCGATTCATAGTACAAACACAATAATTATCCATAAAATGTTTGCTTCAAGACCACACCTAATACAAACACTAACAATACCTCTTGCATAGCAGGCTGTTATGACGTGTGTAAAATGCCAAATGTCACACAGACTGCTTCAAGACACTTATACTCTGCCTGCTGACCTACCACCATACCGCTTATCTGTACCACTTCTTCTTCTTCATTCAAAACTACCTCTCCCTTGATGTGGTAGCACATCTAGAAACCCTTACTTGGATGAAATCATCATTACCGTCATTACCTCAGTCAATATGAGAAAAAATACAACCCATGTGTGTTGCAACAATGCGCAATTTAGTATCTCTGGGCTCAACAATAAGTGTTACATTGGTTTGTTTTTGAGCACATGCTATTGCAAAATTCGTGGTGTCTTTAGGTGTGCTCAGTCACAAACACTCCCTTGATGTTTTCCGAAGAAAGCCAAATAGTATAAAAAATTTTATAGTTGCGTGTCAGAAGAATATTAACAGTAATTTCCAAGTAGGGAATGTCATCCAAGGTTGAAGAATTCAGGAAAGTTGAAGTTTTATTTGACTCCCATGGCATCATTTTCATACTATAATTTGATTGTAATAAACTGATAGTGGTATCTCAGTCCATTGTGCTTAATGAACTTCACAACAGCCAATCATCAAAGAATACTAATGTGCTCTGATACAGTTAAGTGCAACTGTTTCAACACGTCACTTCCAAGTAGAAACTGAAGAACAGCTTACTGCACTGTGACTTAAGAGAAATAGCTATCTCATACACCAGAAGTGAAGCGAGATGAACCACTTAACAGCCTGCTGGTGTGAATGCATTACAGCACCTAGCACTCACTCAGTTATCATCTTTTTGATCTCCTCCTTATATATATTAACAGTTTGTCATTCCCTGTTTTGACTACAATCTTATAACATGAGCAGTTCTCAACTCTCCACAAGTGTTGCTATTTGCAAAATCAAGGCACCACCCATTAGAGACCTCACAACTTTTTTCTTGTGATGCACTAATACATCATTTCATTTTCTCATCATATATGAACATTCTATCCCTTTTGACTGACTAATCGCACTGATCCCACTGCAGTGAACTACACCTCTATGTATCAATTGCTTATTTACTTTAGATGGTCGCATTCTCAAGTTCACTTTTTGGGAAAATAGTCATAGTCCAGTAGTTATTCAGTATATATAAATTCAGAGCTTTTATATACGAGGGCTATTCAGAAAGTAGGGAATGTTGCCATCTGACACCACTAGGTGCACGCTGTGATTGCATATATTTTGGTATGTGCATGCTCAGCAGCTCAGTTGATATATATCCGTGACAGTGGGAACAACTCTGCGTGTCTGGTTTTTTTGATAGTCAAAACTGAAAAGTGCGCTGCAGTCGAAAATCCCACCAGTTTTGAGGTGCAGCCTGTGATACGGTTTTTGTCGGCAGAAAACCTAAAACCATAGAATTTATTGTGAACTGCGTGAAGTGCACGGAATCAACGTAATGAGTGAATGTTCCATCTGGAAATGATGCATTCAGTTTAAAAATGGCTGAACCATCATTCATGATGAAGAGAGGAATGGACGCCCGAGCACTGTGACTGACGATCTTGTTACTAAAGTTATTGAAATTATTCGTAAAAACGGTCACTTCACAATAACGGAGCTTTTGCTTTCTTTTCCACAAGTTTCACAGACTTTGTTGTTTGAAATTGTCACTCAAAAGCTAGGCTACCACAAATTTTGTGCACGATTGGTGCCCAAAATGCTTACAGAGCACCATAAAGAACAGCGATTGGGGGCAACGTTGACATTTCTGGAGGCCTACCAAAAACATAGTGATTCATTACTGGATCGAGCTGTAACCGGTGACGAGAGTTGGGTGAAACATGTCAATTGCGAGACAAAATTACAGTCCATGGAGTGGGGGCACACAAAGTCCCCCCAAAAACAAAGAAAATGTTTTCAAACCTTGTCGGCAAGGAAGTTGATGGCGACAGTGTTTTGAGATAGGCAAAATGTGCTTCTTATTGATTTTCTCGAATGTGGAGCAACAATAAAGTCTGCCCAGTACTATCAAACTTTGCACAACCTTAGAAGAGCAGTTCAAAACAAATGCCGAGGAAAGCTGATGTCCAAAATTTTGCTTTTGCACAAGAATGCCCAACCTTACATGGCAAACTGTACTAAAGAACTCCTTAATTCATTAAAATGGGAAATTTTCCCTCATCCACCCTAAGGCCTCGATCTTGCATCAAGTGACTTCCACTTGTTTCTCAAGATGAAGAACTGGCTTGCAACGCAGCGCTTTGATGACTATGCGGAACTCTGGGCAAGTGTGATTCACTGGCTGAAGTCTCAGGTGGCAGGATTTTCCAACGAAGGTCTTTCAAAGCTTGTCCACCGCTATGATAAGTGCCTCAATATGTTTGGTGACCGTGTGGAAAAGTAGTATGTCAGTTGCTCTCTCAGATGTATATAATAAAATGTATTTCGTGTACTTAGTTTTTTTTATTTTTATTTTATTTTATTTTTTTATAATGCCGATACGCTCCATACTTTCTGAATAGCCCTCGTATTTCAATTGTTTTAGAAATGTTTTTATATAATCAGCCAGTCACCTTCTTTCTTTTCACCACAAAATAAATGTAAGTTGTGTTTGTTTTGTGTTTGTTTTTGTTTGTTTTTTTCATATTGTGTCTGTATTGCAACCCATTCTTTGGATCCTTAGCTTCTGACACAGTTAGTTCATTCAGTCTGCCGAGTGATTTCCGTAGCCTTGGGGAAGAATCATTGGAGTTCCACCATGCTGAAGGAGCAGCTCCATTTGGTAACTTGTATCTTGACTACCCAGTTGGACTTGTGAAAAGTAATCATTTACTATAAACTTTTATAACTAAATGATAGCAGATATATAAGGATTTTAGATCATTTGTTGATTAAATTTCAAATTTATTTTATAAATTTGAGTTAAATGTATTCAGAAATCATATTTTGTTGCATAACAAAGTAAAAATAAATTAAGCATTATTTTCGCAATGTGAAATTTGTAAATGCTCATCAACAACAAAACTCTTGTAACAGGTCATAAAAGAGGAAATAAAAGCAGCTCTTTTTAGAGGGAAAAGGGGGACATCTGTCACCTTTGAGATGAAGTGTTAACTGTTGGACAACGTACATCTAACTGAGAGGCCCTCTGAGCAACCAAATTTCAGTCTGTCTTTAAGATAGAAGAGTTTTTTAACGCTTTGTAGAGTATAACAATTTTTTTGTTTAACATAGCAGACTCATGTATTTCTAGAGTTCTACTTATGCATGGAAACAAAAAATATGCCTATTTACAACAGTGAACAAAATTTCAATAACTGGTGTGCCATCAGACAGTTGAGTTACTGTCTAAGTACCACAACTATACAAAGAATCTGCAGGTATATTATGCATTGTAGAATCTTTATGATTATCACCAGTAATGTCATTTGAGTCAAATTCCTGTGAACTGTCACTGTTAACATTATGAACTGTAGTAGAAGAGCACTGGCCCCTGGTCCTAGGCCAAAGATGAATTTGTTTAACTTTGGAATCTGAACCATCCCCTTACTCAGAAACTTGTGAATCAAACTCTGAACAAGGGTTTTCCAGAATTTATAGGATCCCTGCCTCGTTCACTCATTATCTAATAATTTCACTGCAAAAAAAAAAAAAAGGTAATCCTATTGTAACCTGTTATTGAAAAATATCATAAAAAAGAATAAACACTTTTTCTACTGCATCCTGTTGTGATAGATATTTCATAAATAATTGCAGCATGAAAGCAAATCATTCATTCCATGACATCAGCCAAAAACAAATATCCAACTACGCAATTTAGCACATAAGATGGACATGTTACTTGAAAATAACAACCCAGCAGTAAAGTTGATGGCTGTATTTTTACACACTGTGATATTCTTTGAATATTTCATTTACCAAAACACATGTACAAAAATGACAACACATTGCTGCATTGTTGGTCACACAAGTCTACAGCCCTGGATTTCTCCAGAATGGCACTAAAATGGGCAAAATTTATGTAACACCACCAATATGATGCTTACAAACTAAAAAAAATACTCAATGCACCAAATATCATGAGGAACACTTTGTGATAGATTTTTTTTTAACCACAATAAAAGTGTGTCTCTGTCACCGGCTAAGGAGTGGGAGAAATATGTTGTAGCAACTCTTTCAGCTACAAAATTTTCCTGCTGAGGGCCTACAGATATAGAGATTAAATATAACAGTTACTTAGTGAGATTGTGCACTTATGTAATGTGGTCAGAAAATCAACCACAAACATATAAAGGAATTAGTCACAGATTCATACATGAATTTTAGTCTCCACAATATCTGAAGAACAATTGAGGTCATTCAAGAGTGACCTCAGCTTATGTGCGTGTACCTTATGTGACACTTCATCTCATATGTGAATGGTGTACTACTAGAAAAGAATTTGATCATTTTCTGAAAAATAAGACATCATGCAAGAATTAATTGATTGGAGCTTGAATAAAATAATGTGAACGGGTGCAATGAAGCATAAGGCTTCATATGCAATCTAGGTGAATATTACCAATGTCCAGAATTAGCTAATAATAAGCCATTGTTGGAAAGTGCAAGTTTTGACATCTGGAATACTGTCAGTTTGTTTGTTTCTGTTTGTCTGTGAGTGAGGTTATCCTTCTCGAAACTGCATCATAGTGTAGATTCACAGTGAAGTTGCAGGTTTCCAAGTGATACTGATGATTATGCAAGCCTTGAGAAAATCAGAAACAATTTCTATTAGACTGTCTTTCTTTCCTTCTCTTCTGAAACTGTCTATTTTTACAAGTTCCATCAGTTTATGAGCACATCATTGCTATTTATGCATAATTTTATAGAAGGATGGGCACATCTACTAAAAGGAATGCAGCAGAACAATTTCTTGTGGAAATACATCAGGAAGAACTAATATTTACAATTAATCATGTTGTTACACTGAAAATTTCCCCCTACCTGTGTTTACTTCTATCCCCTGAGAAATAAGTAGGCTTGCAACTGGAAGTTTGTTCCAATTAGCAGCACATTCTTAAACTCCCAGCTGGCTGTTCCTTCATTTTTATGAGTTTGTGCATAGCAGAAACTGTTGTTGGCTCATTTTCTGTTTTCTTAAGTAGTTTTCATTTCACTAAATAGTACAAAAGTAGACAATGTGAGAAATTTTAGAATCTTTGTACAAAGCTACTCTGGCCAAATGCTAGGAACACACTATTGGTTTTGTCATCAACCTTTTTTTTAAAGTTTCATGTAATATATTTAATATTACTGTAGTTACAATGTAACTGTCCTTTAATTTTGCTTACATAAGAAGTGACTTTTTAGATTTATATTTAACAGGGCACATTAATTTAAATTTTTGAGCTATTAATTATGCCTCTAATAGATATTAATTATTATTGCTTTCCAATAATTGCTTGCTTTTCAAACATCCCAAACTACAGCACGATAGAAAATAAAAGTATTGCAGCCACTTACAATTTAAAAAAAAGGAAAAGTCCTTGCAGATATCATCATAAGCTACTGTAAAAATATGTTACTGGGCAAACAGTTTCAGTTTACTGACCACTGTC
This sequence comes from Schistocerca nitens, assembly GCF_023898315.1. Lineage (NCBI taxonomy): Eukaryota > Metazoa > Arthropoda > Insecta > Orthoptera > Acrididae > Schistocerca > Schistocerca nitens. The sequence continues at coordinate 296,099,451 of NC_064620.1, forward strand.
TGATACTTGCTTAACAAATACCATTAGATGTAAACGCCGGGTTTTAATTGTATCTATGCTGCTTGTATCTAATGGTATTCATACCAGATTCCAACTGAAACTGGTTGCCCAAGAAAGAGAGTGAGTGAGAGAGAGAGAGAGAGAGAGAGAGAGAGAGAGTGTGTGTGAAAAGCATTTTACTTTTTGATGGTCTTGTAATTACCTGATAGTGAGTTACTTCTTTGTAGGTAGCTTCAGTATGGCTACAGTTGGTGCTTTCCCCATTCTTGTTTTATCCAAGTTTGTTCTTTGTCTGTAATCACTTGAACAGAAGAAGGGTGTTAAACTCTGACCTTCTTTCCTTCCTTGTCATTACTTCCTGTCTCAGACACTCTCTTCTTTTTCCCCTCCTCTCAGCAGTGTTTATCTTTTCATGTTAGCATGATAAATTCTGTTCATTGTTAAGGATTACTACCATGCTGTAAGGCATGCGTTGCTGCATGGTAACTGGTCTCCATATCATTACCTCATTAGGTGAGTGATTTTGATTCACCCTGACCCCTGCCTTCTTCTTCTGGTTACCAACCCCTCTTTATTTTACAGACATTTGTCATTTAGTCCTTTTCTGCATTACTTCATTATCCACAATTGGAAAAGAACATAATGAGTGTCCCAATGAACTAATGTTGTACTAAATAATCTAGTTCAGTTTTGATTACCTTTGAAGTTTCAATTTCTGAATACATGTGTTATCTGTTGTTTAGTTTCAAATTCATTTAAGTTCTTTTTTCAAAGGCTCCTCAAAACACTGTACACATCTACATTTTTGTAAACCACTTAGGAAAAATATTCTATAAGTATGGTTAGGTCTCTTTACAAAATGTTAATAGTTTTGCTAACAGTTTGTTTCCGTACATATGCTTTTTCTATTTCTTTCTTTTTATTCCTTCTTATTCCGTGGTGAACAAGAACTAATTGTAATAGCCCAAGTCAGGGTACTTTTGCGTGGTGTATCATTGTGCACTGCTGGTCAGTGACAGGCCAATTTTCTTTCAGAAGTGTAATTGCAAGACAACTACTTCCTCTTCTTCCATTGAAATTCTTTTTCACAATACCAACAAAACACTGGCATACTGCTACACATAAAGGAGAAAGTTTAAATCACAAAAATTTGTAACACAGAAATGCTCCCTTTCCAGCACCATGCTGATGGTGACTGGATACAATATGAATGAAACCAGATGCCTCCCTTTCAGTGACAAATGGTTCAAATGGCTCTGAGCACTATGGGACTTAATATCTGTGGTCATCAGTCCCCTAGAACTTAGAACTACTTAAACCTAACTAACCTAAGGACATCACACACATCCATGCCCGAGGCAGGATTCGAACCTGCGACCGTAGCGGTCACGCGGTTCCGGAATGAAGTGCCTAGAACCACACGGCCACACCTGTCGGCCCTTTCAGTGACAAGAGTAAGCTGAAAGAATTATTGTGTGTTTGGGTTACAGACGAGAGCCACTGTCGGCCTGTTTGTAGGTAATAATGTAATGAATTGTCATGCAGCCTGTCTTTTACAGAGTCGCTCGTATCTATTACCATAGACTGTTTCATGAGAGATATTTTTCTAAATAAAAAAAACTTGTTCTCCAGGTTTGCAGAAACCTTTTGTAATCATTCCCATCAATGAACATCTCTGCTGCCAAAACAATTTTCTCTCAAGAGAGTGTATTATAATGGTGATTTTTTAAATTTTTATTGTTTTATTTCAAATGCATTTTCCATTTATTTGGTGCTACGTTTGAACTTAGAATTATATGTTAAGTGTTCTCTCTAATAAGTAGTACTAAGCAGGTTCTAATAGTACAGCTCACAGTAAAGTTTTTAACTCTTGTGTTATGCAGTCAGAATTTTTTGCATTACTGAAATGAGAGAATGGATACCTACAATTTCCTTTTTTGTGGCATTACTCGTATCATGTTAGCAAGTGAAACAAGAGACTGCTCAGTAAATTTTGTATTTATCACTAACAAGTGATTATTTTTTATTTAAATTTTTGCTGTTTTTAGACTCAGCTCATGCTCTTTTTGTAAGAGCAACTTATCTGGTATGCCACCGCCTGATATCCTCGTGGAAAACTGATTTAAATGTGTCTTTGGCTGCCCTGGAGTTATTGGTTGGACTTGCACGGACACACATTCGTGAGACAGGTATGTTTTAAAACTGAAATATTCATAACTTGATACCTCAAATCCAACTGAAAACTTGAGTCTACCAGTTAGGAAACATGCTGGTAGAATGAAGCTATTCATCAGGCCCTGAGATGTGCTAGATTGGTTGAGTTTTATTTTGTGCTTTGTTAAAATAAGCATTCATGACAAGAAGCTGCATTTTCTAGTTGGAGGCCATTAGGTTTATTCAATACCTCCTCTGTGGCAATTTATGGTTTATGTCACTTTTTACTTCTGTGAATCAGTTCTAAGCTATATTGTGGATTGGTAGACCCTCTTTCTGCAGATAGCAGTGGTTCAGCTTCAGGTTCCTGTCTAACATATAAGTTAAACCATCAGCATGCTATATGGTGAAAGTTCTTATTTTCACATTCTGTTAGTTGGAGGATTTAAAAAAAGAAGTAAAATAAAAACTATATAATTTAATAGTTATGAATGCAGTGCCATCTTGATAGTGGCACTTTGACACCAAAACACGTCTACAGCTTTTTGTTGCTTTATTGGTGTACTTTGTTTTACATATTCATAGTGTCAGATTTCATAGTGTATTTTAAATGTGTAGGAGTTTTTATATTCTATAGCTACTGTATACTTCTCTAAACAGATGTGCAGATATAAAAGGATGAATGAGGGAGACTAGAATATCTGTTATTACACAAATTTTTTAGAAAAAGCAATCAGAAAATGTAAACCACCAACTTTAACCAGTAATTTGTGAACAGATGGATAATTATAAATGGAGAGCTTCAACTTATGAGCATGTCAAGAACATAAATATTGTTGTAACTAATTCTGCAGCCTATATGCTACTGTCTGAGCTCATAGTTTTGGAGAAAGCTCATTTGTTTTTTCATAAATTAAATAAATTCTAGAGTTTCATACACCTGTAAGTATGGTATGTATGTTGTGCAAAATTCATCGAAGAATCTCTCTAACTTATGAAGAAAAGTGTACCTATAGCAACAAATGCAGCCATTAGTAAGTGAAAAAAGATGAAATTTCGTACGTAAAAAAAATTTATTTTTCTATGTTTTCGAACTTCCACTGCAATGAGTGTGAATCCTGAATCCTTCCTGATGATGCTGACAAAGTTTTATGAACTTATTTGTAAAAGTATAGACGCTGGAAATTAAAATGTCGTGTGATGCCTCTCCTGCTCCAAGTCGACCCGTTAGATGTCCGACCCCCCTTAAGGGCATTTGAACTGAAAGGAAAAATAAACAGAAGTGCAAAAATTGCATGGATTGCTCAAAGTATACATTAGTAACTTCATTCACCACTGTGTTGTATTAAATTCTGTTGTGTTCCTTGCAGCAGTTGTTTCAAATGACAGTTACCAATCTCAAAGCTAAATTCTGTCTTGCAGTTTCAGGTGTCCCTACCACAGGTTGTTAAATCATGGCAGATTTCTCTTTACAGAAAAATGTGATATCAAACTTTCCTCTTTCTGGAACCAATTTTTCTGTTTTTTGTTGTATTGAGACACTCATTAATAAAACACATCCAGTGCAAGAAGCTGTGCAATAATCTATTACCACAACAAAATACTGGCACGGTTGAAGTCATAATTTAAAGTCTGCTTGACACAGTTCATTGAGTTGTCTTTTATGTGGGGTGATACTGTCACATGGTACCCTTGCAGCAAAGTAGCTTGCAACACCTCCACTGTATATAAAATAGCAACACATACTTACAGAACAGTTAATTTCCACACATCCCAGCAACTTCATATGTCATGGATATGTGAATTTGTCAACTGCTGCCTTCTTTTAATGTGTGTAATGAACCAATGTGGCCTATTTGTACCATCAACATTCATCTTGACAGAGGATAACACTTTAGAAATAATTCTCTGTGTGGAATTCCTGTGACAAGAATGATGATATGGACATTCGCGTACACCAGTTGTAGGGCTTCAGATTCTGTGGAACTGTATTATATCTACATGCTGCTAATGCTAGTTTATAGGGCTGTCAGTATAAGTAAGACAGAGATTGGTAAAGGATATGGCCATTATACGTGACCACACATTTAACAAGCCCAGCAATCAAATTCAAATGTGGTAAACTGTTACATGAAGTGATTCATACTTCATTAGTATAGTCCCTAGATGAGTCAAGAACTGAAGTGTATCAGCAGTCATATGCAAAATATGTCTCTTTAACAACTATAGTACCCACAAAGAAAACTGACATCAGTACTGGCTTAACCACTACAGAGTTATATGTGAGTGCCGCAACCTCAGAACTGTGTCACAACACCAGAAATTTGTTCTTAGAACTGATGAGCATCCTGAGATAAAAATAAAAAATGCCATGAGAATTCTACCTTCTGCTCACAGTTCACCAAAAATGAGGAGGCAGTAAATAAAGTTGACCAAGAATTTTGTCTTTCACAGATTACCAAAAGAGAGAGAAAAAGGGGGAAAGGTGGGGGGTGGGGTTGGTCTCTTACTTGGCTTGCACCACACAATATACTCCACCTTTAACTTGTTGCATGAATGTCAAACTGACATATATTGGAGATAAGTAACTGTGGGATAGAAAACTAACTGAAATCACTCAACAGAGGAAAGGCTACTGGACCTGATGGGATACAAACATGATTCTACATACAATATGTGATAGCATATGCTCCTCATCTAACGACAATGTACCTTAGATCTCTGGAGGAGTGAAACTTTCTTGATGATTGGGAAAAAGCACAGGCCATTCCCGTTTTCAAGAAGGATTGTCAAGCAGACACACACAACAATGGGCCTCTATCTCTGATGTCAGTCTGTTGTAGAATTTTGAACTATGTTTTATGCTTGCTTATTATGACGTTTCCGGTGACCAAAAATTCCTCTGTGGGAATCAATATAAGTTACAAAAACAACTATCATGTGAAACCCAGCTCACTCTGTTCATCCATGAGACCAAGAAAGCTACAGTAGATACAGTCACCCAGATAAAAGCAGTGTTCCTCACCTACCAGAAGGTGTTCAGTACAGTTCTGTACTGTCACCTAATGGACAAAATACAAGCGTACAGAATATCAGACCAGCTGTTGCAGTGAAGAGTTTCTAGCAAACAGAACACTGCATGCCATTCTCAATGGAGAATAGTATTCAGACATAAATATAACTTCTGGCATACCCCTAGAGAATGTTATAGGACCATTACTTTGCACAGTATATATAAACGACCTAGAAGATAACATCGGAAGTTCCATGAGGCTTTTCATGGATTATGCTTTTGTATAGAGAGAAGTCTCAACATTAGAAAAATGGAACAAAAGTCTGGAAAATCTGTGAGGATCAATATTTGATGCAGGGAGTGGCAATTGACACTCAACATAAATAAATGTTAACATATTGCATTTACATAGAAAGACCCATTATTGTGTGATTAAAAGACTGTAGAACAATCACTGGAAGTAGTTACTTTCATAAAATGTCTAGGAGTATGCGTATGGATCAACCACATAACATTAATTGCGGGTAATGAGATTCCCGACTGACATTATTGGGAACAATCGTCAGGAAATGTAGTCTATCAACAAAGGAGGTAGCTTACAAATCCCTCATTCATCCAATATTTGAATATTGCATGACAATCTGGGATCCATACCAGACAGGATTGATAGAGGCAATAGTCAAGGTCTACTGAAGAGCAGAACACTTCATTACAGGTTCATTTACTAAGCATGACACTGAAAAAGAGTTGTTCTGCGTCTCATAGTGATTTGCTGTTAAAATCCCAAAAAGATTCAACATATATTGCTTCCACCTATGCACATGGTGTGATCAAAAAGTAACAGGAATTTTTTTATTTTGCAGTCTTTCATATGTATATGACATTTGTCCATCCTCGAAGGATGATGGTGTAGCAAGCTTAGTTCTGGGTCTGCAATGTCTGCTGTGGCTGAAATGTCCCACTCATGTATGGCAGTCCCTACTTTAGTTTGGGCATGTGAAATGTGAGGGCTTTGAGTGGAAGCCATTTCTCTTTTAGTCTTTTCCTCTTCCTGATTTGTTCTTGTATACGTTCCCCTTCTGCAAGCTTGACACCATTTTGTACGGTCACCACTTCACAAGATCATCAACAGTATTTTCGCAGCAACTTGGATTAATACTGGCCTTGGTCAGGTCTCTCTTGCAGACATCCTTGAAGTGAAAGAATGGTCTTTTGACTGGCCTCACACCCTCCTGAAGTTCTCCTTACAACAGTTTTTTTGGTACTCAGTAAGCCATCTTAGACTTCTGTGGCTTAAGAGTGCATGAATGCTGGTTGTGCTTGTGAGCTGTATGATTTTGTATGATCTCCAGGAGATTTGAAGTATCCTCCAGAGACAGTGGAGGTGAAAGCTGTTCAGTCAAGGTTTGTGCTTAGCAAGAGTTGTCTGTGTCTCACAACTATAGAGAAGGGTGCTGATAACAAAAGCACTGTATACGTGTAATTTAGTTTTTATTGTGTGCAGTCCATTGTTTTGTACTCTCTTTTTCAATCTAGCCCTGATCGATGATGTTTGTGCGATTGTGTTTGTAATCTCAGTGTCCACAGACAAGTTGCTATGTATTATAGATCCCATGTAGGTGACATCATCAACAACCTCGAGAGAATTGCTGTCAACAATGATAGATGAAAGGTTGAGTTTTCCTACACCGTGATCATAGTCTTTTCGATGCTGATGATAAGACCAAATTTTTCACATGCGTGTGATAATTTTTTAATTAGATACTGCAGCACATCTTCTGTATTTGCTACCAGAGTCACATAGTCTGCATATAACAACTCATGAATAATAACTGTATGTACTTAAGTCTTGGCCTTGAGGCAGGCAGTGTTGAAAAGGTTTCCATCGTATCTAGTATGTAAATACCAGGGGTACCCAAGAAGAAGAAGAAGAAGAAGAAGAAGAAGGAAAAAAAGGAATAATATTGCAGTGGATGGAGCTTGTGTATTACGCATTTCTGCCGCTAGGCATGTATTGTGCAACTCGTTGCCAGTTCAGTGCCACCTTTGTTATCGACCTGGCTTGTTCTGTTCATCTGCAGAGATTGTTTTTACTAGTGCTGGTTGTTGTTGTTGTTTTTTATGGCAAGTTTAAGTGAACAGTGTGTGCAGCTGTGAAATTTTGTATTCTACTCAGTAAAAATGTTGCTGAAATTGTTTTAATGTTGAAAACAGCTTACCAAGATGAGACTATGGGAAAAACTCAGTGTAAAAGTGGTTTGCTTGATTTAAAAATGGTGACATGTAGATTGATGACAAACCTCATTCCGGATGTCCATTAACTGCCCAAATCAACGAAAATATTTATTCATAGTTTGTTCCCTCAGGACAGACCATCAACCAAACCTTTTATTTGGAAGTTTTAAGAAGATGACACAACAGTGTTTGTCAAGAAAGACCCAATTTGTGGCATACAGAAGACGGGTTCCGCCACCACGACAACACACCTGCACACACAGCCATCTCTGTTAAGGCAATTTTTGGCTAAAGTGGCATGATTCTGCTGCTCCACCCACCTTACTCACCTGACATGACACTGTGACTTTTTCTTATTTACACACATGAAAAGGGGCATTAAAGTACACCGATTTGACAACATTGAAGACATCAAGAAGAAAATGAGAGAGGAGCTGTCAGCCATTTCTAAACATGACTACAAAAAATTTGTCTATCAGTGGAAACACTGGTGGGACAAACGTATTTGTTGTAATGGAGAGTACTTTAAGGAGATATGGTTGTTTTGTAAACTGTTTGATACATATTATACAGCTTTTGTTTTGGTACCCCCTCGTACACTCCCTCCCCACAGTCTCAAAGACAAATCTCAGCAGAAGGGAAAAGAAGACTCAAAATAGAGTATGTGCCAACATACACACCTGCTTCACACCACTATTAATGGGAATGTTCCAATGATGTATCGTTGAAGCAGATTGTAGCGTGTGCTTTCTTATGGAAAGAGACTGTTATTTGTAGTAGTTTAGGTGGACATCCAATTGTCTGCAGGACCTTGAAGAGCACATTTTCAGCTCAGTAAATCAAATACTTTAACAAGATCAATAAAAGCAATATAAAGTTGCCTCTGCTGCTCACAGCACTTCTCTTGTAGGTGTCATAGAGAGAAGATCATATCCATGGTTGATCAGCCAGTTCTGAAGCTGCATTGAGATTGAGTAGATTCTGGAAGCTAGGATTTATAATTGCATTAGGATGATTGTTGCATATGCCTTCCCAGCTACACTTAGCATTGAAATGTCTTGGTTATTGTTGCAGTCATTTCTGTCCATTTCCTGTTTACACATAGTAACAATCTTCAAACTCCGCATATTCAGAGGAATGCAACCTTCTTCCTAGCTGGTTGTGAGAAGTAACTGTAGGCATTTGAGAAGGACAGCCAGACTTCATAACCTCTGCAGGGATCCCATCTTCACCTGGAGCCTTTGCATTAGCAAGAGAGCCTATTGCTTTACTGAGTTCTTCCATAGTAGGCATTGCATCTAGCTCTTCCATAACCGGCATTTGTTTGATGGTGTCTTGTGGATTCCTGCTAACTTCATTCTCAGCTGCATACAATGCAAGACAGTATTCAAACCAGCATTCCATTTGCTTACCTTTATTAGTAATGACTTTGCCTGTCTTGTAATTCAGAGGAGCTGTTTTCTAACAGTTGTACCAATTGCTTTCGCCCTCAGGGTCTCATCATTCATTTCTGAGTATGGGCTTTGTGACCCAAGGGACTGGTAAGTGCTGTCAGTCTTCTGTCACCATAAGTTCTGAGCATGCTTCAGCGACCACCATGCAGTGCGGCAGTGGAAAGTTGTGTTATTTAGAGAACGGGTATCTTGGCTTGACTGCCTGGATTGTGAAGTTGGAATAAACCTCTATAAAAAGTAAACCTCAGTCTCAGGGTGTGCTGGGTACTGATGAGATACATGGCTGTTGAGGTGGAATGGTCGTCAGCAGGCAACCTATGGGGAACCTGCCACAATTCAGTTGTTTGAGGCTTACTCAGGCATGTGAGGCTCCATCTGAGTGGACCCTTATTTCCCCAGCTGTTCGTGGGACCAAGATGGAGCCCTTGAAATCTTCTTCTTCTCCTACCAGCAGGAATGGTGTACTGCCTGAGAGTACCCACACCCAATTCTCCTAACGAATGAGAGAGGCTAGCCCTCCTGATGATCAGAATCAGCTGAACTATAGTAACAGGGCTCAAGGAGTCATAAATCAAAATGTGTTTTTGGTGATTATGAGGAAGGAGGGGGTGTTTGAAAAAGTGTCCCACTTCCATATCCATAAAGCCTTGGAAGGACTTGCTGGTAGCCAGAAGTCTGTAAAGCAGCTGAGGAATGACTGGTTGAGACTAACAGGGCAAAGCATGTGGGGAACTACTTAGGAATTGTGGAAAATTCAGTAATATAATGTAACTGTTGAATTGCATAACTCCCTTAATTCCAGCAAGGGTGTGGTCACATGCTGTGACATTATGAACATTGACATTGCCAAACTTAAACGGGAATGGGCATCATGGGGGATAGTGGACAAAGGACAAAGGATGCATAGCAATAATGGAGAAACTGGGAGACCTTCAATTGTCCAATGCTGCCTGAAAACAACATGCCAGATTTTGTATGACTTAGGGTTAGGCCATATGTACCTAACCCTATGTGGTGCTACAAATTCCAGAATTTTGGTCACACAATGATGAGTTGTGGGGATGAAGCGACCTGTGGGAAATGAGGAAAGCCAGCCCATAAAGCTGGGACTGACTGCCCAGTTCAAGCAGTTGGTGTTAATTGCTCTGGGAGCCACTCAGTCTGGAGCCGAGACTGCCTGTTTTTGCAGAGGAATGAAAAATTCAGGAACTAAAAGTCACCAAGTGGATCCCCTATGCGGAAGCCAAAAAGGAATATAAGGTGATGAACCTCCGGTCTTTACCACTTCTTATACTTCTATGGCACAGAAACATGTTCCTAAGGTCAACACTTTGATGCAGATGACATCTAGTGTACAGGTATCCACCACCAGCACCTGTTCTTGCATATGTGCATCTCCAGGCAAAGCAGTCCAAGTAGCTGCCACATAAAAGATCAGCAACAGTTCCGCAGTGAATGTCAAGAAGGCACACGACAAGCTGAGTGCTTCTCAATGCCCCCTTCCCCCCTGATCCTCGAAGGAACAGGGCACAGGGAAAGGATCACAACGTTCAAATCAAAAGTTGTCCCGAAAGCTGTCAGACATCATTATTTCATGTCCGACTGATGAGGAGGACATCAAGGAGTTAGATGCCTCGGATCCAGGCAGCCCCTCCCCTCCCCCTCTCTCTACATGTGTTTCACCTTTGCGGTGTGAAGATAGGGGTAAATTATAACCACACCAGTGAAATGGCTCCCATACTACAGTGGAATTTGCAGGGGTTGAGGACACATGTGGAGGAAGTCTGTCTATCATCTCAGGGTAGACCACTGTGACTGTGTCTCTAGATGGACTAATTTCAATCAATTGTACACCCCTGAGCTACGACGCTATGTGCTTCACAGAAAGGGCGACCTGAGTGTAAGAGAGCTAGAGGAGGTGTATGTATTTTCATTACTACCGACTACCACTCCTCGCTGCCTCACACCTTTAGAACAAATTTACAAGCAATTGCCATATCAGTGCACATACATTATCTGTCAACAATATTTTCCGTTTACCCACATGATGTGCTCTACAAAGAGGCCCTAACTGACCTTATTACACAGCTCCCCTGCCCCTTCATCCTCTGTGGTGCTCTGGGGCTTTGCAAGTACCTGCCCCAGGGGTAGGACAATTGAGAGGCTTCTAGTGTCATCATGTACAGCACTGCAAACTGGGTCGTTCTCTGCCATCAGTCTCTCACTTTGCTCTCCCAGCTCTTGCTCACACTGCTCAGTGGGAAGTGGTCAATGATTTGCATGGAAATGATCACTTCCTGATCTGGATTCACCTGCCAGATGAAGTGAAGCCTGAAAGGAAACTGCTGCGATGCGTATTCAGTAGAGCAGACTGGACACTTTATATTGCCAGCTGGCCTAGTTTGAACATCGTGCCAATGCCGAGGTGTGGGTGGGTCATATTACCAAAATTCACAGCTGAAGCATCCATTCCACAGTCCACGGGACATCTGAAGAGGCAGTGTGTCCCTTGGTGGAGACAAATGCTACTCTGCAGTGAGGACTACATGTGTAACTCAGTGTAGTTTCAACTGTCAGTCAACTGCAGAGAATCTTACAGTCTTTCAGATGGCGATGGGAAAGTGCCACTGGATCATTTGGGAGAGCAAGAAGTAGTCATGGAAGCAGTTCCTGAGCACCATTAATCATTCTATGAAGAGTTCAGTTGTATTGGAGACAGTCAGAAGAATTTCTGGGAGATGAGGGAGGTGCCCCATGGCTGCTGTAACGGGTAACAGCATTCTCCAGACCAATCCGGTCCAGATTATGCAATCACCAGCCAGGATCCAGGTTTCCAGCGCCATAGAGCAGTTGCTGAGAGGAGCAGTTTGGACTTTTGGTCCACCTCTGATGGAGATTACAACTGCCCATTTTCCATGTGGGAGCTGGATTCTGCATTGTTGGCATTCGTGACACATCCTCCGGTCACAACAGAATCCATTACAGTATGCTGCGGCACCTCACAAGGCAAAATAAAGATATCCTCCTTGTACTTTTTAATGCCATTTGAACATCAGGTCACTTTCCTGACTCGTGACGTGTGGTAATTTTAATTCCTCTATTAAAACCTGGGAAAGACTATAGATGCCCAAGTAGTTATTGTAATGTTGCTCTCACTAGCTGCATGGGAGAGACCTTGGAGTGGATGTTCAACTGCTGCCTTGTCTGGATCTTAGACTCCAGGCAACTGCTTAGTCACTATCAGTGTGGTTTCAGGTGGTATCATTCCACCTTTGGTAACCTGATTCTCCTGGAAGTGGCTATACAACAGGCTTTCATGCACTGGTATCACCTTCTAGGTATATTTTTTGACATCAAGAAGACCTACTTGGAAGTATCTTATCCTTGAGCAGCTTCATGATGATATATTTTTTTTTTAAGTACTTCCGTTTGTGTTCAGTCCTTTCTCTCCCCATAATATTTTTGCTACTCAGTCGGTGATGTCGTGTCTGAGTACTTTGAGCAGGAGAATCGTGCCCCTCAAGGTAGTGTTATAAGTGTGACTGTCTTTGCCATAGCTACACTATGTGATCAAAAATATCTGGACACCTGGCTGAAAATGACTTACAAGTTCGTGGTACCCTACATCGATAATGCTGGAATTCAATATGGTGTTGGCCCACCCATAGCCTTGATTGACAGCTTCCACTCTCGCAGGCATACATTCAGTCAGGTGCTGGAAGGTTTCTTGCAGAATGGCAGTCCATTCGTCATGGAGTGCTGCACTGAGAAGAAGTATCGATGTAGGTTGGTGAAGGCTGGCACGAAGTCGGCATTCCAAAACATCCTAGAAGTGTTCTATAGGATTCAGGTCAGGACTCTGTGCAGGCCAGTCCATTACTGGGATGTTATAGTCATATAGCCACTCCGCCACAGTTCATGCATTATGAACAGTTGCTCGATCGTGTTGAAAGATGCAGTCACCATCCCTGAATTGCTCTTCAGCAGTGGGAAGCAAGAAGATGCTTAAAACATCAATGTAGGCTTGTGCTGTGATAGTGCCATGCAAAACAACTAGGGGTGCAAGCCCCCTCCATGAAAAACACGACCACACCGTAACACCACTGCCTCCGAATTCTACTGTTGGCAGCAAAATGCACTTAATATGAAAAAGTATGTTTTCTGGGGGTGTCCAGATACTTTTGATCACATTGTGTATTAACAGTATTATGTCTACATGGTTGCCACATCTTAAGAACCTGAAAAAATGGTCCCTTAAGGCTCTAAGTATTTTAAAATGCCTTAGCCAGAGTATATAGGGAGCAGACAGAACTTGTCTGCTTCGGTTTTATGGCATATTTGTGTGATCTCACTTAGATTATGGGTGCATGGTGTATGGGTCTGCGAGACATTCTTATGTAAAGATGTTGGACAGGCACCATGGGGGGAATTGGTTTGCCATTGGGGCATTCCGAACAAGCCCCATACCAAACCTCTGTGCAGAGGCTGGTGAACTGCCACTTCACATCAGGCTATGGCTACTTATGGTGCACCAGGAATATATAACTCTGTTCACACCATACACACTTGTATCCATACCGTTGCTCAGCCTCCAATGGAAAAGCTTTTTCATAACCAGCAACAGGCAACGAGTTGCTATGGGATTCGTGCACAGGATTGCCTTTTAGAGATGAGTGTGCTTGGTCTTAATATTTTACATCGCCATTGGAGCAGACTTCCACCTTGGCTCGTCTGTAGGCCCAGACTTATTTTAGACTTGACCAATTTTAAGAAAGATAGTATGTCAGATTTTACATTTCAATCTCTTTTTTTTTTTTTTTTTTACACTTTAGATATTCATCACAGTTTCACAGTAGTGTACACTGATGGCTTCAAACAAAAATATTCCCTTGGCTGCTCAGTCGTATTCCCCGACCATGTCACAGGGTTTGCTTTTGTGATAAGTATACCATTTTCTCAGTGAGGCTCTGTGTGAAGGCACTGGAGCAGATATGACATATTCAGGCAAATGGTTTATCATCTGCTCTGATTCCCTTATTGCCTTACAATCATTACAGGGTCTGTACCCAGTTGGGAAGTTGGCCCAGCTGATATATGACCAACTATAGTTGCTCCAGTGGCAGGGATGGCAGGTGTCATTCTGCTGGGTGCCAAGGCATATAGGGATATGGAGAAATGAACAGGACGATTGGGCTACCAAGGAGGCCTGCAGTGGACAGGATGTGACACAGTGTCCTATTCCCTTGCAGGCTGTTGTTTCTGCGCTATATAGGAAATTCATGTAGGTGTGGGGTGAAGAATGGCTGGTGGCGACAGATAATAATTTGCGGTTGGTGAAGTCAACTACATTCCTCTTGCTGGTTACTCGGGTGGGACGAAGTGACACTCACACATCTTTGAATTGGGCACTGCCTTCTTTCACATGGCTTCTTACTATGGTGAGAGGATCCCCGGTTTTGTGATGCGGAAATCTCGATACATCTCATTTTAACAGAGTGCATATTATACCATGATGGAAGGGCTGCAGTAAATATGTAAATATCGATGTGGATCTGCTCACTATTTTAACTGATGAGACGGGTGTAACTAAAGTTTTAAAGTTTTGTGATGTGTTAGGACTCTGGCCTAAGCTTTTAGGCTGGAGATTTTAGTGTGCTGCAGAGTGGCTGGCTCCTCTTTTTGTATTCTTGCAGTCAGTCAGCCATGTCCATCTGCTATATTGTTTTAATTCCCTGTACCAATTTCTTCCTGTTTGTTAGTGTTTTAATATTGGAATGATACTTCATTTTGTGCTTCCATGTGGGTACATACATAGTTTTCCACATTGTGTTCCTTTCAGTTTCCCTGCTGTTTTAAACTTCTATTTGGATTCCTCTTCTGACACTCATCTCAAACTGTTTTCGCACAGATGCTGAAGACCTTGCTGTTGTGCACCTATTCTAAAATATCCACCACCACCACCACCACCACCACCACCACCACCACCACCAATTGCTTTCTCAATTCTATCATATGTTGCCTTAGTGTCCCCAGAATTGGTTGCTTTCTGTATACCTGCACGTAAATTCAGACATTAGTTATTTGCACATCTCGTGGATGTTTGCTTTGCACCATTCTTTGCATCTAGCAAGTCTTCCTGAGATCTTCCATTTGGATTTCTTTTGTAAGGAAGCAAGGCTTTCCATTTAGCCTCAATACTGGCTCCATCTCTTCCAAAGTTTGCTCATACCAGTCCTTGTTTCTATCTTCTTTTATTCCATAGGCCAATACTGCTGAGTTGTAGATGACACCAGACAGCTGTAGCCATTTGTTATCAATATTCCTTTCTGCTTCTCTGTTTCCTAGGAAAGCACTTTCAAAATTGCTGAGAAATTCTGGTTTCCATTGTGAGTCATGAACATGACAAGGGTTTTTCTGTGATGACCTCGTGGTTTGGTTTGGTGGTATTTTGCAGGGGTGAGCTTCATTGTGCATGCCTCCAGAGCATGGTCAATGTGTCAGTCAGCACCATGATACCTTCTTGTCAGTAGGACATTTTTGAGGTCTGAATGCCTAGCTATGACAAAATCATGTTGATGTCACTGATGAGAGCAGGGATGTCTCTGGGACACCTTGTGTCAATCCTTAAGTTGAAATTATGTGTTTGTAATGCACAGTCTATAAAAGGAGCAGACTTCCAGCAGTCTCCTGCCACTTTCATCCATTTTTCCTACTCCGTGGTGACCCAGGAAAGTCAGTCACATGTTGCTATCTGATACAACTCAAGTATTGAAGTCCCTTAGAATATGTAGTGACTCGGATCCAGATACTTTGGATATTCTGTCACTGAGTAAATCATAAAACAGACCCTTCTCTTCCATGCTGGAAGATAAAGTGTGAATATACACATTTAGGATTACAGTGCCACTTGAAGAGCACATTGTAAAATAAGAATCCACTCTGTTCCACCAGATGATGACACTGTACAGTTCAAGAAGGTGTTTTTAACTGCAAATTATATGCCGGGAAATTTTGGCTTGTCTTCAGACCACCCCTGTCAGAGGAATATGTAGTTTGCCTCTCTGGTAGAGCCTGTGTCTGGAAACCACGTCTCCTGCAGTCACACAATGCCCTGTCAGAGGAATATGTAGTTTGCCTCTCTGGTAGAGCATGTGTCTGGAAACCATGTCTCCTGCAGTCACACAATGCCCAAATTCAAGCAATGGAGCTCTCTGTCAATTATAGCAGTCTTACAAATTAAATCAACCAATTAGGTATTGTCAATGTACTTTGGACACATGGCCTAACAGTCCAGGTGGCAGTAGGAAATAATTTATTTATTTGATTTATTTATTTTGTTTTTAGGTGTACTATATCAACTTACTTGCTGAAGATTACTTCTAAGTTCCACACACCCTCTGAAGAAGGTAGGTAGTGGCAGGGCGGCATCTTATTGGCTTCGACCGCCCAGCTTGAGGCAGGTGGTAACTGTCCAATGAGATGCAATGGTCTCTCCCACTGTCGAAAGTGGCCCCTGGTGCTTGAGTCTTAAGGCCAATCAGATGGAGCTTATAACTGGTAACTGCCTCTTCCTGTCTCGTGCTGATGTCCTTGGTCTTTCCTGAGGCATCTTCTCCAGAATGCTACATGCCTGAGCAATAAATACAAAGATACATAAGTCACTTAATCATCAATGTCTCCCTCTCAGCCTAAATGATAGTGCCCAATGGAAAGGCAAGCCAGTACATTTGGTATCAATTCGGTTGCAGAAGCTGCTGGGAGGGGATGTAGTATGCATTCCAGCCACCCTTGGAGCCTCACTCCTGATTTTCTTTCAGGGTTTTCTCCCTTAGCCTTCATCCCTCTTGAGACTAAACACAAAGCAATGGTGCAAAAGTTAATTAGAGGAAGGAATGGTAACTGAGGGAAGAGTAGGGAACAGGACATGTAGGGTATAAGATGGGTCATTGTGATTCCTCTGCTGGGACCTGCCCAGCTAGGTTAGACCTGTCAGTAGCCACACTACTACAATCTAACTCTCAGTTTCCTCAGAGCACACAAGCTCTCCCACCTACACGGACAGTGATACGATAAGAAAGTGCTTCTTGATAGGGGGCTTCATACATCTAGTTCTTAATTGTTTCATTTTGTTGGCACGTAAGTTCCTGATGTATTTTTGCATCTTCAGCTTTTTAATATTTAGTTTAGTGTTGACAATTGAAAATGTTACACATGTTGTGGAGTGCTCAGCAAATTGTTACTTATGAAAAAGATGGATCAAATAATTTGCTTTAAATTTTGCTTGAAAAATGGAATAAAGTGCAGCACTGCATACACAAAATGTTGACTGTGGTGTTTGGTGACTCTACTATGAGTAAAACAAGAGTTCACAAGTGGTATAAATGTTTCAAAGACGGTCGAGAAGACGTTGAAGATGATGGTCACCCTGGACACCCGAGCACATCAGTTACTGACAACATGTGGAAAAAGTGAAGAAAATCACTCTGGAAGATAACTGAATCACCATCAGAGAGTAAGAGAGGTTGCTGATGATGTCAGCAAATCCTTTTTCCCATTCCAAGCAATTTTTATGGATGAAAAAATTTTATGGGTGTTGTGGGCATGAAGCATCTAGCAGAAAAGTTTGTTCCAAAATCGTTGAATTGCAGCCAAAAATGATGTCACATAGTCATTGCTCAAGAATTACTAAATGAAGTCAACAATGATCCACAACTTCTGCGGAAGGTTACAACAGGCAACAAAACATGGATATACAGATATGACATCAAAACCTAGGTCCATTTGCCCCATTGTACACTACACTATGTGATCAAAAGTATCCGGACACC
Organism: Schistocerca nitens; assembly: GCF_023898315.1. Classification (NCBI taxonomy): domain Eukaryota; kingdom Metazoa; phylum Arthropoda; class Insecta; order Orthoptera; family Acrididae; genus Schistocerca; species Schistocerca nitens. Next base: position 296,117,135 of record NC_064620.1, read on the forward strand.
CCCAAAAAACATACGTTTTTCATATTAGATGCATTGTGCTGCCATCTACTGCCAGGTACTCCACATCAGCAACCTCATTAGTCATTAGACATCGTGAGAGAGCAGAGTGGAGTGCTCTGCAGAACTCACAGACTTCAAATATAGTCAGGTGATTGGGTGTCACTTGTGTCATACGTCTGTACACGAGATTTCCACATTCCTAAACATCTCTAGGTTCACTGTTTCTGATGTGATAGTGAAGTGGAAATGTGAAGGGACATGTACAGCACAAAAGTGTACAGGCCAACTTTGTCTGTTGACTGACAGAGACCGCCAACAATTGAAGAGGGTTATAATGTATAATAGGCAGACATCTATCCAGACCATCACACAGGAATTCCAAACTGCATCAGGATCCACTGCAAGTACTATGACAGTTAGGCGGATGGTGAGAAAACTGGGATTTCATGGTTGAGTAACTGCTCATAAGCCACACATCATGCTGGCAAATGCCAAACAACACCTCACTTCCTGTAAGGAGCATAATCATCAGACGATTGAACCATGGTAAAAAGTTGTGTGGAGTGACAAATCACGGTACACAATGTGGCGATCCGATGGCAGAGTGACGGTATGGCGAATGCCCGGTGAATGTCATCTGTCAGCATGTGTAGTGCCAACAGTAAAATTCGGAGACAGTGGTACTATAGTGTGGTCATGTTTTTCATGGAGGGTGGGGTTTGCACCTCTTGTTGTTTTGTGTGGCACTATCACAGCAAAGGCCTACATTGATGTTTGAAGCACCTTCTTGCTTCCCACTGTTGAAAAACAATTTGGGGATGGCAGTTGCATCTTTCAACATGACTGAGCAACTGTTCATAATGCACAGACTATGGCAGAGTGGTTACATGACAATAACATCCCTGTATTGGACTGGCCTGCATAGAGTCCTGACGTGAATCCTATAGAACACTCTGGGATGTTTTGGAGCGTAGACTTCGTGCCAGGCCTCACCAACCAACATCAATACCTCTCCTTAGTGTAGTACTCCGTGAAGAATGGGCTGCCATTCCCCAAGAAACCTTCCACCACCTGATTGAACGTTTGCCTGCGAAAGTGGAAGCCATCATGAAGGCTATGGGTGGGCATTAACGATGGAGGGCGTCACAAACTTGTAAGTAATTTTCAGCTAGGTGTCTGGATACTTCTGATGATATAGTGTACCTGAAGAGCCAAAACCAAAAAAAAATTCAATAAGTTTGATCACATATAAAGGTTCTTTTTGCTACCTGCCAGCACTTTCATTTGGTAAGTCACATCATCTTTGTTTTTTTGTATATATATATATATATATATATATATATATATATATATATATATATATATATATATATATATAACAGAGGGAAACATTCCACGTGGAAAAAATATATCTAAAAAGAAAGATGATGAGACTTACCAAACAAAAGCGCTGGCAGGTCGATAGACACACAAACAAACACAAATATACACACAAAATTCAAGCTTTCGCAACAAACTGTTGCCTCATCAGGAAAGAGGGAAGGAGAGGGAAAGACGAAAGGATGTGGGTTTTAAGGGAGAGGGTAAGGAGTCATTCCAATCCCGGGAGCGGAAAGACTTACCTTAGGGGGAAAAAAGGACAGGTATACACTCGCACACACACACATATCCATCCACACATACAGACACAAGCAGACATATTTAAAGATATATATATATATATATATATATATATATATATATATATATATATATATATATATATATATATATATAATCAAAGATGAGGTGACTTACCGAACGAAGGCGCTGGCAGGTCGATAGACACACAAACAAACACAAACATACACACAAAATTCTGGCTTTCGCAACCAACGGTTGCCTCATCAGGAAAGAGGGAAGGAGAGGGAAAGATGGAAAGGATGTGGGTTTTAAGGGAGAGGGTAAGGAGTCATTCCAATCCCTGGAGCGGAAAGACTTACCTTAAGGGGAAAAAAGGACAGGTATACACTCGCACACACACACATATCCATCCACACATACAGACACATCCTTTCCATCTTTCCCTCTCCTTCCCTCTTTCCTGATGAGGCAACCGTTGGTTGCGAAAGCAAGAATTTTGTGTGTATGTTTGTGTTTGTTTGTGTGTCTATCGACCTGCCAGCGCCTTCGTTCGGTAAGTCACCTCATCTTTGTTTTTATATATAATTTTTCCCACGTGGAATGTTTCCCTAAAAAGGACAGGTATACACTCGCACACACACACATATCCATCCACACATATACAGACACATGTCTGCTAGTGTCTGTATATGTGTGGATGGATATGTCTGCTTGTGTCTGTATATGTATGAATGGATATGTGTGTGTGTGCGAGTGTATACCCGGCCTTTTTTCCCCCTAAGGTAAGTCTTTCCGCTCCCGGGATTGGAATGACTCCTTACCCTCTCCCTTAAAACCCACATCCTTTCGTCTTTCCCTCTCCTTCCCTCTTTCCTGATGAGGCAACAGTTTGTTGCGAAAGCTTGAATTTCGTGTGTATGTTTGTGTTTGTTTGTGTGTCTGTCGACCTGCCTGCACTTTCATTTGGTAAGTCACATCATCTTGGTTTTTAGATATATTTTTCCTACGTGGAATGTTTCCCTCTATTATATATATATATATATTATGTACCATTTGCATAAAGCAATCCTAAGAAAACAACCAGAATTGTGGCGAAACTACTTGTGGAAATTCCATCACAATAATGTTCCCACTTATACGTCAGCACTTCTTCATGATTTTTTGGGAAAAAAAAATTAATTAATTAAAAAAAATAATAATTATTATTATGTCACCTCAGCCATCGTATTTGCCAGACGTGGCCCCCTGAGATTTCTTTCTGTTCCCAGTGTTGAAGAGAACCATGAAAGGATGTTGTTTCGCCACCATTGATAAGATAAAAAAAAAATTGTTGAAGGACCTGAACACCATAGCAAAAAATGAGATCCACAATTTCTTCCAAGATTGGAATAAGCACTGGCACAACTGTGTTATATCTGAGGGGAATTACTTTGAAGGGAAAGTTGATGTTGATGAATAAATAAGTGTGTTCAGGAGAAACAAAAATTCCCATTGCTTTTCGATTACGTCTCGTATATCGCTCAAAAAACCCATGAAGATGAGATTAGAGAGATTGAAGCTCACACTGAGGCTTATCAGCAACCATTCTTCCCACAGACCATTCACATCTGGAAGATAAAAAGGGGGAAGTGACAGTGGTCCACAAAGTACCCTCTGACATACACCGCTTGTGGAGTATAGATGTAGTAAATATAGATAAACTGCATTGCCAACAACTACAGGTAAGATACAAGGCATTCTGCTGTGCTAATTTTAATACAATTTGAATTGTCTTCAGAAATAGTGTTATCAAAGACACTGACAAACAAGTGTGAAATATATGCAGAGAGAGAGAGGGATTACAAAAATATTACAAAAAATCAACACCATCTGTTAGAAAAACCCTTCACCATATATATTCAGTGGGTGAATGACAGACAGATGTGTAGGCCAGGTGATTAGATGTGCCTGTGATTCTACAGTTGTGTCTGTTATTCTTAGAAGGCTTTCAGATTCCTTGCAACAAGTGAGTGGTATTGCTTTACAGAAATATGGCATGTGGAACTGGTTGAAAAAGTGATAGTACATTTGGTTTTAAAATTTCCTGATTGTTTTGGTTGCTGTTCACACTGGAGTGAAGATCACATGTATCCAATGGCATCGCAAACTATCACACACTTCGTATTTGTTCACTATGCCCTTCTCTAATACTGGCTAGCAGAATGCTGTGTGATGTGTGTGTGGTAGGCCTTGAATATAATGATGTACCACTCTTCTGTTATTGTTTGTGTTCTTTAATAATGAACAGCATATCTATATTAAGTCAGAATTTCTGTTACTTTTCTTGTATTCTAAATGTGTGAGATGTTTTGCAATCATGCACTGATTTCTTTCTGATTTTCTTTCTGTGTAATTACTTAGAAATGTGTATGGTAGAAGAAATTAGAAACGCATACGTTGTGTTAGCATTTATTTGAATTCAAATACTTTTTGAAATGAGACAGTACAAACTCTATTGCATGATTTAATGTTCGTGGTTTTCAGTAGCGTCATTGTCAACATAAGTACTACTGTAGTTTTTCTGTTGTCAGTAATTTTTACTTCTGTCAGTGTGTAGATTATTGTAAACCTATGAATGTGAATTGAAAAGTTTCTAGTCTAATTAACACAGATGGTCTGCAATTAACTCATTCATGAAACTTACCTGAACCCTCTTTATTTTGCTGGTGACATTGTACAGTACAGTACGTCTCTAAGCACATGGTGGAAGTACAATTAATCGAAAAACTTAATACAGAAAATTTAAAAGTAAGGCTGAAATCAAATGTAATAAGACTACATTAAAATATAATCAAAACACCAAAAATAAAATAGGATATATTAACCATGAATTCATACAACTAGTTGAATTTTTATATTTAGGGTATATCAGGGTAATGACTGCGTAGACAGCAAAAGAAACAAATAGAAGAGAAAAATATCTAGAAGCACATTTGCTAAACTAAATAATGGTACTTTCAAAACAAAGATTTCAATGTGTCAGTAAAGGAGACTTTATAGTCAGTACATGTTATCAGTTTTGATTTACGGCAATGAGACATGGACTTTTAATGCAAAAACAGTGAAAAAGTGAGGGTTTCTCAGTGAACAACAGCAGTGATAACAATGTATGGACAAGACACTTTCAAGGGTTATACAGAATTTAGATAACAAATTCTAGTGTCAATTACGAACTAATACAGTGAAACACTCTCTCTCTCTCTCTCTCTCTCACTCTCACTCTCGCTCTCGCTCTCACTCTCTCCCTCACTCACACACTCACACTCTGATACCACTCCTATCACACCACATTACTTCACATGTAATTTCAGTGATGCAGTTATTATTGTTCTTCACAAACCCTGTTGTAACAACTATCTGGATTCTTAGCTGCCTGAAACACTCAAAACAGAGGAAACAATGAAAATTCCTGGATGGCATTATAATTAAAATAATGGAAAGGCAACCAGTCACTTGTAGCTGACTGATTGGTGGTACATAGAAACATGCAGCCAAAAAAAAAAAAAAAAAAAAAAAAAAAAAAAAAAAAAAAAAAAAAAAAAAAAAAAAACAGTTTTCGCACTAGCTTTTGAGCTCTTGCTCTTTCTCTAGAAAGAGTACACATATTGACACACACAACGTCCCAAATGTACACACCCACAGCTGCAGCAGGACTGCCTGTTGAATATTGATTGATTATTGAGAGAAGTTACCTGGGTAGATGGCAGTGGAGAGAGGGTATGGAAAGATAGGTGAGGCAAGGACGTGGTAGTCGGATAGTGGGAAGCAAGCCTTTTGACAGGTCACTCAGCAGCTGCACAACAAGATGAAAGGAGTTCTTAGGGTAGAACATATGAAAGGTAAAAAGGTGAAGGGAGGGGAGAAAGAAAAGCAGTAGAAGGTAGAGAGAGGGAGAGTGTGCCCGCATTGGTTGGAGGTTGGAGTGGGATGGAGGGGAGAGGGAAGAGGGAAGGGTGGTAGGAGAAGACAGTACATGATCTGGGTGATGGAGGAGTGGTGCGGACAGGAGAGAGAATGTAAGAGATAAGGTGAGGCAGTGTGAAACAGGTTAGCAGAGGTTTAGGGCAGAAGGATTGTGAAACTCCAAAATATGCTAGAGAGACAATTCCCACCTGTATAGATCAGAGAAACTGGAAGGGACTATCCAAATGAGTTGCATAGTGAAACAGCTATTGAGGTCATTTTTGTAGTGATATGCGTGATCAGGAAGTGAACAGCCAAAATTGTATTTTACCACAGTTTTTCCACATAGGATGCTGCACAGTAATTGGGGCAGAGTTGATATATAAAATGACTGATTTGAAATGTGACCCTGCCTTTTATAGAGTAGGAAATGCATGCGACTGTACTGCAGCAGGAGGAGGTGATAGGTAGATGTATGGGACAAGTCTTGCACCTTACACCTTCCCCACATCCATCTCTCTAGGCATCTTCTCTTTATAATCAATAATCAACAATCTGTCTCAATGCAACTGCAGGTGTGTGCATTTGGATGTCTTTGTGGTTGTGTGTGTGAATTTCTGTACTGGTGCTAGAGAAAGAACAGGAGCCCAAAAGCTAGTGCGAATACTGTTTTCTGTTGCCTGTTTCTTTGCGCCACACAGCAGTCAGCTATAGCTGAGTGGTTGCGTTTCCTTTACTTTATGTGTGACTAATCCTATGAGACAGATTTGCTGGCTAATACTTCCAGGAAGCAAGAATTTTTAATACTGATGAGAGATAGACATAAATGTACAGAAATTTATCCTAGCTTTCAGAACTATTAATTCCTCTCTAAGGGCTGGTTCCTCAGAACTCAAGATGAGGGGGATCCCCTTGTTGGCGAATGAAATGAATTGTCTGTCCGGCAGTGGTTCCGTCTTACCTTCTCATCCCATTTGGTAAGTCTTCCATTACTCTCAGTTCTGGATGACTTTTCTGTAACTTTTCCCATTTCCTACATCTCGCCAGTCATTTTTCTTCATCTCTCTTCCTTTCCTTTCATCCCTTGTGCCAGAAGAAGGAGCCACTGGCTCAGAAAGCTTGTACATTTCTGTAACTTTTGTGTGTTTTTTCCTGCTGCTGCTTGGTGAGTAGCTTTTTTTGGCTATTATTATTATTATTATTATTATTATTACAGGCTTAATCAATACAAAGATTAATTAATAACAACATGTTGTATTCCTGTTATCCTCTGCCAAGCCTCTTTATCCAGAGCATCTTCCTTGTCGATGCTGCAGTGTTCCATTACTCCATTTATATGGTCTGTCCAAGAACATCATTGTCTTCTGCACTTAAGTGTGCTGGATGGTTTCCATTCATAAACCACCTTGGCCACCGATGATCTGGCATCCGTACCAGTTAATGATTTTCTTTCAATTCTATCTATCACTGTATCATTTGCCTTCATTCTTGCTCTTACTTCATCATTAGTTTTCCTTTCGATTCCTGATATTCTGGCACTCCTATGCAAATAATCCATTTCCATAATAATTAGTCTTCTTTTGAGATTTGCATTTAAGATCCATAGCTATGTTCCATAGCATAGCACTGATTCAACCATTATCTTACCTAATCTTTTCTTATTGCTGTTGAAAATATTCTTATCCCTTATATGCTTTTTTATCTATCCAGTAATATTATATTATCACCACTTTCTGTTTTACTTCACAAGTGAAGAGATTTATCTGAAAGCGTGTTATTTTGTAGTCAAGTTAGAAACTTTTCAATCCATCCTTACATATGTCTAGCAAAATTTAAAAATCTGCAAGTTAGTGTGGTTTTCATAGAATGTGTTTTCAGTTAGTATTTTAGTTGTGTTTAGTAAATTATTATTTTATTTGTTGCATGCAGCTAGAAAACTCACAGGTAAGAGTAGAAACATGAAGAATTCAGCATAAATGTATTAAATTGACAAGTGTTGTGTAGTTACCACTTTTTTCCATTCTTCTTGCACTCTTTCGCTTTGACTAACACTAGAGTGGTGTGAAAGTAAGAAGGTGACAGATCGAAGGAGAATCTTTACCCACCAGTACTTTCATACCACAAACCTCAGTGCTCATTTTCAGCACATTGACCTTGCATTCTTCAGGTTTACATATTTTTTGTCATTGTAACAACTGCAAACATTCTTCTTAAAAACACATTCTTGGCTCAATGATATCATTGCACTCTGTGTGTAATCTTCTTCTCTTGGTTATTTTAAGATAACTGAAGCTCACATTGTCTAATATTTTTAGCAATGGAAAGTCGTGGTAGGAATACCAACAATATTGTAAAAAGCCTAGATTGCTACTCACTATAGAAATGACTTGTTGAGCTGCAGACAGGCACAATGGAAATACTGTTACACATTTATCTTTTGGTCAGAGCCTTCATAAGAAAAGAAAAGAAAAAACACACACACACTCACAGAAGCAGGCATATTTCACACACATATGACCACTATCTCTGGCCGCTCTGGCAGAATACAGTGGTGTCACATCAAAGGCAAGCAGCAATCCAGAGTGGGACAAGGAAAGGGGAGGGACAGTATGGTATGGATGGGGGAAAAGGAGTCAGCACAGCCTGTCAGAGTGTGCAGGGACTAGATGTAGCCAGAAAAGGCTGCCAGGTGCAGCATCGTGGGGCTGTGGGAGAGGGAGGGAAGTGGGAGAAAAGGGAGGGCAAAGGAAGAGGGGGAGAGAAGGGGAAAATGGCTGGTGTATGCTTTGGCAGAGAGTGGCACACTATGAGGATGAGGGCATGTGAATTGGGAGGAGATGTAGGGCAGGGGTGGAAACTGTTGGGTAAAATGTTTGGGAACAGTAAGATACTGTGGATTGAGGCTGGAATAGTTTCAGGAGCAGAGAATGTGTCGTAAGGATACTTTCCATCTGCACAGTTCAGAAAAGCAGGTGGACACACCACAGTTTGGCGGTGGCTATTCATCCTGGTGGACAGCTGGTTGGTAATAATACCAATATAAAAAGTTCAGCAGTGATTGTAGAAGAGCTGGTATATGATATGGCTGCTTTTGCTGGTAGCCGAAGATCTATTGGGGAAGGATAAGCCTGTGACAGGACTGGAATAGGAAGTGCTGAGTGGCTGGATTGGGTACTGGTATATGATCGCTATGGCAAGGGGTTGGGACTGAGATTGCATAGCTATGGAGTAAAATGTTGTGGAGGTTGGGTGGGCCATGGGACACCAATTTAGGAGGGGTGGGATGGTTGTTGAATAGGATGTTCCTCATTTCAAATAATCAAAACTCCAACAAAGAATGTGGTTCAGTTATTCCAGCCCATGGTGATATTAGGTGACAAAGGGGGTGCTTCCTTGTACCTGGTTCTTGGGTGGGGTGGGGGGTGGGGGATGGAGGAGGGATATGGCACAGGAAATTTGCTTCTGGATTAGTTCTGAGGGGTCGTACTAGACAAGGGAGTTAGTGTCACTGCAGATATGCTGTTCCCGGGTGGCCTGGCTGTATAATATGGATTTTTTGATGTGGAAAGGATGACAGCTTTTGAAATGCAGGTACTGTTGGTGGCTGGTGGGCTTAATGTGGACAGAAGTGTGGAAGGAGCCTTCATAGAAGAGAAGAGCAATCCCCTGGAAGATGGCACTCTGGCACCTGGAAGACCAGTTGAATATGATAGGAGAGGAGCTGTTTAGGTTGTGAAGGAAACAGGATAGGGCATCTTGGGCTGTAGTCTAGATCATTAAGAGATCATCAGTGAACCTGAACCAGACTAGAGGTTTGGGGCTTTTGGAGCTGAGGAAGGTTTCCTTTAGATGGACCATAAACAGGTTGGCATAGAAGGATGCCATGTGGGTGTCCATGACTGTGCCGCAGATTTGCTTGTATACCTTCCCCTCAAAGGAGAAGTTGTGAGTTACGATAACATTAGTAAGGTATATGAGGAATGAGACAGTGGGTCTTGAGTCTGAAGGGCATTGGGAGAGGTAGTGTTTTTAGTTGCGACAAGGCCATGGGAATGAGGGATTTTGGTGTATAGGGAAGTAACATGAATGATTATGAGTAGGTTTTGGTATTTTTGAGGTGGGAGGATAGATTTCACGCAGTACATTTCATGTATTGGTCAGTGAGAGCCTAAATTTTCTCAGTGGGGGCACAGTAATTAACTACAATGTTCAATGGGTTGTCCAGGATTCTTGGGTTTGTGAGTTTTTAAGAGTGTGTAGAAGATAGCTGGGCAGAGTGCCATAAGAGTGAGGAGGGAAATAATGGATTCAGGAGAGAGATTCTGGGATGGGCCTAAGCTACCAATCTAGTCACTGTATGTCCACCAGGCAGCACTGACTCCTCTCTCCCCACCCTTACTATGCTATCCCCTCCCCTGCCCCACACTCCGAATTGCTGCATACATTAGACGTGACACCAAGTGTTCTGGCCAGAGCAGCCAGAGATAGCGATCCTGTGTGTGAAGTTGCTTGCGCGCGCGCGCGTGTGTGTGCGTGTGTGTGTGTGTGTGTGTGTGTGTGTGTGTGTTAATTTTCTTTTCTGCAGAAGGCTCTGGCCATAAGCTAAAAGTGTAACAATCTTTTCGTTGTGCCTGTCTACAACCCTACATGTCATCTTTATGGTGGTTAGCAATCTATCATTTTCATAATATTGTTGATATTCTTTAATGTTTGTAATATTACTCATCAACTGTCATCAATTCACAGCTTTTTTATGTATTAAATTAAGTTTTATGCATTTGGATTGGATATTTACCTTCCAAATGTGTATGAATATTGTGTGATGCAGTAAAATGGTGCCAACTAAGCTGCCTAGGTAAATGCGATTTCCCCATCCCAGAAAGGAAGGTACAGGGAAAAATGGGGGAGGGGTATGTCAATAATGTGTCTGTATTTTTCTGCTAGTTTTTCTGTTGCTATTGGTTATACAGCACTAGTAATCTTTATCTGTATAGCCTAGTCTTGTCAAAGGTCATAAAATACCAGTAAGAAAAAACTGAAAAAATAAGAAGAAACTATTTATTTCTGTTCCAACCATAAAACAGCATGGATATGAGAAAGATATGCATGCAGTTGGTAGGCGACTACTTCACAAAGTACTGAGCAGGTCTTCTGGCACAGTGCCAGTATCAACCTTGATTTTTAGATGTCTCAGGTGCTGCAATGATTTCCAGTTGCTGATGTCTTTCTGTGTCGAAACTTGGTGTATGCATTCTTTCTGTGAGGCATAGACTCTGCGTATCAGTTTGGCCTTGAGTTTTTTCATAGGAGTTAATCACAGGAGGTGCCTTGATGTCTGCAGCAAAATGACAATCCAGTTGTCTGACCACTAAGGCAAACCTCATGGAATCTGTAGGTATTCCAGTGTAATGGAAACATGCTGTTGCTTGTGCAAACCACAGTGCAGGGTTGTGCAACCAGAAAGTGGCAGTCACATGGCAAGTTTGGATGCTGAAGGAATTGTCATGGTCGGTTCTAGTGTCATCTTGTGAACTAATTGTATGGAAGTTCTTGCATTTTCTGTGCTGTTCACGCAGGCTAATCATGTCAGGGTCACCAGATCAAGAAGGCTAAGGTAAGGTCGATCCAAGTAATTTAACTGTATGTGTGTTGTAATATGCAACCTGTTTGACACATGAACTATAACTTCTGTGCACTGTGGAAAATACCTTTATTTAGTATGACAGGAAAAAAAAAGAAATATCTTGTGAGGAGAACACAGTTAAGAGAAGTGTCACATGTGAGTAGGAACAGTGCTTTTGAAGAGTAATGAATACGTAACTAATTGAGCTATTGACATCAATGAATGTGGTAATATCAAATCAGAGAATAAATGTAATTGTCAATGCTGAAATACAGTGCCTCTGGTGACTGTTGCATAAACACTTTGACTGCTGCAGTAAAAAGAGACACAGCAATATTGACAATATTTTTGAATGAACAAGCCTATCTTTTGATCTTTGAGCCTGGACATTCGAAGTTCATGTGCTCATACCTTGTATGCAATGTGATACACTTGGCCTACAGTTAACCACCAGTATGAACTTACGTATTAGCAATTCATTCTGCTTGCACTTTGTAGTACAAGCAGTTAGCTGCAATCTGGTGCTAATGAATGGCATTGCACACAACCGTATCTGTAATTCATCAAATATGACACACCATAATGTTCTCTGTTGTATATCTGGTTATGATTATAATCCAAGGCAAAATAATTGTTCCGTTGCAAGACCTTCATCTGTATTCATGCACCCATTGGATCCTGGAGCAGTAATAGTACTGGATGGTATTCCAGTTTACATTTTAGGATGTTAAAGACTCATGTAAATGTATATGGCACTTTTGAGCATCATTAGCTTTTATTTCCTAAGAATTGTGAATACTCTAAACAATAACTGCTACATGGGAGAAGCTGTAACCTCATACCATGTAAAAATGTAGATACATGCAGAAAATTATGTAAACTTATCAAGCATGATATGTCCATGCCTGTATCAGAATATGAGATACAATGGCTTTTACCTATCTGTGGTCAGCTATTTGGTCACTCACTGAAAATATATGGAATATGAATACATAGTCTATCAGTGGCAGACAATACTCTTTTTCCAGTGACTTTGGACTGAAATGCAAGTAGCCCAGCAAAACATTTGTAGAAACCCATGCACACTCTTTTTGCTTTGATGGTACCATTGCTAGAGCTGTTGCTCATGATGATTTTCCCCAAGTAATGTTATCATTATTTGGAAAATTGGCCGCACTGTATGTTGTATTTTTGCAAAATTCTGCTTTACATAATGTGTACTACAAAGAGTTGCACAGAGCTAAATTATAGTTTTACGATAGCACTGCTTATTAAAATAAATATCCATGCAGACAATTAGTGGTAGTTACCATTGTCTTATTCATTGTTGGCAGATGCATTAGAATGCAAACGTGCTGTTAAATGGCTTTGTGACTACATTATGCACCAGTGTGGTCGGCCACCACCTGCTCACTCAAAGGACTTACATTCTGCAATTGTGGCAGCGTTCCAATGTGCAGGAGTTTGGCTTGTTGCTCACCCATATCTTCTACAGGATAAAGAGAGCCTTACAAATGTCCTTGAAGTGGTCGAATTAGGAATTTCAGGAACGAAATCTCAGGTATGTGATTTCTGTCAGTGCTAAACAGCCTGTTTTATGTAATTTATGTTAAAAAATTTAAAAATTAATTATATTAATAAATTATTCAGCATAATGTGAACAGTTTGGTGAAATTTTGTTAAAAAAATGCTGTGTGACCCGCAATGAAGAAAGAGTGATAAAGATGCTGCAGCAGTTGCATCACCAGAGAAGCATAGCAGTTACAGACAATAATATTAACAGAAAACAGTGTGAAACTTCATACTTTCAGTTTTACCCTTCCCAAAAGGCATTATGAGAAGAAGAGGGATATAAAAATGGAGGGCATTAGACAAATAGGTCATTTCCTAAGCAACCAAACATGTGCACTTACTTTTTTTTTTTTTTAGAGCAGGCGCAAAACTGTGGCTGCAGTCCGACTGGGGTGATGCATTGTCTTAAGTGCAATAAGTGAGATGAAACAGTAAGGGATGAAAATACGGGAGGAGCAATGGCTAGGAAAGAGGACAGCAAGAGAAAGGAATAGAACACTAGAGAGACCTCACTTTTCCGTGCATAGATGTAGAAGAGTGTTCCACACAGCTAAGTACATGGTTGGTGGCAGTAGGCTACATCTTCCTCTTTTCAGTCAATTCAGATGATCAGTAGATATAACTTGTTACCCGAACTAGAGTCTGATACATAATCTAAAGGAATATAAGGTATGACAGACCAGTGTTAGAAGTCTCAATGATATGTCAGCAGTAGAAAAACAGAACAGAGCACAAAAAAAAGAGTTCTGTGGCTAAGTCACTTGCCCTACCCCCTCACCGCCCCCTGCTGGAATATGAGTAGAGACTCTTTACAGAATTATAGAACACTTTTAGAAACATTAGTAGATGATTCCGCTATTTTTGCAATCATGGCATAACATGTATCTCCACAATAAGACCGAGCGAGGTGGCGCAGTGGTAAGACACTGGACTCGCATTCGGGAGGACGACGGTTCAATCCCGCGTCCGGCCATCCTGATTTAGGTTTTCCGTGATTTCCCTAAATCACTCCAGGCAAATGCCGGGATGGTTCCTCTGAAAGGGCACGGCCGACTTCCTTCCCCATCCTTCCCTAATCCGATGAGACCGATGACCACGCTGTCTGGTCTCCTTCCCCAAAACCAACCAACCAACCAACCAATCCACAATAAGAAATATTATAGCTTTAGCAATCACTAATGAACTTATATTTCTTTGGTTGTCATGGAAAATTGAATTGCTTCCTTCAGTGCAACTGCATTTTTGCGCTTTCCAGACTCAAGGCAGATGGTAAATTTTGCAGAACTGGGCTATAACAGAGTCTCCAGTATTTTTTCTGTCAATTACACATATGCTATTATAGGTACAGATCCATTGCATGGAGACTACTCAGTTTTACACAGCAGATTGTTTGAATGGTCCCCAAAAACTGCAGTTGTATTGTAGGTTTACTTGTTCCAATGCAGCACAATCTTTGTGTAAAATTGTCCGTCATCTGGTGTGTAAGACATATTTTCTGGAACATTAATACACACATGTAGAGTGACCGTTATTGAACTATATGAAATAAAATCATCAAAACTTCTGAACAGTTTGCATTAGGACATTCAAACTGCACAGTTGGCTGTGGGGCATGATGGGAATTAGTATGCGCAGTACGGTTTGGTTTAGCGACGAAGCCCACTTTCAGCTGGATCGGTTCATCAATAAGCAAAATTAGCAAATTTGGGAACTGAGAATCCTCATTTCGCAATCGAGAAGTCTCTTTGACCTCAATGGGTGACTGTGGTGTGGAATATCCAGTCACAGAGTAATTTGTGTGATATTCCTTGATGACATGGTGACTACTGAACGGTGCACGAAGGTTTTGGAAGATGAATTCATTCCCATTATCCAAAGTGACATTGATTTCGACAAGATGTGTTTAATTCAATACAGAGCTCAACCCCATCGAAGCAGGAGAGTGTTTGATGTCCTGGAGAAACATTTTGGGGACTACATTCTGGCTCCAGTGTACCCAGGGGCCACTGGCTGGGCCTCAATTGGCCGCCATATTCTCTGGATCTGAGCATGTGCGACCCTTTTTGTAGGGCTTTATTGAAAACAAGATGTACAGTAATAACCCCAAAACCATTGCTGAACTGAAAACAGCCATTCAGGCTGTCACAAATAGCATCGATATTCTGACACTTCAGTGTGTCGTGCAGAATTTCGCTATTCGTCTGTGCCACATCATCACCAATGATAGCAGGCATATGAAACATGTCATAACCTAACTCCAAATTTCTGTAGTGACTAATTTTTTTCCATGAGCATAATCATTTAATATCAACATAAAAGAGCCCAGTCGAGTGCTCTATATTTGTGAAGAATTCCACAATTTTTTCTTTTTTCTCTGATCTCAGCATGACTGCTCATCAGCTTCAGCTGCCTGCTTAAAGATTGGAACATTGGAGAAAAAGAACAGCTTTTAAATTCTTACCAGAGAAAGCCTTTTGGACACTTTTTAATGCTTCACATTTTAAATTTCAATAGCGGAATTAGATTTCTGGGTCTGATCTTTAATTGACCTAGTTGCACATTTAAAAAAGTTAAAAAGCAGATCTCAAAAGGCCTTAAGAAATGATCTTGTGAAGCTGACACATCTTGATTAGTATAATGCTACAAGACATTTATTTAATCCTAACTTGGATGTGGTTGTGCAATATACGGAACTGCATGATAAACTTACTAAAAGATGTACACTTAAAGATGTTTTACACTGTGATGTATTGTGAAACTTCGAACATTTGTGAGTGCCATGATAAATTAGTATTGTTATCGTCAATTGTAGGCTTAAACTAAATTGTGCTCTTTTAAAATTTTTAAGGACAGTAAGCCTATCCTTGTTCAAACCAATCTTTCTCCAATTTCATTGTACAATTGTGTGAGAAATAGATTAGTTTCAGAATTTTTGGAAGGTTACATAACTATATATTCATAAGTTAGTGGTATGTGTGTTTTGGATGTGTAATTTAATTCATCACAAATCAGCATTTGTGGTTTACACTTCGGCCAAAGTATACATCACCCCTGAATTTCACTGTATATCAACACAAATATATGTGGGTTTTTGAGAATTTTTGGAAGCTACCATTGTACTTTGTCTAATCTATGAGCAATTTGTAGCAAATCAGTGTTTGTGATCTAGTTACTGTAGCAGATTTTCTAACTAACATTTTGTTACGGCGTAAAGTCAAGCACTGGCACGTCAGTCAAGAATGATAGAGCAGAGAGGGCTGTGAGAAGAAGTCAGCCAATCACACACTGACTGACCATCCGTCCAGGTTGATAATGCGACAGCAGCAGCCCCTACTTGAAGAGGACATAAGGCCAATGCCAGATGGCAGTGGCCCACTTTGATAGCAGCATCAATGTTAACCACTTCATTAGGGATCTCTATGTAGTTCAGACTTTTATTTGTCTATTCTGAAGAAGACTGATTATTTTGTATGTTGCCCTTTGCTTGTGACACATCTAGCAAAGTTAAGTATTGTAATTGTCTTCTTGTAATAAAACTCATTAATTTGAGTTTTTTGATTGTTTGTCAAGCGAACCAAGTATGCAGGCTCCGTAGACACAACACATTTTTTTTTTTTTTTTTATACAGGGTGTCCCATTTATCTTGACCACCTTAAATAGCTGTTTGTCCAGATGCAAATTACAAAATGTTTCAAGCAAATGTTCTGTAACCGTCAGGGGGACATTAATCATTATGATTCCCTTCGTTGTAGCTTTGTTTTTTTTTACAAAGATATCGATAGCGGTATGATTTTTTAAATGGCACCCTATATTTTATATTCGGTAATTCATTTCCTCTCCTAAAGACCTATTCAAAAATATATAACAGTGTGCCATTCACTGAAACACAACATTATTAATTACATAACACAACATCAACTTTGAGCCCAGGATCACAAATTCGTCCACTTGCTGGAGTTGTCAGAAAACAAATGAAAACCAAGTAAAACAGAACAAAAAATTTACTTTGACTCTCCTGTACCGTTGCTCAGAAGTAGAATATTCAAAGGTGCTCAAAGTGGTGACCCTGGACACCAATACACTGGTGCACTCATTGAATGAAAGAATTATATACTGCTCCCAGTGTTGGCTGCTGAAGAGAATTACAAGCAAGCACAATACGTTTGTGCATGTTCTCTGGAGTTGTTGGAATATCGCGATAGATAATGTCTTCAATGCATGTTGTTATTGTTGTTGTGGTCTTCAGTCCAGAGACTGGTTTGATGCAGCTCTCCATGCTACCCTATCCTGTGCAAGCTTCATCATCTCCCAGTACCTACTGCAACCTACATCCTTCTGAATCTATTTAGTGTATTCATCTCTTGGTCTCCCTCTACGATTTTTACCCTCCACACTTCAATGCATACCCAAAGAAAAAAGTCCAGAGGGTTTAAATCAGGAGACCTAGCAGGCCAAGTAACTGTTCCTCCTTGACCGATCCGTCTGGCAGGATAGCTTCGGTTCAGAACACGATGTGCATGCAAGGCATTATGTGCTGAACATCCACCGTGTTGATACCACATAAGCATTCTGGTTCTTAGTGGCACTTCATCCAGAAGAGGAGGAAGAATTAGTCTGAGGAAGTTGGCCTATGCTGTGCCGTTTAGACTACCATTGATGAAATAAGGGCCAGTAATTGTAGTACCAAGCATCCCACACCAGACGTTAACTCTCCATTGACACTGATGTCCCACCTGTCTAAGCCATAGTGAGTTGTCGCTGGACCAATAATGCATGTTCCTTGTATTCCTTTGTTTGAGAAGGAACATTCATAGCTAAATAGAACATTGGAGAAGTAGTTCGGGTTGGCGAGGATTTTCTGCTGTGCCCACTAACAGAACTGTACACGATTCTGGAAATCATTCCCATGCAATTCTTGATGTTGGTGTTCATGGTAAGGATGGAAACAGTGATGTGTAAAAATATGATGTACACTGTTTTTAGGAATGTCAATCTTGTGTTCAAACTGTCGTATGCTCACATGTGGATTCACAGCAACGGAAGCGAGAACAGTAACTTCGGTAGCTTTGTCTGTCTGTGCGAGTGCTACAATGGTTGCTTTGTCATAGGTTGAAACTTCCCGTTTCCTGAAGCGTCACAAGATGAGAAAACATCAGTCGGGAAGGTGGGTTCTTGTCAGGATATCGCTCTCTGTACAGTTCCGCTGCCTGCGTAGCATTTCACCTACCTTCAACAACAACAGTAACAAAAGAAATGTTATGTCAACTCAGTTTGTAGGAAGGACAGTCTTTACTGTGTGCCTACTCTACACAACATTATTTAAAAGGACTGAACTACTGTACTAAATGTACCCGTACGTAAGAAAACTGTATTGCAGTTACTGTTCTGCTAACTTACATTCCCCATAGATGAGTAGCATTCCTACCTTCTCTTCATTGGTGTACATTCTACTCACACAACTCTTCAACTGACAATGGTTGACAGAATGACGGGTGTGCATTCTACTTATGTTTACATTTGTCCTCTGTCAATGTCAGCATGTGGATGTGTTCCATTACCCCAAGTACCTGCACTAAGTGCTGGGAGCGTCAACGTCAATGTTGTGTTATGTAATTAATAATGTTGTGCTTCAGTGAATGGTACATTGTGATACATTTTTGAATAGGTCTGTAGGAGAGGAAACGAATTACTGAATAAAAAATACCAGGTGCCAGTTAAAATAGTCATACCACTGTTCATATCTTTGTAAAAAACAAAGCTACAATGAAGACAATCATGCTGATTGATATCCCCCTGATGGCTAAAGAAATATTTGCTTGAAACATTTTGTAATTTACATCTCGACAAACAGTTTGGTCAAGATAAATGGAACACCCTGTATATAGTTTTCTCTTAAGATGAGTAGCCATATATATTATCTGCATTTATCGTAAATTAACTTGATTGTTTGCTGACAACTATAATTAACATCAAAACAATTTAGGAAACTAGTAATTTTTACCACAGGTTTCTGTATTGCCTTAATAGAAATCTCGTTTTGTGTCTCTGCTTCAATTCGTATAGCGAATTAGCAACTTTCTAGCTCTACAGATTAAAAGAGAATCAGCAAGTTTAGTCCTTTGTTCACTGCTTTGTAATACACTCCTGGAATTGGAAAAAAGAACACATTGACACCGGTGTGTCAGACCCACCAAACTTGCTCCGGACACTGCGAGAGGGCTGTACAAGCAATGATCACACGCACGGCACAGCGGACACACCAGGAACCGCGGTGTTGGCCGTCGAATGGCGCTAGCTGCGCAGCATTTGTGCACCGCCGCCGTCAGTGTCAGCCAGTTTGCCGTGGCATACGGAGCTCCATCGCAGTCTTTAACACTGGTAGCATGCCACGACAGCGTGGACATGAACCGTATGTGCAGTTGACGGACTTTGAGCGAGGGCGTATAGTGGGCATGCGGGAGGCCAGGTGGACGTACCGCCGAATTGCTCAACACTTGGGGCGTGAGGTCTCCACAGTACATCGATGTTGTCGCCAGTGGTCGGCGGAAGGTGCACGTGCCCGTCGACCTGGGACCGGACCGCAGCGACGCACGGATGCACGCCAAGACCGTAGGATCCTACGCAGTGCCGTAGGGGACCGCACCGCCACTTCCCAGCAAATTAGGGACACTGTTGCTCCTGGGGTATCGGCGAGGACCATTCGCAACCGTCTCCATGAAGCTGGGCTACGGTCCCGCACACCGTTAGGCCGTCTTCCGCTCACGCCCCAACATCGTGCAGCCCGCCTCCAGTGGTGTCGCGACAGGCGTGAATGGAGGGACGAATGGAGACGTGTCGTCTTCAGCGATGAGAGTCGCTTCTGCCTTGGTGCCAATGATGGTCGTATGCATGTTTGGCGCCGTGCAGGTGAGCGCCACAATCAGGACTGCATACGACCGAGGCACACAGGGCCAACACCCGGCATCATGGTGTGGGGAGCGATCTCCTACACTGGCCGTACACCACTGGTGATCGTCGAGGGGACACTGAATAGTGCACGGTACATCCAAACCGTCATCGAACCCATCGTTCTACCATTCCTAGACCGGCAAGGGAACTTGCTGTTCCAACAGGACAATGCACGTCCGCATGTATCCCGTGCCACCCAACGTGCTCTAGAAGGTGTAAGTCAACTACCCTGGCCAGCAAGATCTCCGGATCTGTCCCCCATTGAGCATGTTTGGGACTGGATGCAGCGTCGTCTCACGCGGTCTGCACGTCCAGCACGAACGCTGGTCCAACTGAGGCGCCAGGTGGAAATGGCATGGCAAGCCGTTCCACAGGACTACATCCAGCATCTCTACGATCGTCTCCATGGGAGAATAGCAGCCTGCATTGCTGCGAAAGGTGGATATACACTGTACTAGTGCCGACATTGTGCATGCTCTGTTGCCTGTGTCTATGTGCCTGTGGTTCTGTCAGTGTGATCATGTGATGTATCTGACCCCAGGAATGTGTCAATAAAGTTTCCCCTTCCTGGGACAATGAATTCACGGTGTTCTTATTTCAATTTCCAGGAGTGTACATTGCACCAGCCAAAATGCAGCCCCCCTGTGAATGCTGTTCTCAATCAGGAGTGAATTGGTTGACTTTTGTAAGCAGCTGGAAATTGCCCTGTCTACTATCAAACGATTGACAGCTGATACATATTGGTGTGTTGGAAGAGCTCCCAAAAGCTGTAGACCTGTGATGCATGTACCAGAGGTACCTGAAGTACTATCCTCCTCTGTCAGGGTGTATACGACCCGGGACTACTGAGAGATCCAGGAAAAACCCGGTAATTTTTTCATCTGGGAAAAACCTGGAAATTTTTTAGAATTCTGCGAATTTTTCATTGTTTTAGGTTTCAGCTGATTTTTTGTAACATTGGTAAGAACCAATACTCTAGCAAAGGATATTACTGCAGCAATAAAACATGGAAAAACAAAAAAAACTAAGTTGTCAAAGAAATGTGCCATATACAGCAACAAAACAAAGTGTTCACACAAGCGTCTGCCAACAGCAAAATGTATCAATGGCTTTAGGAAGACTATGCAATGCTTCATACCAACAAACTGCCTCCGATGAGCATGATGTCACAACTGTTTACATTAAATTCCTTTGAGCAATTGCGAACGAGTGCTTGCGCAGTTGAGTCGTGTATCAGTAGTACCTTCTCGCACTTCTAGCTACGGAAGTGTGGCAGTTAGCTGTATAAGCAATAGCAGCAAGCAGCCAGATGCTACCTGGAAAAAATTTTACTGGCGCGCCTAAGTTGTCAGATTCGTGCATGTGCAACAGGCCTGGATATAGGGGTTGGGGGGCAAACCAGGATATCTGCCCCGGGTGGCAATTTCTGTTAGGGGAGGAGAGGGGGGGGAAGACCCGGTTTCACAAAGAGTCTAGCATCCAGCGTGCATTGGTCTATTGATTATTCATATGATTCTGAAACGCATCCCTGTTGAATAACAGGTAAGAAAGATTATGTATTATCTTCTCGGTGTAACCAAGAAAATAAAATTTTGGCAGAAATTTTTTTGCCAGAATGCTACACTGGTAAGGGTACGAACACCTAATAATGCCTAACCAGAGAATAAATGTGGCATAACTAAACCGGTGATTGTGGCATGGTTAGTTAAGTTAACCGGAGAATAAGTTTTAACCCTGGCAGGAATAGTTACAGAATTAGTGATGACAAGATTGTTTGTTAGAACAAGGAAGGAGAAGAAATGGGGACATCACACAAATTATGGAAGAATATGATGATTCCAAATTTATATAAAAAATTTGTACTACTACTTTTCGATCTCATGCTTCAGAAGCTAGAGTGTATGAATGAAATGTGAAACTATTTCCTAAAATGAAACTTTTTTCTTGTAGTAGGCCTAATAGGCATTTGATAATGGTACTTCGTGATTATATTCTGTCGTATTATAAAAATGACCATGGTGCAGAGAGTGGCAACTTCCTCTAAATGTTCAGAAATGTAAAATTTTGCACTTCATAGAATGAAGAAAAAAATAGTATCCTATTACTATAATATCAGTGAGTCACTGTTGGAGTTGTCTAACTCATACAAATACCTGGGTATAACACTTTGTAGGGATACGAAATGGAATTATCTCATAGGTTCAATCATGGTTAAAGCAGATGGTAGACTTCGGTTTATTGGTAGAATATGGGGGAAGTGCAGTCAGTCAGTCTACAAAAGAGCTTGCTTACAAATCACTCTTGTGACCTATCGTAGAATATTGCTCAACTGTGTGGGACCTGTACCAGATAGGACTAACAGGGGATATTGAACATATACAGAGAAGGACAGTATGAATGGTTACAGTTTTTTTTAACCCATGGTGGAGAGTCGTAGAGATACTGAAGGAACTGAAATGTCAGATGCTTGAAGACAGACATAAACTGTCCCAAGGAAGTCTATTAACAAAGTTTCAAGAAGGGTCACACAGGGATCATATGGATCAGATTATAAAAATTACTGCACGCACAGAAGCATTCAAATAATCATTCTTCCCATGCTCCATATGTGAATGGAACAGGAAGAAACGTTAATAACTGGTACAATGGGGCGTACCCCTTGCCATGCACCTCACGATAATTTGCGGAGTATAGATGTAGATGCAGGTGTAGATAAGGCATCCACTGTGGCTTGTTTTGCTGCTTAGTTGTTAACATACAGTAAAGTCACTGCTGAAGTTTACATACAACTATTTACACACTGGCAACATGCATCAAAACTGTTCCTGATCAGAGAGCAAGAATGTCCTGTTGGCTTTGGAATGATAAAGGTCAATATTTTTATCTAGGACTGGAGTAGGTCATCATCTTCACTAAGTGACAGGCTCAAATCAGTTTTAGAAGTGACAAAATATTAGAATATTTTAAAATGCATTTTTAACTTTGTTTTAAATGAACAGAATGTTTCTACTATTTTATGTACTAAAACTATTTTCTTATCAGTAACATCTAATCTTTAAAATCATGTAAAGGGATTAGACAGGAGTGGCTTCTGTCACTAGTTCTATGTAACAACTATGGAGAAAAATATGTTATAAGAAAAAGTCCTCATATCTGAACTGGTGGGATCTGGATTGGAAGACAAAGAATCAGTAATTTAATATTCAGTGGTGACACCATGTTGTGCACAGTATCACAAGTGGAATTGAAAGAATTACTGAACAGAGTTAAGAGAGAAAATTGAAAACTTGGGTTGTCAGTGAATGAGAAAACAGCCAAGATCATGATAATTGAGAGAGATGAATCACTGCCAGCTCCTGATGTACTGTCAGAATAAGAAGAAGTTGATCACTTTAGCTCCCTGAGCTCGGTGGTTCAGGAAGATGGTATCTCTTCACAAGAAGTATGGTATAGAACTGCTCTGGGTAGGGATGCTGCATTGAAGCTGACAGTGGTTTGGAAAGACTGAGCTCTAACCAGACTTACTAAATTGAGAGTGCTGAAATCTTTGTGGTTTCCAGTTTTCCTTTATGGTGCTGAATGTGTTCAAAAACTGAAGGGAACCATAAGAGAATTAATGCTTTTGAGATGTGAACATACAGGCAGTTGCTGAGAATATTATGGATGGACAAATAAACCAACAAATCAGTCCTTCAAGAACTCATAGTGGAAAAGAGGTTATCTAGTATTTGTTTCCAGAAAATCCTTTAGTTCTTTGGTCGCATTGTTCGACAACACGAAGATAACTTGGAAATATTCAAGACAAAGTTGAAGGGTATCGACTGCAGGGAAGACCACTGAGTTGATGGATGGACCAGATAAAGGAAAAGACAAAGCAAACATGAGGTCAGCTAATCCGAGATGCAGAAGACCGGGAAAAATGGAGACATCCTGTTAAGAGGATTCTGTAATGGGTCACCAAGAGTGTTGATAATGGGATCAATGAGGCAGATAGCTTGGGTTCCACCATTATTTTTCCAACCGTGATTTTGAAATTCCATGGTTTAAATAGGGTATATGAAGTGAATCTTTAAGTCATCTATAGGGCACTTGACCAGATTAGAAGTCACCTGGGTGATTAATTTATCATCTGATAAATCTCTCTCTGTGATCTGCACTCGTCCACTCAATCAGGAACTGAACTTAACAAAGACAGTGATTAAAAATATCTGTGACACCATTCTGAACATCAAGATCCAAGAATAGGAAGTGCAGTTCTGTTGACTACCAGGGTATGCAGGAATTAGGATCAGTGGTATTGTAAATTGTAAAATTTATCAAAGTTGCCCACATGGATAGTTCTGTGCATATTGCTATCTTTATGATGAACAGAAAAAATATGAGTCAGTGAGTAAAAGAATGATCTTGAGTAAACAATAATTCATACAGCAGTTCTTTAAGTTCTGACAGCTGTAGCAAGTGACTTCACTAAAATGTTAGAACTTGAGTTACAAGCAACTAGCAGAGAGACAGCCTATCATGCAATCATGGTACAAGTTGTTCCAAATAAAATGATCAAAGAAAATGATTCTCATTAGATTGAGAGTGGACCAGCACCCTATGATACATGGCAGCATTGTTAAAGAAAAGGAACACCAGTATGTGAAGCTGGCAATAAAACACCATCTGTACCTCATACTTTTATGTGGTGTGTTCTATTTGATGAAAATACCTTTGATTCTGTGCCCATATAAATGATTATTCTGTAAAAATTGTCAGCTTTTCATATTAACATGAGCTGAAAGACTTTATTTTAATTCCAGGGATTTACAGAAGGAAAGTAACATAGCAGTAATGTACTCTACTGTAAGACAGTGCCTATTTTTAATGTATAAACTGCTGAGCCTTGTGTTTCATGATAGTTTAGCCACTTTTGGCAATGTATAACTGTAAATTAGAAATGCTTTCAGAAATAAAACCAAATAAAGCAATACAGAGTCTGATGTTATGAGCAAGAGCACATCATACAAATAATATTTACTTCGCTTCTCGGGTTTGCCGCCGGATCGTATTGTGTAAATCGTACAATATTTCCTCGATGCAACTGCTCGACATCATCAGGTGGTGGTAGCTGCTGCTGTCACTGCTGCAAGGCGCGACTGATGATAATCACGCGGCGGCGGCGGAATTTATCATGACGGGAGCAGGCAATACGCGTGCGCGAGAAGACGCTCATACTTGGAGAAAGCGGCGCTCCTGGTGCCCCCTACTGGAAGCTGCAGAAAGGCCATCCACGCGTGCGCTTTGGGCAATAACTGTGCTGCCGGACGTTCCTGCGGATAAAGTTTGAACTAAATCTCAGCTACGCGTTGAGTCACTTGAGGAAACGGAAGTTCTTGTTTTCCCTGTTTTTGATTTAATGGCAGCCAGTGCTGGATTCCAGGCGGCGCTCAGTTAAAAACCTGCATCCCTGTTGATGAGATTGTCCGCCTTGCGAATATGTATGGCCTCCTTAATAACACAGTCCCAGAAAGATGACGCTGGGGATAAAATTTCCGTCTGTTCGTAAAGCATACGATGTCCCGTGTCCAGGCAGTGTTCTGCTACCGCTGATTTATCAGGTTGCCCCAGGCGTGTATGAAGATGATGTTCGACGCAACGTTCTTGCACGGTTCGGTGTGTCTGTCCGATATAAGATTTTCCACATTGGCATGGGATTTTGTACACGCCACGTTTTCTGAGGCCAAGGTCGTCTTTGACAGAGCACAATAAATTCCTCAATTTTGCTGGTGGCCGAAAAACACACTTGACGTCGTGCTTTTTGAGGATTCTTTCTATTCTCGAAGACATGCCGCCAAAATAGGGCAAGAACGCTGTTGGAGTGGGTGCCTCTGCATCTTCATATAAATCCCTGCGTCGAGTTTGCTGAGAACGGAATGCATGGCATATCTGCCTTTCTGAATAGCCATTCTGTTGGAATACCGTTCTCAGGTATTGTAGCTCACCAGGTAGGCTGTCAGCATCTGAGACTACATGTGCTCTGCACCAAAGAGCATAGTACACTACCGCGTTGAGCAGGATGATGGCAACTTGTGGCCTGCAAATATAGCTCTGTATGAGTTGATTTGCGATAGACGCTGTGTCCCAATGTACCGTCAGCTCTTCTTCTAACTAAGACGTCCAGGAATGGTAAGAGGCCATCCTTTTCCACTTCCATAGTGAACTGTATATTGGGATGTAGCGAGTTCAGATGTCCGAGAAACACAGGTAATGTCTCTACTCCGTGGGGCCACACCACAAAGGTATCGTCTACATACCGCCAAAAATAAGAAGGTTTGAGACTTGCCGACTGCAGTGCTTTTTCCTCAAAGTCTTCCATAAAATAGTTGGCCACCATGGGAGACAGAGGACTTCCCATGGCGACACCATCCACTTGTTCAAAATACTGGTCATTAAATAAGAAATAAGTTGAGGTAAGCACATGTTTAAACAACGCCACAATGTCTCTCTCAAACTGGCTGCTGATAAGCTCTAACGAGTCCTGCAGAGGTACTTTCGTAAACAAAGATATAACGTCAAAGCTAACTAAAATATCCGACGCTTGCAACTTAAGTGTCTTCAGGCGTCCTACGAAGTCCTCTGAATTCCGGATATGGTGATCACACTTGCCTGTGAGAGGTCCCAACAGCGTAGTAAGATATTTGGCCAGAAAATAAGTAGGAGCTCCGATGTTGCTCACTATTGGGCGAAGAGGTGTCCCATCCTTGTGAATCTTGGGTAGGCTGTAAAGTCTTGGGGGAACTGCAGCCTGTTGGCGTAGGCCTTTGGTCACTTTAGAGGGAATAGAACTTTTCTTGAGGAGATCTAATGTTTTTCTCTGTATTTTGCCAGTCGGATCCTCTCTTAGCTTGCGATAGGCAGGATCGTCGAGCAGTGCCTCCATCTTGGGTAGATAGCGCTACCTGGGCGCTAGCAGACTGGTCAAAACAACAAGCCAAGGCCCGTCAAATGTCCAAGTATTCTCGTCTCGAGGCCCAACAGCAAGAAGGGAATACACCACGTCGACGCACCGTGTTTAATTTCACGGGTAGAATCCTGGACGACGCAGCTGTTGCAGTGCTCAAGAAAGGTTTGAACTATGCACCAACACCACGGACAGCTCCAATCCGAGATGTCATAGCTGGCATAGAACAGGCAATTTTGAAGCTTCCCAGTGACGTTGCAGAAGAGATCAGGAGGGACACCTGCCGAATTTTAACACGACCCCCACAAAGCAAGTACAACATCAGCTCAGCAGAAAGGAAGGCCCTGCGAGACTTGAGATCAGACAAAGACCTCGTCATTTTACCTGCCGACAGGGGGAACGCCACCGTTCTTCTCTCACGAGTTGAATACAACAGCAAGATGGAGGCACTGCTCGACGATCCTGCCTATCGCAAGCTAAGAGAGGATCCGACTGGCAAAATACAGAGAAAAACATTAGATCTCCTCAAGAAAAGTTCTATTCCTTCTAAAGTGACCAAAGGCCTACGCCAACAGGCTGCAGTTCCCCCAAGACTTTACAGCCTACCCAAGATTCACAAGGATGGGACACCTCTTCGCCCAATAGTGAGCAACATCGGAGCTCCTACTTATTTTCTGGCCAAATATCTTACTACGCTGTTGGGACCTCTCACAGGCAATTGTGATCACCATATCCGGAATTCAGAGGACTTCGTAGGACGCCTGAAGACACTTAAGTTGCAAGCGTCTGATATTTTAGTTAGCTTTGACGTTATATCTTTGTTTACGAAAGTACCTCTGCAGGACTCGTTAGAGCTTATCAGCAGCCAGTTTGAGAGAGACATTGTGGCATTGTTTAAACATGTGCTTACCTCAACTTATTTCTTATTTAATGACCAGTATTTTGAACAAGTGGACGGTGTCGCCATGGGAAGTCCTCTGTCTCCCATGGTGGCCAACTATTTTATGGAAGACTTTGAGGAAAAAGCACTGCAGTCGGCAAGTCTCAAACCTTCTTATTTTTGGCGGTATGTAGACGATACCTTTGTGGTGTGGCCCCACGGAGTAGAGACATTACCTGTGTTTCTCGGACATCTGAACTCGCTACATCCCAATATACAGTTCACTATGGAAGTGGAAAAGGATGGCCTCTTACCATTCCTGGACGTCTTAGTTAGAAGAAGAGCTGACGGTACATTGGGACACAGCGTCTATCGCAAATCAACTCATACAGAGCTATATTTGCAGGCCACAAGTTGCCATCATCCTGCTCAACGCGGTAGTGTACTATGCTCTTTGGTGCACAGAGCACATGTAGTCTCAGATGCTGACAGCCTACCTGGTGAGCTACAATACCTGAGAACGGTATTCCAACAGAATGGCTATTCAGAAAGGCAGATATGCCACGCATTCCGTTCTCAGCAAACTCGACGCAGGGATTTATATGAAGATGCAGAGGCACCCACTCCAACAGCGTTCTTGCCCTATTTTGGCGGCATGTCTTCGAGAATAGAAAGAATCCTCAAAAAGCACGACGTCAAGTATGTTTTTCGGCCACCAGCAAAATTGAGGAATTTATTGTGCTCTGTCAAAGACGACCTCGGCCTCAGAAAACGTGGCGTGTACAAAATCCCATGCCAATGTGGAAAATCTTATATCGGACAGACACGCCGAACCGTGCAAGAACGTTGCGTCGAACATCATCGTCATACACGCCTGGGGCAACCTGATAAATCAGCGGTAGCGGAACATTGCCTGGACACGGGACATCGTATGCTTTACGAACAGACGGAAATTTTATCCCCGGCGTCATCTTTCTGGGACTGTGTTATTAAGGAGGCCATACATATTCGCACGGCGGACAATCTCATCAACAGGGATGCAGGTTTTCAACTGAGCGCCGCCTGGAATCCAGCACTGGCTGCCATTAAATCAAAAACAGGGAAAACAAGAACTTCCGTTTCCTCAAGTGACTCAACGCGTAGCTGAGATTTAGTTCAAACTTTATCCGCAGGAACGTCCGGCAGCACAGTTATTGCTCAAAGCGCACGCGTGGATGGCCTTTCTGCAGCTCCCAGTAGGGGGCACCAGGAGCGCCGCTTTCTCCAAGTATGAGCGTCTTCTCGCGCACGCGTATTGCCTGCTCCCGTCATGATAAATTCCGACACCGCCGCGCGACTATCATCAGTCATGCCTTGCAGCAGTGACAGCAGCAGCTACCACCACCTGATGATGTCGAGCAGTTGCATCGGGGAAATATTGTACGATTTACAAAATACGATCCGGCGGCAAACCCGAGAAGCGTATTTGCAACAGATACGTCGGGAAAGCATGAAAAGTCACAATATTTACTTCCTTTCGATCATGCTAAAGAATATAACAATAGTAGCGTTTGTGAGATATGACATAATGGAAGTAAGCTTTTATCAGGAATTATGTTTTGCAGCAGTTGATTAGTGGTTTTACATGTGAGATCCATGAAAACAAAGGAGCAGTGTTCAACGCTGAACTAACCAGAACAATTAATGAAAAACCACTCTAGTTGCTGCTGAGAACTTTATTGAGTCCAGTACGTGTTCTGGTCTTTATATTAGGTCATTTTAAGTGGTTCTAAAAACTACCATAAATATGATAGATATATAAACATTGTATATAACAGGAGATGAGAAAACACAGCTTGCATATGTGTAATGAAATTGCAAATAGAGTATAAAACTGATGTTATGCTGTAGAGAAACAACATCCAAATGATAAAAGTGAAGGCCAGCTGGATTTGAATGTTATGTGCTCAATGATATAATGAGAAACATGGGTATGTCAAGATTTTATGACTGTATAATTTATATTCTTTGGGTTTAAGAAGACTTATGTCTTGGCACGTTTGAAAATTCCAAATTGCATGTTTTACAAATAAAAGACAAAAAAAAAAAGGTTTAAAAATAGTTGCAGTGGGCGGGGCATCCAAATGTAGAATTATGTCCTCCAGTGTACAAAAGTTGAACCACAGACAACTGCAGAAATCATTATCTTAGCTTGGACACATTGCGGACTGCCTACAGAGCATGTTTACAAACTTCTAGGTACAGCAATGAATTAGTAGATTAACTTCAAAGGAATTTATCAATACTGTGGTAGCAGATTTCCAGCTAACTGTTGCTTTTAAGTGTGCAGAATCAGCACATGAGTTAACTAATAACCAGAATTTAATATGAGCCATATTTTGTAGGAAACTGTGTGTGTGTGTGTGTGTGTGTGTGTGTGTGTGTGTGTGTGTGTGTGCCCGCACATGCGTGCATGCCACTTAAATAATTACATGAATAAAAAGGGCTTGTAAAGATAGTTTCCTGCTGTGTAAACATGTGATAAAATGTGTCTTTGCAGTAATGATTCATATGTTGTGGAGTAAAGGACAGGGAAAAAAGATTATGTAATATAGAATATTTGCACAATATTTGGGGGAAAAACTGTTACAGTTTTTAGAAAAGATACAGTGGAAAACTGAAAAACAGTTCTGTGTCAAACATGACTTTTAGTATTCCTCTCTGTTCCTTCAGAGCACAAGTAGACTAACACTCACATGTTTTACTGTTTTGTTTTCACATCCTCTAATTTTGTTCATTTTTCTTCCCCTAAAATGTTAAAATATTCGTTTCTCACTCTAAATGCTTTATTAGGTGCTGTAGCTCTTTTAAATGTTGGTCATCTAAAGTGATATCATTCTTTATGTTTCTTTAGGGTAAACCAGGTGAACCAGTCAAAATGAAAGATGAAAAGGAGCTAAAACCTGCTTCCATGAGAGTGAGAGATGCAGCTGAAGCTCTACTGACCATAATTCTTGAACAGGTAGAGTTAACAATGTTGGGATATGTATAATAGAGTGGTTAGTACATATTATTATTAGTGGTTGCTATTTTCAGTAGTTTCTAAAATAGTTTGCAATCCTGTTCTTCTTTTTCTTCAGCATTTTTCTTGTGTTGGCAAAGTCCACTGATGATGAACAATCCCTCATCCATTATTTGGCAATTATTTGACTTTAATTTTGCAGATGATTGCCTTTCCCTTTGCTACAATTGTCAGTCACTATATGAGAAGAAAGTCTTTGAAACTACTTCTCTTTGAATCATGGAAACATTGTTTTGTGTGTCTAGATATTTAACTATTATTACACTCTGTTTCTAAGATAGATACAATGAATCAGTTTAGTTTTTGCCCAGATGGATTTGGCAAACTGCATTCAGGTTTTGAAATTTCCTGACATATTGGGAAAACTTTGTGTTAGGCTAAGACTTGAGCCCAGGAACTTATATTTCATAGACAATGCTTTTGAAGTTGTGAAAATTGATTATGAGTTGTGCCTAGATAGCTAAGTTTCAAACTGTCTGAAAATTCTGTAAATTTTTTAATTTATCTTTCAGTACTATATAAATTAATAGTAGGCATCTTCATCTGATTTGTGGAAGCCACTATGATACCTTAACTTATAGTAATTTAAGAACTTGATTACAAGATTGCGAAGATGTAAGAACCATAAACTGCACAGGCTATTGAAATGAAAACGATGTCTAAAAGCCAAATAGAGATTGTGTGTGCAGGATGGGGGAAGGATAGGTCTTTAAATGGACATCTGGGATAGTTGTGTTACTAAATAAGAACCACAGACTCATTAACGTTTGTAACACCTTAAAGAGATGTGGGTGGCACATCTATGGAATCCATCATGCATTTGTATTGCCAAAGTTCCAAATTGAACAAAGGAGAGCAAGAGAGGGTCATATTAGCAATTGGAAGCTAGCAGCCAAAAGAGTGAAATACCTCTGCCTCAGCCCTCGGGTACCCGCATCTGAGACTGCACATGATTCTTTCCTGTACTTCTGTTGGTTGAGGATTGTGACCAACACACTGTCAAGGCAGCATACCTCACCATGAAACATGCTTAGCCCAGCATTACATCCCAGGATGTTAGGTAAACTGTGAATGGTCTTCACAGAAACAAACTCAAAGTGTAAAAATAAATCCCTGGATAAAAAAACTTAAGTAATTCATCCATACTCCCCCCAAATAGATAGCCTCTGCACAGTCCTTCCTTCTTCCGCAGGAGTAAAGCATAAACTCTAAAAAATAATGAATTACTGATGGCCCCTTTGGATAAGCAGTGCTGTCAGAGTGTCTTACACTCTAAGGGGGTGGTTGTCGTTACACGAGGATCAGTTGTGATGCGAGGTGCAGTTATTCATTCAGTGCCTTTACAGGGGCATCAAATTTTGCAGAGGGGTTTTACTTGATGATCTAGTCTTGCATAGGTATTCTGGTTGACCAACAGTGACAGCAAAGAGTTGAGGTGAGTTACAGTCTAGGAGCAAGTCGGTCATGGTGGAGGAGGGAAGGGGTCATGTGCAGTGACAAGGCGGATGCATAGCTGCTGATAGTAGATGGCACTTTCCAAACTGCTCTCACCTCAGGAGCCAGACAACACAGGGACCACAACACTCTGTTTGGTGTGCATTAGTGAAGATCAAGGGGAGTGGGGTGGGGTGGGATGGTGGTGGGGGAGGGGTGGTTATACAGTAAAAAGGGGTTTGATTTAGAAAAGGATCCCCTACAAACTTGCCAAGTAATTAAATTTTGACAAGACTCCAAAAGTAAGAAGGTGAAGCTTATAACTAGTACAATTTTATCTGATAGTAGGACACTTTTACAATGAAATGATGTAATATGGCTGAAGGCTCTATTTCATTTCCTGATTACTACCTGTGCACTGTTTGGTATCCAGGTGGACCACTGTTTTGTGGTGTATGCTATAATGGTCTTCCATTCACCTAAGAATCTTCACAATTCTGGATGTAATAACTAATGGAGGCTGAGAGAAAGAAACAATTGTTAACATGCTGAATGCTAATTCCAAATTTTAAATAAGTTTGCAGAGTAGGCACAGCACATGTTATCTTTTTTGTTTTCTTAAATTTTAGTTACCAGTTGAAATAATCAACAGCTACTATTGGTGTCTTCTAGGATACACATTCCATTCTAGTCATTTATTGCAAATACCAAATTACTCAAAGTACAAGAGCAGTAAGCTGGAAATTACATCTTATGTCCTGTGCACAGTATTTCTAGAATAGGTGTCATTAGTTCCACAAAGAGGACATCACTTTAATTCGCATGCACAGGTGCACCAGGTGTGGGGTGGTGGATGGATTAAGAGTATAAAACTTCACCATTTACAAGAGTCTGAAAACTATTTTTCACAAACAGTTACTTCCATGAAATTTAGGCAATCAAGGACAGTGTACAGACTTCGTGAATTCACTACCTACTTTTACCGAAAAAGCATTTGGTAGGTTGCTTGCTCTGACGTCATCTGAAGCAGAGTGAATGCCTGCGTTTTCCTGACACGGACAGATTGATATCTCAATCCGACGTGTCACCTTTACTGCCTCTCTGGCCATATTTAAATGTCGGCGCAGCAGACTGACAAACAGAACATCTGCTATCAACCACTCAAGGTAGAAGTGGCAGCATCTAAATGGCCCCTTCTTGGACATGTAATAATTAATATCTCTTTTGTGTAACAGTTTATAGTCTTCAAACCTATGGAAACTCCAGGTAGGAATATCAGCAATGTAGGACAAGAAGGAACACTACTTACCGTAATGAAGACACGTCAAGTTGCAGACAGGCATGATTAAAAGACAGTTACAGAAAGCTTTTGGCCACAGTCTTCATCAGTAAAAGAGAGACACACTCCATTTACACACACAAGTAAGCACACCTCACAAGCACACGTCCACCAACTCCAGCATTTTAGATTGTGGTGCTCGAGTTGGCAGTCATACATGCATGAGGTGTACTTGGTTGTGTGTGTGTGTGTGTGTGTGTGCGTGCGTGTGTGTGCGTGTGCGTGCGCGCGCGCGCCTGTGTGCTTGCCTCTCTTTTATTGATGAAGGTCATGACCAAAAGCATTATGTAAGTGTCTTTTAATGGTGCCTGTCTGAAACTTGGTGTTTCTTCTTTGTGGTAAGAAGCAATCTATCTTTTCTTACATTGTTGAATTTACGATCTTCATAATTTTTACATAATTAAAGTAAAGTTGCATTAGTTACTGAAAAATTTTTAGCTCGACTGCATTTAAACATTGCCGGATAGAATTTTTAGAATGGAACAGACAGTAGAACATGATCTCTGAACTACCTCTTTGACAGTCCTTGTATTGGTTGTTATTTACACTAAATTCTTGAAACTTGGTACAGCTGTATTATTTAACTAGTGTAATAAAGTGCTGTAATTAGAACTTTCTGTGACACTTACAAATGATACTTAATCTTTTATAAATAGGGACATTTTCATTCCAAATTTAGTTTTTAGTAAATTACTTGAAAACTAATAGAGGTAACTTGATGGAGTCACATTAGTTAAAGTTTTTATATCAAACTGAGTCTGCATACTAATGTTCGTCTTTCTGAGTCCAATATTTAGCAACTTAAATTTTTCATAAAAACTCCAATCATGACCAAAATAATGAACTGATCAAGTTGAGAGTTGTAAATTTTGATTGTGTCATACATTTGCACAGTCTGAATAACTTTTAGCTTTCTAGCTGCATTATTTAGTGCAACTTTTTTTTTCTTAAAACAATATACACAAAACTTATTCATCTGATCATTCTGATATTTCACGGAGCTATTGTTAATATGCTGAAGAATGCACTGACAAAATTTGGAAAAGTAATTGTATCTCACTTTTAGATTATGACGCAATACTTCGTATGCTAGGTGCAGGCACATTATAGTGATGTGGTCCTAGTAGTAGTGAATTTGGTTAAGTCCCAGCACACCCACATTCCTCTGTATCTCTTTAAATTATACAGCACATGTGTCACTACACAGGATATACTGTTTTAATGTCTTTAGAGGATGCACTCACAAACTCAGCATCATTGGGAACATGTGTATTATCTGCCCCTAACTGTAGCCTAGGTTTACATAAGTAAAACTTACAACTAAATGTAGAAACGTAAGGGACGATCCATGTCTTATTTCCATTAATTGTAGTTGCCTGGTGGATGAGCCTTAGATAGAACTTCCTTAAGTGGCCTATGGAGTTGCTTACAGTAGCTTTTATGGTTGCAGCCGTTATAGTAGTAGCATTTACAATATAGGAGCCATACAGTCTGCTCCAACCAGAACCAGAGCTAGAGGAGCGGAGAGGGAACTGGGTAGCACTACGGTCAACATATACCTTTGATGTTTCCAGTTATTGATATGCACAATACCATGATCCATACTGACCTGCCCTTCTCATGAGCAGTGAATTTATCAGCTCATCATAGCTGATGGTCGTCATGAGGTTGAGTGGCAGCAGCCAGTTGTCATGAGAGTGTATCTCCAGGAGTAGCCCCAGTAAACATAACAGAAATGTGTTTAGTCATACATTAAAATCATATTCCAGGAATGATGACAGATTAAAAGTTAATGTGATGATGTCACAGGTTGCTATTAAAAAGTAAACTGCTACTGGTCAGAGTAACACGATAAGTTTGAGGAACAAAAGTGTGATCATAACAGATCAGAGTAACAGTTAACGGCACATATTGTGTAAATTGAAGGTGGAGGCAGGAGAAAAGAAAAGAAAGGAAAGGGAAGGAACTATTGATGTCAGCTGGATCAGGGCTTTATGTGGAATTAGTGGCGACAAGTGAAAAAGTGTGCTGGACTGAGATTCAAACACGAGATCTCCTGTTATGTTAACCACTGCACCACCCAGGCACAGTGTTTATTGCAGTTGTGTGGACTGCTTCGGCATACCTCTTGGCCAACCCACATTCCACCTAGGGCGACCTATCCGCAGTTCCCACCCATGTCCTCCATGCTCGCTACTTTGAGATTTTCGCAGGAGGTCAAACGTATTGTGCATCCAGCACACATTTTCACTCATTGTCACTGATTCCACATAAAGCCCTGATGCAATCAACATCAGTAGTTCTTTCTCTTCCCTTTCCTGTCTCCTTCCTCCAACTTTGATTTACATAATGACTGTCAGGAATTATCACGCCAGTAACTGAGGGTTAAGGGTATAATGGAGCCACGTCATTTCCACATGAAAAGTGGTGTAATAGTATGTGTTCTTGAAACTAATTAGTTAATTTGCTCTTTACCTAGAACTCTTACTTACAAAGAGTAAATCTTCTCTTTACTTTTAGTTTTTGGAATGAGTGTTAAAGGTAAAGAAACTTAGGGCAAATCATAGCAGAGCTCCTGATCTATGTCTGGAGGTTTATGAGGTGAGTGATGAAGATCTTGACAGTGATTATGCTGACTCAGAGAATGAGGATTGTGTACATGAAAGTGGTCATGATTCAGGAACAGAACAACAAGTGTCAGAAAATGATGAATGTGAGTCACAGGAAAAAGTATTTCAAGAGGACATATTTCTTGTAGGAAAAGGTGGAATAGCTAAATGGAGGAAAAGTAAATATCTTACAATGTTAGAACAGGAGCTTGTAATATTATTACACATTTTTATGGATGCAAAAATGATGCTTGAATAACAAATACAGACACAGATATTCCAAAGTTATTTTTGGATGATAATATGACATCCATTACTGCAATATACATCAATGAAGTTCATGGAAACATTTCTATGGAAAAGAATGGTAAAGAAACAGATGTTATAGAGATCAGAGCTTTCATTGGTTTGTAATATCTTTGTGAATCTCTGAGACATTCTAGAAAGAGTTTATGAAAGATGTGGGACAAGTCAAACAGCAAAGGACCTGAATCATGTTACTTATGGATTAGTGGAAACCTATCCAGGTTGCATGTGAGATGTCTGATGTTTGATAGTATCCTTGGTAGAGGTGTTCGCAGAGAGAATGACAAGTTGATTGCTATCAGAGAGACACTGGAGCTATTTATAAACAATTGCCAAAAATATTTGTCATCTAGTGTATACCTTACTGTATCTGTGTATTTAATGTATTATATTTAGATTTCTGTGTGTATACGACCCGGGACAACCAGGAGATCCGGGAAAAACGCGGGAATTTTTTCATCCGGGAGAATTCCGGGAATTTTTCATTGTTTTAGCTTTAAGTTAAATTTTTGTGATTTTGACTAGTAAGAACCAATACTCTAACAAAGGATATTACTGTATCCCGCTACTGCATAATAATACTGCAGAAACAAAACATGAACGAGAGAAAAAAGAAAACGAAAATAAAACTTAAGTTGCAAAGGAAATGCACCGTATACAACAACAAAACAGTGCTCATACAAGCGTCTGCCAACAGCAAAGTGTGTCAAAGGCTTTAGGAAGACTGCAATGCTTTATAACAACAAACTGCCTCTGATGAGCGTGACATGACAACTGTTTAAATTAAATTCTTTGAGTTGTTTCGGGCGGGCTCTTGAGCATGTGCAGTTGAGTCGCGTATGAGTAGTACCTTCTCCCGCTTCTGGTTACAGAAGTGTAACTGGGCGCCACTACTTAATATTGCCTCGGTTCAGAAATACAGTAAATCTGGGGCTGATGCACAGAGCAGTCTGAGTTGAGGTGGGGAGTGTCCACGTGACCTGTGTTAACGTTCAGTGATTTTGTTGTTTTCTCTTCATTTATTGCTCTCACGTTAAATGATAACAAAACGGATTTTTGTGGCCGGGAGCTATCAAATGAATTAAAATACGTTCGCATAATTACGGAAGACTAAAATATGTTATTAGTTACAGATTTTATTTCCACCTTTCTGACAGAACAATGAAGTTATTTTTGCTGGTTTGGTAAAGAGATTTGGCTTAAAGTTAATCTTTTCTGCTGAGGCAGTCAATTTATTTGAAACGAAGTGTTTAATTTCACACTATTGGCTAGTTTCAACTGTTCGCTGTGTTTCAAGTGCACGTATGGCATTATGCCATAATAAAGAACCAAACATGAGATAATACAGTACTGGTACTCCCAGAAAATTTACATACGAATGTGCATTTTAAGCCAGATTATGCATTTTAATATGGTTCACGAAATTCCGACGCTCTTGAAGTATCATCTGATGTCTTGTTTCTTTTATGCCACACGTAAGATCTTTTAATGTTTTACACGTACGAACATATGGGCTTCCTGCGTCATCATAGCTGCTCAAGCGTGGTGACGCCTGTTATTTGGCGTTCTCTTGCAACTGCTGAAACGAACCTATTTCTAACAGGTCACAGGAAAATATTGCGAATGGTGATTTGAAAAGCGTTACATTCAAAGCAGATTTCCTTTTACGCAAGATGAACTATGTGCGAGAATGTACGATGAATTTCTTAAATCAAAAAGCGTTTGACTCTCATTTAAAAATCAACTCATTGAGGATGACCATTTAGAAGAATTTCGAGCCCAAAAGATCAGACATTTACGTCGTTTTACTGGCACATTTGTGTGATGTATCTTAAAGTGTAACACGCGCCAAATGATCAACATTATATGTGGAAGCTTAGCTTCTCTTCCAGCTTATTAATCTTCGAGATCAGTATTATATGTGAATGCTGTGTGTATTAATTTAAACCATTAATTTTTCTTATTTGTGTGTTTGCTCTACTTAGAGTGATCTTGCTATTGGCTCACTACATCATGTGTCCTATGCTGCCATCAGCTGGCGAGATCAAGTGACAGGAGCTATGACTGGCTTACAAAAGCGCATCGCAATCTCGATTTCAATGCTTCGGAAAGTGACATGCGGTGTTTGGTGGAATTCAACTGTATACCTTTGCAATACAAAAATATGCAGCAGTCTTGTTGTTGCACATCAACGGTTTTTCAAAACGTGTTTTCTCCCTCTGAGTTTCATTTCCTAAAGTGCCGGTAAATTCTACTCCTGCATATAAAAGCATAGAACTGATGAGTTTTACAGTGCCAAGGAAGAGAATACTGTCACTTAACACGGAAAAAGTGTATTTTCATCCGGGAGAAAGTGTATTTTTAACCGGGAAATTCGGGAATTTTTTTTCCTTGTCTATGTATACATCCTGGATTTAAATATAACACTCCTAAAAGAATTCATATATACTGTTCAGAGTGTCCAAAAAGACTGTTTATGTTGTGGATGACACTTGTCATCTGTGCAAATGACTGTCAGGAATTATCACGCAGGTAACAGAGAATTAAGGGTATAGTGGAGCCAAGTCATTTTCATGCAGGAAGTGGTGTAATAGTATGGCGGGTAGGATTCTTTAATGAGACAAATCATCTGCAAAGGTGTCTGATTTGAGCAGAGATATTTGTTAAGATATGCATCAACAATTCAGGATGGATAAGGATACAGCTAAGTTTATGTTATACACCTAGGTGAATAGGGGTATGTTGCATGTTCGCACACAACTTAGTGGTGTGAGTATTGGAAGAAGAGCCTGTACTTCTTTGCTTGTTTCCAATGCATCTGTGGTGTTGGGTAAGCTCTCATGCGTGTATGTAAATATTGATTAATGTCATTCTGAAGCTGTTCATATTGTTGTACCAATCGGGTGGTAATTATCCAAATCTGCTGAGTGTCGGCAAATAAATTCTCTCTCAAGTGCGCCACCTGCTCGTGCAGGTGGGCAAGAATGCTATGGGCAAAGAAGGGAAAGCAGAAAGGTGGAAGGAGTATATAGAGGGTTTATAGACGGGCAATGTACTTGAGGACAATATTATGGAAATAGAAGAGGATGTAGATGAAGATGAAATGGGAGATACAATACTGCGTGAAGAATTTGACACAGCACTGAAAGACCTGAGTCGAAACAAGGCCCCGGGAGTAAACAACATTACATTAGAACTACTGACAGCCTTGGGAGAGCCAGTCCTGACAAAACTCTACCATCTGGTGAGCAAGATGTATGAGACAGGCGAAATACCGTCAGACTTCAAGAAGAATATAATAATTCCAATCCCAAAGAAAGCAGTTGTTGACAGATGTGAAAATTACCGAACTATCAGTTTAATAAGTCACGGCTGCAAAATACTAACGCAAATTCTTTACAGACAAATGGAAAAACTAGTAGAAGCCGACCTAGGGGAAGATCAGTTTGGATTCCGTAGAAATATTAGAACACGTGAGGCAATACTGACCCTACGACTTATCTTAGAAGAAAGATTAAGGAAAGGCAAACCTACGTTTCTAGCATTTGTAGACTTAGAGAAAGCTTTTGACAATGTTGATTGGAATACTCTCTTTCAAATTCTAAAGGTGGCAGGGGTAAAATATGGGGAGCGAAAGTCTATTTACAATTTGTACAGAAAGCAGATGGCAGTTATTCGAGTCGAGGGGTATGAAAGGGAAGCAGTGGTTGGGAAGGGAGTGAGACAGGGTTGTTGCCTATCCCCGATGTTATTCAATCTGTATATTGAGCAAGCAATAAAGGAAACAAAAGAAAAGTTCGGAGTAGGTATTAAAATCCATGGAGAAGAAATAAAAACTTTGACGTTTGCCGATGACATTGTAATTCTGTCAGAGACAGCAAAGGACTTGGAAGAGGAGTTGAACGGAATGGACAGTGTCTTGAAAGGAGGGTATAAGGTGAACATCAACAAAAGCAAAATGAGGATAATGGACTGTAGGTGAATTAAGTCGGGTGACGTTGAGGGAATTAGATTAGGAAATGAGACACTTAAAGTAGTAAAGGAGTTTTGCTATTTGGGGAACAAAATTACTGATGATGGTCGAAGTAGAGAGGATATAAAATGTAGACTGGCAATGGCAAGGAAAGCGTTTCTGAAGAAGAAAAATTTGTTAACATTGAGTATAGATTTAAGTGTCAGGAAGTCATTTCTGAAAGTATTTGTATGGAGTGTAGCCATGTATGGAAGTGAAACGTGGACGATAAATAGTTTAGACAAGAAGAGAATAGAAGCTTTCGAAATGTGGTGCTACAGAAGATTGCTGAAGATTAGATGGGTAGATCACATAACTAATGAGGAGGCACTGAATAGAATTGGGGAGAAGAGGAACTTGTGGCACAAATTGACTAAAAGAAGGGATCGGTTGGTAGGACATGTTCTGAGGCATCAAGGGATCACCAATTTAGTATTGGAGGGCAGCGTGGAGGGTAAAAATCATAGAGGGAGACCTAGAGATGAATACACTAAGCAGATTCAGAAGGATGCAGGCTGGAGTAGATACTGGGAGATGAAGAAGTTTGCACAGGATAGAGTAGCATGGAGAGCTGCATCAAACCAGTCTCAGGACTGAAGACCACAACAACAACAACAACAACAACAACAACATAGCAAGATAAGGACAGTCACAACTGTGTCTATGGTGTTGGCGCTCTGCAGCAAGACACTCGGTATGGTGGAAAGCTATTACAATAGTGCAAAGCAATTTCATATAGGCTGACAGAGTAAGTACAGATGCTGCATAGCAGTACAGTGGCACTTGAAGCACACAGGTGATGCAGTCAGTGTCCAGTGCAACATGGCATCTTGCATAAGGATGTCACATCCTGGGCTACCGAGTGGCTACACATAACAGTGTGGGATAGTTCAATCATAATTACATCTAAGGAACCCATGAATGGGTCACACATACAACAATATATTAACCACAGCAAATAATAATACATTAAACATCATGTACAATATCAAATATAGCATATAGCAAAACAACATTAATCATCGCATTGCATATACATCGGAGGTTGTTCAAGTAGAGGTCTCACCAGCAAATTATCAGTTTCTATCTGACTAATGTTATTGTGTTTTTAAGGGAAACTCAAGCGTTGGTAACAAAAATTGAATTCTGTTTAATCTGTTGTTTCTTGGTTAATGATTGGGGTGAAGCACCATTGCCATAGTTCAACAGACCTGAGAATCCTATAACATTTCAGCAGTCATATGTAGTAATCATAAGACAATCCCAAATGCCAGAAAGTACTTCTTCACTTAAGAATGTTGTAACTTTTCACAAGTGCTCAGGAAGCAACCTGCCCTGCTGTTTTACCAAAGCCGTGAACAGTTATGATGTGATGTGACTGTAGATAAACATTGAAGTATCTCTCCTCATAAAATTATCAGTGTGGTGTGAAAATAACATTTCCCAATGAGGTTTCTGTTAAAATACGTGCAAAGAGTGTGGTAGAATTGAGTTCATATATAGTGTGTGCATTATAAGAGAAAGGTATTATGTAACAGTAAATGAAATACATATCATCATCCCCACACACTGTGAAAGAAACACTAAATGTTGACAATGTGGTAGACACATATATGAAAGCAAGCAAGGCTTCCAATATCTGCATGAGATTGTCTTGTGGCTGAGCATCATCTTTACCTACCATCCATCTGGAATTCTGCTGGTTTCCTGCCAGTGACCTGGTTACTATTGTCTACCAACTTTTAGAATGAAGTGTGCTTTAATAGAATTTATCTGAACCAACCAATGTGGTGATCAAAGTCTAAGATGTGCATGTAGTATGCACAATAACATGACACAAGATAAAAAGAGAGGTACAAATGAGATAAAAGGAGGGATTAGTGTTGGAAAGTGCCGAGGTGTGGACTGTTGATACATGTAATAACAGCAGTGCAAGCATTAATAAGAAAGCAAGACTATTCTCAGTGCATGTGGACATTGTAAAATGTCTGCGGTACCAATAGATATGCGTATAGTCTATTCCCATTCATTTGGAGCCATTAAAAGTTTTAAGGGGTGTAGTCTTTTCCCGTGAATCAAAGGAGCTCATCGTAGCAAAGAAGTAAAGCTTTTCTGTGCCATGTCTGTGCTTGTTGCCAAGCGCAGGTGTGTTAGTTGGCCTTGCATGTTGTAGCGCAGTGTTGCTACAAAGTCCATCTCGTATGGTGGCGCTCTGTGAGGCGATGCCTTTCAGTGGCTGCTTTGCCTTAACCAGCACTGTATATTGAGAATCATCTAGTTTAAATATGAGAGACCAACTTAGTGTTCACAGGCCAGGTGGAAAGAACAAATGACTTACACCCAACATGTGGCGTATGGGTGCATCCTACATTTGAGAAATGTATGCAGATTATTATTAATGCCCTAGTTCAACACATGTAAATAGCTGATTCCAGACTACTGCTACCAGGAACCCTACAAGTATACTTATATGACACTAACACAGTGCATTGTCTGGGAAAATTAATTCCTGATTATTTCGATTTTCTTGTAACAGGTGGTTCTTAAACATGAACTAATATTGTGACATATGGCATTCTATTGACAGTGTGGGTAATTTCACTGCTGTGGATGAACATTTCTCAAATCCCTCACAAGGATAACGTCAGTATTTTTCTGTTCCATGTATTTTGCATCCCCACAAAATTAGAAGCTCTAAACATTCTTCCTGAAACAGTGTTTCTGCCTGTGCACATCATTTTATTTACAAGTGGATATGCACTCTTGGCCTGATTTTGTTCATACGTGTTAGTGATACGTGGTGTCACTAGAGTGCTGCTCATTAAGTTTCTGCAAATAGTTGTTTCCAAGAAAGACAACAGTGACAGAGTAGTGGTAGAATGAATAAAGCAAACATAATGAGACTTCAGCAGTCCCATTAAGGCAGTTAGGAATACAGAGAAAATGGAAGCTCTTGGTAAGAGTGACAGTGAATGCATAAATGAGGCTGTCCCACAGGTGTGGAGAACTGTAGTAAGGGCCTGTGACATGAGATGCACAGAACAGAGGGAGAGCATTAAATTGTGACAGTAGTGCTGAAATTTCTTGGTCATCGCAAGACAAAAAGAAATGTATTCACTGTCATGAAGTTTTCCTTCAGTAATTCTTAATGAAAGCAGTCATAAATGATAGAAATCACACATCAGCTGGGTACAATGTGGCTGACAAAATCAGTGTGGTACATGAAAAGCAATAATTACTGTAATATTATGTGATTCTTCAGTTTCTCCCAGTGTATTTCTTGCTTGAACAGTCCACGGGTGTACTGCCAGTCCATAGTGTCCAATGGGCACAATATTTTGGCGATCAGACATGTTGCCATCATCAGGTGCACTGACGAACTGAGCTCTTGAGGGCGGGTGGCCGTCTTAAATCCCCTCCCCTGCGAGGCGTTATCTCCGCAGCTGCGCGAGATGGCAGTTGCTGAGACACTGGCGTCGGTATAATAGCCTCAACCGCACTGGTCACCCATTTGTTTTCTTTGCTGAGTGTCTTTTTAATTAGACTCGGTGCTGGTTCCCATGCCTTGCTGAGGTTATAGCC
Source organism: Schistocerca nitens (assembly GCF_023898315.1). Taxonomy (NCBI): domain Eukaryota; kingdom Metazoa; phylum Arthropoda; class Insecta; order Orthoptera; family Acrididae; genus Schistocerca; species Schistocerca nitens. The sequence continues at coordinate 296,161,009 of NC_064620.1, forward strand.
GCAATCTCGGTTGATGAGTCCATCCCTGATACAAGTTTCGATAGCCTCTCTAATGACGCTGCCCCAGTATTTAGATGCCTGTGCCAAGACCCTGGTATGTTGATAGTCCATTTCATGATTTTCAGACAGACAGTGCTCTGCGACCGCTGACTTGTTGGGGTACCTAAGTTGAGTGTGCCTCTGATGTTCTCGACAACGATCTTCAATGGTACACACTGTCTATCCAATATAAGTCTTCCTACACTGACACGGGATCTGGTATATACCAGCCTTCCGCAAACCAAGATCATCTTTGGCACTTCTCAATAATGCTCGTGTTTTATTGGGGGACAAAAGACAGTTCCTACTCGATGTTTCCTCAATATTCATCCTGTTTTCCCCAATAGTGCATCAGTATACAGTATATAGGCAGTGGCTATCTCTTCTATGTGACTTCTTCCATCTCCACACACTGTACTGTAGAGGTGGCGCAGAGAGCACGTCTGATCTGCCATTCCGAGTACTCATTTTTTCAGATTACCATTCCCGGATGTCATGGTCAAAAGAAGAGTGGATGGCACCCTGGACCACAGGGTATACAGGAATAAAATGCACACTGACCTGTATTTGCATGTGGATAGCTGTTACCACCCTTAGCAGAGGAATGGGCTGCTAAAAACACTTGTGCACAGGGTCCACACCATTTCTGATGCAGAGAGTCTGCTCCATGAGCTGGAGCACCTCAAAACTGTATTTCAGAAAAATGGGTGCTCGGAATGGCAGATTAGACCCGCTCTCTGGCCCACCTGTACAGTACAGTGTGTAGAGATGGTAGAAGTCACAGAGGAAGACAGAGCCACTGTCTATATACTGTATACTGATGCACTATTGGGGAAAACAGGATGAATATTGAGGAAACATCGAGTAGGAACTGTCTTTTGTCCACCCAATAAAACACAAGCATTATTGAGAAGTGTCAAAGATGATCTTGGTTTGCAGAAGGCTGGCATATACCAGATGCCGTGTCAGTGTGGGAAGACTTATATTGGACAGACAGTACGCACCATCAAAGATCGTTGTCGAGAACATCAGAGGCACACTCGACTTAAGTACCCCAACAAGTCGGTGGTCGCAGAGCACTGTTTGTCCAAAAATGAACTACGAATATACCAGGGTCTTGGCACAGACATCTAAATACTGGGATAGCATCATTAGAGAGGCTATCGGAATTTGTATCAGGGATGGACTCAGCAACCGATATTGCAGCTATAACTTCAGCAAGGCATGGGAACCAGCACTGAGTTTAATTAAAAAGACACTCAGCAAAAAAGAAACGAACGGGTGACAAGTGCAGTTGAGGCTATTACAACAATGCTACCACAGATGCCGACGCCAGCATCTCAGGGAGGGCCGACGCGCAGCCGCAGGTGTGGACCGTGGAGATAACACCTCGCAGGGGTAGGGGATTTAAGATGGCCACCCGCCCTCAGGAGCTCGGCTCATCAGCGCACCTGATGATGGTGACAGGTCTGATCGATGAAACATTGTGCCTGTTGGACACTATGGACCGGCAGTACAGCCCTGGACTGATCGAGTACTGTAATATTGCTTCTCCCTTGGTGTAATGCCTGTCTAGCACTTCTCTCTGAAATTGTGCTGGTATTAGAACTCATTTTCTCAATGAATGCAATGTTAATACTTCTTAATGGGAGCAGATGGGGTAGGGGTTGGATTCTGAAATTTCCCAATGTTATAGGTGTCTACTTGTGTCTGTACAAATGAAACTAATTGCAGACAATATAATCCAGAAAACTAATGAAGAGAAATGTTGATTTTCGAACAGTGGTAACTATTACTTTTGTTCATCTTACTCTTTATATGCTGAAGTTCTAGCTTTAGTGTAGTAGTAATGCTAGTGGAAAGGGGCTCTGTGTAAGCTGACAGATGTTTCAATATCCTGTGTGGTTTAGTGCGGCACAGTGTGTAGCACACAATAGTTAAAAGAGTGTTGATTTTGGTGTCTTCACTCATGACTGTATGCCTGGATAAGGCATGTATAAGTTTGCTAAGTTTCCATGCTGGAAGGTGAAATCAAAAGTGTAAGTCATGTTGTTGAAAATGTGAAAATCTGGGTGGTATTATAGTGCCAGGAAATTCTGTTTCGGGAAAGTCTCATAGAAAGCTAGGTCCTGTCTGTGAAGGCACTTAAAAAGTGGTCCAGATCAACAGTGGGCAGCAGTATGGTGATGAATCACTTGGCATGAGCAAAAATTTCGGGGTGAGAGGGGTGAGCAGATCTGGTTGTAGTTCTGTGTGCAGCCGTCCTTGTTTACTGCATCTAGGGGACAAACTGTGTTCACTGGACTCCAAGGGGAAGTCAAGAGCTGCCAAGATGACTTCACTGACATTTTTCATGGAACCCCTAAAAGGTTATTTCATCAAGGGTTGAAGGAGCAGTTTGGAAGCATTTGCAACAAACTCTAACTGAGAAAACAGTAAACACAAAACACCTTGGGGACAGGCAACAGGGCAGTGTTACTAAGTGGAAACATCATTACCAAGAATCACACCATTTCGTATTATTATGTGCCATTAAGATTGATGCTCGTTGAACTAAAAATCTGGGACCACAAAAACTCAGAATTGACGAATACAAACTAGTACCATAATAATGTGATGCACATGAAAAGTGTTTCCTAGAAATATTAAAGAACGTAGAATTAGTGGGCAGGGAAAGTTAACAGGAAGACGGTATTCATGGAAGTGCTTTTCCATCACCTAGCATTACTTAGGAGGCGTTATGTCCATAATTCATGAAGGTTAGTACAAAGTGACTTGTGTACCCTATACCACTGCTCAGTAGAATCTCCTAGTCAATTAAAATTTGTAAAGTAAGACATATGATGTGTAGAAGCAGTACTCTGGAAGAAGCAGGCTGGTGACTTGCTAATGACATGCACTTCGAATTGTGCCTTATCAACTACTGCTGGAATTTGTGCAGGCACAGGTTCTCGCAAGCCAGTCCTGGCAAGGATGCCAACTTCTGTGCTCCTGTACAATATAGCAAAATTAAGTAGTGTGCTACCAACCCTGTGTATTTGTCATGAATAACTGTATAAGCCTCGTGCATGTATGTTAAGAAAGACTTTCTAAAGCAGTTACAAAATCATAGGCAATGTCAAGAGCTTTCCTGCCACCTCTTATGTAGCACAGGGTAGTTTGTATTTATGTCTGGGTATAATACTGCAGATACAATAGTGTAATAAAAGAGCTCTAATAAGTGTGTGAGAACCCAGAGTTATATCAAAAGGGTTGACTGAATTTAAGTCAAAATATATTGATGTGAAGGGAACAAGATGATTTCTAATGAGCCTGATTGAACGAATGAAGAATAGTGGTTGCCAGTCTATTCTGTTATGGACAGATTTATACTAATTTAACACACTGCCTTTTGTGTGTCAGTTTTAAGATGGTATACCCCACCAAGTGACTCCCTCACCCATGGCTTTGTCGGAACTTTCTCTTTGCATACGAACGGGTCGTGTGCAGTTAATCATGATATACAGAGCACACACCAGATAACCTTTCCATACAACCCCTGACACAGAAACATTGGGGGCTGCCAACAGACCTGACTTCAGAAGAATCACTGTGGTTTTTTTCAGAGTGATTTTCATAAGTTCATGTGAGCCCTAATGTATGGTATATGAAGGGGACAATATGTATGTGTAAAGAGCCAGTGATGTCTGTGGTTTTTTTTCTGTCCCATAGAGATAAAAGTTTCTATTTGTGTTATCCTGTTATCTGCATTCCATTGCATGTAAAACCTAGCCAAGCCTGTGCAGTATGGCAAAAGAACAGACATGATAGGTGAAGTGTTCTTCTAAGTGTCATTACCTTACTGTGGGTTGTCTTACATAGGCGTAGATAATTCATACCTCAAACAAGTGAGACTTCTCCTTTCCTTTTTGCAGCTACCTTATTATTATTATTTGAAATGCCTTTCCTGGCTGCCCACTTCCAGTTCCTGAACCCTCAATGTTATGTATAGATTAGCACTAGGAGTGTTAGTAGTACTTACAGTACAGACTAGAGATACAAAGAGTGCTGATCAAATAAGGTTGTAGAGTGAGAATGTTGAAAAGAGGTAAAAATATGATTATTTAATCCGTGCTTATAAAAGTTAATGAGTAACTGACATCACACTTCAAACAGCTGAGGCAGTACAGACAAGAAACACTGAGGACACTGATGTGTAATGTGAGTTGATCAATGTTGATGATGAATCACAGGGGCCTTTGTGTGAGTGCACCTGAAATCCCGACCCTAGATACTTAACATTCACATAGCAGTAGGGGCTGCAGCACCATTCACAGTGACAGTTAATTCTTCTGTTTGTGCCTACATATGAATATGTGTGGGGGAAATTGGGGAGACTTTATTGCAAATGTTGTGGATGGAAGGATTTTCCTCTCCTTTCTATGAACTACCAGTAAGTTTGTCAGGTAGCACCTACTTACGTTGCCATCTCCACATAGCAGCTAGAGTGATAGCCACACACAGAAGAGGGGTGAGTGGGGTCTATGCAGTGTATTAATTCAGAATGGCAGCTGTGCCAGCGATAAGCGACAGCATGTGACATTGCACCTTGTGTGCACCTCAGCTCGATGATTCCTCCCATGCATATTCTCCAGTGTGGAAAGGGGATCTTCACTTCCAGGAAATAGAGCACTATGCTGCTCTGGCTGCTGGAAAAGCATCTAAATCTAGTATCAGATTTTCATTCACCTGTAATGACACATTTATCATATCATCTGAGCACACTAGGGTGTTGCAGCAAGGGGTTGAAGAGCCATGCTGCAAGGGGTTTCATAGTCTGGCATTTACCTGAATTAATTATAGAGAACTGAAGTTACTCTCAGTAGCTGGTGGGCAGCATCTGCCATCATATAAAAATAAAAATATTATCATTATAATAGAGGGAAACATTCCACGTAGGAAAAATATATCTAAAAACAAAGATGATGTGACTTACCAAATGAAAGTGCTGGCAGGTCGACAGACACACAAACGAACACAAACATACACACAAAATTCAAGCTTTCGCAACAAACTGTTGCCTCATCAGGAAAGAGGGAAGGAGAGGGAAAGACGAAAGGATGTGGGTTTTAAGGGAGAGGGTAAGGAGTCATTCCAATCTCGGGAGCGGAAGGACTTACCTTAGGGGGAAAAAAGGACGGGTATACACTCGCACACACACACACACATATCCATCCACACATATATATGTGTGGATGCATATGTGTGTGTGTGTGTGTGCGAGTGTATACCCGTCCTTTTTTCCCCCTAAGGTAAGTCCTTCCGCTCCCGAGATTGGAATGACTCCTTACCCTCTCCCTTAAAACCCACATCCTTTCGTCTTTCCCTCTCCTTCCCTCTTTCCTGATGAGGCAACAGTTTGTTGCGAAAGCTTGAATTTTGTGTGTTCGTTTGTGTGTCTGTCGACCTGCCAGCACTTTCATTTGGTAAGTCACATCATCTTTGTTTTTAGATATAAAAATATTATCAAAATGAGATGTTGAAGGAGTAGTGTTGTGGGATATAGACAGTGTATTTGTGTCCTTGGGTGGGACATGATGGTCGAAGTGGTCATAAGGGTAGAGAAATTGTATTGTATTAGACAATAGCAGTGGTGCAAACATAAAAGCATTGTAAATAACACTGTAATATGTTGTCATTCCATTCATCTAGCCCCTACTCAGCAATACATGTTTGTGAGTATGGAAGGCACACCAGTGTAAAAAATGCAGCAGTGTAAGAACTTAACACATCTCCAGTATAGCGGAGCTGAACATGCTGTAAGATTACTAGTCGTGAATATGGTGCAAGAAAAATGAGAGAACTTGTATACAGGATGATAATGAACTATGTACAATTCTGCTAGGTACATTTACATACAAGGTGGGAAGTGTTTGCAAAGCATATCCCTACATGTGTTCTCTTAATAACAGCGCTGGTATGGTAGTAACATTTTTTGGCATTTAGTGCCAAGGCAAACCACACTTCCTGCAGTAAAGTGTCATGATAACTTGCTGCAGGATGTCATCCACTGGTGTTGACTTAAGTCTGTCATGCGGTACGACAAGTTCCTGAATCATGGTGGCTGGGTACTGTGTTCTCTAGTACAGGTTATGCTTATGTGATCCAGTGTATGCAGAAGGGAAAACTCCACCCAGAACCTAACATGGAAATTAGGACACTGCCTTGATTGTATTTATTTTTACCTGTTAGGTTCCTGTCTGCTAATAGATAACATTAGAACCAAGCAAATGTGAATAATTGAACAATAAATGCCCCATCTTATCATACACTTGATTGTGCAGACAGTGCACTGCATGGGGTGTAAGACAGCAGAATCCATCACAAATGAAATGTAACACCTGAAAAATTTATTTAGTTTCCTTGGAATTACCTCTATATCAACGTGCACGATGTAGTTTAAATACTCTGTGACACAGAAACTCTCGACATTGTAATAGAAATGTCCTTGAGCATCAGTTATTTCTTAAACTCCATGGTAACAAGTAATTAGCAGCTCATTGAAAAACATCATCTCTATTCTCACCACCTCTGTAAATAGAGTCAAATAACATAGCAATGGCCAACAAGAACAAAAACATAAATACAAGCAGTCAATACGCCGCAGGCGAACAGTGCAGCATGACAGAGCAAAACAAGACACTTGATGGTGTGGCATTTGCCCATTCCTGAGGAAATATAGGTGAGAAGCAAGAATCGGCAGCACAGCAATGGCAGCACAGCGCAGCAAGGTTACTAAACATATTCAGTAATGCTTCATGGGAATGTAGAAGGCCAGTCACCAAATCACATAAATCACCCACAATGGAAGCAGTTAAAGGAGATTGTGGAAGTTACATATCCTAATGTGGGCTCTCTGATGATGCAACACCAGGGAAGATAACATAATGATAAAAGGTGCCGCAGCAAGTAAACAAAAGGAAAGGACTGTTGTATCTAGCTGGAATATTCCCTGGATGCCACACACCTCTTGCCAGTTGAAAGTTCATGGAGAAATAGCTGCCAGAGGGGACAAAAGAATGCAACTAATTCCACAACCAAAGTTGCGTTTCGAAGTTCTTGGAATGCAAAGTGTACCCCGTCCACGGAAGCAGTACGAAGTTCTTTCTTTTGCGCATTTGCGTGGCAAGAGTACCCTTTTCCTTGGTAGCTCTGTGGCCGTGGTTGGCTGGGATGGTGTAACTTACCTGTGGTAGGGTTTCAGTCTATTGAAATAACAATTACATAGCAGTTTGACAGATGAATTTCTGCATTGACAGGCAATGGGGGACATCAGTCATGTAAGTTGGTAGGGTCCCTCGTAAGTTGGGGAGAAGTTCTTTAACTTTTTTTTTTAAATTTCCGGATTCCACAACAAAACCCAATCACACTATTGATATGAGGGTAATTCTCCCAGAACTTTTCTACTATATCAATATATTCCATGTTTAAGTGTGTGTGTGCATGCATCTTCAGTGTGACATTTGTACACTATGAAAATTCAGGGAGCATATTAACATACAATGCCATGTTTAGTCTGAGTGTGACAGTACCGTAGATATATAGATATATAGTCAAATGTTAATTAAAAAATAAATGATGGTAACAGTTTGCTTGCAGGTGAGGTGCTGAGTCATTGATATAGATGTAAAAAAGACTGAGAATGTTGCTAGCTTTCAGAGGAACCATCCTTCAGAGCTATAGCTCTTGCACATGTCCTCACACAATCACACACACACACACACACACTGCACAATTGCAGCTAACTACACTGACTGGGGTGAACTGTTGTGTTGGGGGAATGAATGGGAAGAGAGGAGGTACATCGAGTGGTACGGAGGGTTGGAGAAGGGTTGATGGTGGCTGGAACAAAGAGATCACAGGTGCACAAAATAGGTATGTTACACCAATGAGCTCAGTGTGGAGTAGCAGGGATACTTGCAAATGATGTGGAGGAGTTGATTGTGAAGGGAAGAAAAGTCAGAGGAAAGAGAGAGAGTATAGAGAGGAGGATGTGGGCATAGAATGAGTGAAGTTGGGTTGGTTACAGGGACAGATGTGGAGGTTAGTGTGGTGTAGAGGCTACCGGAGATTGAGATCAAGAAGACTGTGCGATTGAAGCACGTGTTGAGGACAATTCCTGTCCATGTCATTCAGAGAAGCTGGTGTTGGGGGTGAGGATACATATGGCATGGGCTGTGTACTTAGAAGCATGTTCTGCCACTGGCTAATCAACTGTGCTCTTGCCTAGTCAGATTGTGGTCATTCATTGACAAATCATGTGAATTCAAGATTTCAGTTGAGTAATTGACAGCTTCCTGTTGATTCATTATGGTATCAATTGACTGGTACATTGACACATCACCTGATATTTGGTTTTGAATGCTGAATTTGATGGCATTGACAATGTTGTTTATGGCTGCTAATGTATGCACTGAGCCACTGATTAGGTTTGTAATCCTGTGTGATACTTTGGAAAACTGTATGAATCATTTTGTCTGTGTTCCTGTGTTTTTACAAAAGTTGGTTGGAAATGTGAACATTGTCAGAGTTCATTGATTGCCATTTTCCCATTCCCAATATCCAACAACTGTTTTTTGAAATGACCAGCACCTCATTGTAAACATTTTGTGTTAACTCAATGTCCAGATTTTGATACATAGCATGCAAACAATGTAGGATGTCTTCATTCGTGCAGTCTTTGTATTATTCCCAAAGATCTTTTGAACTGGGTGGAAAGCATGTTTTCAATATCATTGTAAGTAACATGTGTTTGCTTTGGGTAATCAGTATTTGATGCATCAGTGAGTGAAGTGTCCCAGTGTACCCCATTTTCAAGCAGATTTAATTCTTAGCCAAGCTTCAGACAAGTGACACATACCTGACAGTTTACTGTGTTCAGTTCTTGGAGGGACATCAATTTACCTACATAGGTCAATAGTAGTTACATGTAAAGGTATTTTACATTGTGTGAGTGAATCCTGTACAGATGCCCTAGCATTCCGATTGAATGTAAACTGAGATGTTCTGCAACTGCTTTACTTTGTTTGCGACACTGAAACTTGTTCACTGATGCATTCCATGTGTAGTATGTTAGCAATTCAGAGGAAAGCAGAGCCATAGCAGATATGAGAAAAATTCAGTTAACATTGTTGGAGGTGGTAACAATGATATTGTACATATATTTTCTCTTGTGGAGTACATGCACTGTCCACTTTCAAGGTGTATTGCCAAATAAACAACTGTTGGATGTCATTCTTTGATTGAAAATGATATAATGAGCCATGCTGCTTCATTGCTACCACTGTAGCATCACTGTTGATATTGGTGGATTTCATTGATTAATGCTGCTGCATTTCCCATTCAAATTATATTAGATGTACTTTCATTCCAATTGATCTGTAATGAGGAGGTCCTCCAGGATGCAGAACATGTCAAAAAAACAACAATACATGACAAATATGTACAACTAAAATAAATAAGCTAATGTACCTTCCACAGGTCCCAAGTGGAATGATCGTCTCTCTCTCTCTCTCTCTCTCTCTCTCTCTCTCTCTCTCTCTCTATGAACACTATATGAAAGGATCATTTTACAACACTCATTTACTAAGATCACATTAATGCACTGAATTTAAAATTAAAAAAAAAAGTTTTCTATTTGTAAGGTAATAAACATATAATAGAACTACTGCAATACTTATTTACAATGAACACATTACTGCACTGATATATATATTCAGAGGAAAGCAGAGCCATAGCAGATATGAGAAAAATTCAGTTAACATTGTTGGAGGTGGTAACAATGATATTGTACATATATTTTCTCTTGTGGAGTACATGCACTGTCCACTTTCAAGGTGTATTGCCAAATAAACAACTGTTTATATATATATATATATATATATATATATATATATATATATATATATATATATATATATATATATATATATATATATATAACAGAGGGAAACATTCCACGTGGAAAAAATATATCTAAAAAGAAAGATGATGAGACTTACCAAACGAAAGCGCTGGCAGGTCGATAGACACACAAACAAACACAAATATACACACAAAATTCAAGCTTTCGCAACAAACTGTTGCCTCATCAGGAAAGAGGGAAGGAGAGGGAAAGATGAAAGGATGTGGGTTTTAAGGGAGAGGGTAAGGAGTCATTCCAATCCCGGGAGCGGATTACCCTAAGGTAAGTCTTTCCGCTCCCGGGATTGGAATGACTCCTTACCCTCTCCCTTAAAACCCACATCCTTTCATCTTTCCCTCTCCTTCCCTCTTTCCTGATGAGGCAACAGTTTGTTGCGAAAGCTTGAATTTTGTGTGTATATTTGTGTTTGTTTGTGTGTCTATCGACCTGCCAGCGCTTTCGTTTGGTAAGTCTCATCATCTTTCTTTTTAGATATATATATATATATATATATATATATATATATATATATATATATATATATATATATATATATATAAAAAGAAAGATGATGAGACTTACCAAACAAAAGCGCTGGCAGGTCGATAGACACACAAACAAACACAAATATACACACAAAATTCAAGCTTTCGCAACAAACTGTTGCCTCATCAGGAAAGAGGGAAGGAGAGGGAAAGACGAAAGGATGTGGGTTTTAAGGGAGAGGGTAAGGAGTCATTCCAATCCCGGGAGCGGAAAGACTTACCTTAGGGGGAAAAAAGGACAGGTATACACTCGCACACACATTACTCCTGTTGGAGTGGTGAGGGTCAAATTCATATTATGGAAGTTACTTGAAATGTCTGGTCTGAGGTATCCCATGGCAGCATCTACAGAACCTGACAACCCCATCTTTTCAGTAACAGTTATAAAATGTTTGTTAAAATGTTCTGCAACACTATACGCATCTGTCACCAATGTATCTTTTACTCGTAATGCTATTTGCCCCTCTTCATGTCTGGTTCTATCAGTCTCCTTCTTCACTATATCCCATATTGTCTTTATTTTGTTATCTGATATAACTATCTTTTCCTTGTAATATATTTGCTTTGATGTCTGTATTACAGTCTTTAATATTTTGCAATATTTCTTGTAATGTGCTATAGCATCAACGTCAGAAATCTTTTGGATTGACAGATACATTTTTCTTTTTGTTTTACAAGATACATCTATTCCTTGAGTAATCCATGACTTCTTTGTACACTTTGCTCTAACCTGGTTAGTTTTGGTGGAAAACAGTGTTCAGATAAGGCAAGCACTTTATTAGCAAAAGTGTTATATTTTTCATTCATGCCATGAGCACTGTAAACATGACTCCAGTGAATGTCTCTGAGGAGTATCCTAAAATAATCAATTTTTGGCTTATTGATTACCCTCTTGAGTTCAGATTTAACAGATTTTATATCCTGTTCAGTATTAACATTTAACACAAGGAACTGCCTGGGTGGTCTGAGAGGCCATTGACTATTGGTTTTGTAATATAAATTTGTTCATTGGACTTTTGTGAGCAATTGGTTACCCTAGTTGGAAATTTTACTGTGGGAATTAAGTTGAATGATAGTGTTACTAACTCAAATAAGTTCTTATTGGGATAGTCTTTAAGGAAATCTACATTGAAGTCACCAGCAACCACTATTTCTCTGTTTTTAGTTGTTAAATGGGTCAGTGCAGCTTCAAGGTTGTTTATGAACAGATTAAAGTTACCTGCAGCTGCTCGATATACACTCAATATTATGAAGTATTTTTTATGAAATTCTACTTCTGTTGCACATGCTTCCATATGCCGTTCTAGGCAGAATTTATGAATGTCTATGCTTTAAAATTTATGACAGTTCTTGATGAATGTGGCAGCTCCTCCTTTCTCCATATCTGCTCTGCGAAAGTGAAATGCTACCCAAAATCCTATAACAGTTTATAGTTCTATACCAGTGGTCACATGATGTTCAGAGAGGCAGATTATGTCAGCTGGGTTTGAGGATTCCAATTCATCTATGTGGATAATTAATTCATTAATTTTCTCTGTTCTCGAATATTTTGATGCAATAAAGATAGCTGACATTTCACAATGACTGAGTTAAAATGGGGTGGAGTTGAAATTTCTGCTGATTCTTGAAAATTCTTAACCAACCACTGTTTATGCTGATGTAATAACTTAGAATTATGTTTTTTTACTCAAACTCAAGGTTTGTCTCAATCCTAACCTCTCTTAAAACTTGGTTTCCTTCTGTCCTCCATACCCTAAAAAAGGATCTTTTCTGAACCCTATAACCACTGGTATTTTATCACTCATGACAGTACCTCCCCCCTTTAACTTTCCTGCTATTTTCCCAGCCAGTTTACCCTTCCCTTTCCTGTTGAGGTGAAGGCCATGCCTATTATAATCCCACCTACTGAGAGAATCAACAGGAATCGCACCAATATGTGACCCTGCACCCGACATAAGCAGCCATTCCAACTCCAAATTACCTCTCCTGACAGAAGAGTTCAAATGAGGTCAGTCATGGTACCCAAGAACATATACGAACTAAACATTAGTATGCTTCGATGGTGATGCAATCTTTGCCAGGTCACACTCTATACTGTACCCAGGATCTCTGTCAATACTATTACCTGGCCCACCCACTATAACCACAGTGTGTTCCTTAGTGAAATCTTTGCAAAGTGATCCTAAATCATCTGTCACCTGCTCCGACCAGCACTAGGTTTAAAAAAAAATTGATGACCTGGTATTCTAATCCTATTTCATGATGCAAAACTTGGCCAACACCTCTTCCATGGGAACTACCTAACAACAACACTTTCTCTTTACTGATTTCCCTACATTCTTACTTTTCAATTTGCTGCTGAAAGTTTGTTGTGCCTTGGCTACACCTGCTGCTGCTTGAGACTCACCAGCTTCTAACTGAAGCAACAGGTCAAATCTATTTTCCACATTTACCACAAAGCTGTCAGACAAAGTTCTAGGCCTGTTCCTCCTGTTGCCTGTTGCCTCTTCCCACCTCTCTTTATTTTTGTCCCTCCTTAACCTGTCAAGATCTCCCCTGGCCTTGTCTAGCTCAGCCTGAAGGGCGGCAATTTCCCCTCCTGTTCTAGTATCTACTATCTCTACTAGATATCCTACAAAACCACTGATGAGTCTCATTTACTTCCCCTACTCCCACACCACTACAGTCACCCACGTGCAAAAAAAATACACACTTTGTCACGCCAAAGCCCTGACCTAACAATTCTACAGCAAGTCAAGAACTTTTCACTCCTGATAAACATAATACTTTATTAAGAATAAGTCAGTTAAATTACAGATAAACATGAAAATATGATTCCACAAGTTTGGCCTATACACAACTGTATGTAAGCAAAAACAACAGTACAAAGTTTCTGAAAACAATAACAAAACTGCCATATCACTTTTATTGTTGATGTATTTGCAAATGTGCTTTATTAGTTTCACCAAATTGCAGTACCTGACAGTGGTATGTGCTTTGTATATTTTTGAGAGTAACAGTGCATATAGTACAGCCCACAACTATCAACTTTAAGGTCATTGTTTCCTACTTTCAAAGTGATGGATTTACCATCATCTTCAATTAACTGACTTTTTCTTTGAGTTATGAGTCTCTTGATTGATTTGATGCAACCCACCATGAATTCCTCTCCTGTGCCAACCTCTTCATCTCCAAGGAGCACTTTTTCCTATGTCCCCAATTATTTTCTGGATGTACTCCACCTGTGTTCTCAATTATATACTGGATGTATTTCAATCTCTGTTTTCCTCTACAGTTTTTACACTCTACAGCTCCCTGTAGTACCATGGAAGTTATATCCCAATGCTTTAACAAATGTCTTATCATCCTGTCCCTTATTTTTGTCAGTGTTTTCCATGTATTCCTTTCCTCACCAATTCTGTGCAGATCCTTCTCATTCCTTACCTTATAAGTCCACCTGATTTTCAACATTCGTCTGCAGCACCACATCTCAAATGTTACGATTCTCTTCTGTTCCAGTTTTTCCACAGTCCATTTTCATTACCATACAATGCTGTGACTCAGAAATTTCTTCCTCAAATTAAGGTCTATGTTTGGTAGTAGATTTCTCTTAGCCAAGAATGCTCTTTTTGCCATTGCTAGTCTGCTTTTGATGTCCTCCTTACTCCATCCTTCATGTGTTACTTTGCTGCCTGGGTAGCAGAATTCCTTAACTTCATCTACATGGTGACCATCAATCCTGATGTTAAGTTTCTCTTTTCATTACATTTGTCTTTTTTATATTTACTCTCAATCCATATTCTATACTCATTGGATTGTCCATTCCATTCAGCAAATCATGTAACTCTTCTTCACTTTCGCTGAGGACAGCAATTTCATCAGCGAATCGTATCATTGAAATCCTTTCACCTTGACTTTCAATTCCACTCTCGAACCTTTCTTTTATTTCGATCATTGCTTCTTTGATGTGTAGTTGAACAGTAGGGGTGAAAGACTACATCCTTGTCTTACACCCTTTTTAATCCAAGCACTTTGTTCTTGGTCTTTCACTCTTATTATTCCCTCTCGACTCTTGTACATGTTGTATATTACCCATCTCTCCCTATAGCTTAGCCCAGTTTTCCTCAGAATTTTGACATTGTCAAATGCTTTTTCCAGAGTGACTCCTGTTTCTTCTTCTTGTGACATCAGGCAAGTCTTCTCCTTCATACAGGCCTTCAGTGTACTCGTTCCACCTATCTGCTCTCTCCTCTGCATTTTTTAATGGAATTTCCATTGTGCTCTTAATGTCACCACCCATGCTTTTAATTTCACCATAGGTTGTTTTGACTTTCACTTTTTTTCATAAAGCCATTTTGCCTTAGCTTCCGTACACTTCCTATCTTCCTCGTTCCTAAGTGACTTGTGTTTCTGTATTCCTTAATTTCCCTGAACATTTGTGTATTTACTTCTTTCATTGATCACTGAAGTATTTCTTCTGTTACTCACAGTTTCTTTGCAGTTACCTTGTTTGTACCTATGTTTTCTTTTTCAGCTTTTATGATTGCCTTTTTTAGAGATGTCCATTCCTCTTCAACTGAACTGCCTATTGAGCTATTGCTTGTCACAGTGTCTGTGGCCTTTGAGAATTTGAAGCATGTCTCTTCATTCCTTAGCACTTCTGTATACCACTTCTTTGCAGATTTATTTTTCCTGACTAGTCTCTCAGAACTTCAGCCTACTCTTCATCACTTCTAAATTGTGGTCTGAGTTTATATCTGCTCCTGGGTATGATGTACAATCCAGTATCTGATTTCAGAATCTTCCTGAGCATGACATAATCTAACTGGAACCTTCACATATCTCCTGACCTTTTCCAAATATATCTCCTTCTTTTTTGATTCTTGAACAGAGTATTCTCTGTTATTTGCTGAAATTTATTGCAGAACTCAATTAGTCTTTCTCCTCTCTTATTCCTAATACCACACCCATATTCTCTCATAACCCTTACTTTTACTCCTTCCCCTGCAGATGCATTCCAGTCCACCATGACAATTAAATTTTCATCTACCTTTGTGTATTGAATTACCCTTTCATCATCCACATATACTTCCTCTATTTCGTCATCTTCAGCTTGCGACGTCGGCATATATACCTGCACTATGATCGATTCTGGTAAGAATAATGCTATCACTGAACTGTTCACTGTAACTCACTCTCTGCCCTACCTTCCCATTCATAACAAATCCTATTCCCATTGTACCATTTTCTGTTGCTGTTGATATTAGCCTATCCTCATCTGACCAGAAATTCTTGTCTTCTTTCCATTTCACTCCACTGTCCTGCGCTATGTCTAGATTGAACCTTTACATTTCCCTTTTCAGATTTTCTAGCTTCCCTACTACGTTCAAAATTCTGACATTGCATGCCCCAGCTTGTAGAACTTTATCCTTTCATTGTTTATTCAATCTTTTTCTCATAGTCGCCTCCCCCTTCTCTGTCCCTTCCCGGAGATCTGAATGGGCTTTATTCCAGAATCTTTTGCCATTGGTGAGATCATCATAACATATTTTCAGTTACAGGCCACATGTTCTTTGCGTACACATTGTGTCTTTAATTCAGTGGTTTCCATTGCCTTCTGCATCTTCACGCCATTAATCATTGCTGGTTATTCCACCTTTAGGGGTAGTTTCCCACCTCAATGGCAACAAAGCGGCCTGAACCTCTGTCCGGTCTTCCCCCCTCTTTGACAAGGCTGTTAATAGAGTTAGGGTGACTTCTTATGCTGGAAGTCTTTGGGTGCCACATCAACTATAGAGTTGGTTGCCACTGATAGTCACAGCAAATAAGTCTCGTGGGTGTTGTATCGTGCATTCCTCATCAGTTGGGCGTGTTGAATTGTTGAGTGAGCCACATTGAATAAGCTATATGGATCATGAATCATGTTTTTGGTGATGGCTTCAAATTAGTCTGGATCAGTGTTGACATCTGGTATTTCTGCTGAGATAACTCGATCAGTTTGATGTAGTGTTCAATCAGCCAAATCAAAATGTGTGCATGTGGCAATTCTGTATTTTGCCATTCAGTGGAATGCATCCATGTCTCTCCAAAAACTTTATGCTTGACAATGAAATCCTGTAAAAATTTCAATTTTGGTTTGAATACATATGCAGTCATATCATGACAACCCAAAGATGTGTGTATTCATGCATGCCTTGTGGACTCCCTCTATATGCCGCTTCTAGTATGACCATTTTTCCCAATTCACATTTTCACCATTAACTGTGCTTCATTGAAATGTATGCACTCTTGTGAATGCAACTTGGTTTCCTTTAATCAGATGTAGGTGTAATTCAGTTTCAATTTTTGCTGTACATATTGGCAGTATATTGACGGGATAATTGCCAACATTTCAGCATTTTGACAAATCATCATCAATATAAATAGTAATTTGTGGCACTGACTTCCTTATTTGTTTCCTTATTTGTCTATAGATTTCTAAATTTGATATTGAAATGATATCCATCAGGCATCGCAATCCATAGTATGAGCAGTGAGTTTCAGAGACACGTTGAATACCACTATTTTTGTAATGAAGAACTGTATCACATGAGTTAAATTCTTCACAGACAATAACGATTAACACTTCATTAATTGTTGGTGCATTGTACAGTATTTCTTTTTTGTTGACAGGTGTTTTGTCTGCTCTGACTACAACTTTTTAGTTATTAGCCGGCATCTGTCTAGGTCAGTTCTGAACAATCAAATTAATTCATTGTGTTGATTGAATCAAGTTTGTAAGTAATGGCAATTTCTCGTTTAATGCACCTATTGAATTGACAGCATTGATCAAATTGTTTATCAGAGTTTCCCTATGAAATAAATTTGAAGACTTTTTTATCTGCATTTGGAGAAGGCAATAAAGATCGTGCATGATGGAAAATTTATCTTCGCACTTTGAATGTTATCATATAATTCTTGTGCATTATATTTGTTGCTCTGTTGCTCGGAATGATGTATTTTGGAAACTTGAACTGTACTTGCATATGTTTGACAAGAAACATATTGATTGGGTTGTGTCACCTTATACCAATGGTTCAGGTCGTGAATGTAATTCTGGCTGATTCACTTTTCCACCAGCACAGCACATTCCCGGTGTTTCATTCGTAAATTTGAGGGCATGCAATACATGCATAATTTATCCAGTTTTCCAATTACCACATTTGGATGAAGAGTAATCATAATTAGCATTGTAATGGAATACACAAAGGTGTAAATTTGTGTTCAATGTCACCTGGCTAGAGCAGCACATACTCAAATGGTATACAGTCTAGCTTCTCACTGCTCAACTGTTTCAAACAGGCTTTAGGCTTGTGTACTTGGGAGCTTTCCAGTCTTTCTTCCCATTCCTCATCTGTTACAGATGAATGGGCTTGAGCAGTGCATAATCAGACAATTTCCACTCTTGCTTCCCATTGCTCCTCTATTACTGAAGTTCATGATGCCTTTTTCAATCGTGCTTGAGGTGTAGATTGATCAGTTGCATGTCTTTTACATAGAATAATTGATTTGACAACAAAAGTGTTAGTTTGTGACAACTGTTACAAATTCACTTGGAAGGAGAAAAGAAAATGCATGTGATTATTTAGTGTCAAACAGCATTTGAAATTCCACAACTCACACCACCTTCCACGAGGTGTGATTGGAAAGTTTTAAGAATGGATCCACTACTGCTTACTGGTTTGGCAGGCAAGTACACGGAGGGTGGGGAGTGAGTCATTGCCTTGTCCTTGAACGCTCTCTGACAGGAAACTGCATTTCATTTATTCAGTTCGTTGTTGCAGCTGATTAAGTGTGGGTCTGTTAGGGCTTGTTGCTGGATTTTGTCTGCGTGAAAATGGACGTAAAAACGGAGCAACGAGTTTGTGTGAAATTCTGTTTTAAAACTGGGAAATCAGCTTCTGAGACTTACAAATTATTAAAAACAGCTTTTGGAGATAATTGCAGGAGCCAGTCGAGTGTTTTGTTCAGTTCAACAGATTTAAAAATGGCCGCGTATCATTTGAAGATGAACCATGTTCCGGCCATCCTTCCACCTCAAAAATGAATGAAAATGTTGTGAAAGTTCATGACTTAGTGGACTCTGATCATAGACTTACAATTAGGGAGATGGCTGATGAACTTAATTTAATTTTCTATGCAGTTCAGTCAATTTTAACTGAAGATCTAAACATGCGTCAAGTGTCTGCAAAATTCATTCCAAAAGTGTTGTCAAGGTTGACCAGAGACAGTACCTACTTGAAGTGTGCCAAAAACTGATTAATCGGACTAAAAATGACTCAGATTTGTTAAATAGAGTAATTACAGGTGACAAATTGTGGGTATATGGATATGATCCTGAAACCAAAGTGCAGTCTTCTCAGTGAAAGACTCTAGGTTCACCACGTCCGAAAAAAGCATGGCAAAGTCGGTCAAAGGTGAAGACAATGTTGGTGATTTTTTTTTTTATTCTGCCGGTATTGTGCGTCATGAATTTACCACTGGAAGACAGACAATTAACTAGGAATACTACAAATGTGTCCTTGAGCGTTTGTGCGAAACGGTGCAGAAGAAATGGCCTGAATTGTGGAAAGACAGGAGTTGGCTGCTACACCGTGACAATGCTCTGCCTCATTGTGCCGTCTCCATCATTGAAGTTTTGACCAAATTCAAAATTCCTGTGCATCCACAACCGCCATATTCTCCTGATTTGGCCCCTGTGGACTTCTACCTGTTTCCTAAACTGAAATTTTCACTGAAAGGGAAGCAATTTGACTCAATTGAAGACATCCAGGCAAATATGGAGAGCATCCTTTACACACTTCAGGAAAAAAAATTCCTGGAATGTTTCCAAAAGTGGAAACACTGTTGGAGTCAGTGAATTCAGTCAGAGGGGGTATTGTTTTGAGGGAGATGCATCACAGTAGCGTGTAAGTACCACCATTGTACAATTAGAATCCCATTCTCAAAACTTTCCAATCACACCTCGTACACTCAGCGAGGTGGCACAGTGATTAGCAAATGTAAGTCGCATTCCAGAGGGCGACAGTTTAAATCCATATCCAGCTGTACAGATTCAGGTTTTACATGATTTCCCGAAACCGGTCCACGCAAAAGCCAGGATGCTTCCTTTAGAAGGGTATAGTCTATGCCCTTCACCATCCTTGAAACATTCCATCTCTAAGAAACTCGATGTTGATGACATGTTAGTCCCTAATCTTTCTACCTTTTACCACCCGTTATATCACGTATGAACTGGAATGTGTACTTCTCTATTTGACACAATTCAGTTATGCTATGTGTGTGTACACATACACCTAAAACATATGAATTGCCACTAGTTGTATGAAATATGCAAATTTG
This sequence comes from Schistocerca nitens, assembly GCF_023898315.1. Taxonomy (NCBI): domain Eukaryota; kingdom Metazoa; phylum Arthropoda; class Insecta; order Orthoptera; family Acrididae; genus Schistocerca; species Schistocerca nitens. The sequence continues at coordinate 296,180,917 of NC_064620.1, forward strand.
CTGAAACAACTCATGTGTCACCTCTTGTAAAATGGATTTTGTATACATATATAGGGTAACATTTCGGTGTTGCTGCAGCTGCTTAGATGCCTATTGCTTTCACAGCCATTTGCATTTCAGTTGAAAGCCGGCAACAGCACATTCAGGGATCTTCATTTGCCAACTCTGCTATATTTCAGAAACATTTGTTAGCATGTTCATGATAACTCACCAAAAGTACAAACAAAGGAACAGTCTTTTTTATTTGAGAGTAAGTCAATAAGTATCTGCAATAAATTTTTATAATTTATTACTACAAGGATACACAGTTTTTATAGCTTTTTATATTTTTCAACATAGTCAACCTGCTTTTTAATGCATTTGATCCACCGTTGCACAAGCTTTCCAATACCCTCTGAAAAAAGGTTTGTGTTTGCACAGTGGGCCACATACACACCGCTTCTTTTACCTGTTGACTGGAACTGAATCGACGGGGTCTCTTTTACCAACCTTAAGTGGAGCAGACAGATGGAAACATGACAGAGCAATATTGGGCTGTTTGCAGGATGATACAACACCTCAAAACACTGTCTCTGAAGAGTTGGAATAGTTTGGCCAATGCTATGTGGACACACATTGCCATACAATGAAAGAACACCTTTCGACAATCTACCTATGTGTTTATTGCAAATTGCAGGCTGCAACTTGTTTAGCAGCATGTCACTGTGATGTTCACTGTTTGCTGTTGATCCCTTTTCCAGGTAATGTTCCAGGATTGACCCTCAGAGTCCCAAAAAACTATGAGCATCACTTTTCCTGCAAAAGTTAGACTCTTTAATTTCTTTTTGAATGGAGATTCGGGGTGCTTCCTTTCCCTGCTCTGGCGTTTACTCTCTGCTTCAAAGTGATGAATCTGAGTTTCATCTTCAATAATGATTCATTTGAAAAACATTTCACCATCATTAGTGTAATGGCTGAGTAGGTGCTGACAAGTTTTCATACGGTTACGCATGTGCTCTTCATCGAGTCATTTTCAAATGCATGTCATACAAACTTTGTGAAAATTGAGCCTATTCTGTATGATTTCATATGCAGAACCATGACTGAATTTGCATATTGATTGCTACATTATCAAATCACTCACTTGTTATTCAGAACCAAGGCGTGAACTTTTTTGATATAGGCATCAGTTGTGCCTGTAGCTATAAGCTCCACTCTTTCCTCATACTTTACTCTTGTTTGGTAACTTTTGAACTATTAAATCCAGTGGTAAAAATTTAGTTGGGACAAAACATTGCCCCATATTGTGCTGAAAGTTCTCTATGAATTGAATTGTTGGTCCTGCTACATCTTCAGACCACAGAAATTGGATTACAGAAGGCTTTTTCTCTATGGTGCAAACAAAGAGGGGTATGAGCATCTTCACGTTGCAACAATGTAAATCAGACTGATGTGATAACACTACAATTTACCACAGGCTAAGACAAAAGTTCAGTCCAGCAGCTGGTGAACTTAAAAAGCCGTAGAGCCAGCCTAAAGACAATTAGACCAAATTTGCAGATTTTTATTGACTTACCCTTGTATACATATTCACATATTACTCTCTTAAAAGCCAGACAAATTTCATTCAGTAGTTCTCTGTCTATAGCTGAATGATGTGTTCTATACCTGTTGAGCTGTATTTCCTGTATCTTTAGAATTTCTTACTGAGACTGTATGCTGTAGAGAGCCCTGCCCATCTTGAAGTGTTCTGCTGTGTACATAACTATTCAGTGCAAAGTGTAACACACCTCTTTTAATAAAGTGTATACAATGTCTCATCCACTACACATATATTCATCATTTATAGACAAAACTGAAAAGATGTGCACACAGTGTTAAACTATTAAAATAATTATACTTAGTGATTCCTTTGCTGTTGCCTTCATTGTCTCTTGTGAGGGATGTGACAGTGTTTGCAGGTCTTGCTTGTATGAAGAAATTATACTATTTCCAGATTGTTAAGTTCAATGCTGTTCACTAACTACCAAATAAAACCAGTAAACTCATTTAATCTAGCATATTCTTAATAACTCAGATGACTGGTCACAATGATAATACAGCTTTCACATTAATATTATTTCATCTGCTTGCATGAGACAGTACAGTTCTAAGAGGCTGTTACATTTGCACAAAGCATGTCTGACTTCTCACAAAAAGTTCCACAAGACTCTCTGTCATGACTGCTTTCTAAAACAACTAGAATGCGACTGCCTCTTACAATATTTCCCACCAATTGCAAGCAATAAGAATAGAGATAATATACGTGTAGTGCAAAGCTTTCAATCACTTATACTGATACTCAGCAGAATGGCCAGACAGTCTGACATAAATTGACATGTAAATATTACAAAAGTTTGTATAAACATTATTTCAAAAGTTTTTGTAAACATATATGCAAACTACTTATAAAAATTGGCATATTTATGTTTATGTTTATTTAAATACACAAATGTTAAATTTGTGCTCAATGAAATGGTTTTTCACATCTTATAAAGATTGATTTTTTACAAAGTTTCTATTTTATTTACAGATGAAGTGATCAATACCCACCAGTATTGGAGATTTCATATTATGTGTTAGGTTTGATTATATCAGTCAACTGTTATCTGAGCTTGAGCCATGATTCTTTCACATGATCCTGCCAGAGCTAAGTGTTTGGAGTTTGTCTGTAGGAAATAATACAACTGTACCTTTTATATAATTCAATCATAAAACTAATAAGTCATCGGAGGGGGGGGGGGGGGGCGTAATTGATCTCCAGCTTACGCACTCAGACACTCATCTGTTCTATTCTATACTCATCAGTCTTTAGATAAACTTCTTTTCAATTTTGATTTGCATTTTTTTCAGCACCTAACTAACAGATTATTTCAGAAGTTAAATCAAATATGGCACTGCCTTTGTGGGAGAGATGTAGATAATTGAGAATAATGCTATTCCTCCCAGATGAAAAATCTTATTTTAGCTGATTAACCACATACCTATCCTATAGTATTCTCAAATTCTGCCTAATTCTAGAGGTTCAAATTTCACAACATGGGGCATGTATGTAGATGAACTGAAATAAATACCATATTTAGCAATTTATGTGCTGTAATATTAATTACAGTCATCTCCATGACAGAAATTTAAGCAAGTGAGTTATCAGATTATACTGTATTTCTCAAGTTTACTACAGTGATTATCCTTTCACATTTTTACTTATTTGTTTACATTATTATTTCTGTTATTACTGAAAAAATATGCAAATATGCAAATAAATATTGACACTAGGTCTAATGGGATGTTTCAGGTGGGGTACTTCCCATCGCCATGCGGACCTGAATCTCTCTCTTCTCTTTTGGATGAGGTTTCACTTGTGAAACATTGTAACTCTTGGCCAGGTGGAGAGCTGTCACAGGAGGCTGCTATTGAGCATTTCCGTTATTTTGTTATTGAAAACTCAACAGTGCTGGCACTTTTAGAAGAACCACTTGGAAATGATCAAGGTGAGGTCCAATAAATAGCTCATGGAAATCAGTCATGATTATTAAGCATAAGTTATTAAGTTCAAGTATGCTTCCCTCTTGCAAGCACTAATACAAATTGACTCATCCTAAACATTAGACATTTAAAAAGATGTATGTTACAGTCTTGTCATAAGTAGTATAGGTTTAAGCTTACAAACAGTGGAAACTCCACGTTAGAGTATCAACAATGTAGGAATGGATATATTGTCACATACCATAAAGATGGCATGTTAAATTGCAGACATACACAATTAAAAGACACTTATACATAAGCTTTCAGCCACAGCCTTTGTCAGAAAAAGACAGAGTCGCATACACCATTCATTCACACAAGCAAACACAACTCATGCACACATGATAGTTGGCTCCAGCAGCTCAGACCAGAATATTTGTATCTACACAATCATAAAAAAGTATCCAGATTTAAAATTAACTTTATTATGTTTTAATAAGACATCTCGCTAAGCTTTTACCGTACTGATAAATTCTCTAAATTAGGCATCTTTTAAGTACTCGATAGTTCAGAACACCTCATGGGGTTTGTCATTAATAATGCAGGCTCATTCAAAAGAAACTGCCACACTTAGTGAACACTAGGCATAGAAAATGAACTTTGATAACACTTATTTAAGCATTACATTTTACGTTTCTTTTTTTTAATTCTGAAAGACTTTCTTTTAGGCTTTCAGATTTTCTTATCAGTTTTTTGTGAATTTTGTTGTGACTCTTACCATGACCTGAGACTCTGCCGAATTGAAATCAATGAAAAAGTTAAAATAATGTAATAGAAATAAAAAAGTACAACTGAATAAAAAGTGTTCCTGCAGAATAAAATTTAAATATGTGTTATCCAGTAATACACTGAGGAAAGGAACCTCATTAAACCACTATGAGGAAGCAGCAAAGGCCGCCAAATGCAATTGATGTTAGTTTTATTTTGTGCATATGATTGAAATGATGCATGAGACAGGCGAAATACCCCCTCAAACTCCAAGAAGAAATTATAATTTCATCCAAAAAAAAAACAACGTGTTGACATGTGAAAATTACTGAACCATCAGTTTAATAAGTCATGGCTACAAAATATTAACAAGAATTCTTTACAGGCAAATGGAAAAACTGGTAGAAGCTGCCCTTGGTGAAGACCAGTTTGGATTCTGTAGAAATGTTGGAACACGTGAGGCAATACTGACTTTACGGATTATCTTAGAAGATAGATTAAGGAAAGGCAAACCTACGCTTTTAGCATTTGTAGACTTAGAGAAAGCTTTTGACAATGTTGACTGGAATACTCTCTTTTTAATTCTGAAGGTGGCAGGGGTAAAGTACAGGGAGCGAAAGGCTATTTACAATTTGTACAGAAACCAGATGGCAGTTACAAGAGTCAAGGGGCATGAAAGGGAAGCAGTGGTCGGGAAGGGAGTGAGACAGGGTTGTAGCCTATCCCTGATGTTATTCAATGCGTATATTGAGCAAGCAGTAAAGAAAATAAAAGAAAAATTCGGATTAGGGATTAAAATCCATGGAGAAGAAATAAAAACTTTGATGTTTGCCTATGACATTTTAATTCTGTCAGAGACAACAAAGGACCTGGAAGAGCAGTTGAACAGAATGGACAGTGTCTTGAAAGGAGGATATAAGATGAACATCAACAGAAGCAAAACAAGGGTAATGGAATGTAGCCGAATTAAGTCAGGTGATGTTGAGGGAATTAGTTTAGGAAATGAGACACTTAAAGTAGTAGATGAGTTTTGCTATTTGGGGAGCAAAATAATTCACGGTGGTCGAAGTAGAGGATATAAAGTGTAGACTGGCATTGGCAAGGGAAGGCTTTCTGAAGAAAAGTAATTTGTTAACATCGAGTATAGATTTAAGCATCAGGAAGCCGTTTCTGAAAGTATTTGTATGGAAGTGAAACATGGACGATAAAAAGTTTAGACAAGAAGAGAATAGAAGCTTTCGAAATGTGGTGCTACAGAAGAATGCTGAAGATTAGATGGGTAGATCACATATTTAATGAGGAGGTACTGAATAGAATTAGGGAGAAGAGAAATTTGTGGCACAACTTGACTAGAAGAAGGGATCGGTTGGTAGGTCATGTTCTGAGGCATCAAGGGATCACCAATTTAGTATTGGAGGGCAGCGTGCAGCATAAAAATCTTAGAGGGACACCAGGAGATGAATACACTAAGCAGATTGAGAAGGATGTAGGTTGCAGTAGGTACTGGGAGATGAAGAAACTTGCACAGGATAGAGTAGCATGGAGAGCTTGTAACGATTCATGTTGAATGTTACTTAACTTAAGTTTCTTCTGCCTGGTCCATTGATGAATGAATGCGAAATTTTCATGCTTCACAAAATTTATTCACATTAATTGGCATCCAAACTGCACACTCGTCATGTGAATAAGACATGGACAGACTACACTGATCTCTTTGACTTCCAAAAGTAACTTCAGAACTGATTCACTCGCAGCATCACTTTATATAGAATTTTAACAATAACTTCCAAAATAAAGCATTATTAATTTTGTACAATTTTGATGTTACAATTAAAATTTACAAAACATAAAGAAACTGATGTTACAGCCAAATAAGGTGTAAAATACCATATTCAATGACAATCTTTTATAGTAATATCTTTAATTTTCCATAAGAAAATCATTCTGAACTTTAATTACAATAATGTCTCTCATATTATTTTAGTTATGTAATTAATTACAGTTTGGAATTTGTTACTAATATTCAGTGGTAGTACAGAGCTCATGCTTTATCCGATTACATACATAAAATGCACAAATAAGGCCTCAAATTCCGGAAGTAGGAAAACTGTGAGATGTTAACAATTGGAGAGTTAATTAGAAATGTAATTACAAAGAATATTAATTACAGAGGAAGACATAAAAATAAATAACAAATGAAAATACAACACCTGGTAATATCTTTTAAGCTGTTTCTCGAGATAGTGTGATCTTCTGTTACTGAATTTTTAGATTACCATTTTGTTAATTAGAACCATTGATTTTTCATGCTAAAATCTCTGCAGTCTCTAGTTATTTATTGCTAAGGACTTATTACTTCAGTTTCTTGATTAGTTATTTAATTTAGTATATGAACATAATTTATCAATGACAACAATCCACTGATAATTACGACAACGCACATCCTTCCAGAACATTCCACACGCCTTCGCAATAAATATCAATTTTTTTTATCAAATAGGACAGTATGATATAAATAAAGACAACGCATGACATAAATAAAGACAAAAGACACACATACAAGGCCTTAGGAAGCACTGAATTGTCCGATAACTATCCGGATGCATTTAAAAAACCTGGTATCAGACATTTCATATGAATTTTGGGGAAGGCTGTATCGTTAGACCCCCCGCCCCAAGCCACTCTTACAAGTATTACTTGTATAAATGTCTGCTAAATACATACACCCAGTCAAAAAAACCAAAAAAGTTTTCTTTTCTTAGCTGTCACTCCAGTCACTGGTTCACATTGCACACCTTAAGGAATTGGCAGCTCACAATCATCATTCCTTTTGCGCTGTCCATCTTGTTTCTGCAACCTCTCTTTTTCTGGCAGTCTCTATGCTGCAATAGCCCAGTCCACTATTAGTTTCACAGTTTTTTAATTTTCTCTTCCAGGTCAGGTAAGGATCTAGGATACAGTTCTTTATGTAGGAACAGGGATGAACCCATTACTCAAGGTACTCGTGTAGGTTACAATTAAGGTCACAACAGGTATGAATATATCTAAAGCATTCACATACTACCCTATACTATCAGCATATTTACAAACAAAATCACACAAAATTAAGCATCTCTAAACTGTAAAGATTTAGTTATATACAGATTAAAGTCAGTGAACCAAAAATGAATTAGATATGTGTCCTTTCTTTTTGATTAATATTTCAGTATGTTCCACTATACAGTATATTTGACCCTTCAGATCTCATTTAACTCTTTATCATATCAAACAAACTCAGAGACTGCTCATTATCACACCATCTGGTAATAACATACTTTTCATAAAATGTATTTTGTCACAGTGCAACTTGTCCATTTTGTATATCTTCACCATTGTCCATTTGTTCATCTCAGTAGCAAATTCTTAAAAGTATGATCATGCCTGTAATTCTTAAAGAAGCACCCACAAATCAAATACATGCTATACAGAGTGTAACTGCAGTAATTTTCAATCAATATTGTAGGAAAGTCAAATTTAGTACACAGTTTACATTTTCAAATTATTCCTCAAATAATGTCACTCAATAGTCATATTACATACAGCAAACTTATACTACAGAGAACGGATAGTATTTTCAGTAAGAGATAATTTCATTGCAGGATTATAGATGAGTAAAAGATGTAGCATCCAAAAATGAAAAGAAGAAAAATAGAATCCTACATAGCTCGGAGACGTAGTGCTCGCCATGCACTGCAGGTTTATAGATGAGTAAAAGATGTAGCATCCGAAAATGAAAAGAAGAAAAATAGAGTATTACATAGCTCGGAGACATAGTGCTCTCCACGCACTTGACACGAAGATGTGTCCTCCTGAGGGCTTTTACATCATCTTAATTTTTCGTGTTGTTTGACACTTACTCCATATGGTTTGATAAAAAATGGTTCGTGAGGTTTTAGATTAAGTCTTCATACACTTTTTCAGGTTTCTCACTAAACACATCTTTGTATTCCCACAACAAACTATAGGTCTGTCTGTTCTTCATCTAGATTTCCAGCTTCTTTTAGTTTGGTGGCCACTAATTCAGCATTCTTGTCTTCATTGCATTCTTCTTCATTGTCTTCTTCCTTAACATCAGTCTTTTCATTTGCACAAATCAGTCTTCTAATTTGAAAATTGTTCTCTAGGCAAATTTGGATGATTAGTTCAGTCGCATGCTTTACATCTGTCTTTTGGTTGGTAAGCCTTAACCTTTTGTTATTCCAGTTAAAATCCGCATTGACTCCTTGTATCCAGTTCATTCCAAACAAAATATTTTCATTGAGGTCAGGTACTACGAAACATCCTTGGTTATACTTACATCATTAACGGTGAAAGATATTAAGGCTTGCCTGTTTACAAGTTTGCTATGCCTACTAGTTGCTCCTTTAATTTTGATTCCAATAACAGGATATTCTTCAAAGTCAGCACTTTGTCTTATCTGGTCTCTAAATTTTTCAGGAATGGCACAGACAGGACTACTTGTGTCTAAGAGGCAGTCTCCTTCATAATTTGCAACTTTTATACGTATATATGGACTACTCTAAACTTTTTCCTTCCTGCTTTCCTCATCTTCATGCAACAAATCATCTTCAATCTCTCTAAAGTCCAAGTCGTTTATACCATTTTTTTTTCTGCACAATTTCTCTAACTTGTCTGAATTTTGCTTAGAGCTACATCAGATGACTGCTTGATGTCATGTCCCTCTTTTACACACTATCTACTTTTCCCGGAACTGATCTCACTGTAAGCCTGATGATTCGTTCTACTATCCCAGTTGAAATGCAATTCTCCACAAATAATCTTGATGTCCCATTCTACTCTGTCGCTGTCACTGTAAATCACTGTAAACCTTGTAAGAATCCCATAAAGTTTCTAGCATTACATCTAAATCATAATGTCTGTCCACATGTTCCTTATCTGTTGATACCTTCCCAGTTCCCATTGGTACAGTATGGTTCTCATATTCTTCACAAATACTACTGACATCATCTTATTCACCATTAATTAAATCTTCTTTAACCTCCATATACACCATGCTGTCTAATTCTTCCTCCCATTCATCATTACTACTGTCACTTTCACTATCAGCAATGTCACACATGCAATCATCTCCAATACTAGGCACTTCTACAACATCTTTACAATGATCATCAGAATTGTTGACAGGTACACCAATACAAGTATCATCACTTAAGTTCTTAACAGTGATAGATTCTTCCTCCATTAATTTACCTAATCCAGACTCATCAGGATTATTATCAGAACAAACATTTTCTTCGCAAACTTTTTTGCCACACTGATTATATAGACTTGAGATAGTTTCCTCCTCTAACGGAACCTCTTCAACATTCCTACATCTTCAATTTTCATTCATACTTTTCCAGAATTTACTGTCAAACTGTAATTTGCTAATCTGATGTGCTCTTCTTACATTAGTTCTGTAATTTCCTCTCCAATATCTTCGATTACTCTGTCTTCTGTAAATATTTTTGATGTCTCTAGGCCGGTGATGTTTAGCCTGATTTCGGTACTTATTTCTCGCCCCAAACTGACAGGCTTCCAATGAGGTGTCCATCAGTTTAAATTGCCTGGTCTTGATTGATGATTATCCAATTGCATGTTATTATTCTCCCAAAGTCTCTCCCTGTTGTCATATTCTCTGTTTCCATTCCCATTTCTATGGTTGATGCATCTATTATCACTTCTATTGTAACCACTATTATCCTGATTTTCATTGTCACTCCTACCTTGATTCCTGTTCTGATTCCAACCCCCCCCCCTCCCCCCCCCCCTCCAGATGGTTGATTGCCAAATCTGCCATTACTTAACCTCTCATTTCCCTCAGAGGCTCTATCCAACTTATCTACATATCTCAAGAACTGATCTACAGAGTCGTCTGGTCCATAAATCAACCCCCACTGTACTCTTTTTCAGTAATCTCCTTTTTTAAGGCATCTATTTGTATTAGTTCGTCAAAAGGTTTGTCTAAATATACTAATTTCCTCAATTGGTTTTCACAAAAACACTTCAAGCTACCATCACCTTCCCTGTACATTCGACCATTCAAAAACTCGCTCTTAATCCTAGCTTGCTCAGATTCTGACCAAAGCTTATTTAAGAACTTTCTTTCAAATTCATCATATGACATGGCACAATTAACATTCTGATTGGCCCATGAGACTGCTTCTCCATCCAAAAATATCTTGACAAATTTGATTTTGACATTATCTGTCATGCCATTACTAAAATTATGTTGACAATGCTGTAAAAAATCAACAAGATGCAACTTACCATCTCCTGGAAAGCATATTAAAGGTATGCCACCCCATACACAATTAATATTGCTAACAATGAGCTACACCTCTTGTAGTTCTACAACTTTTTTACTTAAATCTACTACTTTACTTTTACATCATACTTTAGTTCTACATTACTTCTTTGATTGGAAATGTCTGTAAGCTTTAGCTCAACAGTTGCTTTTGTAAGCTTCTACTTTCTCTTCTAACAGTCTTCTAGTCTGAACAACCTCTACTTTAAGTTTAGAATATTCTACTTCTACCTGTTTATCTAGTTTTTCAAATCTCTCCTCGTTTTTGGACAACTCTGGTGTGAAATTAGCTTCTAATATGTCTAACCTTCCTTCTACTGCTCCTACACGAGTATTGAGTTTTACCCTGTCCTGTCTCAACAGTAATTCTTAGTACTGCCAAACCCTCCTGGATTTCACTAATCTGATTAGTATTTTCAGTAACAGTATTCTTTAATTCTGCCATTTGTTCACTGAATTGCTGACTTAACTGTAGACCCTGTTGACCAATATCCTTAATCTGTCCCATCTGTTCCTTCGCTTCTTGCATATACTGTCCCATCTGTTGCTTCACTTCTTGCCTCATCTGTCCCATCTGTTCCTTAGCTTCTTTCATACCCTGCATTAATAATATTGACAAATCATCTCCACCTACTCTTCCCTGAGCAGTTGGAGTACTCGTGGCAATATTTTCACTGGAACCCTCTCCACCAAAACTTCGCTCTACACTTTGATTACTACTGGGCGATAGTTCACTGATACTTGCTCCTAGCTCCGAAGCGTTTTCCATTGGTTCACTGCTTATGAGTTTTTCTGACTCATTTTTACTTTGTCATTATCAACCATGGTAAATCACAAAATATAAAAACTTCCCACACAAATGTCTGTCACTGTCATAAAACCATTCAAATAAAAAGATAAAGTGTTACTCATCAGATGGTTGACAGTGTTGTCCGAGAATTTGGTCCTTTCTATCCACACCAACTCTATCCTTGCAGCAACATCCATTCATGCTGTGCATCCGTAACACAAAATTTTTCAAGACAATTTATGTTTGGCATTCGTCTTACGTTCACCTGAAACAGTCACTTGTTAAACATATTTCCGCATTTCACACATCGAGCGCAGCTCAACTCCACCATTTCTAATGATTCATGTTGAATGTTACTTAAGTATCTTCTGCCTGGTCCATTGATGAATGAATGTGAAATTTTCATGCTTCACAAAATTTATTCACATTAATTGACATCCAAACTGCACATCCGTCATTTAAACAAAACACGCACAGACTTCATTGATCTCTTTGACTTCCAAAAGTAACTTCAAAACAGACTTGCTCACAGCATTACTTTATATAGAATTTAACAATAACTTCCAAAATAAAGCATTATTAATTTTGTACAATTTTGATGTTACAATTAAAATTTACAAAACGTAAAGAAACTGATGTTACAACTGAATAAGGTATAAAATACGATATTCAATGGCAATCTTTTATAGTAATATCTTTTGTTTTCCATAAGAAAATCATCCTGAACTATAATTACAATAATGTCTCTCATATTATTTTAGTTACATAATTAATTACAGTTTGGATTTGGTTACTAATATTCAGTGGTAGTATAGAGCTCATGCTTGATTCGATTACATACATAAAATGCACAAATAAGGCCTCAAATTCTGGAAATAGGAAAACTGTGAGATGTAAAAATTGGGGAGTTAATTAGGAATGTAATTACAAAGAATATTAATTACAGAGGAAGACATAAAAATAAATAACAAATGAAAATACATCACTTAGTAATAACTTTTAAGCTGTTTCTCAAGATCTTCTGTTACTGGATTTTTAGATTACCATTTTGTTAATTAGAACCATTGATTTTTCATGCTAACATCTCTGCAGTCTCTAGTTATTTTGCTAAGGACTTATTACTTCAGTTTCTTGATTAGTTATTTAATTTAGTATATGTACATAGTTTTATCAATGACAACAATCCACCGATAATTACGACAACGCACGTTCTTCTAGATCATTCCACACGCCTTCACAATGAATATCAATTTTTTTTATCAAATAGGACACAATGATGTGTATATAAAGACGCACATACAAGGCCTTAGGAAGCACTGAATTGTCTGATAACAATCCGGATGCATATAAAAAAAGGTAGTATCAGACATTTCATATGAATTTTGGGGAAGGCTGTATCGTTATAAGCTGGATCAAACTAGTTTCTGGACTGAAGACCACAACAACAACATACTTGAAATTCAATTTGCTGAAGACACATATCTTGTATTTCTTTTGTCGTTAATCTATTTACTTTTAAATGTTGGACAAAGACCAAGTTTTCATCTTTGAGAGACTTTGTGGAAAAACAGGAGTATCTGGATAAGATTCTGGCTGTGCTTGTATCTTATGCATTTTTTAAGTTTTAAACATTTTAATCTCTTTTGCAAGTATGCTGTTAATCAGACTGTTGAGCAAACTAATTCAACAAATAGTTACAGTGCACACCAGCTTCATCACTCTCTTCCATGAAATGTATGTGTAATAGGAAAGTTCTTGTAGAAGAATCATTCCATTCAAATTGGTCCATGAAAAAAATAGTTGGTTGCTTGACTGTCTTAGAAAAATTTGATGTTTTTTGGGTTAATTCCCTAATGTTTGGGGGCCTCAAAACTTTTTAAAATTTTTTTAAATTTTTTATCGTTTAGAAACAGCGGCCATTTTTGTTTCATGCTGCAAGGGATTTTTGGCATTCACAAGCTTCTGCGGTTTTTTAAATTATTCAGTAATGGGTTACCCCAGACCTTTCATATAAGAAGCATTTAGTTCATCACACACTCAACTATAAATTAAAACCATGAACACTTAGCTGCATGTATTCCTTAATATACTTTTAATGGCTCAAAGTTATTGATCACAAATTAAAAAACCCTCATTATTTGAACAGTATTTTTCCAAAGGAGGAGTAGTTTCTCAGCCATAGTATTTTTTGTATTGCTACACTACAAAGTATAGTTACTTTTAATAGAGTATCAATGATAAGTAGCATACAGTTAAAACAAATACACTATTTTAAAAATGGATTTTTGAAGTTTTTTATTCTTTGGCCTACAATATCTTTGCTAGAGGACCAGATAAATATCTGAAAATTACACACTTAATAGATCTTTATGATATTAAACTTAAGTATAAATTTCAAGTTTGAGATTCTGTGAGAAGTTAAAAAAAAATTTACAAATATGAGTCAGAAATCAGTTCCTTAATATCTGCAATATTTGGAGTAATGGAATAAAGTAATCCGTTATATAATTTAAACACCCAAAAACACATAAAATTAACATAATGAATGGTTATTTGTTGAAACAATTCTCTGCAGAAAGTTTCAGCAAGCTAGCAGATAGCATCTGCAAGTTTCTACAGGTTCACAGGCGAGCCTGTACAAGTCTGCATGTTGTCTTCCACCTTCTACCAACATGTTCATTCACATTCAGTAAAGAATGAACTCTTGAAGTGTGGAGTTTAACAATGGAGTCTTGCAGTTGGCTCAACTTGCAAGTGGTATGAAATTAAATAAATACTCAAAGAAATTTTATCATGTTTTTGGCCAGTCTTGCTTGGACCCTTGTAAGAAAGATAGGAAGCCTATAACAAAAGGTCTGAGAGAAATAATGTTCAGTCATTATTCTAAAAATAAAAGCTCTTTTATCAGCATAATACCAGGAAAGTCATTGTGCCCAATGTGTTATTCTAAGACATTTGTTATCAACAAAGAAAGGGATAGTGATAGTTCAGATAAAGAACTATGTGACTTATCAGAAACTATTAAAAAAGTAGATTTGGCTTTGAAATCATTGGTGTATCCCCTGTTAGTAAAATTACAAAATTAATAGAAGGATAAAGACCATTTGCATTGAATGCAAAAATTGAGAAAGTGACAACTACTGTCAAAAGGAATTTGGAAGTTTCATTTCAAAAGAAAACTTACACTAAACAGATGAGAGTACTAAAAAATATCTGACTGAAAATGATGATTGATAGAAAAGCTAAAAAATTATGACACGTTTCAAACAAAGAGGCTAAAGTTAAGATTATTAGTTTATTACCAAATTCTTGGAGTCAAGCAAAAGATTGTGATGAATTTAATGTATCAGAACATTTGATTAAATTAACAAGGATGTTAGTAAAAGAGCAGGGAATTTTACCTGCATTACAAAAGAAAACTGCATCTAATTTCATAGATGTAAACATGATTGAAAAGATTATTAGGTTTTACGCAGGTGACAATAAAAGCCATTTGATACCTGCCAAAAAAGATTGTGTTTCTGTGATAGAAATTGGTTCTAACATTCACTGAATTCAAAAAAGAAAATCCCGACATTAAAATTGGAAGGTCAAAATTTTGTGAGTTGAGATCAAAGTGGTGTATTGTTGCATGGCACCTATAATGTTTACGTTCATTTATATCACCAAAATTTAAAGTTGTCAGAAGATTCAAAGCACCTGATCTTTTCATTGTTTTATGTTTCAGTCACACAACTTGTTTGTGTGTAAGTTCACGTCACCATTTCCTGATAGTGAACGTTATCAGTGTGGAAAATTTTTACCACTGGCACTTCAAAATAGGACATAGTAGCTTGTGTTTATGGTAAACAATGATGGATTGTCAAAGTTGATAATGTTGATTGTCAAAATCAAGCTGTGGATATTACATTTTACCATCCACTTGGACCAAGGACCTCATTTAAAAAAGTTGAAAAGGATCAAGTCTGGATGCTGGTTAAAAATGTACTGAAGAAGCTGTCTCCCCTGGAATTTACAACTGCAACTGGGCAAACTTTTAAGATAATGCCAAAACTGAGTAAAGAAACTTTTCTGCTGTTCAATGAACAACATAGTAAAAACAAATAAGATGAGAACAAGATAATATAATTAGTTGGCTTATTTTAAAAAATGATCATATATGTTTAAATTATGTAACTCACACTTCATCTTTCAGTCCAGATAATGCGGATATTTTTGACTCATATTAGCAATTTTTACATAACTTCCCACTGAATCTCAAAGTTGAAATTTATACTGAAGTTTGGTACCATAAAGGTCTTTAAGTGTGTAATTTTCAGATTTTTATCTAGTCCCCTGATAAAATATTGCAGATAATTTTTTTTTTTTTTTTTTTTTTTTTTATTTTTTTTAATAGAGTATTTGTTTTCCGTAAGTGTGAGCTTCTTACCACTAATACTCTATTAAAAGTAACTATATTGTCTACTGTAGCAGCAAGAAATATTAAGGCTGAGAAATTACTTATTTTTTGGCATAATACTGTTCAAAAATTGATTTTTTTTTTAAATTTGTGACCAATAACTTAGAGCCATTAAAAGTATATTAAGGAATACATTCAGCTACGTGATTATGATTTTAATTTATGGTCTAGTGTGTGCTGAACTAAATTATTCTTATTAGAAAGGTCTGGGGCAACTCATTACTGAATAATTTAAAAACCTGCAGAAGCTTGTAAATGTGTAAGAATGCTTGCAGCCTGAAACAAAAATGGCCACTATTTCTAAATGATAATCAATAAAAAAAATTTAAACTATTTTTGAGTCCATCGAACATGAGGGAATTCACTCGGCTAATTTCTTTTGAGATGATCAAGCAACCAGTGCTGGACCACTTGGTATGAATTGACCCAGAATGTAAATCATTTAGTATAGAGGCCACCCACCAAACAGCAGAAGCATTGAGTCATACACAGGCACATACAATTTGTACCATTTGGACAATGTGTTTGTGTGTGTGTTTATGTACTCTAGCTCTACAAAGAATTTATTCCAAAAGCTAACAACTTTTCTTTTTCTTTCCTGCTGTTATGAAATGTACATGGTCTTTCATGTGCTACTTTGATACTTTTCTTGATGTTGATGATCAGCTATTTGTTACTAGCTATGCGCCCATTGCTTCACTCATGTTGACTATATGGTCTGCACAGATTTTTTGTTTTCCTTTAATTGAATTTTTATATTGTCCACAAATTGCAACAACTGCTAAACTTTGCATGATAATTGGGGTCATAGAATGTGATCTTTTCCGAATTTACATAATTCTGACAGCTAGAGTTGGAGATCTTTGTTAATCCTGCCTTTTAAGTTCTTGTGGTGATATTTCCATAGAAACTTTGATGCCCTAACATGTATTTATTTAGAAGTCAAATACAAATTTTCATAGATTTAGCATTAAAATATAAAAAATAAATAAATAATATAATAAAATACGTAATATAACAGAATATTTTCATAAAAGTATTCATCCCCTATTTCACCTCCTTTGCGGTTGAATTTTCAAAAACACTGAGACACGTATTTTTTTTATTTCTGACCGAGAAATCAAATATCAACTTTTGTAGATGGAGCTTTAGAAATGTTTTATTGGGTGTTTCAGTAATGATTTATTTTACAAAAATGATGTCACCCACTATTATTGGCCTTAGTGGGTGAATTTCGAAAAATGCTGAAGAACGTTCTTTAATTACTATCAAAGAACTCAAATACAAATGTTTGTAGCTCTAGCTCCAAAATTGCCATAATAGCAACATGTTTTCAAAAAACCTTTCATCCCCAACTTCACCTTCTCAGGGGTGGAATTTCAAACAGTCTGTTACTAAATGATGCCTACAGTTTAAGATCATCACGCTCTCCAAATTTCAAAGTTTCTATCCTTAATGCTTGGGCTGGTCAGTGATAAGTCAGGGAATCAGTCAAGCCCTATTTGGCCCCTTTACGATTTGAATTTCCAAAAAGACTGAAACACATTATATTTTATTTCCAACCAAGAAGCCAAATAAAAATTTTGATGGATTTAGTTTTGAAAATGCTTTCATAATGAAGCATTTCCATAAAACTTTCATCCCTTATTGTACCCCCTTAGGGGTTTAATTTCGAAAAACACTGAAACGTGATTTTTTTTTTTAATTTCTATCTGAGTACTCAAATACCAGTTGTCATAGCTCTAGCATCAAAATTTCATTAATAGTGGCATATCTTCAAGAACACTGTTCGTCCCATATTTCACATCATTAGGGGTGGAATTTCGAAAAATCACTTTTTTCCACATCAAACCCACCAACAAGCAACAGTACCTCCATTATGACAGCTGCCACCCATTCCACATCAAACGGTCCCTTCCCTACAGCCTAGGTCTTCGTGGCAAACGAATCTGCTCCAGTCCGGAATCCCTGAACCATTACACCAACTACCTGAAAACGGCTTTCGCATCCCACAACTACCCTCCTGGCCTGGTACAGAAGCAAATAACCAGAGCCACTTCCTCATCTCCTCAAACCCGGAACCTCCCACAGAAGAACCCCAAAAGTGCCCCACTTGTGACAGGATACTTTCCGGGACTGGATCAGACTCTGAATGTGGCTCTCCAGCAGGGATACAACTTCCTCAAATCCTGCCCTGAAATGAGATCTATCCTTCATGAAATCCTCCCCACTCCACCAAGAGTGTCTTTCCCCCGTCCACCTAACCTTCGTAACCTCTTAGTTCATCCCTATGAAATCCCCAAACCACCATCCCTACCCTCTGGCTCCTACCCTTGTAACCGCCCCCTGTGTAAAACCTGTCCCATGCACACTCCCACCACCGCCTACTCCAGTCCTGTAATCCGGAAGGTGTACACGATCAAAGGCAGAGCCACGTGTGAAAGCACCCATGTGATTTACCAACTGACCTGCCTACACTGTGAAGCTTTCTATGTGGGAATGACCAGCAACAAACTGTCCATTCGCATGAATGGACACAGGCAGACAGTGTTTGTTGGTAATGAGGATCACCCTGTGGCTAAACATGCCTTGGTGCACGGCCAGCACATCTTGGCACAGTGCTACACCGTCCGGGTTATCTGGATACTTCCCACTAACACCAACCTGTCAGAACTCCGGAGATGGGAACTTGCCCTTCAGTATATCCTCTCTTCTCGTTATCCGCCAGGCCTCAATCTCCGCTAATTTCAATTTGCCGCCGCTCATACCTCACCTGTCTTTCAACAACATCTTTGCCTCTGTACTTCCGCCTCGACTGACATCTCTGCCCAAACTCTTTGCCTTTACAAATGTCTGCTTGTGTCTGTGTATGTGCGGATGGATATGTGTGTGTGTGCGAGTGTATACCTGTCCTTTTTTCCCCCTAAGGTAAGTCTTTCCACTCCTGGGATTAGAATGACTCCTTACCCTCTCCCTTAAAACCCACAGCCTTTCGTCTTTCCCTCTCCTTCCCTCTTTCATGATGAAGCAACCGTTTGTTGCGAAAGCTTTAATTTTGTGTGTATGTTTGTGTTTGTTTGTGTGTCTATCGACCTGCCAGCACTTTCGTTTGGTAAGTCACATCATCTTTGTTTGTAGATATATTTTTCCCACGTGGAATGTTTCCCTCTATTATATTCATATCATTAATTTGAACCCAACAATTACGTTTGTTATAGTCACTGTTGCATTTCGAAATATTTTCTGTCATATTATTTTCTCTTACTGTTTTTGCAAGTAGTTTCACTTTGTATTCACCTTCTCCTTTTTACCGAATCTACCATACAATTTTATCCCGCCTATATATACTCAATAATACGTAACCCACTTCCAAACCATAACCAAAAAAATTTTTCCGCTTTCGACACTACCGCTGCTATAAAATCCACCGTTTCCAGTTCACAAACAGTTCCTTTCACCTATTAAACAGCCATTTCGGCTCGTGCTAATAACTTTCGCTTTTTTTCCATTTCCATTTTTCCCACATCACTGGTCATTTTTAGCCACTTCCCACAGGTTTTAACGTCACTATTTTTTCGTAAGACAATTGTTAGCCTCATTTTAACAATCTGCCACCACAAAACCACTCCTTTTAATACATTTACACGCAGTATTTTCGAAATTTTCCCGAATTGCTCCACCCTTTAACGTGTTTTGGCGGCAACACAACCACCTAACCTTTGTGCACATCATTGTCTACCAACTCAGGTTCACCACAGGATCAACATAGCCCAGCTTTAACCAACACTTTTTCGCCTTTTTTCGCACCAGATCTCCAGTTGCTTTCTAGTTCATCTTTATCTCTCGCCATATATTTTTATTTTCATTTTCATTTCAGCCTCATGTTACACTTTCCACCTTGTAATACCATGTCACCCTCACAACATCCCCACAACGACCCCATTAAGTTTTATTTACATTCCCTCCGCAAATATGCCATCGCCCTAGCCAAATTACACTCCCATATTTTATTTTCTCAGGCTTGTCTGACATTTGGCATTACCCCCAAAGGACTCACACATAAAGTTCCCATCTCTGGCTGTAACCCTTCTTTCCAACAGTCCTTATACCAGTTCCAAACTGAACAATCCATTGCCCTCACCCGCCTAATCCTTCACCTACACATCAACTCAGCCAATGAACACACCCGTCAACTCCTATCCTTAATAAAAGTCCTCAATCTTTCCTCTCCCACATCCACACCAGCTGTTCAGAGCATCCTCCTACAGGCCAACCGCAAATTAGAACAGCATGCCACCCTCCACCTCAAAAACCTATCCAATCTCCTGGTTTCCCACCTCCGGAAAGGCAACTCACTCACCCTTCACTACCTTTCCAGCAAACCTCAACCTCCTCTCATTGCACACAGACCCAGTCTCTCCCATCTACTCAATCTCCCACTTCCAGCTCCACTCCCCCCAAAACCTCAGAATTCCAATCAACACAATCTGGAACCACAACACCCTAATTCAGTAGTTAACCTTTCCTCCAAACCTTTATCCCAATCCGAAACCTCTGTCCTATCCAAAGGCCTCACCTTCAGCCCCACTCCCAGATTCAACCAAACAGCCCTTGTCAAAGATTTACTGTCCTACACCTGTACTCTCTGCTGGAAATATCACTTTGCCACGAAGGAAAATGATCCTAATCCTAGTCCTAATGATCCAACTCCCCAAGACACAATCCAAATTGAACCCTGCCTGGAACAGTTCCGTCCTCCGTCACAGCGGAACCCACCTCCTCTTCCTCAAAATCATCCTCTCCAAACCTTCCAGGAATTTCTGACTTCCAGCCTTGCCTCTCAATCCTTCTTAAAAAAACCTTAATACTACTCCCAACATCACCACTGCTGAAGCCCAAGCTATCCGTGATCTGAAGGCTGACCGTTCCATCGTCATTCTTCCGGCGGACAAGGGTTCCACGACCGTGGTACTTGATCGTCGGGAGTATGTGGCTGAGGAACTGCGTCAGCTTTCAGACAACACTACATACAAAGTTTGCCAAGGTAATCCGGTTCCTGGTGTCCAGGCGGAGCTTCAAGGAATCCTCAGAACCTTAGGCCCCCTACAAAACCTTTCACCTGACTCCATCAACCTCCTGACCCTACCAACACCCCGCACCCCTACCTTCTACCTTCTTCCTAAGATTCACAAACCCAATCATCCCAGCCGCCACATTGTAACTGGTTACCAAGCCCCCACAGAACGTATCGCTGCCTACGTAGATCAACACCTTCAACCCATTACATGCAGTCTCCCATCCTTCATCAAAGACACCAACCACTTTCTCGAACGCCTGGAATCCTTAACCAGTCTGTTACCCCCGGAAACCATCCTTGTAACCATTGATGCCACTTCCTTATACACAAATATTCCGCACGTCCAGGGCCTCTCTGCGATGGAGCACTTCCTTTCACGCCGATCACCTGCCACCCTACCTAAAACCTCTTTCCTCATTACCTTAGCCAGCTTCATCCTGACCCACAACTTCTTCACTTTTGAGGGCCAGACATACCAACAATTAAAGGGAACAGCCATGGGTACCAGGATGGCCCCCTCGTACGCCAACCTATTCATGGGTCGCTTAGAGGAAGCCTTCTTGGTTACCCAGGCCTGCCAACACAAAGTTTGGTACAGATTTATTGAGGACATCTTCATGATCTGGACTCACAGTGAAGAAGAACTCCAGAATATCCTCTCCAACCTCAACTCCTTTGGTTCCATCAGATTCACCTGGTCCTACTTCAAATCCCATGCCACTTTCCTTGACGTTGACCTCCACCTGTCCAATGGCCTGTTTCACACGTCCGTCCACATCAAACCCACCAACAAGCAACAGTACCTCCATTATGACAGCTGCCACCCATTCCACATCAAATGGTCCCTTCCCTACAGCCTAGGTCTTCGTGGCAAACGAATCTGCTCCAGTCCGGAATCCCTGAACCAATACACCAACTACCTGAAAACAGCTTTCTCATCCCGCAACTACCCTCCTGACCTGGTACAGAAGCAAATAACCAGAGCCACTTCCTCATCCCCTCAAACCCAGAACCTCCCACAGAAGAACCCCAAAAGTGCCCCACTTGTGACAGGATACTTTCCGGGACTGGATCAGACTCTGAATGTGGCTCTCCAGCAGGGATACGACTTCCTCAAATCCTGCCCTGAAATGAGATCCATCCTTCATTAAATCCTCCCCACTCCACCAAGAGTGTCTTTCCACCGTCCACCTAACCTTCGTAACCTCTTAGTTCATCCCTATGAAATCCCCAAACCACCATCCCTACCCTCTGGCCCCTACCCTTGTAACCGCCCCCTGTGTAAAACCTGTCCCATGCACCCTCCCACCACCACCTACTCCAGTCCTGTAATCCGGAAGGTGTACACGATCAAAGGCAGAGCCATGTGTGAAAGCACCCATGTGATTTACCAACTGACCTGCCTACACTGTGAAGCTTTCTATGAGGGAATGACCAGCAACACAAACTGTCCATTCGCATGAATGGACACAGGCAGACAGTGTTTGTTGGTAATGAGAATCACCCTGTGGCTAAACATGCCTTGGTGCACGGCCAGCACATCTTGGCACAATGCTACACCGTCCGGGTTATCTGGATACTTCCCACTAACACCAACCTGTCAGAACTCCGGAGATGGGAACTTGCTCTTCAGTATATCCTCTCTTCTCGTTATCCGCCAGGCCTCAATCTCCGCTAATTTCAATTTTCCGCCGCTCATACCTCACCTGTCTTTCAACAACATCTTTGCCTCTGTACTTCTGCCTCGACTGACATCTCTGCCCAAACTCTTTGCCTTTACAAATGTCTGCTTGTGTCTGTGTATGTGCGGATGGATATGTGTGTGTGTGCGAGTGTATACCTGTCCTTTTTTCCCCCTAAGGTAAGTCTTTCCACTCCCGGGATTGGAATGACTCCTTACCCTCTCCCCGGGATGGTTCCTCTGAAAGGGCACGACCGACTTCTTTCCCAATCCGTCCCTAATCCGTTAAGACCGATGACCACGCTGTCTGGTCTCCTTTCCCAAACCAACCAACCAACCTTACCCTCTCCCTTAAAACCCACAGCCTTTCGTGTTTCCCTCTCCTTCCCTCTTTCCTGATGAAGCAACCGTTTGTTGTGAAAGATTGAATTTTGTGTGTATGTTGGTGTTTGTTTGTGTGTCTATCGACCTGCCAGCACTTTCGTTTGGTAAGTCACGTCATCTTTGTTTTTAGATATAATAGAGAGAGAGAGAGAGAGAGAGAGAGAGAGAGAGAGAGAGAGAGAGAGATTATCTCTTAACATTAACCATAACAAAAACATAGCATAATTTTCATTTTTATAGTTGTAATTTTGAAACTTGCTTTGGTAATAAGGTGCTATACCTATCTTATTACTTATGTTTGGTTGTTAGTGGGCGGACGTGTGATCATGGATAATGCCAACCAACTGGGTACATTATAGCTATATTGGTTGGTCTGTTGTGTTGTATTTGGATACACACACATGACTACAGGCTCTGGCAACTGGAGCCACCCTGTGAGCAGCAGCACCACAGCATGATGGAAGTGGTGACTGGGTGGGGGTAAGGCGTAAACTGGATCAGAGGGTTGGGAGGGGGGGGGGGGCAAGTAGGGCAGGGATGGTGGACAGTGGAGTGCGGCTGGGGAGCACGCAGGGACGAGGTGGAGAGATGGTAGGGTGGCTATGTGCAGTTGGGTGGTTAGATGGAAGACAGGGGACAGGGAGGGGGAGGAGGGGGTAGTGGAAAAGGAGAGAAGTAAAAAGACTGAGTGCCATGGTGGAATGAGGGCTGTGTAGAGCTGGAATGGTAACAAGGAAAGGGGTGGATGGGTGAGGACAATGACTAATGAATGTTGAGGCCCAGGAGGGTTATGTGAATGTAGGATATATGGCAAGGAAAGTTCCCACCTGCACAATTCAGAAAAGCTGGTGTTGGTACATGCTGTGAAGCAGTAATTGAAATGAAGGATATCATGTTGGGCAGCGTGCTCAGCAGCAGCTTGGTCCTCTTGTTTCTTGGCCACAGTTTGTCAGTGGCCGTTCATGCAGACAGACAGCTTGTTGGTTGTCAAGCCCACATAGAATGCAGCGCAGTGGTTGCAGCTTAGCTTGTAGATCACATGACTGGTTTCACAGGTAAAACCTGTCTTTGATGGGATAGGTGATGTTTGTGACTGGACTGGAGTAGGTGGTGGTGGTGGTGGTGGTGGTGGTGGTGGTGGTGCATCTAGGTGTATTACAGGGATGTGAGCCATGAGGTACGGGGCGTGGGAGCAGCGGTTGTGCAGGGATGGACGAGTATATTGTTTAAGTTCAGTGGACGGTGGGGTAATACTGTGGGAGCTACGGGAAGGGTAGTGGGCAGGACATTTCTCATTTCAGGGCATGATAAAAGATAATTGAAACCCTGGCACAGAACGTAATTCAGTTGCTCCAGTCCTGGGTGGTACTGAGTTATGAGGGGAATGCTCTTCTGTGGCCGAACGGTTACACTTCGTGAGGTGGTGGGAGACTGGAAAGATTAGGCACAGGAAATTTGTTTTTGTACAAGGTTGGGTGGATAATTATGGTCTGTGAAGGTTTCAGTTATACCCCCGGTATATTTCAAGAAGGACCACTTGTACTACAGTTGTGATAACTATGGGTGGCTAGACTGTACGGAAGGAACTTCTTGGTATGCAATGGGTAGCAGCATTCAAGTTGGAGGTATTGCTGGTGGTTAGTAGGTTTAATATGGACAGAGGTACTGATGTAGCCATCTTTGAGGCGGAGGTCAGCATCTAGGAAGGTGGCTTGTTGGATTGAGTAGGTCCAGGTGAAGCAAACAGGAAAGAAGCTGTTGAGGTTCTGGAGGAATGTTGATAGGGTATCCTCACTCTCAATCCAGATTGCAAAGATGCCATCATTGAATATGAACCAGTTGAGAGGTTAAGATTCTGGGTGTTTAGGAAGGATTCCTCTAGATGGCCCATGAATAGGTTGGCTTAGATAGTGCCATATGGGTGTCCAATGGCCATATCCTGGATTTGTTTGTTGGTAATGCCTTCAAAGGAGAAGTAATTGTGGGTGAAGATATAGTTGGTCATGGCGACTCGGAAGGAGATTATCGATTTGGAATCCGTCGGGTGTTGGGAAAGGCAGTGTTTAATAGCAGTAAGGCCGTGGGCATTAGGGATCTTAGTGTAAAGGGAGGTGGCAATAATAGTGAAGGGGCAGGGCACCTTGCGGTAAAGGGACAGGAACTGTGGAGTCGGTGGAGGAAATCAGTGGCTTTTTGTAGGAGGGTAGGTCCCAGGTAATAGCTTGAAGGTGTTGGTCTATGAGAGCAGAGATTCTCTCAGTGGGGGCACAGTAACCGGCCACAACGGGGCCTCCTGGGTGGTTGGGTTTATGGACTTTAAGAAGCATGTAGAAGGTAGGAGTGCTGGGAGTGGTAGGGGTGAGCAGCGAGATGGATTCCAGGGAGAGGTTCTGGGATGGGACTAAGGATTTTAGGAGTGACTGGAGACCTTGCTGGATTTCTGGCATGGGGTCATTGTGGCAAGGTTTGTTGGTGGATGTATCTGACATCTGGCAGAGTTCTTCTGCCAGGTAATCCTTGCAGTTAAAAACAATATTGGTGGAGCCTTTGTCAACAGGTAGGATTATAAGGTCGGGGTTAGTTTTTAGATGGTGGACTGCAATTCTTTCTGCAGATGTAAGGTTAGTTTGCATGTTGAGGGATTTGGTGAATGATGGTGAGGGAAGGTTTGAGGTTAAGAAATTCTGGAAAGTTAACAAGTGCTGTTTTGGGGGCAATGGGGGTGGACCACGGTTGAATGGAGGAGTGAACTGAGTTAGGCAGGGTTCAGCATTGGTCTTTGTTTGAGTCTGATTGGTAGGGTTGGTGACAAAAAAGTGTTTTCCCTGCAGGGATTGGGAGAAGGAGAGAAGATCTTTAACAAGTGCTGCATGATTGAATTTGGGAGTGGGGCAAAATGTGACGTCTTTGTAAAGGACTGATATTTCAGTGGGGCTAAGGGTTCTGGAGGAAAGGCTCATGACTGTTTTCGGGTCTGTTTAGGTTCTGGATTCTGTGTCGTGTTGGGCTTGAATTTTGGAGGTGGGGTAAATGTAGTAGGTTTGTGAGACAGTGTTTATCAGCTATGAGGGGATCTGGGGGAGATTTGGAGGTTGTTGTAGAGGTAGTAGACAGTGGTATTCCAAGGGGGGAGCAGGGTGGAGAGTTTTTTGAGATGGCGTTGTTCATGGTGCTCTAGTTCCTGGAGGGCAAGAGTTTCAGTATGCGTTATTGATTCCAGGAATTTGGGATTGCATAATAAAAGAATTTTGTGGATGGACAGAAGATACTGCAAGGAGGTTTGAGCTTGGTTGATATAGTTTTGCATGACTGTGTTGGTGAGGGCTAAAAATTGATGAAATCTGAACAGATGGAGTTCAATGTGGAAAGATGTGTGGCAGCTGGAGATGGTAATTTGAGGGTAACGCTGTTTGGTTGGGGGGGGGGGGGGTCGATTCCATGAGCCAAGCAACAACACAGGAACAGTGTGTGGAACTGGGTTCTGTCTAGGGATAAGGAAACTTTTTTGTATTGATGCAGATGGCAGGGGCAATGAACCACGGTGGTGGAACAAATGGAAAAAATTATGTAAATAACATAAAATTACATCTGGAAAATTTTGCTAAATACACCCAAATATATGGGAAAAACAAGAGAAGGATGAAACGGATGGAAAAGGGTGAAAGAAGATGAAATCTGAGGAGGCCAATGATAATGAGGTGTGAAACCTCACTGTAATTAGTGTGAAGTAACAATGACATCTGTGGGTAGCACGTCTAACTGTGGGTAAGCGTGAAGAAGGGGGACGCCATCTGTGCCTGGATGAGGTGGAATTAGTGGGTGCAAACTGGGGTAGGTATAAGAAAGAGGGGGAAGGGGGGGGGGTTATTCGTAGGATGAGATACAAGGTAAAGATGCAGGAAATAACACGAGAAAATATGGGAAAGTGATGCAGAGACAGTGATCAATTTGAAGGTATAGGATTAATGATATCGGTGAGAGTAATGTGGGACCCAAAATGCTGCACCAGCAATCAGTGTGGTCTTGTGGCCGTCTGTTGTGCGCGGCAGAAATGGTTCATACAATGTGGCTCGTAAGTAGAGCATGCAGTGTGGTTTCTAAGGCAGCATGAGAAACACAGGAATGAAGAGAAAGAATGATGGACATTGAGTATAGTGATGCATTAGAAAATATTAACAAAGGAAAACATCCCTGGGTTTGGACTAAAAAGAAACCATCAGGCTAAAACCAAACGGGGAAGGAGCTGAATGGATGAGCACAATGACTAACAAACATTGTGCCAGGAGGGTTACAGGAACATAGGAGATATTGCAGGGAAAGCTACCACCTATGTAACTCAGGAAAGCTGGCACAGGCTGTTAAGCAGTCATTGAAATGAAGGATGTTGTGTTGGGCAGTGTGCTAAGTAACAAAGTGGTCCACTTGTTTCTTGGTCACAGTTTGTTGGTGGCCATTCATGCAGACAGTCAGTTTGTTGGTTGATATGCCCATAAAGAATGCAGCACAGTGGTTGTAGCTGCCCTCCATTTAAACTCCCAACTGCACATAGCTACTCTATCCCCTCATCACCTCATTCCTGCATGCTCCCCAGCAGCACTTCACTGTCCCCACCCCAACCCTACTATCCCTCTCCCTCCCTGCCCCAGCCTCCTCTATACCCCCACCCAGTCACCATTCCGATCATGGCCGGCTGGAGTGGCCGTGTGGTTCTAGGCGCTGCAGTCTGGAACCGAGCGACCGCTACGGTCGCAGGTTCAAATCCTACCTCGGGCATGGATGTGTGTGATGTCCTTAGGTTAGTTAGGTTTAATTAGTTCTAAGTTCTAGGCGACTGATGACCTCAGAAGTTAAGTCACATAGTGCTGAGAGCCATTCCCGTCATGCATGGACTGGTGTTGCTGCTCACAGTGGGCCTTCAGTTGCCAGAGACTACAGTCATGAGCGTGTGAGTTATGTTGCGTGTGCATGTGCGTGTCTGTCTCTGTGTGTGTGTGTGTGTGTGTGTGTGTGTGTGTGTGTGTGTGTGTATTTTTGATGAAGGTCTTACTGGTCGAAAGCTTATTTGAGACAGTCTTTTTGTTGTACCTATCTACGACTCAGCATCTCCCCTACATGGCTAGTAGCAACTTTCCTTTTCACAATATTATTACATTCCATCCTGGATTTTCCATTGTTTGAATTTTGCCTGACGGCTTTTCTTTGATCCTAACCGAGTGCTGCTTTCCTTTGTTTTTATGTTCTAATGCATTACTATGCTCAGTGTCTGTCCTTCTCTCTCTTCATTCCTGTGTTTCTCTTGCTGCCTTAGAAACTGCACTGCATGCTCTACTTATGAGCCACAATCTACTAACCGCCTCGCCTGTGCACAACGATGGCCACAAGAACACGCTGATTGTTGGTGCAGTATTTTATGTCCCACATTACTCTCGCCGATATCATTAATCCTATACCTGCAAATTGATCACTGTCCCTGTATCAATTTCCCATATTTTCTCATGTTATTTCATGCACCTTTATCTTGTATCTCATCCTACGAACCCCCACCCCCTCCCCCTCTCCCCCCACTTTCTTTGTTCTATCGTAGTTTGCACCCACTAATTCCACCTCATCCAGGCACAGCTGCGATTCCACTTCTTCATGCTTACCCACTCTTAGAAGTGCTAACCACAGTAATCTTTTCTTTTATCTCATTGTTACTTGCACCAATTATAGTGAGGTTTCACCCCTCACTATCATTGGCCTCCTCAGATTTCATCTTCTTTCACCCTTTTCCATCCATTTCATCCTTCTCTTGTTTTTCCCATATATTTGGGTGTATTTAGCAAAATTTTCCAGATATAGTTTTATGTCATTTACATAATTTTTCCACCACCATGGTTCCTTGTCCCTGCCATCTGCATCAAGACAAAAAAGTTTCCTTATCCCTAGTCAGAATCCAGTTTCACATACTGTTCCTGTGTTGTTGCTTAGCTCATGAAATCGCCCCCCCCCCCCCGCCCCCCCAATGGCGTTACCATCAAATTACCATCTCCAGCTGCCACACATCTTTCCACATTGAACTCCATCTGTTCAGATTTCATCAATTTTTAGCCCTCACCAACATAGTCGTGCAAAACTATATCAACCAAGCTTAAACCTCCTTGCAGTATCTTCTCTCCATCCACAAAATTCTCTTTTTATACAATCCCAAATTCCTGGAATCAATAACACACATTGAAACTCTTTCCTCCAGGAACTAGAGCACAATGAACAATGCCATCTCAAAAACTCTCCACCCTGCTCCCCCTTGGAGTACCACTGTCCACCCACCTCTATAACAAACTCCAAATCTCCCCAGACCCCTCATAGCTGACAAACCCTGTCTTGCAAACCTACTACAATTACCCCACCTCCAAAATTCAAGCTCAACACGACACAGAATCCAGAACCTAAACAGACCCGAAAACAGTCATGAGCCTTTCCTCCAGAACCCTTAGCCCCACTGAAATATCAGTCCTTTACAAAGACGTCACATTTTGCCCCACTCCCAAATTCAATCATGCAGCACTTGTTAAAGATCTTCTCTCCTTCTCCCAATCCCTGCAGGGAAAACACTTTTTTGTCACCAACCCTACCAATCAGACTCAAACAAAGACCAATGCTGAACCCTGCCTAACTCAGTTCACTCCTCCATCCAACCGTGGTCCACCCCCACTGCCCCCAAAACACCACTTGTTAATTTTCCAGAATTTCTTAACCTCAAACCTTTCCTCACCATCATTCACCAAATCCCTGAACATGCAAACTAACCTTACATCTGCAGAAAGAATTGCAGTCCACCATCTAAAAACTAACCCCGACCTTATAATCCTACCTGTTGACAAAGGCTCCACCAATATTGTTTTTAACTGCAAGGATTACCTGGCAGAAGAACTCTGCCAGATGTCAGATACATCCACCAACAAACCTTGCCACAATGACCCCATGCCAGAAATCCAGCAGGGTCTCCAGTCACTCCTCAAAGCCTTAGGCCCATCCCAGAACCTCTCCCTGGAATCCATCTCGCTGCTCACCCCTACCACTCCCAGCACTCCTACCTTCTACATGCTTCTTAAAGTCCGTAAACCCAGCCACCCAGGAGGCCCCATTGTTGGCAGTTACTGTGCCCCCACTGAGAGAATCTCTGCTTTCATAGACCAACACGTTCAAGCTATTACATGGATCCTGCCCTTCTATATAAAAGATACCAACCATTTCCTCCACTGACTCCACAGTTCCTGTCCCTTTACCACACAGTGGCCCGCCTCTTCACTATTGTTGCCACCTCCCTTTACACTAAGATTCCTAATGCTGATGGCCTTACTGCTATTGAACACTACCACTCTCAACACCCGACAGATTCCAAACAAACAACCTCCTTCCTCCTTTCCATGGCCAACTATATCCTCACCCACAATTACTTCTCCTTTGAAGGCATTTCCTACCAACCAATCTGGGGTACAGCTATGTGCACCTGCATGGCACCATCCTACGCCAACCTATTCATGGGCCATCTTGAAGAATCCTTCCTAAACACCCAGAATCCTAAACCCCTCACCTTCTTCAGATTGATTGATAGCATCTTTGAAATCTGGATCGAGAGTGGGAACAGCCTATCCTCATTCCTCCGGAACCTCAACAGCTTTATCCCCCATTTGTTACACCTGGTGCTACTCAACCCAACAAGCCACCTTCCTAGAAGGTGATCTCCACCTCAAAGATGGCTGCATCAGTACCTGTTGTCTCATCCCAAGTGTGGATTTACTTGAGACTGAGCGACATGGTCCGTAACCACAGATTAGCTTGTTAACCTAGTTGACAAGTTATGGTGTTTGGTGTGAAGGTAGAAAAAGGCTGGGAGATAATTGAAGTAAGACAACTGCCATTCCATCTACTCTTCGAAGTGACCCACACAACTAACTCAGAGTTCCACAGCTTCTTCCCCAGACACTCAGATTTATTCAGTTGCAGTTTCAAATCATGCCCTCGCAGCCTGTCAAAAATTTCATGGAGCTTCTCATTGTGCTTCTCCAGGTTTCTTCCATAGCACACTATGTCCTCTAGGTAGACAAAACATTTTACACTTTGCAAACCTGCCAAGACTGTATTCATCAGTCGCTGGAAACATCCTGGGGCTCCTTTCAGTCCCATTGGGCATTATCATGTATTTGTAATACTGATAATTTGAGCTGAACACTGTTTTTTCTCTGTCCTTCCCATCCGTCAATTTTGATGCGATCCATGTGCAAGATCAAGCATTGAGAAGTACTTTGCTTGCCCAAATTGGTCCAGAATGTCGGAGATATTCGGTAGTGGGATTGCATCCCCTACAGTAATATCAAATGTCTGTAGTCCACTACGATTCTCCACTTTTGCTTCCCGCTGGCGACTATCTTTTTTTTGTAATTAAAAGCAGTGGTGCATTCCATGCACTCTTACTCTCGACAATTATGTCATCCTTCAGCATTTGTTCAATTTGCTCCTATAAAACTTTTTTTTGAGCTTCAGGGATTTGACATGGCCTCGCATTCACTATTTTCCCTGCGTGCTCTGGCACTACCGGAATTTTGTGCTGCACTGCAGTTGCATACGACAATTTGTCCACTAAATGTTGTGTGACTAGGACCTCCCATCGGGTAGACCATTTGCCAGGTTCAAGTCTTTCAATTTGACGACACTTCAGTGACTTGCGTGTCGATGGAGATGAAATGATGATTAGGACAACACAACACCCATTCCCTGAGTGGAGATAATCTCTGACTCAGCCAGGAATCGAACCCGGGCCCTTGGGATTGACATTCTGTTGTGCTTACTACTCAGCTACGGGGGTCAGACAATTTGTCCCCTGATAGAAGGGGCATGTCTCCATACTCAGTGGACGCTTCCACTAATGCACTTCTTTCCTCAGCATTTAATCTCAGCTGTTTCGTTAAGGTCCTCACACAACTTTCAGTTTTGCTCGTGATTTCCTTGCTGCTTTTTACCTTGTGTATTTTTACTAATGGTTCCAGTTCCTCTGTCAGTAATCTGACATTCTGCAGCTGAACTCTGTTTTCTGACATATTCAATGTGCTCACCATGCGTGTACCCTTTTTAACTGTCACTAGCGATTCTGGTACATGCACTCCTTGTGCAATTTCTTGTCTTGGGATAACCATTTCCCTTTCACTCTGTCCTGACATCTTGCCTTCCACTCTCAACGACATTACTTTTTCCCCATTGGATTCTTGATGCGGATCGAACTCGTAACCTTTCGGTTCTTCCTC
This sequence comes from Schistocerca nitens, assembly GCF_023898315.1. Classification (NCBI taxonomy): domain Eukaryota; kingdom Metazoa; phylum Arthropoda; class Insecta; order Orthoptera; family Acrididae; genus Schistocerca; species Schistocerca nitens. The sequence goes on from NC_064620.1 coordinate 296,213,189, forward strand.
TACTATTATGAGTATGTCTCGGCCCTGTATTCTTACAACCTTCCTCACATAGTCTAACTTGACCTTATGCTCTATTAATCCTTTTAGGGAATGTCTAGACCTCTCCCATACACATGAAATTTCTGTCCAACTTTTCCTGCACTTTCCACACTTAAGTGTATTTGTACCATACTTATTGTACTCACAGCTTTGCTTGTAAAGCCTTTTAACCGAAGCCTTTCTGCTTCATGTATTCAAATTGCACTCTACACTGGAATACTTGTTCTCTTGAGTAAACACAACTGTGCTCCTGTATCTATTAATAACATTCAATACCATTTTTAATTTTATACAATATAACTAAAATGTCATTCTCCGTTGCACAGTCGATTACCCTAACTATGGGCTTACCTACTGCGACAATGCCCAACTGTGCGGCCTTGCCACCCCTTAGTTTCCCTTTACCACTTTGCCTGTTTTACTCGATACTGGCAGCCTGTTTTACTCGATACTGGCACCTTGACTTTTCTCCAGGCTTGCCAGGGCCCATCCTGACAATCTTTAGCATAATAGCCCTGCCACTTAGACTTGAAGTAGGTTACATCTTCCACTCTCATACACAGGACGCCACAATTACCCAGTAGGTTGCATTGTGGACATCTCCATTCCTGTAAACCTCCATTGTTTCCTGTATGATTTCCTTTAAATTCCATGACATCTATAGGATGAACTTTCTGTAGTCTTACCTGACATTCTGCATCAGTGTGACCGGGCTTGTCACAACTGTATCAAAAGTTGGTGAACTCTTTACCGTTCATTGCCCGTACTCTGCCCTCTGGCTTGTTCATTCTACATTTGCTTGCAGTATGACCTCTCAAGCCACATGTGGAACATTGTAAATCCTTAATCTCTTTTGCACTCTTCACTGTTTTCCTTTCATGGTTAAATGTTACCCTCGGGGCCAGTCTCTGCTCTTTCGTGGACAATATCATACTTTCCTGTTGCAGTGCTAACTCTACTGTTGCTGCGAAGCCTATTTCATCACCTATCATTGCTTAAATCCTGAATGAAACAAGCTCTTCCTAATGAATCAACCAATTCTATGGCACCTTTTAAGTTCTCCCGACTTGTGACCTAACTTATGGTTTCCCTGAAATCTCTTTGCATTTCATCACTTCTGCTTGCCCACAAAAAGATCGGCTCACCTTGCCCTTGCCTTGCCTGTAGTGTGTTTGTTCCCACAATTTTCATCGAGAACGTGCTTCACTTCTTGCCACCTTTATGTCCGTGCACTTGCAGTCTTGACCTGGCCTCACCGGTTATCTTAGCTTTCACAAATTTTAATAACATTTTGTTTTCCTCTGGTTTGACTAATTTGAATGCTGCATCCACATTCTCAGTAAACTCCCTGAGATCTCTTTTGTTCCCTTCAAACACTTTTGAAACAATACATAAGGCCTCCTTAACTGACATTTTACCACTACTGGAGGACAATGGTGCTTCATTAGTTTGGGGCATCTTACCAGTTTTAACAATGTTACTACTCTAAAGATACAGTATACAAAATTAATAGGTACTGCTTCTTGTGGTTGCGTTGTCTGATGCTTGCATGCTGCCCGTGTGTCTGCCCTCTCGCAATGTGCCTGCTGCCCGCATCTCGTGGTCGTGCGGTAGCATTCCCGCTTCCCACGCCCGGGTACCCGGGTTCAATTCCCGGCGGGGTCAGGGATTTTCTCTGCATCGTGATGGCTGGGTGTTGTGTGATGTCCTTAGGTTAGTTAGGTTTAAGTAGTTCTAAGTTCTAGGGGACTGATGACCTAAGATGTTAAGTCCCATAGTGCTTAGAGCCATTTGAATGTGTCTGCTGCTGTCCTATGCTGCGTTGACCCCATCGCTCGCCTCGCCTCACCTCAGCTGCCGCTACTGCTACAGCTACTGCTGCTGCGGCTGCTGCTGTGGAGCCTGGTTGGTTGGTTGTTTCGGGGAAGGAGACCAGACAGCGAGGTCATCAGTCTCATCGGATTAGGGAAGGATGGGGAAGGAAGTCGGCCGTGCCCTTTCAGAGGAACCATCCCGGCATTTGCCTGGAGTGATTTAGGGAAATCACGGAAAACCTAAATCAGGATGGCCGGACGCGGGATTGTACCGTCGTCCTCCCGAATGCGAGTCCAGTGTCTAACCACTGCGCCACCTCGCTCGGTGTGGAACCTGGACTGTGGCGTCTGGTGTGAAGGTAGAAAAAGGCTGGGAGATAACTGAAGTACTTTCCAGATACATTTAACTAACTGAAGTTTATTCAAAATATACAGAATGAATTCCTGACTGCTCTGGCTGAGAAGTTTCCAATGAGCGACCAAGTCTGACACAGAGACAGCGTAAGACAACTGCCGTTCCATTTACTCTTCGAATGCGACCCACAAACTAACTCAGAGCCCCACAGCTGCTGCCTATCTGATCATCAGCTCTGGCTGCTAACTCTGCCACAAGCCCTGGCTCTTCCTGCAGCAACTCATGTCAGACCTTCGTCTCGTCTCCTGACTGCCCTTGACTGCTTACTGCCTACTTTCTCTACCCTAGAATGCCTCTCTCGGAGCGTCTAGCTGCCGAGTTTTGTATCCTTTTCCCCTTCGATCGTGCTGGCTATAACCATGACGTAATGTTTAGAGCTACTTGCCTCCTCATTGGCTGTCATTCTGCCCTATACTTCAGTCGTTCTTGAGAGGCTGGAGGGAGGGGTAGAGACGCCTCCCTTAATATGGTCACACACTACATCCTAAGCCCTGTATTGGCTTCTCATGACATAGTGCTGTCACCACCAGAAGGCCCTCTCTCTTTCTCCCTCTCGTCCCACGCTCTCTCTAACCAGAAGTGCTGTTTGCTTATGAATTTTAATTCCAAGCTTTATCACAAACTGCGTTGTCAAAAGTACAGAGAGCCCTCTTTGTGTCTTTACAACTTACATCTTTTAGCTCATTATCAAGCACAGTTGCCCATCTGCCTGGCATCAGCCACCCAACCAGCTTCCAGGTCTGTGGCTCCTCTCACTTTGCCTAAATACATTACTATTGTCTCTCTTACTGTTTCCCCTTTTTGTCATGAAAATGCCTTAACAACTCCCTATTTATCATGAATAATGCAATTCAGACTTGGTTTTACTCATGGATATAAAACTCTGCCCAAATCAAACCTACTGACCACCAGCAATGCCTCGAACTAGACAGCTGCCACCCGTTCCACAGCAAGAACTTCCTTCTGTACAGCCTAGCCACCTATGGCCATCACATCTGCAGTGACAAGTGGTCCCTCTCGAAATGTACTGAGGATCTCATTATTGAAGCCTTCACAGACTGTAATTATCCTCCCAACCTTGTACGAAAACAAATCTCCCATGCCTCATCTTTCCAGTCTCCCACCATCTCGCAAAGTCCCAGTGTCTGGCCACAGAGGAGCATTCCCCTCATAACTCAGTACCACCCAGGACTGGAGCAACTGAATTACATACTGTGCCAGGGTTTCGACTATCTCTCATCATACCCTGAAATGAGAAATGTCCCGCCCACTAGCCTTCCCACACCTCCCACAGGATTATTCCACCATCCAATGAACCTACACAATATACTCATCCATCCCTGCACAACCCCTGCTCCCATGCCTCGTACCTCATGGCTCATATCCCTGTAATACACCTAGATGCAAGACCTGTCCTATACATCCTCCCACCACCACCACCTACTCCAGTCCAGGCACATACATCACGTATCCCATCAAAGGCAGTTTTACCTATGAAACCAGTCATGTGATCTACAAGCTAAGCTGCAACCACTGTGCTGCATTCTTATGTGGGTATGACAACCAACAAGCTGTCTGTCTGCATGACTGGCCACCAACAAACTGTGGCCAAGAAACAAGTGGGCCACGCTGTTGCTGAGTACGCTGCCCAACACGACATCCTTCATTTCAATTACTGCTTCACAGCTTGTGCCATATGGATCCTTCCCACCAACACCAGCTTTTCTGAACTGCGCAGATGGGAACTTTTTCTGCAATATATCCTACATTCCCGTAACCCTCATGGTCTCAACCTTCGTTAGTCATTGTCCTCACCCATTCACCCCTTTCCCTGTTCCCATTCCAGCTCTACACAGCCCTCATTCCACCATTTCACTCAATCTTTTTTACTTCTCTCCTTTTCCGCTACCCCCCCCCCCCCCCCCCCTCTTGCTCCCCACCTATCCCCTGACCACCGTCTAACCTCCCAACTGTACATAGGCACCCTGCCCTCTCTCCAAATCATCCCTGCATGCTGCCCAGCAGCACTTCACTGTCCCCCACCCCTACCCTACTATCCCTCCCCCTCTCTGCCCCAGCCTCCTCCTTACCCCTACCTAGTCACCACTCCCATCATGCGCTGATACCGCTGCTCACAGTGTGGCTTCAGTTGTCAGAGACTGCAATCGTGTGTGTGTGTGTGTGTGTGTGTGTGTGTGTGTGTGTGTGTGTGTGTGTGTATGTGTTGTGTGTGTCTGTCTCTGTCTCTGTCTCTGTCTGTCATCTATCTTTGACGAAGGCTGTACTGACCAAAAGCTTATTTGTGACAGTCCTTTTCTTGTGCCTATCTGCGACTCAGCATCTCCGCTGTGTGGTGAGTAGCAGCTTTCCTTTTCATATTATTGCTGTTGTATCTGAACATACTAAACTAGCTACTCTACATATAGTATCTGTGTCTTTGTGATGTAAAGTTTGGTGAGAAGTAAATATGTTTTAATGGAAATTCGAATTAGGTATCTAATGAGGTGTCACACTTATAGGATGCTGGCCTCTATTCAGAAGAATGGCAGTTTAAATTCGTAGCTGCCCATCCAGATTTAGGTTCCCCATTATGTCTGTAAGTTGCATAAGGCGAATTCTGGGTTGGTTCCATTCGAGTCACAGTCCATTTTGTTCTCGTCTGAACATATGCTCCATCTGTAAGGACCTCATTGTGATGACATGTGAAATTTTAAACTTCCTTCATATGAAGTGTGTCTCTTATGAACTTTTAATTGATGGGCTGTTAAACTTGAACTTTCTTCCTTCCTTTCAACAAAATGTAAAGCCAATCCCATGAATGCCTTCATTTCATAAATGTAACTAGAAGAGCTTGAGTATGAAAATCTTGGTCCATATTGTAATGATGTCTGCTGAATACCAACACAGCAAACAAGAAAGAGTATCGCCTCTTGTCACTCTTAATTATTCTGTACTGTAAACTATTTTAGAGCTAGAATAAAACCAAAATTCTTCTTCCAGCTGCTGATGTGACCTTCTGTTGATAGCACTCTGCTTTGTGACACCACTGAACATTGTCATCAGTAAGATAAAGAGCTAATTTACTGTACATAAGTATGAAACAATGATTTGGAGAGTATGCCCATCTCGTGGTATGCAATTTCTGTTCAATGTTATTTGTTGGTGAGATCATTATATTTGTAATTTCTGCTCGGTATTGTATGTTGAAAATGCCACTATAAAACATTTGGTATGAATACGGGATCAGAAATAATCTTCTCTGGAAATGCCCAATATCTGACCATTATATTATAGGAGCCTGGCCCCAGACTCCTCCAGTCACCAGGAGAGAGACAGGTAGGATATGGTGGTGAGACCTAGCTACACTTGAGAGCCCCAAGAAAACATTATCGACCGTAAGATATATACTAGGCAGCAATACAGGATTGCCTTCCAAAGCACCATTCCACAACCAGGCTGGCGCAGCAGTGCCTCATCAGTAGCAGACGGCCAGCATGCATTTGTCTCACATTACTGTCAGCGCAGCAAAGTGTCGGATGTCAGTTGCTACATCACAGGGCGGCCATCGACTCACAGTATCCGGCAGCCTCCAGCTCTGTATATAACTCTCCAAAGCACTCTTGTTGATGTTGAAGATTTGCACTCAGAAGCTTGCCCCAGGTCCACCTCAAGTATTGTCTGCCTCAAAGGTATTGGCTTTCATCCCCCCCATTTACGAAACAGGAGCCAGCAGCACTGGTGTCAGTGTGAGGAATGGGATGAGGAGTAGCAGTGTTCTCCCTCTTGAAGACAGATGACAGTGACCAGGTCTTGCAGGTCAAGCCTCCAGCAGGCTTGCAGGGTGATGGCAGCCTCTGTACCCCATCAGTGTTGCCGCGGAAGTTGGCAGTGCAGCTGGTAGCAGCAGCATCCTTCCAGCTAGACTCATGGTTATATAGATGATTGAAGGCAGCTAGGTGTGCTGAGTGTCAAACTCCATAGTCTCCCCTCTCACTGTGTAGCTGTAACTGACAAGAACTGGGACTACACACTGAGCAGTCGGCAGTCAGCACTCAGAAATCAGACATTTTTTAATACGCATGGGGTATTTATGTTGGCATTTCCCACGGGCTCTGGTGCGGTAGGGTTGGCTGTGACATCATGTGTCCTGGTTTTCCCTCACTGTCAGCTCTCCTATTGACTTCAGACTTTTGCAGCATCACTTTTCAGAGGCCGTTTCCTGCTGGTCAACACCTGAATACTTAATGTTGTGCTATACTTAGCTTTCCTTATGAAACTGTGCTTTGTCACTAGCACAAAAGTCTCTCTCAGATTTCAGGTCATTATGTTTCACTTGTAGACTTGGGCATTCAGTTGTTTCCCTGTGTTGTGATAGCTTCCGTGTTTGCCGCAACTGGCTCAGCATTTCCCTCTAGCTGCCACTCGACTGGTCATTGACAAAGGTTGTTTGGCTTCTGGGAGCTTCCAAGGTAGGACTTCGATAGATTTTTAGTGTCTGCCAGGGATACTATCCTGGGGCATAACGTCTCCCTCTTCCTTCAGAAAATTTGTCTCAAATTTTTCGATTTGCAGTACCCGTAATAAACTCATCGTAGATATTTTACACCAGTAGTTACACGTTATACAACTTTAGGCAGTTTTCCAGTACCATGCAGCTGATTTACATGCTTTTCAATGTTTGATATTCCGAAGTGATAAGATAGGCCTTTGTAGAAGCCATTCCTTACACACTAACGCAATTATTCATATCCTTTTATATTCATCTATTAGTTTATACGAAATTCCCTTACTGTGTCTGAGCTCTATTTACAAATCAACAGGTGCCTGGTTCCCAGGTAAACTGAATGGTGCACTGACTTTTGTTTAAAACAGAATTAGATTACACAAATCACAATCAGAACCACTACAGCACTGGTAGCTGTCATATGCTTATAGTCCTGGAAAATTTGTTTGGCTGTAATTTGTGTTGCTACTGGTTCATCTAATGAGTGTAAAAAGTCTGGATGCAGGGTATTATTTAGGAAGGTTGAGTTTTGAGTAGGCAGCACCTCTTATGGCTCTTCAAATGAGTACAACATAGGTTGTTCTCACTTAAATGAGGTCCTACCAGTGACTGCAGCTGGTAGACGAAATGTTGCATGTGCTAAGTCACAAGGCATACCATTTATTATTATTCTGTTATCCCATAATTTCACTCTATTCATACCTGTTGGTTTTCTGTGTTCATACTTGTCTACTATGACTACTTCTGGTAAAAAAACTGAGTAGACTCATTGGGTGTCTGCTCTCTGGAAATGTGGATGCAGCATTAACACTTCCATTTGACATTCACTTGCTTTGGTTTTTTCCAGGAATAACTGGACCTTGCATTACCGTACGCCAGTCTGTATCATTCTACTTGTGCAGATTGTAACACTTTGCCTCTGGCATCTTTGTAGATCTTCCAAAGACATTAGAGCATAGCCATCTCTTTGCTTTGAAATTATAAATATATTTTTTGTCTGTGCCTGTACTCATGTCAGTATGCAGCCTTAGAGAAAGATACTTTTATCACCATCTTCCTCTGCCTCCAGAAGGTGAGATTACTGAGAAAAAACTATAGCCCCGTATACAAAAACAACATTGTATCGATTCCTCAGTAATGAAAAATAAAAAAAACACTTCCAGAAGGTGAGATTACTGAGACAAAACTATACCCTCATATACAAAAACAACATACAATCAATTCCTCACTAATGAAAAGTAAAAAACACTTACAACAGACTATAACCAGAGCAAAATAAAACTGAATGACTTCATAAAAATCTACACAAGTAAAACAATGTGCAGTATAGGCAAACAACAATCTTAAATCTTATCTGTCAACATTCACTAAGGATGTAAGGCATTTTAGAACTGCTCTGGTCATCAGTCATCTGTTTATTCTTTGTTCCTTGAGGCTTTGCATTCTTTATTGCAGATGTTGCTCATATCCATGGTAATGCATTGACAGCTCCCTTAAAAGGCTTAATATGTCCCACTTGAATAATCAATCTTCGTTGGCACCTATATTTTAACGTTGACAAGTGATGTCATTTTCACTGCTTTGTGTGCTCTGTGGTATAGGTTCAGGAATTTATTTGTTGTAGCTTTTAGTGTATATGGGTTCATAACTAATACCCACTGGTCAATCCTATATTGCTGTAACTTCCCTACATGTTGTCCTATCTACTATTGTTGTTCTAAGGCTTTCATATATGCATGTTTTTCTTGTTGCCAAATGCCTTGCAATTTCTTAGCAAACTTTTTTTATCAATTTGATGTTGGATCCAAGCTTTAGTGTAATCACTTCAAAAGGTGAAGGCATTTTCTCCCATATATTAGCTCATAAGGAGAAAGACTGGTAGTCATATGGACTTTGGAATTGTATCTGGCAGTTACAAAATTTAAATATAGGTCCCGCTTTCCATGGTTACTGCTAATGTAATAGCTCAACATCTACAAAAGTGTGCAATGAACTCTCTTGGTTCTTCCATTGGCTTGAGGGTGGAAGGGTGTGTTTCACAGCTTGCGAATTCAGAGCAATCAACACAATTCCTTCATAAGATATGACATGAAATTGGTATCTTGGTCTGCAATTACCATGTCCAGAATGCCAAATGCAAACAACCAATTATTTACTAATGCTTGAGGAAATGTACTCGTATTTTGGTCAAGTGTTGCAGCCATTTCTACATAACATGAGAAATGGTTACTTATAGTTAGTATGTATTTATTTCCTATGTGTGTTTTATTAAATTGACCTAAAGTGTCCATCCCAAGCATTTCAAACGGTTTAGATCCATCCAGTAAACGTTGTAATGGAATTTGTCGGTAGCTAAGTTCAGCTTGTTGCATACAAGGTATGCAGTTCCTGACATGTTAACTTGACATCTTGTTATCTAGGTCCCCACCAAAATTTTTCTCTTCACCCACCATGGCCTGACAACATGTGGTGTCCCCCTCCCCCTGCGGTCCTCGGTGTTAGAATAGGCCCGAGGTACTCCTGCCTAAACTACACCTTTCGTCCTTTATGTGATGGTCCCCTGTAGGGCTTGACCTCCATTTTTCAAAAGTTGCCCAAAGAGCGAGCCAGTTGGGGAAGAGCACTTTACATGGTGCATTGTGTCCATGATCTTTAACCCTATTTCTCATCGAGGCATTGCAGTCCCGGTCATCCTCCATCTCTTGGGCGAGGACACTTTCCTGGGTGCATTTTCCTCCACGCACTATGCAGTGTCGTTTTATGCGCCGACAATGACCATGGAATTCTTTGCACCTCATATCCAGCACGGTAGCCAGTCAGTTGTGGTGGGGCCGCCATGTACCCTGTTGGTTGGCTGACTACACAGGGATCGCTCTGCTGATGCCTGCACCGTTAACTCCCCACATATGCCACAGAGTAGATGCCCGTCACCCTGGTACGTTGGGTGTCCTGGCAATGGCCGTCCTGCTAGGTGGCCTTTGCTGCGGCTGGGTGGTGCCCATGGGGAAGACCCCTGGTCGGAGTGGGTGGCATCAGGGCGGATGATGCGCGATGAAGCGTACCACGTCATCACTTGCTGGTGATCAAATGTCAGCAGTCTCTAAGTGTTCCAAGTCTCAGTACAATGCAAGGCTACAGGGGATATTACAAGAACCATAATGAATATAATAGTGTCAGATGGAGTTTGCATTTATGTCCTGAACTCGGTATGTAGTGAACCTGTGCCCCTTCAAACTCCTCTTGAAGCTTTGGCTGTCAGGATACAGACGACACAGGAAATAACTATCTGCAATGTATATCTCCCTCCACATGGTGTGGTGCCCCTGAACATATTGCCAGCACTAATTGGTCAACTCCCTAAACCTTTCCTACTTTTGAGAGATTATAATGCCCATAACCCCTTTTGTGAATGCACCATGTTTACTGGCCGTGGCAGAATGTCAAAAATTAACTGTCCCAACTTGACCCCTGCCTCTTAAATTCTGGGCCGTCACACATTTTAGTGTCGCTTATGGTAGTTACTTGGCCATTGATTTATCAATTTGCAGCCCAGGACTTATCCCATCTATCAACTGGAGAGCACATGGCGGCCTGTGTGGTAGTGACCACTTCCCCATCTTCCTGTCACTCCCTCGGCGTCATGCTCACGGACGCCTACCCAGATAGGCTTTAAACAAGGCAACTGGGTAGCCTTTACCTCTGCTGTCACTGTTGAATCTCCCTCATGTGGTGCCATCGATGTTGTGATTGAGCAGGTCACTACAATGATAATTTCTGCGGAGAAAAATGCGATCCCACATTCTGTAGGGTGCTCCTGGCCAAAGACAGTCCCTTGGTGGTTGCCGGAAGTCGCTGAGGCAATTAAAGAGCGTCGGTAAACTCTACAACAACATAAGTGGCACCCTTCCCTAGAGCACCTAATAGCATTTAAGCAGCTCTGTGCCTGCGTTCGCTTGCTTATAAAACAACGGAAACAGGAGTGTTGGGAGAGATACGTGTCAAATATTGGGTGCGATACATCACCTACCCAAGTCTGGACGAAGATCAGACATCTTTTTGGGTACCAGACCCCAACAGGTGCCATGGTGTTAACGTCAATGGCGTGCTCTCTACTGATGCATACGCGATTGCCGAGCACTTTGCTGAGCACTATGCTCGAACCTCTGTTTTGGAGAACTAGCCCCCAGTCTTTCGCACCGTCAAACGCCGGATGGAAAGGAAAGTCCTCACATTCACTGCATGCCACAGTGAACCCTATAATGCCCCATTTACAGAGTGAGAGTTCCTCAGCGCCCTTGCTCATTGCCCCAACACAGCTCCTGGGCCAGATCGGATCCACAGTCAAATGATTGAACATCTCTCGTCTGACTACAAGCGATACCTCCTTGTCATCTTCAACCGGATCTGGCACGATGGTGTCCATCCATCACAATGGCAGGAGAGCACCACCATTCCGGTGCTCGAACCTCTGTTTTGGAGAACTAGCCCCCAGCCTTTCGCACCGTCAAACACCGGATGGAAAGGAAAGTCCTCTCATTCACTACATGCCACAGTGAACCCTATAATGCCCCATTTACAGAGTGAGAGTTCCTCAGCGCCCTTGCTCATTGCCCCGACACAGCTCCTGGGCCAGATCGGATCCACAGTCAAATGATTGAACATCTCTCGTCTGACTACTACTTGTTAAAAATCTGCTTGATGTGGATAGCTACCACACCATCAGCCTCACCAATGTTCTCTGTAAGCTGCTGGAACGTATGGTGTGTCGGCAGTTGTGTTGTGTCCTGGAGTCACGTGGCCTACTGGCTCCATGTCAGGGCGGCTTCCGCCAGGGTCTCTCTACCACTGATAATCTTGTGTCCCCCGAGTCTGCCATCCGAACAGACTTCTCCCTACGCCAACACTTGGTTGCCATCTTTTTTTGACTTACGCAAAGCATATGACACGACCTGGTGACATCATATCCTTGCCACATTGTATGAGTGGAGTCTCCATGGCTCGCTCCCAATTTTTATCCAGAACTTCCTGTCACTCCATACTTTCCATGTCCAAGTCGGTGCTTCCCATAGTTCTCCCCGTGTTCAGGAGAATGGCGTTCCTCAGGGCTCCATGTTGAGTGTATCTCTATTTTTAGTGGTCATTAATGGCCTAGCAGTAGCTGTAGGGCTGTCGGTCTCCCCTTCTCTGTATGCAGATGACTTCTGCATTTTGTATTGCTCCTCCAGTAATGGTGTTGCTGAGTGGCATCTACAGGGAACCATTCACAAGGTTCAGTCATGGGCTCAAGGCCGCGGCTTCCAGTTTTCAGCTGCGAAGTCGTGTGTCTTGCACTTCTGTCGGAATCGTACCATTCATCCAGAACCTGAACTTTATCTTAATGATGATCCATTCACTGTAGTGGAGGTGTATCGATTCTTAAGACTGGTTTTCGACAGCTGATTGGCTTGGCGACCTCACCTTTGTCAGCTTAAGCCGGAGTGCTGGCACCACCTGAATGCTCTTCGCTGTCTTAGAAACACCAACTGGGGTACAGATTGCTCTATGCTGCTGCAGCCCTACAGAGCCCTTGTTCAATCCTGCATTGACTATGGGAGTCTCGTTTACACTTCGGCGGCACCCTCAGCATTGCGTTTACTTGACCCAGTGCACCACTGTGGTGATCGCCTAGCGACGAGAGCTTTCAGAACAAGTCCGGTGACCAGAGTCCTGGTGGAGGTCGGAGTCCCTCCATTGTGGATCCGATGTGCAGAACTGCTCACCAGTTATGTTGCACACATTCGTAGTTCTCTTTTTCCCACCTGCAGCAGTTCAACTCCTGCATCGGCAGCCCAGGACAGGGCTCACGATTGCAGTTTGCGTGCGATCCCTTCTCTCCGAACTGGAGGCCTTCCCTTTACCACCTCTACTTGAGGTCCATTCACGTACACCTCCATAGTGTACACCTTGGCTAAAGCTTCATCTGGACCTTTTGCATGGCCCTAAGGACTCCGTTAACCCCGCTGCTCTCCGCTGTCACTTCCTCTCAATTCTTGATAGTGTTTCGGGCCTCTGAAGTTGTTTACACTGACGGCTCGATGGCTGATGGTAATGTTAGCTTTGCCTATGTCCACAGAGGCCATATTGAACAGCATTCCTTGCCCGCTGACTGCAGTGTATTCACTGCAGAGTTTGCGGCCGTATCTCGTACACTTCAGTACATCTGTTCCTGTTCTGGTGAGTCGTTTCTTCTCTGTTCTGACTCCCTGAGCAGCTTACAAGCTATCGACCAGTGCTACCCTCGCCATTGTTTCGTAGCGAACATCCAGGAGTTCATCTATGCCCTGGAATGGTCCAGTGGTTCAGTGGTGTTTGTGTGGACCCCAGGGCACGTCGGAATCCCAGGTAATGAACTTGCTGACAGGCTGGCCAAACAGGCTACGCGGAAACCACTCCTGGAGATAGGCAACTCTGAAACTAACCTGCGTTCTCTCTTACGCCACAAGGTTTTTTGGCCTTGGGAGATGGAGAGGCATGACAGTATGCACAACAAACTGCATGTCATTAAGGAGACTGTGAATGTGTGGAAGTCTTCCCTGCGGGCTTCTTGCAGGAAATCAGTTGTCCTTTATTGGCTCCGCATTGGCCATACGTGGCTCACACATGGTTACCTCTTCCGTCATGAGGACCCACCCCTGTGTTGCTGTAGCTCCCAAATGACAGTCATCCACCTCTTGCAGAACTGCCTGCTTTTAGCCACTCTGCGGCGGACTTTTAACTTTTCCAACACCCTACCTTCTGTATTGGGCGACAGTGCCTCAACAGAAGCGTTAGTTTTACGTTTTATTCATGAGCGTGGGTTTTATCATTTGTTCTGAGTTTTAGCGCATGATCTTTGTCCCTCTGTGTCCTCCACCCTAAGGCTAAAAGTTTTTAATGTGTTGCAGAGTGGCTGGCTTCTCCTTTCTTATTCTCATGGTCAGCCAGCCATGGTAATCTGCTTTCTTGTTTTTAATCTCTTCTCCCTGTTTCTTGTGTGTCTCTGTGGTTTTCTTGTCCTGTTTTGTCAATTGTAGTGTTTGTTGTCCTTCTGTCACTCCTCTGGTTCTTTCTTTCTCCTGTTATTATGCCGTATGTCTTCTTTGTTTTCTTCTTTTGCTTGGGTAATTGTTCTACTGGGAACAAGGGACTGATGCCCCCCCCCCCCCCCCCTTAAACCAACCAACCAACAACATGTGGTCATGTGCTTGTGCCAAGACTTTGTTCTGGTGGAAAGCTGCAGGTACTACCACTTACAACACGCACTTTGTTGCTCTCCACAGCAACCGTTGTTCATCACAAATTGAGGTTGTGACTTGAACTGCTGGTAATCAGCATCAGTAGTTTGAGCCTTCTGCCATTCAGCTATGCTCCTGCCCAGTGTTTGTAGAACTGGAATTTTTCTACTCAAACAGTTGGCATTAGTATACCTTTTCCCTAGTTTGTTTATTATTTCATAATCAAATTCACTCAAACATAGTGGCCACCTTGTTAGTCTGCTGCAAGGGTCCGTCAATCCTAATAACCATTTGAGAGCAGCATGATCCATCACGACCTTAAACTTTTCGCCATATAAATAACAATGGAAATACATAATACCTTAAATAACTTCTAGTATCTCCCCCTCAGCAGTGGAATAATTTTGGACTACTTTGTTCAAGTGTCAGTATGCATACGCTACAGGACACTCTTTAACATCCATATTCTACCCTAGGACAACCCCCCAGAGCTGTATTACTTGGATCACAAAACAGAATAAAATCTTTTTAAAATCAGGGAATATCAAAACTGGGTCTGATCTCAGTGCTCATACGAGTATCAAACGCTGTCTGATGTTCAGTAGACACTTAAAAATTTTTCTCCTTTCCATAATAAACTGTTCAAAGGTCCAACAATTTCAGCAAAGTCCTTATGAATTTACGGAAATGATTACTGAGACCAGTGAAACACTGCATCTGTTTGTCTTCAGTGGCGAAGAATTCTGAATTGTTGAGACCAGATCTGGCTCTGTTCCCACACCTTAATTGCTAATTATATGCCCAAGATGGTTTACTTCTGATGATGCAAAATAACATTTATAGATGCTTAGCATTAGTTGTGCTGTTCTTAGTCTTTTGAATACCTCCTCCAGCTGCTATATATACTTATCCATATCCTATGAAAACAATGTTGTGTCATCCAAATAGATCAAATATTGTTCTGCTTTCAGTCCTCTAAGTACACCATCCCATACTCTCTTAAAGGTGGCAGGTGCATTCTTGAGTCTGAATGGCATTCCATGACAGTGGAAATTACCCCTCGGTATGGAAATAGCAGTATTTGCTCAATCCTCTGGCGCTACTTCTACTCGGTGATATCCACTCTTTAAATCCTTTGTGGAAAAAATAGTCACACTGATCCAAGTTGTTGAGAGTCTCTGTTATGTTTGGTATTGGATATGCATTGGTGACCGTCTGTGCATTGAGGTATTGGTAGTCACAGCAAAATCTGTAATTTTAATGCCATCTGTTGACTATCTCATGACCAAAATTATGGGTGGCCCCCAGGGACAGTTACTTTACTGAATAATACCATCAGCTAGCTCCTGGTTGATAAATTCTCCCATTATCAGTTGCATACACTTCAGAACTTGAAATGAGTTCTTGTACACTGAAACATTATTCCCTGTTGCTATTCTGTCTTCAATGAGCGGTATTGCTGGTAACAGACCACTCACATCAAAGAAATTCTTCAACTGCAGTAACAAAGCCCCCAAGACTTTTGTATCGCTTCCCTGTAAATTTTTCACTTTCTCGCGTAGATCCATTGACAGTTTGCTTGCAGCAGAGGTTCTCACTTGACTTATCCATGTAATCTTCCTCCTAAACATCCAAAATTATCAAGACTGACTGGAATCATATAATCTCCATCCAATTCACTGATGCGTACTACATTTCTGTGTACCAAAACAGTACGACTTATCCAATTCTTCATTAGTTTCCAATGGCTCTACAACATATAATAAATCCTTGGGTAAGTCCATGTTTATGCTCGCCCATATCAACTTCTCTGTCCTTGTGGTACCATACTGTATGAATTGATCTTTAATGCCTTTATCTGCAGTTTATTGTGTGCCAATTTCCTGATCAGTGAAAGTTTCGACAGTGTAACACTTGTAGCTGTTGCTCCTAGCATAGCGGAAACAGTGTCGCACCAACTTCAACTGTACACTGCAAAAGGTCAATTTTTCCATGATGTTTAATAAAAAAACTCGATTCCTATGATTGCACAATATCCCTCACCAACATGCATCAATACTTCTATGTGCTCTCGAAAACAGTTATCTCGCATGGTAAAACTGAACAGCGTTGTCCCCAGTGACTTCACATCATCACCACCACCTGCTCCGCATAACCTATACGGTGAAGACTGTGATCTCTTTCTGTCCAAGAGATGCAGACTGACTACTCACACGAGTCCCTGTGTCCACCAGAAATTTATGTTGTTTATCATTTACTTTGCATAGCAACCATCTCTGCATACATTTCTGCAGTCTCCTGTTCTTCTGGGAATACCATCTGAAGGATGAGGACCCCCTGTTCCTGTTTATTGCTTATCCTATGCTTTTACAATCACATGTTTTATGGCCCAACTTGCCACATGCATAACATTCACGCTGATGACATTGTTTCCTGATGTGGCCTGTGCTCCCATATCTAAAATTCTTCAGTTCTGAAGAAAAAAACACTGTGAACACTCTGTCTTCGTGTAACAATCTTGATCTCTTTTAATTGTATAGCAATCGTAATGGCAGCAGGTGTCTGAAATATCAGCAAAAATACCTCTTAGAAATACATCCAGAGTCCTATTCTCCGCCTCATGCAAAATCACTCTATCGGCCTTTGCTTTCTGCGTTAGTTCATATGTTTGCGAGTTCAGTTTCCAAATCCTGTCAGAGAAGAATTGCACTGATTTGCCATATTTCTGTCATAATCCATTGAAGTTTTCCCTAAAGAACCTCGTGCTGTTCTGCTTCTGATAAAACTGTACTAGACTCTTAGCCAATTCATCAAATGTTTGCACCTTACTGAGGGTCTCGTGGTATATAACATGCATTTTTGTGTCACCCACTAACCTTTATCTAGCCACATTCTAGGACGTTTCTTCTGACTTTTTTCCCAGTTTGACAGGAGCCTTTACATCACTAATAAAAATAGATACAGTCTCAGTTGCTTTCTCCAAAAATAGCATTATGAGCTTAGCTGCTGCAGAATTGATGGAATGGGTGGGTACCATCAACACAGAGTTATTTTCTCCTGAATCAAAGAGTCCTTGCCCCCCCCCCCCCCCCAGTTGTCTTCCCATTGTTCTATTCTTGTACGCAATGCTTAATTTGTCTTGCCCCTGTTGGGTAGTCATTTATAACAGTGCCCCCTCAAAGCTTCCACTGTTTCATTTAGAATCACTGCTTATGTTTGTGGAATTTGTGTAAACTCTATCTGCCTATATGTCAGAAAGGAAAGACACTGCATACACAACAGGCAAAGAAAAGGAAAAAAACTATACTTAATCTTTACACCGTATCATAGCCCAATGAGATTCTGTGCACTGGTGTACTTCATGACTAACTGATGTACATCTACTACAGGAAGCTGACATAGCTTGAACAGATGGCAAGTCATGCCCAGATACATTACAATACAGACACCTCAATGGCTGCAAGTAAATTTTTCCGGTGTTTCTATGGAAGTGAAACAAGTCTGTAGGTTTCTGCAGTATAACAAACAACACTTTTAATGTACTGTGAAGGTTCCTGTGGCTTAACGTGACCATAAGAAAATACAGAACAAGAAAGCAAACAAATATCAGTCACTCACCACACAGCATTGTTACAAATGTCAATTCACAGCTGGTGACCTCATGTTGGAGCTGCATAGACAGTCAACTGCTGTTGTTCTAGATGTGTAGGTGTGGCAACCGATTACTGACACCAAGTATAGGAGTCTGATCATGAACTCCTTCAGTCATCAGGAGAAAGCCGGGTGGCATGCAGTCCTGAGGACCTAGTTACGTTCAAGAGCACCAAGAAAACGTCTGCATCAATGACTCACTCATTAGGCAGAAATACAGAATTGTCTTCCAAAGTGCCACACTGCAGCCTTGCCAGTGGAGCAGCACCTTGTCAGCAGTGGACGGCTGGCACACACTCAGCTCGCAGTACCGCCATTGCAGCAAAGCATCAGGTGTCGGCTGCTAAGTTGCAGGGCAGCTGTTGACCTGCAGAATCCAGCAGCCTCCAGCTCTGTGTATTGATCTCCAAAGTGCTCTCGTTAGGATCAAAGATTTGCGCTCAGGTGTCTCACCCCAAGTCCACCTGAAGTTTTTGCTGGCTCACAGGAGTCAGCTCTTAGCCCGTGTTAAGGGAACAGGAGCCAGCAGCTTCAGTGTCAGCCTCAGGAGCAAGATGAGCAGCAGAAGTGCTCACCCTGTGAAAGGTGGCTGATGGAAGGTGACCATGTCATGCAGGTCAAGCCTCCAGCATGCTTGCAGGGTGATGACAAGCCTCTGTGCCCCATCAGTGTTTCCTCGAAAGTTGGCAGGTCAGCTGGCACCAGCAGCGGCATCCTTCCACCAGCAGACTCGTGGTTCCATGCATGCCATGGGTTGACCTTCATATTATTCCCCCCCCCCCCCCTTTTTTTTTTTTACTGAATAGCTGCAACTGACACAAGGGCAATTGGTAGTCGGCACTCGGGGATCACATATTTGTGAAGGTGTGTGGGATATTTATGTTGGCTTATCCTGTGTGCTCTGCAGCTGTGGGGATGGCTATGACCATCATGGTCCTGGTTTCCCATTGCTGTCAGCTCTCCTAGTGACTTCAGACTTTTGTAACTTCACATTTCAGAGGCTCTTTTTTTACTGGTTCAACACCTGAATACTTAGTGCTGTGTTGTACTTACCTTCCTTCTGAAGCTCTGCTTTCTCACTAGTATGAGAGTATCTCATGGCTTCCAAGATGTCATTATACTTCTAAAAAATTTTCTTTCAAAAATTCAGTCTTAATCACATCACGTATGCTTCAAAAACATAGGTGACCAGTTTTGATCATATCACATGGCAACCATGGCAACCTTCAAAGATGGTAGGTGGAGCACTCTTCTCACCTACCATCTTCAAAGGTTGCTATGGGTCTGATGATGGTCATGTGATATGACCAAAACCGGTCACCTATGCTCTTGAAGCATACGTGATGTTATCTAGACTGAATTTTTGAAAGAAAATTTTTTAAAAAGTTTTGATCACTGTTCCAAAAATGTTTATTAAAATTGTTCATTATACTTCACTTGCAGACTTGGGCACTTGGTCATTGCCCAGTGTTGCAATATCTTCCATGTTGGCCACAACTTGCTCAGCATTTCCCCCCAGCTGTCGGTCTGCTGGTCGTTGACACATGCAGTTGGCTTCAGGAGCTACCAAGATAGAACCTGGATGAAATTTTACTGTCCACAGAGACACTATGCCGGGGCATAACAATGTGCAGTCCTAAACTCAAAACATGGTGCCTGATATCATGTCATTTGAATTTCTCCTTCCACCTTGACTAGGTGCATATTCTGAAGATGAGACTGAGCCTTCCAGCACTCAGCTGGCCATTCCTTTTCCAGGCTTCACATATGGGAACGGTTCCCTCCGCCGTGCCCCCTCGGTTTCCGTTGCTTTCCTACTGCGTATTTCTACCAACTCCCTTTTGTATTATTGCTGTTCTGTTCTGTCATCATGTACATATTTATCTTTTTACACTCGCATTCCCCCTCTTTCGTCTCTCTCTCTCTCTCTCTCTCTCTCTCTCTCTCTCTCTCTCTCTCTCCCTCCCTCCCTCCCTCCCTCCCTCCCTCCCTCCCTCCCCCACCCCTCCCCTCCCTCTCCCCCCCCCTCCCCCACTCAAACTCTCTTCATACATTTTGTGATTTCTTTATGATTTATATGTTTATTTTTTTCATTTGTTTCATGACTGCACCTAAAATGTGCTCGCTTGTTTTCAGATCCACAGCCTACGGTGACAGTATTAATCCGTGGGCCATTTGGCAGGCATGCATGGACAATGCAGCTTCGTCATCTTCCACGTCACAAATCAGGCACAAAATATCATACTCCCAACCCAGGTCGGCCAGTTCCAATGGCCGATGTTGGTGTTCGACACGAAGTTCGCCAGCGTTACTTCCCGGACAGTGTTGATAGGATACCACAGTGCAAAATGTAAGTGGATAATGATATCACAGTGTCGTCCTGGAAGTGCTATTCAGTTCAGTTGTCTGAGGCCAATGTATGAGGTGGCCTCTATTTTCTTGTGGAGTAACAAGTGGGGAAAGTAATACCTTTTGTGCATCGATGTGCACAATATCTCAATATGTGTCCTGTTTTGAGCCATTTGTCAGTCTGTATAATTTACTGTAAATGAATACTTCATTCAAAATCACTGCCAGGTGTGAAGTTCTTGCAAAACATGTTGGATTGTCTATGTCGTATAGCCCCTTTCTCATTGTGCCCTTGAAGGGGGTGACATTCTATAAAGAATTTTGACTGCTGTTAATGGGAGCATACAGAGGTGTGAGGTCATACCCTCACTCCCCCACCCCCTCTGTGATTCCTGCAAAGAAATTTGTGATTTCCTTGGAGCACAGAGGGTATGGTGTCATAATTTTTAAATATTTACCTTAATCAAAGCTGTGATAAAATTTCAGGAATTGTTAAAAAAGATATATTGTAAAACATAATTTTTTATAAACTTAAACATCAGTTCTTTGAAAGCCAAACTGTCACTTGTATACCAAGGAATTATGCACAACCATGTTTCTACTGATTGTGATGTTAAAGTCAGGAGTGCAGTTTTCAAAGACTTGAAGTTAAGTCCAAAACTTTATTTTGGACAAACAAAATGTAAGATGCTCTTCAGGGACCTAGCGATGCTTACACTTATGTTAATACATATACTCCATTACAATAGTGAATTTAGAATGAACTATGCAATGCAAAACACTACACTACAGTTAAAAATAATTTTCGTATAGACTGTGTACCCCTATCAAAGGTCCCAAATAACGTTTTACGTTACGTTGTGAAAGCTCGTAACTGGTTATTGACAGACATCATGTGATATATCCCACTTACAAAACCTCCATCAGGCCCAAAGCCTCATTGAATAAAGTTCATTGATTTGCTGTAGAACTGGTATCACGGGAAAATACCCAATAATGCATACTAAGCAACTTTTTAATAATGTGACTTTTCCCACATTTATTTGCAACATTCCCAGTATGATGATCAGTTCCAGTCAAAAAATAATTTGACTGATTATACGTATGGCATTGACAGAATATTCATATTATACAGTCCCAGTCAAATTCTGACACAACAGTCACAAGGCAGTATTAGCCTCAGTTTGTGTAATCACTAAGCACACCACGTACATGACACAAAAAAATGAATTCTCCCTACAACACAGTACATAATCAGAGTTCCCAATTATTCGCACACTAGTTTGAAGTAAAATTCATAACAATTAACACTGTTCAAAAGTTGAATTTAGCAAGCTCATAGAGTCACACTTCCATACTGAAGGCATGTATACTGATGACAGTTTTACACAGATATGGTAATTTGATACATTATTGCAGAGATTGGCCAGGATGTTGCTGGTATACTAGGTGGGTGCATATACTGCATAATACTGACTAGCTGAGAATACCTGCACTTTAGCATAGAAGTTGCCGCTAACATTTCCAAGCCTCAGCTGAAACTTATAGGGTGGTGATTGGTCTTATAAAGACTGTCTTAAGAACATATTGTGGTTTCAGAAACTACTTAATCATTTGAGAAACAGCTAAGTTAGATTTTGCTGATTTGGATGAGCTGTATGTTATGATAGTAATTTGGTTTGCAAAAATATTTGGTGTTTTAGAAAAACAGCAAAAAAATGTAACCATTTCATATATCTGCATTGGGAATAACCCAGTTATGAGTACAGGCACCATCTTTAGATTTAAAATTATTGATGCAAATTTATGCAAATTTTTAATTACTGTCCTAATTACTTAAAGAATTGTGTCATTCAGTTCACAATAATTAGGGGAGAAAAAGCGCAGTAACAAAATCTGGAATGTAATTGTCATAATGGTGCAAATGGTGAAAGTAATTTTTGGTTTACCCAAACTTTGATCATGATTATTTTGTAAATTAATTAGTTTCAGGGAAATCAGAATACATTTCTATAAAGTCTGGATATTGTTCTCTCTGAAAAGTTGTGTCAGCATACCCAGCTTAACTGATTAGCTCAAAGTTCTGTCTTTCATAGTATAGTAAAGTTTTCAGTTGTTAATAACCACTTGTAATTAACATGGCTTTCTGCAAAACTAATTACATTAATAGAATCAGTACACTGGAAAGAAAAGTCTGAATAATAAATATAAGTGAGGCAAAGTCTGATTAATGTTTTGA
The DNA here is from genome assembly GCF_023898315.1 of Schistocerca nitens. NCBI lineage: Eukaryota > Metazoa > Arthropoda > Insecta > Orthoptera > Acrididae > Schistocerca > Schistocerca nitens. Next base: position 296,235,453 of record NC_064620.1, read on the forward strand.
TAGAACCAGGTATATAATACACATGTTTGATGCGTATAACTAAATTTAAAGTGGAAAAAATAAGAAAAGTTGAAGTGCAGTCAGACAGTAAATGAATAATCCTCAGTCCTCAGAAATTCAATAACAAGGTAAAAGCATCCCTCATTAGCTGCTCTTACAATTTGCTTGAATGTATGGGCTGAGGGATGAAACTCTGTGGATGGCTTTAATATTTATACAGATGAGCCAAAGCTTAGAAGAATGCAGTGACCATTCTGTATATGAAATTTATCCATATATATTTCAGGTCACACAAATTATATCATTATTAGTTTTGGCTACTTTGCAAGTCATTGTCAAATGATTTGAATAATTATGTAGCAGTTCATCAAAGTACGAAGTTGTGCTTTCATTAGTCACAATTTAATGTATTCAGATCATCTTATGATGACTTGCTAAGAAGTCAGAACCAATAATGATATAATTGGTGTGACCTGAGGCTGAAATATGTAATTATAAAATCTTCAAATATTTGTATTCAACGTATGTCAACCTTTCCAGTATATAAACAGCTGATAGTGATCTGTGTGAAGTTATGCTTTGTTTGGAGTATTAGATGAAAATGGCTAGTGAGTAGCAGAACAGGAGGAGCTGTGTCTCTCCTCAAAGTAGCTACTTTTCTTATAATGTATGTAAATGTGTGTAAAGTAATTTAGAAGGAATTCCTGTAATTATTAGTATAGGCAGAGTTAGAACTAGTCATGATTTGTTGTTGGTAATTTTACAGAAGTAGCAAGCAGTAATAACTGCTTGTTTAATGAATTAGCTATTCATCAAATTCTGCTCATAAGCCAGAGTTCATGATGAATTTTGGTGGCCATTAAAGTTTGCAAAGAAAACTTACATTACTACATTGGCTTCATGTTTGATGGAATATTCAAGTCCGAACACCCCCCCCCTCCCTCCCCCCCCTCTCCCCCCCCCCCATGAGGACTGAGCTGCTGTCTGTTTCCATGCCAGCGTTATGTTTCTTACTGAACTTCATCTCATGCTAAAAGAAAACGGGCTAATTTTCTGTTCGAACTCCCATTTCATCTGTGTATGGCTCTAGTATTTGTTGAATGATATTTTCACTCTGCAGCGGAGTATGCGCTGATATGAAACTTTCTGGCAGATTAAAACTGTGTGCCCGACCGAGACTCGAACTCGGGACCTTTGCCTTTCGCGGGCAATTGCTCTACCAACTGAGCTACCCAAGCACGACTCACGCCCTGTCCTCACAGCTTTTCTTCTGCCAGTACCTCGTCTCCTACCTTCACTCCGCTGCAGAGTGAAAATCTCATTCTGGAAACATCCCCCAGGCTGTGGCTAAGACATGTCTCCACAATATCCCGTCTTTCAGGAGTGCTAGTTCGCAGGAGAGCTTCTGTAAAGTTTGGAAGGTAGGAGACGAGGTACTGGCAGAAGTAAAGCTGTGAGGACGGGGCGTGAGTCATGCTTGGGTAGCTCAGTTGGTAGAGCACTTGCCTGCGAAAGGCAAAGGTCCCGAGTTCGTGTCTCGGTCCGGCACATAGTTTTAATCTGCCAGGAAGTTTCTAGTATTTGTTGTCGTATACTCTAACTGTGATTATGTCTTTACTTTCATTTACTCCCTCATATTCTTTTGCTTGAAATTGTTTCGAAACCTGCAGTGTTGTGACACATTAGAAATAATTGAAATAGGAAAGCACATTAACACAAAATTATCATAAGATGAGACTGCTGTATTAAAAGTGATATGTCCATAAGAAGGAGTCGCATAATAAAACAGTTGCAAAATTCTTTTATTTTAGTTGGACTTCAAAAGATGCTGTATGTGCTACAGTCTGTTTATATTATGTCCTGAAATTCAGAATGAGTGAATGGGGAAGTTAAAAAATAAGCCTACAGATGTTTGACTAGGTGTTATTGACAAATAATGGTCTAAAATTAAGTAACACAGCCAATGTGGTAATGTATTAGTAATTGAATACTAATTTTGTCTTTTTTCACATATTACAGAGACAGGTCTATACCAACATTAGATTCTTTGTCTGCTGAGGAGCCAGGGCTGCAACAGCTACAACACTTGATTGAGAGACAGTCTACACTTGAACAGAGTTCAGCAGAACAGAAGCAGAAACAGGAAGCGGAACAGGGCTTCTGTCAGCAGCAAGAGTGTGTGCCTCCAACTCCGTGTCAAGAGTACCAGACAGCCAGGCTGTTTCTGTCTCACTTTGGCTTCCTCTGTCTTGATTCTGCAAACGTAAGATTTTGAATATCTACTGCTTCTTATTTGTTAGATAAAATGATTTCTGTATAACTTTTATTTAATGTCTGTGGTCCAGTACACTTTATAATAACAGTGTAACATTGTAAGTTCTATTGAGGTAAAATACTTCCTCTTCTACTTTTTTGACAGTGGTTCCAAAGCTAAACAAACTGCTATGTGTCTTGCACTAAGAAGGGAACTACTTTTAACAGAAGCAAACCACTCCAGCATTGAATCAAGAACCTTCAAGGCATTCATTGTAACAAAAGTGAGCCCATCACAGTGTAGAGGAAATTTTATCATGCCTCTATTTATTCCTGTCTTTGTATTCTTTTTGTCACATTAAAAATTGTGCTAATGAGCAAAACAGTGAATAAAGCAGTGGGCTTGCATTTGGGGAAAATAGTTTTTAAAATACCGATTCTACCTCCAAGAGTTAAGATCTTTCTCAGTTTCCCTCGGCAATTTAAAATGAACAAATTGAAGGAACACAGATAATAACTCATAATATAGTTGAGACGTTGACTCATAGATAGGCACACAACAAAAGAGGGAAATATTGCTGAGCTTTTGGGCAATATCCCTCTTTGGAGATAAGTTCAGAAAACACCTCTTTGGATATAAGTTCAGAAAACTCTCTCTCTCTCTCTCTCTCTCTCTCTCTGCCCTGGCTAGCTACATTGTACTGACGCTGTAGCTTATCTGGGGTGAGGCGTTGCATCAGATGCTGACTGTCATTGGATAAAGGAAGTGGAGGGGGCAGGAGTTTTGGAGGAAAGGGTAGTTAATAGCTGGGGGTGAGAGGCAGTATTTGCACAGAATAGGAATGTGGCGTGGGGAGTTACATGTGGCACTCAGTGACATGGGGAAATGTACCTGGAAGGGAGATAGAACAGGAGAAACAGGGGGACTGTGGAGATGAGGATACGATTGTAGAATGGATGAGGGGGCAGGGGAGCGGGAAGGGGTTCATGTGTCATGGGAATAGGAGTGTGTAGGTGCACGTAGTGCAGGGGCCATCAGTGACTGAGGCCAGGAAGATTGTGGTAGCAAAGGAAGTTTATGGACAGTTCCCATCTACATAGCTCAGAGAAGATGGTACTGAAGGGAAGGGTCCAGTTACACAAGCTGTGAATCAGCCATTGAAGTTATGAAAACTGGTCTCAGCCACAGTTTGGTGGTGTCTGGTTGGCTGTGGAATAGTTACAGTAAAGATGGTATATGATATTACTGCTTTCACAGATGTTTCTGCCTCATATAGTAATAGAATATGTCGGTGATGGGACTGGAATAAGACCTGTTTGATGGGTGTGAAGGACAGGTGTTGCATCTGGGTCTTCTGATGTGGAAACAGATGAGGATTGGGTTGGGCATAATGAGGAGTCATAGTAGTTCATAGATACGGTGTAAGGTGTCATACCACACTGGGAGTGATACAATGGATTATGGGTAGGACGTTCCTCACTTCCATGGTGATAAGTACTTGAAGCCCTCACAAAGGATATAGTTATGTTGTTCCAGCCCAGGTTGTGATACTGGATAATAGGGGGAGGGGGATGCTCCTTTACAGCTGATTCTTTGGGCTGATGTGAAAATTAGGGGCATGTGAATCTTAGTTTTTTTCTGAAGAAGGCAAGCTCGATTCTAGGGGGCCAGTTTGATTGTAGAAGTGATGAAGAGTTAAATGTGTACTTCCTGACAGATCTGAAAACTGTGGGTCTCCATTCACAGTGTTGTTTCTGAAGTCAAATTCCATACTAGAATAAACCCATATTCACCAAACCAAATTATCAATATTTTTATAGGCCAAATCAAAGTAGAAAATATGACTCTTAGTGATGGTCTGAATGGTCTCTCTGATGATTATATGTGGAGATTTACTCATTGGAAAGTAGTTTGATCAAGAAACAAAAAAACGATTAAGACCTTTAAATTCTATCCCCAAGATATAGATTGAAGCTGTTCCTGTTGTGAAAAAGATGTCATCTCCAAATACTTGTCTTGAATGTGAGGCAGCAGAAAATATTCATTTTACCTTGTATATCTATCGGTTTCTTTCCTTTGTTTCTAATTTTGCTTTTTCATTATTCTCTGCAACAACTGTAATTAATTTAATTCCAGCACCTTTGGCAGTCTATGAAAATGTTGAAACAAGAATTGTGTGTGTGTGTGTGTGTGTGTGTGTGTGTGTGTGTGTGTGTGTGTGTGTGTGTGCGCGCGCGCGCGCGCACGCGTGTCTGTCTATCTAACTGTTTACCTATCTATCTCTATCTGCCCCCCCCCCTCCTCCTTTTCTATGGCGTATAAGGAGTTGCCTTGCAAAAATATATTGTAAAGTTGGTGGCAGTGGAAGGTTCTTGTTCTATCTAATTTCCACCCCTAAAGCTGTAAAGTAACAACTTCAATACAATGAATGTACACTATGTGATCAAAAGTGTCTAGACACCCCCAAAAAACATATGTATTTCATAGTAGGTGCATTGTGCTGCCACCTAGTGCCAGGTACTCCACATCAGCAACCTCAGTAGTCATTAGACATCGTGAAAGAGCAGAGTCTCCACAGAACTCACGGACTTCAAACGTGGTCAGATTATTTGGTGTCAATTGTGTCATACGTCTGTACATGAGATTTCCACACTCCTAAACATCTCTAGGCCCACTGTTTCTGATGTGATAGTGAAGTGGAAATGTGAAGGGACATGTACAGCACAAAAGTGTACAGACCAACTTTGTCTGTTGACTGACAAAGACTGCCAACAGTTGAAGAGGGTTATAATGTATAATAGGCAGACATCTATCCAGACCATCACACAGGAATTCCAAACTGCATCAGGATCCACTGCAAGTACTACGACAGTTAGGCAGAAGGTGAGAAAACTGAGATTTCATGGTCTAGTAACTGCTCATAAGCCACACATCATGCTGGTAAATGCCAAACAACACCTCATTTGGTGTAAGGAGTGTAAACATTGGACGATTGGACAGTGTAAAACTGTTGTGTGGAGTGACAAATCATGGTACACAATGTGGCGATCCGGTGGCAGGGTATGGATATGGCGAATGCCCAGTGAACGTCATCTGTCAAGGTGTAGTGCCAACAGTAAAATTCAGAGGCAGTGGTGTTATGGTGTGGTCATGTTTTTCATGAAGGGGACTTGCACTCCTTGTTATTTTTCATGGTACTATAACAGCACAGTCCTACATTGATGTTTGAAGCACCTTCTTGCTTCCCACTGTTGAAGAAAAATTTGGGGATGGCAGCTGCATCTTTCAATATGACTGAGCACCTGTTGATAGTGCACGGCATGTGGGGAAGTGGTTACACAACAATAACATCCCTGTAATCGACTGGCGTGCAAAGAGTCCTGACCTGAATCCTATAGAACACTTTTGGGATGTTTTGGAACACTGCCTTCAAGCCAGGCCTCGCTGACCGACATCGATACCTCTCCTCAGTACAGTACTTCGTGAAGAATAGGCTGCCATTCCCCAAGAAACCTTCCAGCACCTGATTGAATGTATGCCTTCATAGTGGAAGCTGTCATCGTGGCTAAGGGTGGGCCAACACCATATTGAATTCCAGCATTACCGATGGAGGGCTACATGAACTTGTAAGTCATTTTCAGCCAGTTGTCCGGATACTTTTGATCACATAGTGTATATGAATTTGTGTATTTATTCATTGACTTTGATACTACATCATGTCATCACTTATTTCTTAAATATATTTATTAAATGAGAAAGTAAGGTATCAACAAATAGAGGAAGAAATGAGTTGCAGGCAGGCACAATGAAAATGTTGTTATTCCATCCTGGACTTTCCATTATGTGAAAATAAAAGATCACTCATTTCCTTCTGATGTTCACTTGAGAAAGCTGTCTTTTGAAGTTTTTTCAATTTTATCATGGATGCTTTTAATGTATGACACCACATTATGTGAAACAGTTATTTGGTTCTTGTCAGATATTCATAAATTGCTAAAAGAAACTTCTTCTCGTGTTCTGCTTGTGAACATCACTTCATAATTTGTACATAATTCTGTATTCCGACTCTGCAGAAGAAATTAATTTTTTTGGCTCAATATTGAGATTTTACATTGTGGCTCATTAATATTGATTCTTTTTAGCTCATTCTCACATGGACCACGATGTAATATATACATTGTGTGTTTTTAGGGTAATGTAGAATCACCAACCACCCCAATAACTGCCTTGAATCCCAGCATCCCTGGTTTCTGTCAGGATTTAGAAGCTCTGGATTCAATGAGTTCACGCACATGTGACACTGTTCATGTCTTCTATGTGAGAGCGGGGCAGAAGACACCCGAAGAAATACTGGCAAATGTTGTAAGTGCATCTGGTTATTTTAATTAACTTGTAGCAAAGTGTTGCAAAAAATATCACATCATCATTAAGTTTTACTTCTTTGTAATTTGTTTTTGTATGCACATTCCTGTTTAGAGAGAACTGATGCATAACAGTTATAAGAGTTTGCAACTTTGTGTCTCAATATTTCTTTCTTCCTTCCTCCCCCCACTCCCAGCTCCATCCCAGTTCCCTAATTACCCAAAATTGTGTGCAATTGTATCTGAAACTCTAAAATTTGCCTCAGAAAAAGTAGAGATGTTTGAAATAGATTGAAAATATCTGTTTCACATTTCTGGATGTTACCAATGTACAATTTACATAATTTCCTTGCACTTTGGGCTCAACACGTGTCAGAGCATTTGGATTTGCATGGCCGGTACTAGTGTTTCAGAATCCAACATATATAGCATCAATATAAGGACATATTTTGCTCATGAAACTAACCTTTTATATTGGTGCCGGTGTTTGAAGACAGCCACCCCATCTCTTCCCATGCCTTTCTGTAACTCTAGAGCTGGTTGTTTGTGGTAAAATTTAATGTTATTTTTTAAGAAAATGCATAACAAAAATTTTGTTGTAGTTGTCACCAGACACAGTTCATCCACACTTCCTGGAGTTTTTGTTGTCTCTTGGGTGGCCAGTGAATGTATACAGGCATCCAGGTTGGACAGGTCACTTAACCACCAGTTGGAAGATCTGCCAGCCACAATCAACAGGTATAAGAATTTAGTGAGTTTTGTCTTCCATAACTGATACAATGTTATTCAGCCTCAATTGCTATTATATTTTCTGGTTTATTTGTCTTTTAAGAAAAGAAGGAAAAGTTTGTGTAGGTTCCGTCCAATAAGTTAGGCATAATAACACACCTTTCAACATTTTGCACATTACTTCCAATGACTGGGTGGAATAATTCTTGATTAATGCTTGAAGAGAAATGTGTGTATGTGTTCCATTCTTCCTGAGTTTGCATGGCAGTGTCAAGAGTACGAATATTTATATTTACATAGCATTTCTGTGCAGATTATACAAACTTTCAGGATTGTTAGAGAATAGCTATTGTACTAGGCAGCTATAAGAAACCCTGGTACAGAAACTACTTGAGTTGGATAAGACAAAGCCAAACATGTGGGATAACTCTGCCAACAAAACATGAGAACTAGTAATTGTCATCTGTACAGTGTAATAAATTAACTTATTATGTAATACATTTATGTTTATGTGCATTGTTTGTTATGTACATACTTGCAGGCATTTTATGGAAGACAAACACAACCAACACATGGGTATACATCAAGGGGCTGTGGCTGCACAAAACGATTAATGATAGGCAGATAATTCAATCTTTTTGCATGCATGTGATGAGCCACAGCTCACTTTGCACTTCTTGCTCAGGAATACTTCCTTAAGATGTCCTTCAAAGAATGCCCGTACAAACACACACACACACACACACACACACACACACGCGCGCGCGCACAGTGCCAGCTGAATACAGTGTGCAGTTTTGCAGCTTAACTGTTAGGTTGTGTAGGGTGGTGTGGACAAGGAGAGGAGAAAAGAGGCGACAAGTGGGAGTAAGAATTTGCTGGCTGGCAGGTTGGAGAAAGGTGTCAGGTGCACAGGATAAGAATGTGACAGGTGCATTTACACTGGTGACTTTGTGCAGCATTTGATGTTGATGGCATGAAGGAGTGGATTGGGAGGAGGTGACAGAATATAGGAAGGCAAGACTGTGGGGGAGAGTTTGTGGGTGATAGGTGAGTGAAGTTGGGGGATCCAGGGCAGAATGGAGGTGCGTACAGTGCAGAGGGTATGTTCACTGAATTCTATGCCCTAATGTTTATGGGCCATCTAGAGGAAACATTTGTAGCTACCTAAAACTTGAAATTCCTTATTTTGTTCAGGTTAACTGATGGGTAAAATATTCTGGAGGTAAAATAGTCCCCTGTTTGGATCTCCGGGTGGGGACTACTCAGGAGGACGTTGTTATCAGGAGAAAGAAAACTGGCGTTCTACGGATCGGAGCATGGAATGTCAGATCCCTTAATCGGGCAGGTAGGTTAGAAAATTTAAAAAGGAAAATGGATAGGTTAAAGTTAGATATAGTGGGAATTAGTGAAGTTCAGTGACAGGAAGAACAAGACTTCTGGTTAGGTGAATACAGGGTTATAAATACAAAATCAAATAGGGGTAATGCAGGAGTAGGTTTAATAATGAATAGGAAAATAGGAATGTGGGTAAGCTACTACAAACAGCATAGTGAACACATTATTATGGCCAAGATAGATACGAAGCCCACACCTACTACAGTAGTACAAGTTTATATGTCAACTATTTCTGCAGGTGACAAAGAGATTGATAAAATGTGTGATGAGATAAAAGAAATTATGCAGATAGTGAAGGGAGACAAAAATTTAATAGTCATGGGTGACTGGAACTTGATAGTAGGAAAAGGAAGAGAAGGGAATGTAGTAGGTGAATATGGACTGGGGGGAAGAAATGAAAGAGGAAGCCGCCTGGTAGAATTTTGCACAGAGCATAACTTAATCATAGCTAACACTTGGTTCAAGAATCATAAAAGAAGGTTGTATACATGGAAGAAGCCTGGAGATACTAGAAGGTTTCAGGTAGATTACATAATGGTAAGACAGAGATTCAGGAACCAGGTTTTAAATTGTAAGACATTTCCCGTGGCAGATGTGGACTCTGACCACAATCTATTAGTTATGAACTATAGATTAAAACTGAAGAAACTGCAAAAAGGTGGGAATTTGAGGAGGTGGGACCTAGGTAAACTGAAAGAACCAGAGGTTGTAGAGAGCTTCAGGAAGAGCATTATGGAATGATTGATTAGAATGGGGGAAGAAATACAGTAGAAGAAGAATGGGTAGCTTTGAGAGATGAAATAGTGAAGGTAGCAGATGATCAAGTAGGAAAAAAGACGAGGGCTAGTAGAAATCCTTGGGTAACAGAAGAGATATTGAATTTAATTGATGAAAGGAGAAAATACAAAAATGCAGTAAATGAAGCAGGCAAAAAGGAATAGAAATGTTGCAAAAATGAGATCGACAGAAAGTGCAAAATGGCTAAGCAGGGACGGCTAGAGGACAAATGTAAGGATGTACAGGCGCATATCACTAGGGGTAAGATAGATACTGCCTACAGGAAAATTAAAGAGACCTTTGGAGAAAAGAGAACCACTTGCATGAATATCAAGAGCTCAGATGGAAACCCAGTTCTAAGCAAAGAAGGGAAAGCAGAAAGGTGGAAGGAGTATATAGAGGGTCTATACACGGGCAACGTACTTGAGGACAATATTATGGAAATGGAAGAGAATGTAGATGAAGATGAAATAGGAGATACGATACTGCGTGAAGAGTTTGACAGAGCACTGAAAGACCTGAGTCGAAACAAGGCCCCAGGAGTAGACAATTTTCCATTAGAACTACTGACGGCCTTGGGAGAGCCAGTCCTGACAAAACTCTACCATCTGGTGAGCAAGATGTATCATACAGGCAAAATACCCTCAGACTTCAAGAAGAATATAATAATTCCAATCCCAAAGAAAGCAGATGTTGACAGATGTGAAAATTACTGAACTATCAGTTTAATAAGTCACGGCTGCAAAATACTAATGCGAATTCTTTACAGACGAATGGAAAAACTAGTAGAAGCTGACCTCTGGGAAGTTCAGTTTGGATTCCATAGAAATGTTGGAACACGTGAGGCAATACTGACCCTATGACTTATCTTAGAAGCTAGATTGAGGAAAGGCAAACCTATGTTTCTGACATTTGTAGACTTAGAGAAAGCTTTTGACAATGTTGACTGGAATACTCTTTTTCAAATACTGAAGGTGGCAGGGGTAAAATACAGGGAGCGAAAGGCTATTTACAATTTGTACAGAAACCAGATGGCAGTTACAAGAGTCGAGGGGCATGAAAGGGAAGCAGTGGTTGGGAAGGGAGTGAGACAGGGTTGTAGCCTATCCCAGATGTTATTCAATCTGTATATTGAGCAAGCAGTAAAGGAAACAAAAGAAAAATTCAGAGTAGGAATTAAAATCCGTGGAGAAGAAATTAAAACTTTGAGGTTTGCCGATGACATTGTAATGCTGTCAGAGACAGCAAAGGACCTGGAAGAGCACCAGAATGGAATGGACAGTGTCTTGAAAGGAGGATATAAGATGAACATCAACAAAAGCAAAACGAGGATAATGGAATGTAGTCGAATTAAGCCGGGTGATGCTGAGGGAATTAGATTAGGAAATGAGACGCTCAAAGTAGTAAATGAGTTTTGCTATTTGGGGAGCAAAATAACTGATGACGGTTGAAGTAGAGAGGATATAAAATTTAGAGTGGCAATGGCAAGGAAAGCATTTATGAAGAAGAGAAATTTGTTAACATTGAGTATAGATTTAAGTGTCAGGAAGGTGTTTCTTAAAGTATTTGTTTGGAGTGTAGCCATGTATGGAAGTGAAATGTGGACGATAAATAGTTTAGACAAGAAGAGAATAAAAGCTTTCGAAATGTGGTGCTACAGAGAAGAATGCTGAAGATTAGATTGGTAGATCACATAACTAATGAGGAGTAATTGAATAGAATTGGAGAGAAGAGAAATTTGTGGCACAACCAGACTAGAAGAAGGGATCGTTTGGTAGGGCATATTCTGAGGCATCAAGGGATCACCAATTTGGTAACGGAGGGCATTGTGGAGGGTAAAAATCGTAGGGGGAGACCAAGAGCTAAATACACTAAACAGATTCAGAAGGATGTAGGTTGCAGCAGGTACTGGAAGATGAAGAAGTTTGCACAGGATAGAGTAGCATGGAGAGCTGCATCAAACCAGTCTCAGGACTGAAGACCACAACAGCAAGAACTGATGACATCTTCATGATTTGGATTTGACCAAGACATTCTATTCTCATTCCTCTGCAACCTCAGTACCTCTTCCATTCACTTTGCCAGATTCCCCTCAGCACTATATATCACCTTACTGCACATTAACCTCTCTGATGGCTCCATTCTTACCTCTTTCCATACCAAATTCACTAGCCATCAACAGCACAACAGTACCTGGATTATTATAGCTGTCATCCCTTCTATACCACACAGTCTTGCCATCTGTGGATAGTTCACATGCAGTGACATAATTCCCTTGCCCAGTGTGATGAAGGGCTCTCTAAGGCCTTCAAGACAAGCACTATCCCACAGATTTAGTCCACAGATAGAGTTCCTGTGCCTTAACCTCATGCACAGCCCCCTGCCCCAAAGAACCATCTGGAAAAGATAACCTCCACCCTCCCACACCCATATCATCCAAAGTCATCCTGGTATAGTGCCACCACTATTTTTCGGCACTGCCAAGTAAAATAGTGATGTTGGCATGGGTGTTGCAAAAGGCCATGGGAGCAGACAAGTTCAGTGTTGACCAAAACACCATTATGTCAGAAGCAGCAATGCCACCACCCAATTTCTACATTGCAGGCCAGGGACCAGTAACACAATAACATAAGCTAGGGCTGTAACTCATAGTGTAGAAGTGTGTAAGGTGTTAACCTTGTGTAGCAGTTTAGGAGGTGAAACTGGGATTTGTCAAGAAATGTTATGTTAGTGTTACATTTATGTGCCCTTCTCGTAATGTGATTTTATTTTTCTCGTCATTGCTGTTTTGTTGTATTTGTTGAATAGAGTTTCCACTCAGTCAGAGTCTGAGAATTGTAGAAAATGTGTGCTTGTTTGTGCTATTTGGTGAGGGCAATATATTTTGTTTTAAATAAGGAATATATGCTTAAGAGTCATGGGTAGATGATTAGGTGGAGAAATTATGTTGCACTGTTAGGGTATATTTCATTTAAGTGTCCTTGTCGTTGATCTTTTTTGTTCTCACCATTTGTTGTTGTTTGTGTAATTGGTAAAGGTTTAATTATATCATTGTCAATTCCATAGTGGGCTACTCTGGTGGAAAAATGCAAAATTTAATAGCTGAGACAGCTAACTGAGCAGTTAACGGCTGAGAAAAAAAACAGATGTTTGTGCAGAAGGGTTACTCAAGAATGGAGAAAGGGCAGAAAGAATTTAAGTAGTGGTTCCTTAAACAAGCCTCAGGCGGTAAGGAATATCAGACTTTTGGAGAGGCTTGAGAGAAGGAAGAAGGGCAAAACTTGCATGGAAGCAGAGATTAAGGGGAGAGAAGTTAATAGTGCACACTTAATTGATGTACAGAGTACTAACATTGTAATGTAGAATTATCGGCTCTGATATCTTGTGAAAACATGGAGTCTGAATCATCTGTAGTGCTAGATAATGTATGTGTGTGCTGTACTGAGGTAAATAAGTGTGTAGATAGCAACATGAGTGATTTAGGTACAGTAGTATCTACTGCATTGGGCGATAACAGGTATTGTTCAGAGGCCATTAAGTATGGGCTGGATGTACAGAGAAGAGCCTGTGATGATGATGTTTACATAATGCAGAGTGGAACTGCATATGATAATTTTGTTGTAGTTTTGTAACTGCAGATGATAATTTTGTTGTAGATCTGTGATGGATACAAAGGATGCTATTGATAAGGTTGACTATGTTGCAAATGTGGATAATGAAGTAGTAAACACACATTTATTTCCGAAGGATGCAGATTCGCTGCTACCAGTGATGGTGCCACCTCCTCAAAACACGGGCTGGGGAGGAGAAAAAAGAGGAAACGAGACGAAACATGTTTGTAAGGATTATAATTGGGCTGACTAGGCTGAATATTTTTAGGAATGTGTGCCTGAGGTTTGCAAGGTTATGGTAGTTGCAGGCTCTAGGTCACAGCCTTACGGAGCAGCAGAAAGTGCAGATAGCTGGTGCAGACAGCAAATTCTACAACATAGCCATGGTTCAGTTTGCATGATGGGTGTAATGTATGGGAGGCATACTGCACAATCCAAGGCCTAGATGTTCTTTTAAGTTAACATGAGAAAACTGACTTCTTGGTGATGTACAACGAATCTCATGGAGACAGTGTTCCAGTTGGTGGAAGTAGTTGCCAGTGAAATATTATTGCAAGGTTCATCTCTTATGATGGACAAATCAGTTAAACTGTGGACAAAATTGCTGCTTCTGAATGTGCATGATATAATGCCACAAAGCACCAAGAAGTTGCTACGGGTGAGTGAGTATACAAGAGAGCATTGTGTTATGAGGAGAATTCTATTTTGGATTAGCCACCAACATATTGTGTGTTAGTACCTTATGTGGTTTATGTGAAAGCATAATTTTAGGGGTTTGATCTGTAGGAAATGGAAGGAGAACTGTTGTTGCAGAGACAGGGTTCCAGATGATGTGCCAGAACAGTGTGAGGAAACTATTGGATATGCAAAAATAGTTGCCAGCCATGAGAGATCAGTGGAGCGAGGCCATTTACTATTAAAGATGATTTGTTAAGTTTTTATCTTTAGTTTGTTCTTCATTTGTTAGGAATGGCATTAGAGGTTTTATTATTTCATGTGAAAATTTGTTGTAATCAATGGAAGGAATATATTTTTCGGTGATAAGGATGCTTAATGGATGATGTTGCAAATGGTTTGGGTGTTCTGAGAGATTGGATGTTGTGCTGTAATGCAGCAATGGGTATGTAGGAGAATAATGACATAGTGTTTTTAAACAACTTTGGTATGATGATTAATAATGGATTTAAATGATTTAGGACACATTGAGATTTTCCAGTGGTGATGTGGATTAGTAGCAGTCAGTGTTAACAATTGTATATTGTGGGGAATATTGTTATTTTGTTCATCAGTGGACTGGACTACATTCGAGCATAAGATACAGGTAAGTAAGACCAATTGCTGTGAAAAGAAGTTATGCTAAAAAATATTGCCATTAGGGGAAAGAATTCCCCAGTGTTGTTTATGATTTGTTATGTGAATAATAAACAATGTGTTTAGGTATACAAGCTGTTCTGATAGGCACAGGGACTATCTTGAATGACTCAACTTATTGTTAAGTAGTTGTTTCGGGATGATAAACAAGAGTGAAGAAACTGGTAACATTACTCCGTTACTTTGTAAGTTGACATTTCAAGAAGTTACTGGTCTTGAGAAACTGAAAAAAGCCAGTGGGCTGATATATTAGGTTAAATACACAGTCAATGATCACTGTGATTTAAAATTGCTAGTCTTATGGAAAATGTACTGTACATAACTATCAGTTTCAGAGTGTACAAGGGATGTCTAGAAACTAAGGTTGAGTTTTTAATAATCTCTCTAGTCATGGTTAAAGATGAGTGCTCTCGTTCCACCTTCAGCCAAGTGCAAAGTTCACTCTGTGAAACACTGCCTGAATGTCAAGGGCATGAGTGCTGTAGCAATTGATTGCAAAATCGTGTAAATATATGAGGAGGAGGTTATATCATGGCAACATGTGACAAAATGGGTATGGAATTTAATTTTTGGTAGAATGGGAAGTTACAATGAATAGAGAGCGGGCACGCGTCCATGGTGACTCGTGCAAAACTTGAAGAACATATTCATTCTGATCATCATGTGCCATTGATAACCTGCACGAACTGTGTCCTGAAGTTTCTTAAACTGTTGTTCATGAAATTATGAGAGGTCAACTAGAATATTACTAGGTGTGTGCACAATAGGTTCCGAAGATACTTACTGCTGAACACAAAATCAAATAGAGCTGAGGCTGCGCATGAGTTTCTTGAATGTTTTGCAAGTGACTGAGAGACTCTTCTTGACTTCATAGTGATGGGGGTGAAACCTGGGTTTACCACCCTACCCCAGAGAACAAGCAACAACCAGTGTGGTAGCACCACACTAATTTCCCTTCAGTAGAAAAATTCAAAACTCAGGAATTAGCTCAGAAAGCCGCGGTAATCATTTTCTGGGACAGAAAAGGGATTCTTCTTATCAAATTCTTGTTGTTGTTGTGGTCTTCAGTCCTGAGACTGGTTTGATGCAGCTCTCCATGCTACTCTATCCTGTGCAAGCTTCATCATCTCCCAGTACTTACTGCAACCCACATCCTTCTGAATCTGCTTAGTGTATTCATCTCTTGGTCTCCCTCTACAAGTTTTACCCTCCACGCTGCCCTCCAATGCTAAATTTGTAATTCCTTGATGCCTCAAAACATGTCCTACCAACAGATACCTTCTTCTAGTCAAGTTGTGCCACAAACTTCTCTTCTCCCCAATCCTATTCAATACCTCCTCATTAGTTACGTGATCTACCCACCTTATCTTCAGCATTCTTCTGTAGCACCACATTTCGAAAGCTTCTATTCTCTTCTTGTCCAAACTAGTTATCGTCCATGTTTCACTTCCATACATGGCTACACTCCATACAAATACTATCAGAAACGACTTCCTCACACTTAAATCTATACTCGATGTTAACAAATTTTTCTTCTTCAGAAACGATTTCCTTGCCATTGCCAGTCTACATTTTATATCCTCTCTACTTTGACCATCATCAGTTATTTTACTCCCTAAATAGCAAAACTCCTTTACTACTTTAAGTGTCTCATTTCCTAATCTAATTCCCTCAGCATCACCCGATTTAATTTGACTACATTCCATTATCCTCGTTTTGCTTTTGTTGATGTTCATCTTATATCCTCCTTTCAAGACACTGTCCATTCCATTCTGGTGCTCTTCCAGGTCCTTTGCTGTCTCTGACAGCATTACAATGTCATCGGCGAACCTCAAAGTTTTTACTTCTTCTCCATGAATTTTAATACCTACTCCGAATTTTTCTTTTGTTTCCTTTACTGCTTGCTCAATATACAGATTGAATAACATTGGGGAGAGGCTACAACCCTGTCTCACTCCTTTCCCAACCACTGCTTCCCTTTTATGCCCCTCGACTCTTATAACTGCCATCTGATTTCTGTACAAATTGTAAATAGCCTTTCGCTCCCTGTATTTACCCCTGCCACCTTCAGAATTTGAAAGAGAGTATTCCAGTTAACATTGTCAAAAGCTTTCTCTAAGTCTACAAATGCTAGAAACGTAGGTTTGCCTTTTCTTAATCTTTCTTCTAAGATAAGTCGTAAGGTTAGTATTGCCTCACGTGTTCCAACATTTCTACGGAATCCAAACTGATCTTCCCCGAGGTCCGCTTCTACCAGTTTTTCCATTCGTCTGTAAAGAATTCGCGTTAGTATTTTGCAGCTGTGACTTATTAAACTGATAGTTTGGTAATTTTCACATCTGTCAACATCTGCTTTCTTTGGGATTGGAATTATTATATTCTTCTTGAAGTCTGAGGGTATTTCGCCTGTCTCATACATCTTGCTCACCAGATGGTAGAGTTTTGTCATGACTGGCTCTCCCAAGGCCAAAACAGTCAACTCTGTATCACACTGTGAGACTCTCAACAAACTCTGCAGAGCCATGGAATGCTGAAGGAGGGATCTGCCTCCTTCATGCTAAAGTAAAGCCGCACTCCTCTCAAGCAAAGCAGAAGTTGTTGATCTGATTTCATTGGAATCTTTTAAACCACCCTTCCCACACTCCTGATATTGTGCCTAATGATATTATTTATTTCCTAAATCGAAGGAATGTGTGGGTAGAAAACACTTTTTGAATGATGAGGAGATGAAAATCAAACTGGAGAAGCGAGTGGGAGATGCCTATGATGCTTGTTCTAAAAGCTCATCCCATGGTTTACAAACTGCATGTAATACCTATGCTACTATTTCTGTATGTTTCATTGAAATATATACATTTGTGTTTGTGTAAAAATTCTTGTAATCTTGCTTTCCATATATCCCTCATATGTTCGGTCTTTGTGGAATTCCTCAAAGCTAAGACTGAGGAACTGGATCTACCAGAGAGGTGAGGTGTGTAGTGCTACCACTATTTTTTGTTGCTACTGAGAAAAATAGCTATACTGTCTTGGCTTTTGCAAAAGGCCAAGTGGGCAAGCAAGTGCAGTGTCGACCAACACACCGTTGCATCAGATGCAGCAACACCACTGCCCAATTTCCACATGTGTGCCACATCAGCAGCAAGTACCGCAATAAAGACAACACAGCAGAACAGTGGGACAACTGCGGCATCGAGAGACCGGTTACTACACATCCGACCTGTGGACCTGTTATAGCCTAAGTGGTTGAAAGCACCACTATAAATATCCATCCTTTCTGGCCAAAGGGATCGCAGTTTGGCAGTACCAACTACAAGAGGGGGTCTATGTCTGTCATTGGGGTGACATTGTTCTGTGAGCATCCACCATGAGACTAACCATCTGGGGTTACTGACACTGTATGCCTACACTTGCAAGGGCAAATTCCACTGCTGAGTGCTGTCTTCCTCTGTTAGAATCATGTTGAGTTTTCTTGCTTTCAAGCCTTGAGCTGCAGAACCATTCACAGATGGTAAAAAAGCTGCCACCGACTCCTCACATCTGTATTCCTACTCAGCCACTGGCGTCGCAGTAGGCTGCCGCCTGCTTGCACCAACACCTCCACACTCACTGTCTCCAGCACATGCCCAGTGGGGCCGTCACCACAATTGTGCATCACTATGAGTGTTGTGGTTTGTTGCTCAATAAAATATGCGACTAAAAATGATGATTGTTTGAGCAACCAATGGTCATCATCTTGAAAACAACCCACTGCATCAACTCCACCTTGCCACTGTTGAGATCATCCACCCCAGGCCTCTACACTGGACTGGAACAAGTTAACTATTTTCTGTGAATGAGGAACATCCTACCCACAATCCTTCCCACCCCTCCCATAGCTGTATTCCATTGCCCACTCAATCTATGCAATATCTTCATCTATCCTTATGTTGCATCCACTTCCATCCCCTTGCCACAAGGGTCGTATTCCTGTGGAAGGCCCATGTCTGAGAGCTGTCTAGTTGGGTCACCAAAAACATCCTATTCCGTACTGCCATGTGCTTATCCTATCCCATCAGAGGCTGGTGCACCTGTGAAAGCAGTCTGCTGAAATTTCTGCACGGCTTCTTATGTTGGCCTGACCACCAACTAGCAATCCACCTGAATGAGTGGCCAAGAGCAACATTGACCACCCATTTCGGTGGCGGCTTCACAGCCGGTGTCATCTAGATCTTTCTCCCCAACACCAGATTCATTGACCTACGCAGCTAGATATTGGTCTTGCTATTTATACTCTGTTATCATCCTGCCCTCAGTCTTCACTAGGCCCTGGCCTATGCCCCTCAGTACTGCCCCCAGTATCCTAACTTCACTCATCCTGCACACGTACCCATTTTCCTGTAGTTCTTTCACTCCCTCCCAATCTGCTCCTTCACATCATCGTCATTGTGTGCAACAAAACTTATCAGAGCCAGTGTCAGTGTTGCGTTCTTGCCCCATGTATCTGCTAATTGTCCCTCCAGTATGCCTAATATGTGCACTTGCTTCCTCCGTCCCAGCTGCCAGCCAGTATTCCTCAGCCATCCATTCTCTTCACAGAAGGCGAAGTTATTTTATATAGTATTTCTGGTAAGTGTGTGTTACAAAGAAAGTCACTTAATTCTAATTGAGTGTCTATTCTCATACAATAGAATAACAACTTATACTATATAAATTCTGCTTTCCTGTATTGTTATGATTTAGCTGAAAGTGCAAGTGAGTTATTTGTAATTATTGTAAGACTTCAGTTTCAACTTACTGCATGATCACTTTGTGTATTCAGTTAATATATTATTTTTTTCATTTGCTTTAGTTGTTTATGGCATTACTTTGTGAACTATGTTCCTACTTGTATATCTACATCCATACTCTGCAAACCACTGCATGTTAGAGAGAGTACATCCCATTATAGCTCTATTTCCTGTTCCAGTCACATACACTGGGAAGAATAATTGCTTAATTTTTCTGTGCATGCTGTAATTCGTCTAATCTTGTCTTTGCAATCTCTGTGTGGTAGCAATACACAGGGAGTTATATTATATTCTAGATTTATCACTTAAATTTGGTTGCAGAAACTTTCTGAGTAGGTTTTCACTCGAAAATTTGTGTCTATCTCTGAGCATCAGCCAGTTCAGTTCTTTCAGTATCTTCATGTCTTTCTTCCATGGGTCAAACACACCTGTGACCATTCATGCTGCCATTCAATATCTCATGTCTATCATAACTGCTGTGGGTTCCACACACTTTTACAGCATTCAAGGATGGGTTGGCGAGTGTTTTGTATGTGGTCTGTTTTTTAGATTGAGTGCATTTCCTTAGTATTCCACCAATGAACCACAGTCTGCTACCTGCATCATCTACAACTGAGACTATGTTATTTTTCCATTTCGTTCCTCCCTACAAACTATGACACCTACGTATTTGTTTGAACTTACCAATTAAAACTGTGAATCAGTGATATTACAGCTGTAGGATACTACATTTTTTTCATATTGTGAAGTGCATAGTTTTATATTTCTAAACATTTAAAGCAAGTTGCCAGTCTTTGCACTACTCTGGACCTCTTGGACAAGGCTTCATCCATGACAAAACCTGCCATAAGGCAGAACGCAAAGTTTTTCATAATACACTGGAGGTGACAAAAGTTACAGGAAACAGCGATATGCACATATACGGATGGTGGTAGAAACATGTACACAAGATATAAAAGGGGAGTGCATTGATGGAACTGTCATTTGTACTCAAGTGATTCATGTGAAAAGCTGTCTGATGTGATTATGGCCTCACAGTGAGAATTAACAAGCTTTGACCATGGAATGATAGCCGGAGCTAGATGCATGGGACATTCCATTTTGGGAATAGTTAGGAAATTCAATGTCCAGCAATCCACAGTGTCAAGAGTGTGGAGAGAACACTAAATTTCAGACATTACCTTTCATCATAGACAATGCAGCGGCCAACAGCCTTTACTTAATGACCAGGGGCAGCAGCATATGCACAAGTTGTCAGTGCTAACAACAACAACACTGCATGAAATAACCACGGAAATCAATGTGGGACATACGACAAATGTATCTGTTAGGATAGCACTTTGAAATTTGACGTTAATGGGGTATGACAGCAGACAATCGGTGTGAATGCCTTTGCTAACATTATGACATCACCTGCAGTGCCTCTCCTGGGCTCGTGACCATATCAGTTGGACTCTAGATGACTGCAAATTGTGGTCTGTTTAGATGAGTCCCAATTTCTGTTGATAAGAGGTGGTGGTAGGGTTCGAGTTTGGTGCAGACCCCACAAATCCATTGGGACAAGTTGTAAACAAGGCACTCTGCAAGCTGGTAGTGGCTTCTTAATGGTGTGAGTTGTGGTCCTCTGATCCTATGATCCAACTGAACCTATCATTGACTGGAAATGGTTATGTTCGGATAATTGGAAACCATTTGCAGCCATTCATAGGCTTCATATTCCCAGACAATGATGTAATTTTTATGGGTGACAATGTGTCAAGTTACCGGGCCACAATTTTTTGCAATCGGTTTGAAGAACATTCTAGATAGTTTGAGCAAGGGATCTGGCCACTCAGATCGCTTTACATGAATCCCAGCTAACATTTACTGGATATAACCGAGAGGTCAGTTCATGCACAAAATCCTCCATCAGTTACACTTTCATAATTATGGACAGCTATAGAGGTAGCACACCTCATTATTTCTGCCGGGGACTTCCAACTGCTTGTCAAGTTACTGTAATGTGCCGAGGTCGACGTGATATTATGAGGTATCCCATTACTTTTGTCACCTCAGCACAAATAACTGCATCAACTGCAAAAAGTCTGAGGCTATTATAAATATTTTGTTCAAGATTGTTTATATACATCATGAACATCAAAGGTTCTACCACACTTCCCTGGGGCACACCTGAAGTTACTTTTGCATCTGTGGACGACTGTCCATGGTACTTGCTGTGTCTCCTATGTACCAAAAAATCGTCAGTTTAGCCAAATATTTTGCATGGTACCCTATACAGTTATACTTCTGATAGTAAGTGTAGTTGTGGTATGGAGTCAAATGCTTTTCAGAAATCGTGAAATACTGTGTTCACATGATTGATGTTTCTGGAATCCATGCTGGTTGGCATGGAGGAAGTTAGTCCATTCGAGATACATCATTACGCGTGAGCTCAGAATATGTTCTAAGATTCTATAACAAATGGGTGTTAAGTACAGGGTGATTCAAAAAGAATACCACAACTTTAGGAATTTAAAACTCTGCAACGACAAAAGGCAGAGCTAAGCACTATCTGTCGGCGAATTAAGGGAGCTATAAAGTTTCATTTAGTTGTACATTTGTTTGCTTGAGGCGCTGTTGACTAGGCGTCAGCGTCAGTTGATGCTAAGATGGCGACCGCTCGACAGAAAGCTTTTTGTGTTATTGAGTACGGCAGAAGTGAATCGACGACAGTTGTTCAGCGTGCATTTCGAACGAAGTATGGTGTTAAACCTCCTGATAGGTGGTGTATTAAACGTTGGTATAAACAGTTTACAGAGAATGGGTGTTTTTCTTCGAAGGTGCTACTGTAACTGGACTACAGTATCTGGAGATGTTAGAGAATTGGCTGTTCCCTCAGCTCGAACAAGAAGCACAACAATTCATATTTCAGCAGGATGGAGCGCCACCACATTGGCACTTATCTGTCCATAACTACCTGAACGTCAACTACCCGAGGCAATGGATCGGCCGCCAGGCAGCCCGTGACAGAGCACTTCATCACTGGCCTCCAAGAAACCCTGATCTTACCCCCTGCGATTTTTTCTTATGGGGGTATGTTAAGGATATGGTGTTTCGGCCACCTCTCCCAACCACCATTGATGATTTGAAACGAGAAATAACAGCAGATATCCAAACTGTTACGCCTGATATGCTACAGAGAGTGTGGAACGAGTTGGAGTATCGGGTTGATATTGCTCGAGTGTCTGGAGGGGGCCATATTGAACATCTCTGAACTTGTTTTTGAGTGAAAAAAAACCTTTTTAAATACTCTTTGTAATGATGTATAACAGAAGGTTATATTATGTTTCTTTCATTAAATACACATTTTTAAAGTTGTGGTATTCTTTTTGAATCACCCTGTATATCAAATGGTAGTTTTGTGGTTCACTTGTACAACCCTTCTTGTAAATGGCTTCCGTGTACTGGGCACAGCTTTTTTGTGTAAGGTATCTATGGTAGAAAGAGGCTAACTCAGCCATAAATTCAGTATAGAATTGATTTATTTGATTTAATGACAAAAACAACAGTTAAGCCCAGTGTTGCCTGCACTGAAACTGAGTGTATTGTGCAGTTTCACTCACTGTGGTTCTGGTAAAGCAACGAGTATCCTTGAAGAGTGGTAAGAGATCCTTTAATAGTTCCTTATCAGACATGATTTCTTCAGGACGTAATGACCTGAACATCCTGTGCCTTTTGCCCTCCAAGGCTTCACATTGGAAGATTGGGTATGGTGTAGCTTCATCCTACTCACTACGTAGCCTACCTCTGGATAGGGGTTTCCTAAAGTTTACGTGGCCATCCTTAAGTCCTTCTGTGAGTCTGACCTGTCTGCTGTTCAAGTCCAGGAGTACAGAACTTATAGTGAAATGTGGCTTTAGCATTATTAGCTTGCTATGTTTTATTTTTGTATCATAGTCCAGTATTCCACTTGCTACCTCCTGATCCAGCTATATAGTTTTGATTTTACCATTGCCTTAGTGATGATTTGGACAAGTTCCAGTCCAGCAAATGGAGTCATCGCATCTCTCCTGGCCAGTTTATCACCTTGTTCATTGCCTCTGATTCCTGAATGACCAAGGAATGGAAAATGCTATGATCCTTGTAGCACCTTTGCAAATTCTCCTCCTCACACCCTCTTGTAATGGATTTTTAATGAAAGATGTTTTGAAGTAGCTAGAAGTTATTGGATGGCCAGCCAGCACTTCCCTGACTGTTCTACACTCACTATATTGATGTAAGATTCTGGGCATCATAAAGGTATCCAGGCATTTCCCCTCTGCTGCTGCCTCTATTGTAACCAAAAGGTACAGTGGGGGTGTGTGAAGCATGTTCTCCATCCAAGCCATGGGTGTACTGTTAATTCCTCTGGTTGTGGTTAAGCAGACCAATCTCTGCACCCTGCCAAGCCCTTTAGCAGCCACCTTCGTTTTTACAATATTCCACCATACTGCAACCCCACAAATTATCATAGGTAACATTACAGCGATGTATATCTAGTACATATTGCTAAGCTGACCCTAGACAGTCTACTCTTTCCTGCTTATTGCAGTAGAGCTGGAAAGATTCCGTCTGGATCTGGTGAGTTTAATGGTTGAAACATTCCCACTGCCCACTGGATCTTTTTTTTAAATCAACGTATTCCATGGGAGATTCACAGTTTTCCCTTTAATTACCTGTAAACTAGTGCCTGACTGGCTCCTGGTCTGTGTTATATGTGAAAGTGTATTGAGGGAAGTGAGTCTTGAGGAGCACAAACAGTGTCTCACCTCCTGTCCTCATTCCCCAGAGTACATCCGTGATCAGTTGGTTTTGGAGTGAGGATCTTATGAAGTCTAGTGCAAATAGCTGTACCTTCCACATCCTCACTGAAGACCTGCCAGGATGATAGCTTCGCTTGCTTGATCACAAGGTTGTATTTGGCAAGAGCCTCCTGATACTTTGCTTATTTTCTTTATTTCTTGCAATGTTCAAACAGTCTCCTTACCTGGTTCCTTTGCAGCTCCAGATTGTTGTTCCACCAAAGTATATTTCTATTTGTGCTCTTCCTGGTGACTGTGCAGTTTTCTAAATATGAGGTCGTAACGGCAGATTTCACAATGTCTGCCATTCCTTGAAATCTACTGGATTCCTTAGTGAAGTACTGATCTCAGATAAGCATCAGCTTAGGTCTTTCCTGAATGAGTGTCAGTCAGTTTTACTAGGATTCCTATTGTCCATGGCCTGTTTTAACACACATTTCAACTTCAAACTTAATGTACATGTTGTCAGATAAGGATGGTTCCAACACCATATGCATTTGTTTGACATAAACGCACATTAGATTTGACCCAAATGTTATATCAGATATTGCTTCTCTTCTTCTGCTCCTGAAGGTGGGTTCCATACCCCTATTCCAGAATTCCAAATTAGTCTCTAGTTGATACTCAAGCAGGTGCTTACCTCTGCTGTTAATTTTGCTGCTTCCCCATGCCAGGTTGAGGGCATTTGTTGTCACAACCAACCAACACTTGCTCATTTGCTGTGAGCAGCTGTCTACTAAGTCTCCTCACTTCCTGGGGGAAGGAGTTGTACTGTCACCATAAGAAAGGTAAGTTGAGGTCAATACAGTTTTCCTCGCACTTCCTTTTTCATGCTGTTGCATCCTGACAGTCCTGAAGTCCCTGCACGTTCCTGTAAGGCTTGAAATGCTCCTTTATATATGTAGGCTTGCTGGATCAAGGCAACTTCAACCTCCTGTCTCCCCAGAAGATGACTGAGGGCACCAAGTTACTCCTATATTATGTTGCAGGCTTATCTGCTGCACCTGCAGACTCCAGCTTGCTGCATTGGTTGCTTCTGATGTCTTTGATTATCCTGATGGTAGCCTGCAAGAATCCTAAGTACAATTTCAGGTCCTTTTCTCACATTACCATCATGGATTTTTTTCCAACTTCTACCACAAGTGCCCGCATCTCGTGGTCGTGCGGTAGTGTTCTCGCTTCCCACGCCCGGGTTCCCGGGTTCGATTCCCGGCGGGGTCAGGGATTTTCTCTGCCTCGTGATGGCTGGGTGTTGTGTGATGTCCTTAGGTTAGTTAGGTTTAAGTAGTTCTAAGTTCTAGGGGACTGATGACCATAGATGTTAAGTCCCATAGTGCTCAGAGCCATTTGAACCATTTTTCTACCACAAGTGTTTGGGTGTCCAGTACAACCTTGATAACCCTCTAGTCCTCCGCTGAGACCTTCTGGTTCTGTGCACATAGTTTCTCAAACAGACCCTTAGAAGGAGAATCCTTAAGAAGTTTTGGTACCCAAATTGATATATTTGAAGAGCTCAGTCACTGTCTTGACTAGCAGCTTCACTTCCTCCTATGATCTTGGGCACCATCTCCTTAAGCCAATCCACTGTTCCCATCCCCTTACAAAGATGAGAGCACCTTTGTCTAGATAGAACCTCCTGAATATGGGGTCTGGACTTGCGTCCTCTCCAATCTTCTTAGTCATCTGAACCATCTCCACCTGCCATGACGCTATATTGATCAGTTAACATCTCTGTTTGATAACAGTCATTCATCAGAGCTGCAGTACTACAGATCTGTCTCCATATTTATTGCTTTGGCTTTTCCTGAATCCATTTATCCTGAGAAGTGAGAGTACTTGACTTCTCCCTTATCCTGCCTGATTACCCCTTTCCCCCCTCACTCTGGGACAGTCTTTTTTTTTTTTTATAGGTCTTATGTTCAAGATTTTTCAGTTCTCTCCATTTATGTTTAGGAAGCCATTCTATACCTTCCTTCCTTTTTTTTTTTTTTTTTTTTTTTTTTTACCCTCCTTGGATCTTACACTGACATGCCAGGTCTCCTAAGCTGTCATCATCTGGATTGGATGGAGAGACACCAAATCTAAAAACCTTTGTGTGCACCACACATGCAACCAACTACCTGAGTAGCAGCCTCATATGTTGTGCACACCCACCCCATGCAGGGGGACCTACAGTTCTCAACCCTATAGAGCAAGTTCAGGAGGTCACAGCCTAGCTTGTCATATAATCTTCATAGTCTCTCTCTAGTTCAAGCCTTCCACTCTGCTCAGAAACAGGGGTCCATGGTCTGTTCTGGGGACAATGCAGCAGATTTCAACATCATTTAAACTCCATGAGCAATGCTGGTATTCTCAGACTTGTGTGCCAGTCTTCAAGTTACAAGACAGTCCCTGCTGCAGGTATTTATTTTAAAATGATGCATTTCATTCTAGTGCGCATCTTCAGAATTTCTTAGACAGACACACTAGTCAAAGGTAAACAATGAATGGAATGTAACTGCAATCATCAAATATAAAACTGGAAGTCAAATCATGGAGAAAACTGATGTGTGGATAGGTTTGTGTGGAACAGACATATCACATTCTAGGAAACAGTAACTGTGCTGTGCTGCATGATGCAAGCCATGGATTTCTGCAATTGTCAGAAAATTCTCAAAAATACATCCTTAACATTGAATGGAATATAACTGCAATCATCAAATATAAAACTGGAATGTCAAATCACGGAGAAATCTGATGTGTGGATAGGTTTGTGGGGAACAGACATATCACATTCTAGGAAACAGCAGCTGTGCTGTGCAGCATGATGCGCCGGCCGCGGTGGTCTCGCGGTTAAGGCGCTCAGTCCGGAACCGCGCGACTGCTGCGGTCGCAGGTTCGAATCCTGCCTTGGGCATGGATGTGTGTGATGTCCTTAGGTTAGTTAGGTTTAAGTAGTTCTAAGTTCTAGGGGACTGATGACCATAGATGTTAAGTCCCATAGTGCTCAGAGCCATTTTTTTGCAGCATGATGCAAGCCATGTATTTCTGCAATTGTCAGAAAATTCTCAAAAATACATCCTTTTTTATGTAAATATGGGAATTTTTGGTTTTAAGCTAGGATACTGTGGCTAAATAATACTAGGAAGCACAAATCGAGCCTACAGCACAGATTGCCCTTTAATTTGAAAATTGGGTTACTGTTACTGAACCAAGCCAAAAATTGAGTGAAGAAACATATTCTGTTCCAGTCACTGGAATGATCCAAGTATGGCCTCAGAGCCCAGACAACAGACGTCATGTGCCCCAACATTCTCCAAATCTACAGTTTGCACCCTGTTCTCCCAGTGACTGCTGGGATAGCCTGTTTAACATGTTGAATGATGTTCCCAAGCATACACACTGAGTGCACTTGGTGTTCCTTCTCGTCTCCTGTTTCCATTTCCTGAAGGGGTACCATAATTTGCCATAGGTTTGAACTCCCAGTGATTAATAGACCCCTACCCTTTTGTGTTCCCTCCCCTTGACACAAGACTTCAGCACATTTCCCAACACATGAAGTGACTCTCACTGGCTCACTTTCAGTTTGTTGTTGTTTGTGGAGGTGTGTAACATGCAGAGTTCTTCCTGGTCCACAGGATGCTTATCCTACCATTGACACACCACTAACAGTCACGTAGATGAGTATTAATAGATCTTTTATCTCCACATGAAAGGATAATACTTGAGGAACCTTTGGTATCTGTGATACACAACTCTTGGTAGCCCTCTCAGTATATCCTCTCAAAATGCCCTCTCAAGCTGTCAATTGCTTGACAGTAGTCAGAGTGATTTCCAACTGCCCAGGGTATAGCAGCAGTTAACTCATCATTTGCACAAGAACAGCATAGGTAGTGCAGCTACATTGTGCCTGGTACAGTATTTTATAGAACAGTAAACAAATAAACTGAGCTTGCTGATTCTCCTTTAATTTACAGGAGTGGTAGCCTTTTAGGACTGAAGCAATAAAGAGCCAAAACGAGATGTCTATTATAACAGAAATTGGGTACAAAATTTACTGTTTCTTTGAAATGTTTTTTAGGTTATGGTCACTAACAAATTTGACGATAACATTAATTTACTGTAAATGAAGACAATGTACACTTGAGTTGAAAGAGAAAACCAATGTCTCAAGATATGTTACTGTGACTGTAAATCACTAACACCAATTTATTACAAAACAGGTGTGTATAACACTCGTTACTTAGGAAAATTGTCGACAATATGTCTGAAAGTGTCAGAAAATTCTCAAAAATATACCTTTTTGTACATAATTATATTATGAAATTAGGGGACAATTTCTTTCGAGCGAGGGTATTGTGCCAGACATCTCTAAAAAGCACAAATTAAGTTTGCAATGACAATGTAGTATGAGCTTTTTGTTGCACTCGCAGATATTAAAAAGATAATCAGAATATGTCATGATATGTATAAATATTGACACAATCGATGAAAGACTGTGGAAATGACACAAACAGTTGAATGTTAAAATCTAGAATTTCAAGTTAGACGTATCTGACAAGTGCGGTCTCACACACAGGAAATTTCAGAAGTCGTCATATGTGTAAGTAAATGAGTTAATTGCAATGACTTTTTATGTAGCTCAATATGTGGCACCTTCTACACTGGTAGCACGTTCTACACTGGCATGACAAATATGAACACTGCAGTGTCATTTTATCCCAGTCAAAATTGTGAGAATTGTAGAGTGCCAACAAAGCATGCCTTCCATTCTTGGCAATTGTAAAGAGGAACTTAATATGTAGTGTTTTATTCCATGACCTTGCCACTCTGCCTGAGCAGATCCCATGCAACATAAAAAGACTGAACTCAAACAATATTTTTATTTTGCAACAGGATAAATTTTGCTAATATTTTTCCAATGTCAGTACTGTGATATATATTTGCATTTTATTATAATGTTGCTAAAGTATTTATAAATGTGTCTGAGATAATAGTTCTTGTTTTACTGAGATTTAATTTTAAATTCTGGGTTTTATTTTGAAGAGACAGTGCGGTGTTATGCAAGGTTGTCTTATTTTATCTTTTATTTCCAGATGAGGTCCATCATTCAAAGCATGGGGGTTGCCTGTATGATGGCCAGACAAATGTACTTTACTGGGCAGATGCCAGCTCTGAGGTGGCATTTGTTGTGCCAACAAGACACAGTGATGCAGGAAGTAGTGTCCCATCATTTGAATCAAGTGGTAGCTTTTCAGGAGATCCTGCACTTTCAGGACATGGTTGGTAAATTAACAGCAAACTTGTCAATGTGCACAGTGTTTAGAATAAAAGTAACGTTAAAGCCTAAAAAAGACCATATTCCGCATATAAGTAGACATTTCCCGTCTTTTAACGAATATTCATTCATCAGCTTTTGGTTCAATTACCAATACTAATTCTGCAACTGAAATTTGGCCTCTATATCGTACCTCTGTAGAAGATTGCACTCTGTATTATGGAGGACTTACAAAATTCTTTTCCTGCTCAGAAAGGTGATGTTCCTAGACAACTATTTAAGGTTTACTGGACATGAATCTCTAGCAGCCCAAAATCATGATGTATTGGTGTACTAATAACTCTACTATTTAAGGTTTACTGGACATGAATCTCTAGCAGCCCAAAATCATGATGTATTGGTGTACTAATAACTCTACTTCCTGCTTATGCACTCTCTCTTCTCTGATGCACAAAAACCTCTGAAACACACAGACTACCATAACCAAGTGCCATCCCTCTACATTGCTATTTTTTCTTTAATGATATCATTTTTCATAAGTACATAAATATTAACATATCACTTCAAGCTACACTCAACCATGCACAGTTGTAACGTCTTATGTACTGTCACAAACACCATGTTTTGTAGCAGTGATTCTGTGATAAAGGTGTAAGTTAGCTATTGTTTTTGTTTAGTATTTAAATAGGTGTACCAATCTCTTTCTTTTATAACAACAAAAACAATCAATTGTTGATAAATTATTTATCCAATTAAATAAAACTCTTTCTTTTGTTACATGCTTTTGTACGTAGATACAAAAGGGAGTCAGTCACTTATCCAAGAGTATAAGAAAGCTTCAGTGCCTAATTACTGTGCTCGAGCGGCAAAATGCTGTACTGAATTATTTTTGTGGGTTTCTGTCTTTTTCTGGGTAGAATTTGAATAAATTGAAGAGATGGATATCACTGGCATCAGCTTCTTAGATTGTCTTTTTGACCATAATTATTCAGCCACCTTAGAAACAATCCTTTATTTTTCTTAGATTGTCTTTATTGTCTTTTTGACCATAATTGTTCAGC
Source organism: Schistocerca nitens (assembly GCF_023898315.1). Lineage (NCBI taxonomy): Eukaryota > Metazoa > Arthropoda > Insecta > Orthoptera > Acrididae > Schistocerca > Schistocerca nitens. Next base: position 296,265,858 of record NC_064620.1, read on the forward strand.
CACCTTAGAAACAATCCTTGATATTTTCCTTATTTTTTTTTAATGGACAGTTATATGTTGTCATTCTTGTTCGCCACCTATTCAGTGAACACTTGTACAATAATTATTCCTTAACTTATTGATAAATAAGTGCATGTAGATAGTAAACTGGGAATGATTAAGTTACATGGCCCCATAACTGGTGCTATGTACTTAAGGAAAGACATCTAACAATGCTGAGTGAGAGTTTGGGGGACACAGGGTTTCCTAACTGGGCAAGCTTCCCTGATCAACATTTGATGCATTAGTGGAAAAATTGTGTGTTGAGAATCTTAATTCAACTGTCTGAATTCTAAAAACTTTAAAAATAAAAAAGAAGGAAACAAGATACTATGGTGCACTATCTGTTGAGAACATGGATGGCATTTGGTCTTGAAGATTCAGTGGTGAGCAACCACTACGATATCTGCACCTTAGTTGTATTTTGCTTAGGAATGTCGAACTCTCTTTTATGGAATGTATTTTCTGGCATCTTGTGAAATTATTATAGGTACAATCAAACAATGGAAAATCCAGAATGGAATGTAACAGTGTTATGAAAGGATAGTTGCTACACACCGTATAGCAGAGATGCTGGGTTACAGATTGACACACCGAAAAGTCTGTCAGCAATTCAGCTCCCAGACAAAGCCTTCGACAAAAATAAGTACCAAGGGACTCATGTTCGGAAAGATGATGGTTCAATTCTTCATTTAGCCATCCAGATTTAGGTCTTTTATGGGTTCTTTGATCACTTTAGGGAAATTCCAGTACAATTCAATTGAAAAGGACAGTGTGTCCCTCATCCTTCTCCAATCTGGATGTATGATCTGCCTCTAATAACCTTATTGTTGATGCGATGTTAAACCCCAATTTTTCTCTCTTCCTTTTAAATAGCAGGAAAATTAATTTTGTGAGATATATCAAAGTGTGCTTGCAATTGTAGAGTCCAGGGGAAAAACCTGATAAGTCATAATTCTTTATTTTTCAAGAGACGAAATTTAGTTTCAAGGCTCATAAAATTTTAGTTTTTCAAGTTATATTCTTAATATATCTTTCAGAGAAAGATTACTGCTGAAGTAAAACACATCTGAATAGGATTTACAATAATATGATGCATTTTTATTACAAAGGCAGGTCATACAGAGGAAAAATATGACAAGTCCATAACATATTGCAGGTAACTACAAGATTTCAAATTCATGTTACAACAAATTATCACATATAATCATTTAATAATCTTCTATAAAAGGTCCGGTGCTTTTTTGATGGTGGATTAATGCAAAAGACGATCAAAACACACTTGCACTTCACTACGGCAATATCTTTTCAAGTCTTGTAAATTTCTGTATTTCTTAGCAGATATTTTAAGATCACCTGCAAAAAATCAGAATCCCTTAATTTAAATACCTATATGCCTAATACTGAAAAAATACTTATTTCAATAAACAAAAAAAACTTTCAAATCATATTGCTGTAAAAGAATACCTTCATATTTAGCAGTGGGTAGGCTGAACTCGCCTTATTTCCACAAAGAAGTAATGAAGCTTGCTCATATGCTCCATTGTAGCTTCCTCTATACCAGACCAGTGCTGCATGGTGTCGTGTGACTTCCAATTCTCTTATTGGCCTGAACTAGAAAGGGAGTTTCTTCTTGTATATTGTATTATCCAGATACTCTGTCCAGCGTTTGATTATCTCTGGTTGCTCCTTAACATCATTGATGATAGAAGTCCTTTGGAATTTGACATTCCTGAGTTTGGTCTTTCATACCAATATTTTTATCACATTTGAGGTACAAATGACCTCTTATGGGGAATGTCATCTTTAAGAGTCCAATCTTAACACAGTGGCATTCTTGTTTTGCCCTCCACAGGACTCACAAAGATCTTCAGATGTCTAACTTCTGGATTTTGAAAATTGTGCGCAAAATGATGAAGGAACGATGAAACTTCGTCTGCTCCTTTTCGGCCTGTGCTCTCTGGATACATGTAAAAATAGCTGTCCCCTGTTGCCAAAACATGAACATTGAATATAAATACAGAAAGCTGCCATTTATAATAAAATTCATTTGTCTTTATATTTGGACAAGAAAAGTTTTTGCTATAGTCCATCGTAATTGCAACCTTTGATGGCTGTTTTTGACATTCAATCTTTGCCCTTTTTTTCCTGTCATAGAACACTATTTGTTTTCTGAGATGCAATTCATGGGCTATTTCATTGGATCGAAGTTCGGAATGAAGCCTTACTTTATTTTCAACAGATGATGTTAAAGTCAGTTCCTTCTCCAAATTTTTCTTCTTGGCTAGATACTCATCGCAGGAGCCACAAGTATCAGATTGTGGCTATCCAAAACTTATATTGAAATCGGAATTGAATATAGTGCGGTATGTTTCATACGACACATTCTGATCCTGAAACTTCTCCTTGAACATATGGAACATTGTTTTAATATTCAAAGACTCTGGTAGGTAAATTTTTTCTGACTTCGTCAAACTGTAGTGGCTGTTGCGACCTTTAAGTGATTTAATGTGCCCTCTTATTATTGCATGTGTTTCATCTTTCAAAGCCTGTGGGCGGGATCTGTGTTTCCCTCGGCCGTCTTGTAGTGGTTGGTCTCCAGTTTTAATTTTCTTCAGTAAATAATCTACCGTGCCCTTCTTTATTCCATGTAACGACATAAATGCTTGCTTGCACACATGTACTTCTTGGACACTTCCATTAATGGTAACACAAACAGTGAATTTATATGATGCATCACGAAACTTTTCTTCCTGCTCTTCTGTTCTAGGATGCCTGCACTGTACAGGGACCACTGTGATTAAACCACTTTCATCATGATTTTGAAAGTGGTTCATGTTATTAATAGTATTCCTTTTATTTTCATCGCTGATAATATCAAAACAATTGTTTTTGCACTTACATGGTTCTCCTGTTTCATGTGACGGCAATCTCAAACATTTGGAGGCATCTCTAACGTGACCATACTTCTTCCCTTTCTTTGTCAGCTTCTTTGATGACATTCTATAGTTTTTGTCACAAGTAGATAGTCAGTGTCTCCTTTATTCATTTTACACTGACAGAATACAATGCTAGATCTAACTTCCTTCACAAACTCCACAAAGCTAACAACAATGGTCAACTTATACACAACAGTGACTGTGGCAACAATGATAAAACAACGATAACATTAGTGAAAACAGACCTGCGTGGGCTGGGAATCATTAAGTCATAAAATTTTATCGTTGCATTCTCTGGACTTGTCAGGATATTTCCCTGTTTTGTGTGGACTTATAATGTTTTTCGCCTGCACATTTTTACAAGATATCAGAATCTCTCTTGACTCATCAGGTTTTTCACCAGTTCTGTAAAACCAGCTAAAACTACACTGGCTGGTCTATTAAATTATGAAAAAAAACAGATATTTTCAAATTTTGGACTTATCAGATTTTTCCCTGGACTATTCAATTGTTAATGTAAAAGAAGAATGCCTCAAGGAGGATCACCCCCTTCATACAGAGTGATCTTTGGCATCTTGAAGTCAGTTAAAGGATTTGTTAATGTACTCTTCCTGTTAAAATTATTATGGCGTGCACGCCACAGTCTCTTCTGAAGCTAAAAGGTCCAGCCATTTACTGTACTAAAATTGATCTATATAATACACTCAACTCATGCAAGTGCATTGTGAATTACAACAAGCTAATGTAAACACAGTGTGAAAGTGTGTTGAGTTCATGGTAAAACAAAGGAATAAAAGATGCAAAGATCATTAAAAATAAATGAATAACTTATTAGAAAGAAATAACCACATTTGTCACCGTTTGTAATACCCTGGTCATATCAAAGTACATAGAAGCAGGTTTTGTTTGCATAAAGTATTGACAATTACATCATAAAATGGTGATTCTAGTATGGAAACTCCAATGTCACCATCTGATTATAAGTCTAAATAATCATATTCATTATTTTAAATTTGTACGTATTAAGTTCATAAATTTAGGTGGTTTTTTTTTTTTTTTTTTTTTTTTTTTTTTTTTTTTTTAACATAACCGACAGATAATGGCATCAGATGGTAATGCAGAATGGAATAGATTTTGTATGAATACTTAGCTGTGGGGTGTAATGAAAATATTGCTAGGGTTTTTTATGTGAAATAATAACCAGACAGTTATTTCCAGTTGATGTATTTATTCATTCCAATAGCATTAAATAATAACTAACATTTTGCTATTTCACTGATTAATTTTAAACATTGTGTACTGAAAAATATAATCTGGAACCAAACTAACACCAACAATAATTATCTTAACACTGATAATGTAACTGGGGAAGGGGGGCGGGGGAGGAAGAGGAGGAGGAGAAGGAGGAGACAGCTGCAACTCTGTATACAAATTACAATTGCTATATTATACAGTGTCATCAAAATCTTCATTTAAATTAAATTTATAATTAAAAGTCACAGTTCTATGAAAGTCCAGGAACAGATTAAGCTTTACCAAAAATAAAGATACGTTTTACATTAAAAAAAAAAAAGTTTTGGAGAAAGTTAGTTTTCTATCCAAATTTTGAGAAATATGGTTTTTTAGCAATTGGTTCCAAATAACATAAATATTTTAATTAATTACAACATTATTTCTGCTGTTATTATTTTCACAAGAACTTGTGCAGGAGTTGTACATTTTGGTTTGGATGGTTCTTTATTACATTGTGAAATAGTACTATTGAACAAAATTAACATGATGTCATTTTAAATATTAATTTCATGACATTAGCTTTGCTGTAACATTTAAATAATCATAGTTCTCAATTTTTTGCCATTTGTGGACTCGTACAACATTAAATGATGAATGACAAAATGTAAACTGTAGTTGTGAAACATTTCCATTTTCATGATCTGGCATTGAGTACTTCACTGGTTGGGTGTAAGAAGTACTATACTAGTCTGGTAGATTACAAAACATAGCACTTGCTGAATGATCAACTTGCCGTAGAATCAGTCCAACACATGAAAGCTCACATATTGGTATGGTACATGGATGGATTTGGGCCTCATGCAGGGGGACTAAAACTTTAAATATACAGAAGACCATGGACATACTTAGACAACAGGCATGTTTTTAAAGTTTGTACTTTGTTATGAGACTTTATCTTACACAGGAAAGATGACCTAGATGGTGTGAGGTCAAGGTGTTGAGTAGGTGTTTCTTGAGAGATCTGGCTCAGAAATCCCATGAACTCCCTCATCTGCATTTACATATATACTCCACAAGTCACCTTGCTGTGTCAGATAGAGAGGTGCTTCTGGTAACACTGTAATTTCCCCCTCTTTCCTCTACAATTTATGAATGGCACGTGGATATAACAATTATTGTCAAGCCTAGGCACAAACTATAATTTCTTTGGCTGTTTTTTCCTGGTCATTTCTCGAGATGTATGTGGCTAATTGTGGAATGTATACTATCGGTAAACTTCTCTGTGAAGCACAACACACCTCTCGTAATGTCTGCCACTAGTACTTAATAGCATTTAAATAACATTGTTGTTGTTGTTACTTAATGAGGCTATGACAACATTCACTTCTCTGCATTAGATCTTCGCTCTTTCTTCTGTTAATTGTACCTGATAAGGGTCCCAGACAGACAAACAAAGTAAAGAATGGGTGGTGTAAGACATTTGTAAGCCACTTATATTGTGAATGATTTACATTGCCTCAATATTCTCCCAATGAATCTCAGTCTCCTTCTGTTTTCTTGCAACAACATTCACAAGAACATTTCAAAATGCAGTTACTGGTTTCAACCAGCCAGGGTCCATAATAAGACTTTCTATAGATGAAGAAGATTTTGATAGATATGTCTGATGGTGATGCCAAGGCTGATAGCAACTAAAGCAAGACTTTTAAATACAGCTGAAGAATTCATCCAGCAATGTCCTCAATCCATTTCAGTGATAGATAGGTTTCCTCTGTACTACTGCTTGACATTAGTGCTAACTTCTCTCAAAGTATGATTGTCAATCACTGTATCAAAATATCTGTCAATTTTTTGCCTTTCAATGCTTTGTCTTGAAAAGCCTAGTCATCCTAATAATTTTAATGGTATCCTTGTTGGCACTCTCCCCCCTCCAATAAGTGGCCTATATCAACAAAGTCTTTTACTACCCATTGTTGATTTTTCAATGATTACTTATTTAGGAATGGCTGTACTAATTCTGCCTATCGTGTCATCAGAAACTTTAACAGTTTTCAGGTTTCCAGATGTGTCATTTATTCAAAAAATATGGGGATTGATTTTATTACCTTTATTCTTTTGTTTGTATTTTTCATTGCACTTATACTAATATATGAATACATGTGCATAGTTGTGCAACACCGCTGAATGTCCCAACAAAAAACCTATTCTTCTCCAAACATTACATGATGCTTTCATAACTAAAACTTTGTCATTATGCCATTATCTTTTAAGAAATGATAATATTATATAAAGTACACTTTTATCTGTTTTCAACAGGTTGGTATGAGCGTAGCATCTCAGAAAGCAATCCTCGAAGTCAGCGATCGCTTGATAAACCACGGACTCTCTCACTTGATCTAGACAAACAGCCTTCTCCAGGAGAAGGAAGTCGGAGGAGGACAGGTGCCACTCGAAATTTGCCTACACATTCTAACACAAAAGTGCTAGTAGTGTGGATTGAAAGCTTTGAAGATCATCTAAACTTTCCATTGAGTAGGTGACATACAATAACAAGGATAATAGTCATAATAAATGATAATGCTTTACCCATAATACATTTGCACTCTTTGACATCCAACATTTTTCTGCATTAATGTTAATAAATAAAATCATATGGTGAATATAATGGGATATGTATGAAAAATAGCACATTAAATATGACATTTTAGATGTCTTGAAGTAAATATTTACTACTGTTATTAATAAATTGCTACTAGATGTGTACAAAATATAGTTGTATAAATGATGACCATCAGAAATCTCTAAGCATGTGTATACTATATCCCTTAAATACTAATTGTTTTTACTTGTCCATAAAAAGATTCCTATAGATTTACTTTATACCTTTTGGCAACATTTTAAAGAAATGTCTTCAAGCAGCAGTTGGGTTGTGATCCATTGCTCTTTTATTACTTAGTAGTGTAAGATAATCATCTCTGTTTCGTGTACTCCATTTTCCATTTCATGATTGAAGAACATACACAGATTACATATTAAATTAAACTTAATAATGTACCCAATGCAGGATTGACTTTTAATTAATGTTAGCAGTGATTCTATCCACTTTGTCCTGGAGCCAGACTAGCCTATCCATGTGGACTACATTCACCCCATTCATTATTTTGATTTTATATTTCAGATGTGAGTTGATTCGCTCACAGTAAATTTGCTTTAGGATAGAAATCATTGTTGTTATGAGTTTCATAACAGCTAACCTTTTTTCATTTGTGGCTGATGTACTCTTTCCGTGTAACATGTGCACTTATCAAAATACCTAGAAATTTATGTTTATCAATTGTTCAACACATAAAAAGTAATTTGGCATATACGAGGCATGTCTAGAAAGTAAGTACGGTTTTGGAGAAAAAGTCATAAACATGTCTTTGAAATAATTTATTTATCCAAGAAAGAACATATCTAAAACTATTTTTCTAACTTACCACCATTATTCAGACATTTGTCATAATGGGAAATCTACTTTTCTATGTGCTCTTCATATAAAGATGTCACCAGTGAAGACAGCCACAGCTTAACATCGGATTCTGCCTTATTATCACTGTCAAAATGCCTTCCTCTAAAATCATGCTTGAAGTTCAAGAAGTGGCAGTTAGAAGGTGCGACACCAGGGCTATACATCAGGTGATTTGTTGTCATGAAGCAACACTATGCCCCAATCTTGCATTTTTTGGGGTACCACATGTTCGTAAACTTGAATTGTGATTTTGGAGTAAGGCACTTTGACAGTGATGATGACGTAAAAAATGGTATTCAGGAGTGACTATCTTCACTGGCAGTGTCTTTCTATGAAGAAGGCGTAGGAATGTTGCTTTCTCTGTATGACAAATGTCTGAACAATGGTGACAACTATGTGGGAGAACAGTTTAAGACATGCCCTTTCATGTATGAATAAATTTTTTGCAAGAATAATTTTAAAAATGATCAGTAAATGTCCACAGGTCAGTTGAACTGTCTATTAAATACCTTCAGCCTTCATCACTAGGTGCTGTTCTGTAATGTATACTAAGATGTGTGGTCTCTGTGACAATTATGTTTAAATCGAGACTTAAGGCATAAATAATTTGAACAGTTTAAATTGTATTACATTTACTTTTATAATTATTTAAATGTTGTTTAAATACTTACTGTTGATGTTATTGCACTAAGTAAAGCCTGCAGTATTTTAATTTTTATTGTACATAATCATGTACATTTGTGTGGTTTTTTTAAATAGCACACGTAAATATGGAAATGTTGTGACTAGCCGATCATTCAAAGTGCTGCCGCGCAATTACGCACGTCCTCTACATGCGGCGCTGTCTGCCAGCCATGCAGCAGCCACGCCACCTAAGTGGCCAGCCAGGCAGCGGCCGCTAGACTTGGACTCAGTGTTCATTCGAACATTACCTTGTTCACATGTCTTGCTTTGTCAACTTGCTCAGTGACATATGTGTTGTGTCGTTTTGAAATATATGTGTTCAACTTGATGTTATAACAATTGGCGACAAGGTAGTGGATATTTCCATTTCATCGTTGACCCACAACTTTCCATGGCTACTGTCGAGCAACTATTGCAAGGTCTCATTGAACAGCAAATGCTTCTAACATTGGCGATTCGCGATTTCGTTGTGGCATCAAATGCGGGGCGTTTCTCTTCGTTGTCTATACCTCCTTTTCCTCCTTACGACGAGACGGCAGAAGATTGGTCTGATCACGAAAAACATCTTCGACAGCACTTCTTGGCATTTCATGTCACAGACGAACAAACATGTAAGTCTCTGTTCGTTTCATGGATTTCACCTCAAATGTATCAGTTGTTGTTGCAATTGGCTCCTTTGAAAGATCCTGCGTCCTTGTCCTTTGCAGAAATGTGCTCACTTCTGTCTATTTTCAAAAGCAAACGCATGTGGTAGCCTCTCGTGTTGCCTTTTATCTTTGTCAAAAACAACCACATCAATCCTATCGTGCTTGGGCTGCTGAACTTCACGGTCTCAGTCGAAAGTGTCAATTTGTTACTGACGTTCACAAAGAATCCTATGCCGATTCCATGGTACGGGATGCTATTATCTGGTCGGCGCCTGACAAAGAAGTTCGGCAACATGCCCTTCAGTTGGTAAATCCAACTCTAGATGAAGTCCTATCCATCGCGCAGTCATTTGAAATTTCTCGCGCCGCTGGGGCGCAGATAGAGGTGTGGGATGACATCGGGGAAATACAACCTCTGTGCGCTGTTGACGACACGTACGGTGCGTCCCCACCGGCCGACGTGGCCGCGGTACGCTCCCACGCGCAGCTTCGGCCTAACCGTAAACAACCCTCTAAGAAACTGCAGCAAAACCCCCTGCAACTTCCTTCATGTTCGCGGTGTTTTACGAAACATTCATAGGAGGACTGTCCCCAACGTTGGGCCATGTGTCCCAATTGCAAAAAGAAGGGTCATTGTGTCTGCCGTTTGCAAATCCGACCGCATACATGATGTTCATGACCGTGATGCTGATTCTGCTTCTGTGTTGTCTGTCAATTGCTCTTCTTACCTTTCAGGGAAGTTATTCCTCACTGTCCAAATCCTTGGTCGGGATGTTCGCATGCAGGTGGATACCGGTTCTGCTGCCACTATAATTAATTCTCAGACGTATCTTCAGTTGGGTTCTCCACTCCTATCACCTGTCTCTCGGCAATTACAGACGTACAATAAACAGAAAATTTCTCTCTTGGGACAATTTAATGCTGAGGTATCTTACAAATCCGTCGTTCGCACTGTTCTCATATTTGTGGTCGACCAGAGTAACACAGAGAATCTTTCTGGTTTCGATGCCTTTCGCGTTTTTGGGTTCTCCATAGATGACTGTGTCAATATCATCTGTGATGCTATTCCTTATGCTCAATTGGATTCCTTGTCGACGACATTTTTGTCCCTTTTTTTCTCCTGGGTTAGGCCGCGCTAACGACTTTGAAGCTCATATCATGCTCAAACCCACTGCTCGGTCTAAGTTTTTTCGGGCTCAGCCCATTCCTGTGGCCCTTCTTGATCGGGTAAAAAGGGAGCTGGATCGTCTCACTACTTCAGGGGTCTTGCTTCCTGTCACTTCTAGTGAGTGGTCCTCTCCTGTCGTTGTCATTGCTAAGCCCAAATTCGTCTCTGTGGTGATTTTAAAGCCACTGTAAATGTGCAATGCCTCATCAACACTTACCCTATTTCCCAACCTGAAGAATTGTTCACTAAACTAGCTGGAGGCCAGTATTTTTCTAAAATTGACCTGTCGGAAGCTTATCAACTTCCTCTCGATGCTGCTTCCCGGCAGTTTCTGGCCCTTAACACGCCTTTCGGACTCTATCAATACCAACAATTGCCATTCAGGGTTGCCAGCGCCCCTGCTCTCTTTCAGCGATTCTTGGAACAATTATTGCTCCCTGTCCCTGTGTGTATAAATTATATGGACGACATTGTTGTCACTGTCTCCACCACTGAAGAACATCTTCAGAATCTCCACACACTTTTTCATGTCTTACAGACTGTCAGTCTTAAGTGTAATCTTCAGAAATCACAATTTTTTCAGGCATCTATCATGTACTTGGGGTTTCAACACTCTCGCGATGGTATTTGTCCGCTTCAGCAAATTGTCGCTGCGATCAATGCCCTTCCTCGCCCTACATCTGTTAAGGAACTGCAGGCCTTCTTGGGGGGAAATAGCATACTATCACAAGTTTTTACCGTCTGCTGCTTCGGTGGCTCAGCCGTTGCATCGCCTGTTGCATAAAAACGTGCCTTTTCACTGGTCCACATCATGCGATGCGTCTTCCAGAAATTGAAGACTATACTGAAACAGGCCCCATGCCTGGCTACTTATCGACCTGGCCAACATCTTGTTCTTGCCATGGATGCCTCTCAATACGGGGTTGGTGCATTCCTTGCGCACCATTTTTCAGACGGCTCTGAACAACCCATTGCTTATGCCTCCAAAATACTCATGGATGCCCAACAAAAGTATTCTCAAATTGAAAAAGAAGCTTTGGCCATTATTTATGCTCTTCATAAGTTTGGTGTTTTTTCTCTATGGATCCAAATTTCATCTTGTTACGGATCAAAAACCACTTGTTTCCTTGTTTCATCCATCAATGTCATTTCCCGACAAGGCTGCACACCGCCTCCAGCGTTGGGCTCTTTACTTGTCTCATTTCAATTATGAGATTCATTTCCGGCCGATGGCTCAACATGTGAATGCTGATGCACTGTCTCGCCTTCCCTGGCATTCGATAGAGACGAACTTTTGTGTTTCCATCTGGATGTTGCCGAGCCGTGGGTTGTGGATGGATTCCCCATCACCGGGGACCGGCTGGCAGCTGCTACGGATTCTGATCCTGTATTCAGAAGGGTTGGCCAGATCGTCCGTCCACTAAGACTTCTGACCCATTGCGGAATTACTACGTTTTGCGCTACCGCCTCACGGCTAGGGATGGTGTTATCCTCCTTTCCACCGACAATCCTTCGCCGCGTGTTGTGGTACCTGCGTCTTTGCGTGCTTCAGGTTTGCACCTCCTTCACCAAGGGCACTGGGGTGTGTCTCGTACAAAATCTCTGGCACGCTGTCATGTGTACTGGCCCGGCATTGACTCTGAAATAGCACACATGGTCGCTGCCTGCGGCCCTTGTGTGTCACAGGCCACCACACCGAAGTCATCTTTGTCACCGTGGCCTTTGCCTGAGACGCCCTGGGAGCGCATTCATGCTGACTTCGCGGGACCTTTTTTAGGTACTTATTGGCTCCTCGTAATTGACGCCTACTCTAACTTTCCTTTCATTGTCCGTTGCACGTCGCCTACCACCGTGGCAACCACAAGAGCTCTTTCCCGCATTTTTTCTTTGGAAGGCCTTCCCTCTACTCTTGTTACTGATAATGGTCCGCAATTTGCCTCTTCCGAATTTGCGGATTTTTGTGCTCGTCACGGCGTTATGCATGTCACGGCCCCTCCGTTCCATCCACAATCAAACGGTGAAGCTGAACGACTGGTCCGCACATTTAAGGCTCAGATGCGGAAACTTCTGACTTCTTCTTCTGCTGATGATGCGCTTCTCCAGTTTCTGGCTTCTTACCGTTTCACCCACATGGACGACCACAGCCCGGCTGAGTTCTTACATGGCCGACAGGCCCACACGCTACTTCATCTCCTGTGGCCTTCCACCTCACGGCCGCGGATGCCTTCGCTTGGCCGGTTCACCGCCGACGACCTCGTCTGGGTACGGGGATATGGCAGGCGGCCGAAATGGAGTCCAGGCTGCATCTTACGACACTGTGGGCGACGCCTGTATGAAATCCAGACAGACACGGGAGTTGCAGTGCGTCGTTCAGACCAGCTTCGGCCTCGGGTGCCGGCAACGCCTGTTCTGAATGCCGCTACAGCACTTTCGGCTCTACCTGACATTCGGGATCTTGGCATCACTCATTACTCACAATGCAGCCCTCTAACCGTCATCTCGGTGCCAGTACAAGAACGGACGCCACCAGGAGACGAGCCCATGCAGGAACCGGATGACCATCTTCTGTCGGAGCCAATCTACTTGCCTCCTTCTCCTAGGGACACTGACACATCACCCATGTCTCCTCTTATATCAACTGGATTTGCTGCAATGGGCAGATTGGTGCATGGGGCCCCAGCAGATTCGACCCCTATATCTCCTGTCATCTCGACCCGTTATCATCGGGGACACTTCCGTCGGTGGTCTCGCGGTTCTAGGCGCGCAGTCCGGAACCGTGCGACTGCTACGGTCGCAGGTTCGAATCCTGCCTCAGGCATGGATGTGTGTGATGTCATTAGGTTAGTTAGGTTTAAGTAGTTCTAAGTTCTAGGGGACTAATAACCACAGCAGTTGAGTCCCATAGTGCTCAGAGCCATTTGAACCATTTGACACTTCCGTCCGTACGGGAAGCCTCCTCCTCGAGACTTGATGGCCAGTCAAACAATGCCTATGTACATTAGCAGTCTCCAGGCCACCTCCATCAAGACCAGTGCAAACATTTCAAAGGGAGGAAATGTGTTGTGACTAGCCGATCATTCAAAGTGCCACCGCGCAATTACGCGCATCCTCTACATGCGGCGCTGTCTGCCAGCCATGCAGCAGCCACGCCATCTAAGCGGCCAGCCAGCCAGCAGCCGCTAGACTTGGACTCAGTGTTCATTCAAACGTTACCTTGTTCACATGTCTTGCTTTGTCAACTTGCTCAGAGATAAGTGTTGTTTCGTTTTGAAATATATGTGTTCAACTTGACATTATAACAGGAAAGTTTCACACAAAATTAAATTCAAAGGTTCAAACTTTCACATAATATTGCACTTGATAGGTACAAAAAGAAAGTCTGCAAAATTGACATTCTGTGCTCTCATCTACACTGTTCTTTTCCACCACTCAGAACATATTTGATTTTAACTGACACTTTAAGTATTTTATTGGAGAGATAGAAAGGTACCCATCACCATTGACGTGAAGTTCTTCCTCTAAAAGATCCTCTTGTATGCTAGCAGAACTGTGATCACTGGCTATTGCAAAATAATTGCCATTTTGTGTATTTCTTGATCTGTATTATGTACATCTTCCTCCAGCCACCAACAATTTCATCGAACTTAAGATCATAAGAACTGATGCTTTTCTGTGAACGTGCTTTGTACTTCACTGAAGAAAACATGTTTCTAGTTCACGAGACACAGTCTATGAAACCCCAACATTTGTCAGTAACATGTGTTAACATCAAAAAAAGAAGGTGATAATATGACTGACAATAAAATATTGTAGGTCCGTTGATTTAAGGAGGATAGGGGGATTGTAAAAGCATTCTGCCAAAATTGACCCTGGAGAGCGAGTGCAAAAATCTCATGCGGTATGAGAGATCATACCTCACTAGTTAAGGGTTACAGGTTTTGTTAATTAATATGAATGTTCATTTTTATTTTGAATTTTGAAATAATTTTCAGGATGTCATGTTTTGTGCCTCTCCTGAGCAAAAGTTGAGTTGATTGTTGTTGTATCATAGATTCTTCACTGCTTGTCTTAGTAAAATCATTCTGTAAATGCATCTTTTACTGTTTTTGGCACATAACAATCAGTTATTTATTCACTAACACAAAGTTGTCCTTACAGGTGAACTACTTTCAACAACATATACTGGCCTGGAATCATCGCGTCCTCAGGAAAGGGAGACATTCATAATCTTCCTGCAATCACTAGCAAGCGGATTACTCCGAGTGCACTTACAAGGGCCTATAGGCCGAACCTCCTTAGCTACACCTCTTGTGGATGGTATGGTAGTGAGCAGACGAGTATTGGGTTCCCTGGTCCGACAAACCGCACTAAACATGTGTCGACGCAGGAGACTTGACAACGACAGGTCAGAGCTGATACATATGTAGCTTCATATTTTATGCCACAGAATAAAGCTGTAAAGAATATTAATAATTTTCATTTCATTTTCACATTGTACTAACTGCAACAGAGGAATCATACTATTCCAGAATTTAATTAGTAGTTTGTTCTAATTAATGTAGTGGTCATAGACAACATAGCATTTTTCTCAAGTTCATTTCTGAGCTTTCCTGCTTTTCTTTGTCCATGACTTTTTAAACTAATTGTGATAACAAACCAAAAAATATACACACAAGTCTGGTTTGTAAAGAAAATTGACATTCAGACTGGAACTTGTAAGATGAAAGTGTATGCCATTATCAGATTTGTACTACTAAAATCAGTTATTCAGGATGAAAATCACGGCAAGTTAGTGTGTTAAGGACCTATTGAATGAGATGAACAGTCTACTGAACACAGAATATGGATAGAGGGTAAGCCAAAGAAAGACATAAGTATTAAGAAGCAGTGGGGAAGGGATTAGTGAAAAACTTAGCATCAAAATTTGGGCCAAGCTGTACACAAAGTGAAGAAATTCTGCTACCTTGAAAGCAAAAAACAAAAAAAGAGGATATAAGAAGCTGACTATCACAGACAAAGGAAGCATTCCTCATTAAAAGTTGTCTACCGATATCAATCATAGGTCTTAACTCAAGAAAGAAATTTTTCAGAATGTTGTCCTGGAGTACTGTACCATATGGAAGTGAATCATGCCCTGTATGGAATCCAGAGAAGGAGAATTAAAATACTTGTGATGTGGTGCATGCTCAATTTTAAGTGGCCTGATGAGATAAGAAATTAAGTTCTGTACAGAACTGGTAGGGAAAGGATCTGTGGAGAATACTAACTAGAAGAAGGGATAGGATGATACTCATGGGTCATGTTTTAAAACATAGAAGAAAAATTAATTTGGTAGTAGAGGCAGTTGCCGAGGACAGAAATGTAGGGGAACTCAGAGCATACATACTATAAAGATTTGAGGTTCTGGGGTGTAGATTCCACTGTGAGATGAAGATTGGCAATGGAGATAAAATCGTGGCAAGCAGCATCAAACCTATCATAAGACAGATGAGCATCCCTTGCATCCCCCCCCCCCTCAAAAAAAAAAAAGAAAAAGAAAAAAAAAAGAAAGAGGGGAGAGGGAGAGAGAGAGAGAGAGAGAGACTTGAGTGGATATCAGTGATGCTGCGTCACAAAACAGCACAACACTGTTGATTGACTTATGAAGGAAATTTACAGAATGAAGCTGTGATAACAGTAATGTTACCTCTTTGAAACTATCTTCCATTATCAAGAGGAAAGTATCATATACAATGAAATCAGGACATGTGCATTAATTCAGTTTTTGAAATCGAACTCCATTATTTGGAAACATTCTGGATCACTGCCGTACAAGTGCAAGATTCAATATAAAACAAGGAACCTCTTTCTAGGTTTGTCAGAAACTCGTGCTTTACTTTCATCCACAAAGAGTGAACATTAAATGTGGTACCACTGTTTTTATCTGAATACATCGTTGTAGTTCTGCTTCAACAACAACACAGGTTTTATTGAGCTCAAATTAAGTACAAATAAATCACAGAATGTAACAGATCATGCCTCTCCTTGAACTCAGCAGCAACAAAACTTTGCTAGGTGTACTCCTTTTGGCCATTACATCACTCTGAATAATTTAAATCTTAGTCCTGGAGAAGTAAGTTTGTCCAGCTTGGAAGCACTCAAATATGAATTGCTCTACTGGTGCACGCACACTCCGTCAGTTTGGTCATGGAAGCCACATATAGAGTCGAATGGAGAATGAAGACAGCACTGCATTGTGGAACTAGACATGTCTGTGTGCAAGCCAAATGTCAGTCTGCCACTATAGTGTACCCTTATTGACCTGGCACCAGTGCATGTAATGCACCGTGTTGTGCCTAGTGACTTCAACAGATGTATTTAAATCAGTTGAGGTACCACTACTTTTGGCAGAATGGCAAGAGAGCCTTCCCCTTCGAATTGGCCCATAGGGCCAGAACTGCTGTGACTGATGATGGGATTGAAGGGATAGGTGTGACCTGCTGTGAAGGCTGGGCTGTCGCTCCTGATGCTGCTGCTGGTAGAGCAGCTGCTACCGGATGAGGCACCAGATGCAAGAGGTGGTGGTGGGTCTGGTTTTTGGCTTACTGCTGAGTCTTGATTGGTCTGTGGGTCCGACATCAGACCCAGTGCAGATTGGAGACCAAACCCTCCTGTATATTGTCCAGGCCAACATCTGTAGAGGTTATGAACAATGGCCAGAGAACTGGGAATGCCAGGGGCCCACCACTTGGGATGTTGACTTGGAATAGGACACTACTACTGCTTCTGTTGATCCTGGGAATGTGTTGCTCCACTAGTGTGGCAGATCCAGTGGCATGGCTTGCCCCAGATGGTGCAAACAGAAGTGGCTCTGGTGATGGTGAAGGGTACCAAAACCAGCAAGGGGCCTTGCTGGGCAGTGATGGAGCCTTTTATCCAGCCAGACATATGCCCCACTTAATATAATTGTCTTCTTGTATTTATTTTATTCATAATACACTTATGTAGGGGATTTAAATTCCATATCATATTACATTTTAATATCTGATGTAGCTCTATTCTGAAACATCTGAGAAACGATTTAACACGTTATTCTTCCCAAACAAGTCATTGAAGACAGTAATTGAGCCTCTTACAAAACTGTTTGATTTTGACAAAGAGAAAAATAGAACTTTGTGTGGAATGTGTGAGGAAATCAAATAAGACCAGAGCATTATGATAAAACAAAAGTTGATCCATCTGAAACACTTTTAATTCATAGTGTTTCAGCAGCATTAAGTAAGCAGTAGAAAAACAGATAATTGAAGGTTCTGCTTTCTGGACTGAGATCTTTTTCCCTTTACCTTGTTACTTAAAATTTTTGATGGTTTAAATTAATGACCTAGAGGAATGGAAAAACTGCAATGTGTAAAGCTGTTGAAGACAAATAGCAAACACAATGATGCTCTGCAGTTTTTCCATGAGTTATTAACGGTCTAAAAATTGTAAAATTCAGAAAAGAGGTCCCTGGAAACCTGTAGTAGTTCTGGCAACAACCACAGTAATCAGCTGTCACAAGTTGCACTGTAAAATCTTTCCACCATGGTCTGAGCAAATAATCCAGTTCCAGATTCCCTCAGTTTTAAGACAATAATATGAATTATTGCTGTGTGACAGTACGTCTGTCCCAGTCACCATGCAATGCAGTTTTCAAGTTTCCTATTTCTAGAACATAAAAACTGGGTTGTTTTTGAGGAACAAAGAATCCTTAAGCACATCAACTTTGGAATGTTTCCACTATCAGTCTTCACAAAATTCCTTTCTATTATTACTTAAAAATTGTAAATGCATTTACCATAACCAAATAACTAAACTGTTTGCAGAAAAAATATGGAAATGCACTAGTAAGTTTGGGTAACCCTCCTATAACACATGTATAACTTCATCATACTCCTAACCTGTCACAGCACCAGAACTTCAACCAGTAAGAGAACATTTTCTGTCACATGGCCAATTCTTGACATTTGATGATTTTTTAAGCTTTAATTACATAAATATAACTGATGTTTCTTAAGAATATTTACCAAAAATGCTATTTGAAAGATATAATCATTCAGAATAACAACATTCTGAACCATATTTTGAACATAGGAAAATAGCCTGTAATGTTGCATGCCTTAGTGTATTGAACATGTACATGTTTTGTGACAAGTTATGTATTACCTTTTAAATAAAAATATGTTTAAGATTTTTCTGTTTATTCCACATAGATGAAGACCATTTCACTAGGGATATGTGGAACGTACATTAGCATATTTGTTTTTCTTTTTTATTGTGTATTCTTGTTTTTCTGACATGTTCTATATCCTGGATGATCTTCTCACTATGGAACTATTGGAATGAAAAGTACATCTAACCTAATCTAAAAAGAGGATCAGTGTAGAACCAATAGGAATGGATGTTAAGATTTTTTCCATCTGTGTGTTAAACATTCTGCCATGCTATTAGACACAGGTCAAAATGGAGGTGTGGTAATATACTTAATTCCATTCTGGATGTGAAACATCTGAAAACCCTTGCAAGTAAACTGCAGAGTTCATTGTGCTCCTTCAATAGAAAAAGTAGTTGTGAGGGCCTTAGTGATATTTTTTGTTGTGGCCTGTTGAGTTTTCATTATGATTGGGAAATGAGAATATGCATCTATCAAAATCAACTGCACAGCCCATGGAATTGGCCTGCAAAATCCATATGCACCCGATCTCACAGCTGTGACAGTGATGGCTGCTGCAGCTGACAAGCCCTGTATTTTTGAGCCACTTGCACAATATCCTCATCACATGAGGCCAGTACACATTTCTTCATTCTGAAAATTTCCCCAGTTACTGGTGCAAGAAGTGCAGTAAACAAATGGACAGAATTGCCAGAATTGCTACTCGATACTGGCAGTCATCTTGATTCAACCATAACACACCTCTGGCAACATGAAGGATATGGTGGGGGCAGGGAGGGGGGGGGGGAGACAATGAAGTTTCACAGAAGGCTGCTGAAGGAAGTGCATGTAGTCAGCCAGTTTGTTCGAACTGGCAAACCTGTCTCAAGAATGGATCCTTTTGTATGGGTGCTGCAACGTCTCTGGAAGCTTTGGGAACTGTTCTACCAATTGTTCTAATTATGAGGATTATCTGAAAACTGAGGTTACAAGGCATGTAGCTTTAGCATGGAATGTCCATGGGGAAGTTGGTACCACTGCCATGTAATGGGAGACCAGCTGAAGGAATGAGCATTCCCAACAATCAGTAGCTTGTTGATTAATGTTGTGGTGACTGTTAGAAATGAGCAATCTCATTCCAGCTTCTGCCAAGTGCAAAGTATGTGCTTTAATTTGCTACCTAAGTGTTAAGGGGATGAATGCCAGTGCAATTCATTGCAAGATTATTTCAGTTTGTGAAGGGGATGTAATGTCAAGCAGCTTGTGATGAAATGGGTATGGAATTTCAATTCTGGAAGGATGAAAATTCACTATGAAAGCAGAAGTGGAAGGCCATCTGTTGTGACTGACAATGTGGTGCAGAAAATTGAAGAACATATTCTCTCTGATCATCATTCGACAATTGACAACCTGCATGCATTTTACGAACTGTTGTTCATGAAATCTTAACTGATCAACTAAATTATCGCAAGTTGTGTGCACAGTTGGTGCCCAAGGTGCTTACCGAAGCACACAAAATTAACAGAGTCAGTGCTGCTCATAAATTTCTTGACCATTTTGAGACTGAAGATGAGGCTTTTCTCAGCTCTATAGTGAAAGGAGACGAAACTAGGGCTTATCACCATACTCCAGAGAACAAATGACAATCAATGCAGTGGTGTCATACTCATTCTCCTTCCACCAAAAAATTCAAAACTCAGCAAACAGTGAGGAAAAGCACGGCGTCAGTATTTTGGGACAGAAAAGGGGGTTCTGCTCATTGATTTTTAGGAAATAGGTGAAACAATAAATGCTGCAAGAAGTAGTGAGACCATGAAAAAACTTCCCAGAGCCATACAAAATAAACGTCATGGGATTCAGAGTCTGTCTCCTTCATGACAATACGTGTGCGCATACTGCTCGTGCAATACAAGAGTTGTTGGCTTTGTTTGGTGGGATGTTCTAAGCCACCCCTCTCGCAGCCCCAATCTCTCACCTAGTAATTATCATCTGATCAATAAATTGAGGGAACACCTTCATGGAAAACACTTTTCCGACGACAACAAGGTGAAAATTGAAGTGAAGAACTGACTTAAAAAGACGGCAGGAGATGTCTGTGACACAGGAACCAATAAGCTCATCCCATAGATAACAAAATGTATTGAGGTAAATGGTGATCATGTGGAAAAATAATGCAAGACCTATACTACAATTCATGTACATTTTATTAGAATAAATTAATTTTTTGTACTCAAAAAATTTCTTGTAACCTTACTTTCCAGATTAGCCTTGTGTTTTGCTATGCATTTTCACGTTTTCCTGAGGCAATAGCTGATCCATTAAATTTTGGGTCTGCAGCTGAATGAACTTTATTTCTTCTGATATTTTGGCCATATACCTTTCAGCCATTTTCAAGTGAGCCAACAGACTGAACCTACGGCACTCATTTTGCCCTTTTAAATAGGTGAAGTGCATTATGGTATATGTGAGCAGTCTCTAGGATGACCTTGTACAATTAAATGGAGTTTCCGAACCAAAGTATATTCTCCACAATAGTTAATAAGGCACTATGAATAAAACATCATGTGGACATAAGGAATGAAGAAGAAGACAGAAAAAATTTGAATCCATGGCTTTCCTGCCATATGTGGTGCAAACTGATATAAAAAAAAAGTTTTGTGAGCACAAAGTTAAAGATAGTAGCACTTTCACATTTTGTCAAAAAAGGCATGCTGGTCTGCAGGGTAGGAGTTTGCAAGATCCCCTTCGAGTGCGGCCTTTCATACATCAGGCAGATGACTTGTACAGTTCATGAAAGATGCATGGAACACCCTAAATACACTTAGCTCATGCAATCCAATAAATCAAATGTGGCAGCGCACTGCATTGACACCAGTCACTTTATGTGGTGTGAAATTTTGAAATTTTAATGTACACTTAATCATTTTGGGGCTCAGTTTTGAAGGAAGCAGCTGAAATTCATTTGACAAAGAATTATATTTACAAGAATAGTGGTTTCAGCATGGTAAAATCATGAGATTGAGTGCTTGCTTTTATAAACTCACTAAGATGATGCTACACACAGCTCATAATCATACATCAGTAACCCAGCATGGGTTAGCCATAGACCTAATTATGCATATTCTTTGCCAACAATCACTATCTCTGTCCCCATTTTTATCTGTGGACACCTATGTAGTAATGAAGTGCACTTGTTTAAAAAAGGATGGAATGAGTGCTGTAGCTTCAGTTCATCAGCTTACTTGGAAGATGGCCAAAAGGTGTACCACCAAAATATTAGAAGAAATAAAGTTTATGTGGCTGCTGTGACAAAATGTAATGAAACAGTCTCTTGTTTATCAAATTATTCATTCAGACCTGTGGGAACCTTGAAAGCACATCACATTTGCATGCAAAACTAATGTACGATAACAAATGGGACATTAGTAATTTGGTAAAAAAAAAAAAAAAAAAAAAAAAAAAAAAAGAGCCTGGTGTAACCTCAGAGATGTCTGTTCAGACAACTTTGATTTAGGGCTAACTATGAACAACAATGGCATATGGTATGTGACTAGATGAAATTTGTTGTCACACAGGAAAATGTGGAAAGTCTGGGTATCAAATGCAATTGCCAGTGTCTCCAGTGCACTAGGACACAAACTATCGATTCCCTTGAAGTATCTCTGATCAGTAAAAACAATTTTTTTTTCTGCAGTCGGTAAGCCTTAACACAGTCAGGAAGTCAGTTGCGCATGAATTCCTTCAGCAGCTGCAGGACATGACATTATTACAATACAAATTATCAATTTCCTCATTGATCCATTACTGGTCATAACAACAGACATTTTTAACCATTCTCTGACCCCCAGCATCTTCCTAATGGTCTGGCAAAAGGGTCTCATTAAACTTCTGCACGAAAAGGAATCTACCCAAGAACTTTCTGACTATAAGTTCATTTGCATTCTGTTAGTGTAATCTAAGGCTCTAGAATTCATAGGTCACATTCATCTTACCAATTACGTAACATCAGATAAGCTTCTGGATGAATATCAATCTGATTTCCAGAAAAATAGCACCACAAAGACTGCTCTTGTAAAAGTGACTAGCAAACCAAACAAGCTGTGGACAAACAAGAGGTGACTATTATGTGCATTTTGGATTTCAGCAAAGCTTTCAACAATTTCAGCTTTAATATTCAACTTGCTAAACCCAAAAGTCAAAACTTTTCTACAATCACTGTACAATGATTCTACTTATACCTTTCATCCTGCCAACAGTGTGTAATAATTGGAACAAAGAGACCACAATGGAAGAACATTGTGTCAGGTGCCCCATAAGGATCAGTATAGGGTCCATTACTTTTCTCATTATATGTTAATGATGTGGTGACTATTATCTCCCAGAAAATATCATTTATAGTTTATATGCTGATGACCTTCAGTTATAACTACATGCAAGCCCAATGTATCTATGCACAGCCATCCAGGTCGTAAGTGCTGACTTAATTGCTTTTTCAGAATGGGCACAGAATATAAATTTGAAACTTAACCCATCTGAAAAGCGAGCTATCCTAGTTGCTCACAAAATATTTATTACTCCTCAATTCAGAGAATCCCTTCCACTCTGGATCCTAAACAGCACAGTAATCGCCTTTCTGTCTTCTGCAGAGAATATGGGGGTACTTCTGGACCATCACTTAGACTGGACTGAACACACAACTGCAGTTTGTAAGTAGGTGTCAGCATCACTTCATTCGCTACAGAAATATAAAAAAGGATTGTGTCTTAAGCTTAAAAAGAAACTCATAGAGGCACTAATAATCCCTATCCGTGATTATCGTGAACCTATTCTCCAAGGTCTTTTGTATGAGAGCTCACATTGGCTGGAACTGGCGATAATTTTATTGATTTATTTATTTCTTGTTCCGTAGATCCAGTTAGTGAGTCAATCACAAGGATATGGAATGTGTCAAATTGTACAGGTTTCAATTTAAACTTAGAATAAATACAAGGGCAATTCAATGCCAAATTGTACATATTTTAAGTAAGACATACTATAAATACAGTAATAGATACCATGTCAGCTAGATAACATAACAACCATTTAACAGAAAAAGGAGTTTCAAATAAAGGTTATAGATAAGAGCACAAAGCTAAATCAGATATTAGGCCTACAAGAGTAAATACAGGTACAGCCAATTTGTTGTTACAAAAAGTGTGCTAATGCTCAAATGCACAATAAAATCAATTTAACTACTTCTAGACGCAATAAGTTTAGTGATGGTATACATTTTCTTTCAGATATTCATCCACAGTATAAAAAGATTTCTCTGTCAGGTAATCTTTGAGAACTTGTTTAAATTTTGGCAGTTCTGTATGAACACATTTGATATGTAGTGGTAGAGCATTGAACAGCTTAATGCTGGAGTAGTAAACTCCTTTTTGTACCAGAGTGAGACGTTTCATGTCGAAATGTAGATTGTTTTTGTTTCTGGTGTTATAGCCATGGAATTTACTGTTGTCTTGGTAGATAGAATAATTTTTTCACACAAAGGTCAGCAAGGAAAAAATATACTGTGAGGCAGTTGTTAGGATACCTATCTTCCGAAACAAGTGCCTGCGAGAGTGTCTTTGATGGACCCCACACATTATTCTGATTGCTTCTTCTTCTCTCTTTTTTTTTTAATGGTGAAATTTTTTGCAAGTGATTGGTTCCCTCAGAATATGACATCAATGAGTGGAAGTAGCCAAAGTAGGCAACCTTAATGGTGTCAACTTCAGCCACTGAAGAAATTACCCGTAACGCAAATGTTGCCGAGCTAAGTTTTTTACATAGATGAAGAATGTGAACTGACCAATTACATTTACTGTCTATGTATCTTCAACTTTCTGTATTGGTTGATCTCTACATTTTATGTTAATTTCATCGAGATTACTTTGTGATGTATGGAACCTCATATAATGAGTTTTATCTGCATTGAGTGAGAGACCATTTGAGGAGAACCAATTTAAGATGTCATTAAAAACAGTATTTGTAGTTTGTTCAAGATCATGCGTGAGTGCAATACATTTGTGATGTACACTGTTCTGACCGCATCACTCCTACCTAGTAACAATTATCATAGCTATGTGCTGCAAAGCATAGAGATTATCATTTTGTGTGTTTGCTGTATTATCTTCTCAATCATTGCACTCAGGATCGAGCGTTGCATAAAAAAACCCTAATTCTGTAAACACTTTGAGGCCATAAATATTTTCCTCTGAGCAGTCTGCCATTATGAAGATAGGAAGAGCTCTGTTTATGGGCTTATGCATAAATCTAGAACTACGAGGACCGTTCAGAAAGTAACCTCCGGTTGATTTAAAAAAATACACCAAGTTAAATAAAAATATTTTAATATATACATCTTACAACTACATCTTTGCACTATTTTTCTACATAGTCTCCATAGCGATTGAGGCACTTATCGTATCTCTTCACAGGCTTTGAAATTCCTTCTGCATAAAAATCACCCGCTTGTGCCTGGAGCCAACCTGTGACCGCATCTTTGAGCTCTTCGTCGTCATCAAACCGCTGTGACCCGAGCCATTTCTTCAAATGCATGAAGAGGTGATAATCACTTGGCGCCAGGTCTGGGCTGTAAGGTGGATGGTTGATAACGTCCCACTTGAAGGACTCAAGAAGGGCAGTTGTTCTGCGAGCAGAGTGAGGACGGGCGTTATCGTGCAAAAAAACGATACCGGAAGTCAGCATACCACGGCGTTTGTTCTGTATAGCCCGTCGTAACTTTTTTATTGTTTCACAGTACACGTCTTGATTAATGGTCGTACCACGTTCCATGAATTCAACCAACAACACCCCTTTGGCATCTCAAAACACCGTTGCCATCAGTTTTCTGGCAGAAAAATCTTGCGAGGCTTTTCTTGGTTTGGTAGGCGAATTTGAATGTGCCCACATCTTTGATTGTTCTTTTGTCTCAGGGTTCACGTACTTAATCCACGTTTCGTCACCGGTCACGATTCTGTTTAACAATGGTTCTCCTTCGTCCTCATAACGTGACAGAAAGTCTAATGCAGAGGCCATTCTTTGAGTTTTGTGGTGGTCGGTAAGAATTTTGGGCACCCATCGTGCACAGAACTTACGGTAACCCAATCTTGCTGTCACTATCTCGTACAAGAGAGTCTTAGAAATCTGTGGAAAACCAGTAGACAACTCCGACATTGAGAAACGTCGATTTTCACGAACTTTTGCATCAACTGTCTGAACGAGTTCGTCAGTCACCAATGATGGTCTACCACTCCTCTCTTCATCATGAACGTTTTCTCGTCCACTTTTAAATAAACGTACCCATTCACAGACAACTCCTTCACTCATAACTCTTGGTCCGTACACGGCACAAAGCTCACGATGAATAGCTGCTGCAGAATATCCTTTGGCTGTAAAAACCCTTATGACAGCACGCACTTCACATTTGGCGGGGTTTTCTATTGCAGCACACATTTCAAACTGCCACAAAAACTAAACTAGCGCAGGTACGACGTTCACTCGACCACGGCTTGATGCCGACTGACCTGTTGAGTGCGTGAACGCACAGATGGCGTCGCTACTCCCCCCACAACCCGCACTGTGACCAATCGGAGGTTACTTTCTGAACCGCCCTCATATCTTCATTTCCAGGCAAGTGACACTAAGTGCCCTTGGAGCTGTTCTGTTTTCTACAAACACATAGTTCTAGAATCTTGTGCCAAAATTGGCTCCTTTGTCTGAACCATCAGTCCTGCCCTTAACAGCCATTAACTCACTGTTAAGTGAACATTTTGCTACAGGAATGCACACAGTGTCTACTCATTTAAAGTTCCTCCAGAACCATAAGGCAACATCAAATAGTTATGCACATTGATCACAGACGTGCAGGGCCTAAAGTAAATTTGTGTGTTCTTGTGGAAAATCATATGCAGAAACATTACTATATGATGTGATGGTCAGATTAGCACTGAACAATGAAGTGCATGTTCAAGCATTAAGACAGTAGGACCCATCGGTAGCTGAAGTTTTGCATGTTGCCAGGGCTTTTGAGATTCCACATATTATATATCAGAATTATCATCGCGACTTGTTAATGTGGCATAACCTAGATTGTCTGATCGTGAAATTCCAAAAATGATGCACAATCCAGGTGGAAGTTGAATAGCCCCCACTGACTTATCGAGAATCAAACCCTGCACCTGCACTCGGCCTTGGCAAAATTTTTTAGGAGTGCCCGTTTATTTACTGTTAGATATAGTTTCCAAAATAATAATGACTCCATCAATAACGTTTTTGCCAAAATCACAAAACAGATGTTTATCATGGCCGGCCATGCCTTCACCAGTCGAATGCTCCAGTACAAATAAACTGCATCAAAGAGTCAAGATTAGCATCATGCCACCATACACTGTTGGAATTCCCATTTTACTTCTTTTTGATACTGGGCTTCCATCTCAACTATTAATGAGCCTACGTATTTCTAATTTGAGTCTTCACCCTTAAAGTCAACAACATTTCTTAAATCTGCTGCTGCTGATTACCCATGTGACCTCACACTGGGAAATGTATCACTCTGCACTGCACTGAGCAACCTCTTAGATGTATGTATAATTCTATTGATTGATCTCAATATAATAGAAGGAAACATTCCACGTGGGGAAAAAATATATCTAAAAACAAAGATGATGTGACTTACTGAACGAAAGCGCTGGCAGGTCGATAGATACACAAACAAACACAAACACACACACAAAATTCAAGCTTTCGCAACAAACTGTTGCCTCATCAGGAAAGAGGGGAAGGAGAGGGAAAGACGTAAGGATGTGGGTTTTAAGGGAGAGGGTAAGGAGTCATTCCAATCCCGGGAGCGGAAAGACTTACCTTAGGGGGAAAAAAGGACAGGTATACACTCGCACACACACACATATCCATCCACACATATACAGACACAAGCAGACATATTGAAATATGTCTGCTTGTGTCTGTATATGTGTGGATGGATATGTGTGTGTGTGCGAGTGTATACCTGTCCTTTTTTCCCCCTAAGGTAAGTCTTTCCGCTCCTGGGATTGGAATGACTCCTTACCCTCTCCCTTAAAACCCACATCCTTTCGTCTTTCCCTCTCCTTCCCCTCTTTCCTGATGAGGCAACAGTTTGTTGCGAAAGCTTGAATTTTGTGTGTGTGTTTGTGTTTGTTTGTGTATCTATCGACCTGCCAGCGCTTTCATTCGGTAAGTCACATCATCTTTGTTTTTAGATCTATTGATTGATCCATTGATATATCCAGCAGGATTACATGATATATTAGTCTGTAAGTGGAGGAAATTAAGATATAGTACTGGCGTGATAAATCTGTACCTGTGACTCAACTGTACATTTGAAGGTGAAGGGAAACTTGGTAATGACCATGTGGAAATACAGACAGTAGTATATTACTGATTTTGTAGACTGTGAATATTTGTGCAACAGTTGTTTACAAAATTTGCAGCAAACCATACAGAAGTAACACTACAGTAACAGTAATTTCAAATACCAAAATACTACTAACAGTGGAATGTCAGTGTTTGGATGATTAAATTATTACACTTAAAGTAACTGATTCACCTAAAGTTTCTCTTTTGTTTTCAGTTATCAACCACCACATGTGCGTCGACGTCTGAAAGTACAAGAAATGGTGCAGAAATATCGTTGTGAAATGACACAGCCAGAATTACTGACATACCTTTTCACAAGTCCTCCAAGTTGAATTGAAAATAACTTGCAGCATCTCTGTGATAGCATTTATTGCCATAATAAAGAATAGAAATTGGAAAAGCATCAACTATGATGTGACGAGTTGTAGGGAAGCAGCAGAGTATGCTGCTTCCCTACAGAGTGACTGATGCATTACCATTCCAGCTATTAATTTAAGTTACAGTGTACATATTATGTATGTATGTATGCCAAATACAATTTTTGTGTGTTATGTGAGGTAGCATGATACAAAAGTAGTAAGGACACGTAAGCAATTTTTTAGTAACTCCTTATTTAATTCCAGTAACAATTATGCAGTATTAGAGCTGTGCTATTGTAAAACAATGGCAGAAACTAGACGTCTGTGGAATGTTCTGTGTATACATTTTACATAAGATTTTTGTACAATAATATTATGAACTGAAATTATGCTAGTGCTAATATAACACACAATATCAGAACCGAATTTTGAGGATTATATACTCTGTGTATATATAAAACAGTACGTAAATTGTTCGTTCTTTGTTTTATGTATCTAAATTTAAAAATTTCCAAACATTATTTTCTTATGTGATCTCACAATTTGTACCATTCCATGTCTTTCATAGTTATTTATATAATTTATTAAACATTTGTAAGTGAATAAAGTTATTAAAAAACTGATAATCGTAATTGGTTAACAATTTTGTGCCAGTGTAAAAGTGAGTACAGAAGAGTGCACATTAACATAGAAATTTTAGTTGTGTGGGTGTCTGGTAGAACATTGGTTTGAACTTCAATTTGATAATCCTTATTTACATTTTCATTGCTTACTACCCACTTCCCATTCCTAAATAATAACTATTTGTCATATATAATAATAGACTTATATTCCACAGGAATGGGAATCAGATCCGTAGCCATCCAAGACATATATAATAATGAACTTATATTCAACAGGAATAAGATTCAGATCCTTAGCCATCCCAATTGAGATCCATGTGTTTTCCCCAATTTGTTCTCAGTGACCTGGAGCATTTCCTTCACTTACATCATAACTGATCCCTTTCCCCATAGAGTAAGAACCCCATCTCTTAACAAACACTGACTTCTACTCCTGTGCCTCTTGCTGTGTTCCTTCTCACTTATTTTCTTGATTCCTCTTAAATCTGAGTAAAGCTCAGTTCACTACAGATATGAATAGAATCTCACTTCAGTGAATGTTTCTTGTGAACTATGGGGAATGTCAATATTATGTCATAATCTCCATCATTCATGAGTGAATACAAAGTTATAATTGACCATCTGCATTACAAAAAAACTGAGATTTATCATCAATATAAAGAAGTAGCCATGGTAGTATTTGTATCTATTCAAGAAAAAAGCAAAACTCATAATAGATGTTCTTGACAAAGTTAGAGTTCTACATGTCGAAATAATTTAAAGAAGAGGAAATACACTGTGTAAAACTTTCAAAACATCAACATTAACTTTCTCAAGAGAGTGTCGGAGGAATTTTCATGCAGAATTCACTCTTCAAAATTTGTGAAAAAAGAGAGAAACTCCAGCTTTTGTTGTTATGTACTTCATTGTGCTTAGAGCTATTCTGGCAGGATAACGTACACTTTTAACGTTTATATGGACTCATGGATTTGATGCAAACATGAAAAGATATCTCAATTTGAAAATACACAGATGTATTTAATAGTCCATTGTACAAACACAATTTTTTAGATTTCAGAGTGCCTCCTGTTCCTGGCACAAGTTTTGATATAAAAATTTCACATTACATGCACAATTTGAAAATTAACCCTAGGAAATCAAACCACTGGTTCACCTGCAACTTCTGTAATTCTTCAGTTCCCACTACAGTACCATTTATGCATTTTTAAAAGTATCATTTCCTCTCGAATTTTTGCAATAATACTAATTCAATATAGAATCAGACTTTCTTTCTATTTTTGAGTGAAATACCCTTGCAATGCAGAATGATCCATTCCAAACCAGAACTTTCTTCTCAGCCTGTACAGATAAATTTCCTTTACTACTTTGCAGTCTTAAATACCAGTTGCTGGATGCCTATATAAGTGCACTCCAGGATTTTCTATCTAGACCTTCGCTTCTGTCATCTCCAACTCTCTTTACTGTAGCATTTCTACTGATGAAGTTTATGTACTGTTGTGAGTTGATTACAAACTCTAATCTACTTTCTCAGCTGAGGCAAAAACGTGTCATCAGGGAGAAAACAATAGCCAGTAAATGGCTACATTTTCTACACGTCTTTTTTTAAGCCAATTCTAAAAATTAGTAAACTACAGAAAAATTTTGTATCCACCCACCACATACAAGATGCACATTTTTAACCATTTCTGAAATGTGACTTTGAGGCTGGGGAGTAAGCGGGATGTTATGTCATGTGAATACTTTCGCTGAAACTGTTGAGGTAGACATGTGAATTGTAATAAGTAGCTTAATTGTAAATATTTGGCAAAAAATGATGTCTATAGAAGCCAAAGCAGAAAAAAAATCTTGGATCATTTTCATGCTAACGCTCACAGAATGCTTTTGAGCTTGCTAAAATTGAGAGTATGGTTTCTCTTGGAAATGTCTCTGAAATGGCACTCTTCATCTTACACATATTCTGAAGCTCAATAATTATAAATTTTGCTTAATTTGTGAGTGTTAAATTTAACTGGAAAGTAGTATCTTGTGGTAATTACTGCATAATAAAGTTGCTAAATACAGCAACGTGAATTAAAAAATTGCGTGAAAGTGTCCTTTTCATGTTTATAGTCTACTATCCCTGCGACTCATTTGCTTTGTAATTGTCCACTCTCCTTGAGTTTCTTTGACTTATGAATATTTTGAAATGTAGACAAATTTATTACTGCTGGGAAAGCGTTTAAACATAACTGAATCTGTCTCTTTTGGTATGTATGAATAAGATACTTCTCTCAGGACATCTGCACATCATACCGGGTGATCAAAAAGTCAGTATAAATTTGAAAACTTAATAAACCATGGAATAATGTAGATAGAGAGGTAAAAATTGACACACATGCTTGGAATGACATGAGGTTTTATTAGGAAAAAAAACAAGGTTCACAAAATGTCCGACAAATGGCAGTGGACAGGAGCTGTAATCAGATGCGCCAGCAGTTGCAGCATGTTGACGTTATCTGTAAAGGCACTTTTAGTGAAGCTGTATTATCAGAATGGGGAACGTGCTAGTTCAGCGTTATGATCCTGTCGCCATAGGAAGGGGATTCGAACGGGTAAAGGTCCGTTCACAAATGCAGCTGTGGCGAGAATGATTTCAAAGTTCGAAGCCATGGGTTGTTTAGACGATAGACCCCGTAGTGGCCGACCAGACACAAGGTGTAATGCTGCTGAGACAGTTCAGGAAGAAATGGAGACAGTAGTGGGTTTGTCTATGCACAGGGAAGTCAGTGCTCGTGCAGTCACACGTCGCACCGGCATTCCATACACTACTGTTTGGTTGGCACTTAGGCGTACCCTCCGCTGCTATCCGTACAAAATCCATCGGCATCATGAACTGTTACCTGGCAATGGCAATTTAGTGAAGCGGAGGACATTTGCAGTGTGGGCATTTCAAAGGATGGCAGAAGTTGACGATTGGTTGAGTAACGTGTTGTGGACCGATGAGGCTCATTTCACACTCCGAGGGTCTGTCAATGCCCACAACTGCAGAATTTGGGCTACCGAAAATCCTAGAACTGTTGTGGAAACTCCATTGCATGACGAGAAAGTCACGGTATGGGTTGGATTTATCACATCTACCGTTATCGGGCCTTTTTTCTTTGCGGAAATGCGCGATTCTGGTTTTGTAACTGCTACCATGGCGGGTGAGAGGTACGCCGATATGTTACAGAATTGCATCATCCCCACCCTGGCTGATAAACACCTGCTGGAACGTACGATGTTTATGCAGGATGGTGCTCAACCCCATATTGCTAGACACATGAAAGATCTCTTGCGTGCATTGTTTGGTGATGATTGTGTGCTCAGCCGCCACTTTCATCATGCTTGGCCTCCCAGGTCCCCAGACTCCAGTCTGTGCGATTATTGGCTTTGGGGTTACCTGAAGTCTCAAGTGTATCGTGATTGACCGACATCTCTGGGGGTGCTGAAAGACAACATCCGACGCCAATGCCTCACCATAACTCTGGACATGCTTTACAGTGCTGTTCACATTATTCCTCGACTACAGCTATTGTTGAGGAATGATCATGGACATATTGAGCATTTCCTGTAAAGAACATCATCTTTGCTTTGTCTTACTTTGTTATGCTAATTATTGCTATTCTGATCAGATGAAGTGCCATCTGTCGGACATTTTTTGAACTTTCGTATTTTTTGGTTCTAATAAAACCCCATCTCATTCCAAGGATGTGTATCAATTTGTACCTCTCTATCTACATTATTTCGTGATTTATTCAGTTTTCAAATTTATACTGACTTTTTGATCACCAGGTACTTAAAATTTCTTGGGTGTTGTCTCTTTGTAAGGCACATCTATACAGTTCATGACTGAATTGATAGTTTTTGTATTCCACATCATGGAATTCCCCCCTCTCCATCCCCCTCCCACTACACACACAGACCATGATGAGGGGGAGAAGGAGTGGGGTGGGGGATGGCTTCTATGCCTCTAAGATACAGAATGCCATATCACATGTGCAACCACATAGGAGTGATATCTCTGGAGAGGGACCACAACTTTTTATTTGTTGGAGGGTACTAGTCTGGACAATTGATTAATCTAGCCTTGTAACATTAGCTAACATGATCATGCTGTGTTGGTATTGTGAACAGCTGAAAGCAAGGGGAAACTACAGCCATTACTTTTCCCAAGCACTTGTAGCTCTGCTGTGTGACCTAATGATGATGGCATCCTCCTGGGTAAAATAGCTCCAAATTCAGATTCTCCAGGCAGGGACAACCAAGTGGGAGGCTCTCATCAGGAGAAACACAACTGGCATCCTACAGGTCAAATTGTGGAATCTTAGGTCCCTTATTTGAGTTGCTGGTTATATTAGTTGAAAGAAAGGATGGATAGGTTGAAGTTAGATATAGTGGGAATTAGTGAAATGTGGTGGCAGGGAGAACAGGACTCTGGATCAGGTCATTACATGGTTATCAATAGTAAATCAGATAGGGGTTATGTAGTGGTAAGTCTAATCTGTACTAATAATAAATTGGTCAAACCATCACATCTGTCTCTGAAATGCTAATCTCCAAAACTTCTAGACGAATTTTCATGAAATTTTCACAGGTAATGTGAGCATTGTTTGGGCCACTGTGTAGACGTTAGTTCATCAAAATTAGCTGGCAGAAAGGGGTGGGGGAAAGATCGTGATTAGAAGTTTTACTAAAACTTTCTTGTCTGTCTGTCTGTCTGTCTGAACACATGAATCTCCAAAGCTATGAAAAGGATAGAATACTACTCACTGTATATGGTGAGTAGCTAGAGGAACCGTATACCATATTTTATGGACTGTAAGACACACCTTACTTTTTAAGCAGTTTAAAAAAACATTTTTACCATTTTTATTATTATATTGCAAAGCCAAACTACAAAAAAAAATCTTAGTTAATAAAACCGAATTGACCTTTAAACTCCCTGAAAATCGTCATCTGAACTTTTCTTCTTCCTCTTCCTTTTCCTCTTCATTGACATTGTCCATTTTGTATATAAGATGGTCTTCACTGCCATTGAGACAATTACTTGTGTCACACTTTTTGAAAGATTTAACAATAATGTCTTCTCTCACACTGGACAACTACTTTTCATTCAATAATACACATTTTTTATTGTAGATCATTTTAAAATTCTCTTTTGTATGAATTCGTGTTGGTTTTCCTCCATCATCCATTTGTTATTTGTTCCATTCCTCTCTCATATACACTTTAAATGGTTTATTTATTGAGACAACAAGAAGTCGCAATTGTGAATTAAGTTCTCCCAAAATAACAACAAGCTCTTTAGTTCCCAGTCTCAATTTCTCTTTCACAGAATTTTTCAAATGGCTACTAAGCTGATCTAGCACAAGAAGAGAATTCTTCAACAAAGCACCTTCCCTTCTCTCCCATCCAGCCCTTGTTGCGTATATGAATGCCACCAACTGATGGTATTTCAGAAGGTTTTGGATTGTTTTGTGCTTGAAAGTGATCATTGGATTAAGTTTAATACTGCCAGCACAGCATGAAAGGACAGCAGTGTAGTGCATCTTTTGATGTCCACTTCTTTTTATAGTTACAATTGTAGCACCTTTCATGGCAACAATTCTGTTACTCAGCACATCAAATGTCAGAGGAGTTTCATTCATATTTGCTATTTGGCTTAGTTCCACACTGGTTGTCTTTTGACATTGAATAATAAAGCAATGGAAAGGTAATATTTTCTCTTTATACTCTTGTAGTATTTTCTGAGATATTTTGGTTTTGATTCACTTGCTAAGTCCATGACACTTCATAAACCTGTAGCACCAACCAACTCCACTCTTAATGTCTGTTAAGTTCCATTGTAGCACTAGCTTATGAGTGTGTCTTTGAATCACTTTTGTGCTAATTCCAGTGCCATTTTGGTGTTGTCCTTTAATCCATTTCAATATGTGATCTCTCTGTTTTTAGATCAATATGTGATCATCTACTTTTGGCCATTTTGCATTCAGTCCTCCACTTGGACATTTAGTCTTCCTCACTTTTTTCAGTTCTTCGTTACTAACCCACCAGTCATGAATGGTTTCTTCTGTTGGTGAAGGGCCGAAATGTCACTCAGCTGCTCTGTGTGCTGGGACAGCTTAAGAAGGGGGAACATGTAATGAGCTATGCTTACCCAAACAGGCAGACATGTGAGGGCAGCTTACTTGATCACCATAATTGATCATAACAACACTATTGATATGCAAGTGCAGCCACAGGTAATGAGAAAGCAAATATGAGTGAAAGCACTATGGCAGCCAAAACGGACATGAAGCCAACATCTTGTACCGTAGTTCAAGTTTGTATGTCTACTAGCTCCACAGTTCATGAAGAAATAGAAAGAATGTATGATAAGATAAAATACATCATTCAAATTATTATAAGAGATAAAAATTTAATTGTGAAGGGGGACTGTAATTCAACAGTGGGAAATGGAAGAGAAGGAAAAGTAGTAAGAGAACATGGTCCAGGAGGAGAGATGAAAGGAGATATCTGCCTGGTAGAATTTTATACAAAGCACAATTTAATAACTGCTAATGCTTGGTTTAAAAATAAATGAACTGCAGAAAGTTGGGAAACTAAGGAGATGGGAGTTTAAGGAAGCTTTAGACAACGATTGACTGAAATAGGGCAAATGAATACAATATAAGCTGAATGAGTAGCTTTGAGAGATTAAATAGTGAAGGCAGCAAATGATAAAAAAGGCAAGACAGTAGAAATCCTTGGACAATTCATGATATATTGAATCTAATTGAGGAAGAAAGAAAATATAAAAATAATGCTAGTGAATCAGGGAAGCAGACACCTAAAATATGAGATTGACATGAGGTTCAAACTGGTAAGCACGAAAGGTTCGAAGAGAAATGAAAGGCTGTAGAAGCATGCATGACTAGAGAAGAGAAAGGTGCCTCCTATACGAAAATTAAAGAGAACTTTGGAGAAAAGAGAACCAACTGTATGAATATCAAGAGCTCAGAGGTAAGCAAGTACTAAGCGAAGAAGGGAAATCTGAAAGGTGGAAGGAATATATGGAATGGACATTAGAGCCGGCAAAGCACTTGGACAATCGGTTTAACAGGACGGATAGTGCCTTGAAAAAGAAGCTATAGTAAGAATATCAACAAAAGTGAAAGAAGGGTAATGTGGTGTAGAGAAATTAAGTCAGGTGATGCTGACTTAGATTAGGAAATGACACGCTAGAACTCATTGGCGTGATTTGCTGTTTCAGCTACAAAATAAGTGAAGATGGCTGAAGTAGAGAGGATATAGAATGCTGAGGAATTTGTCAAAATTTAATGTAAATTTAAGTTCAAACAGTCCACGGGAATACTGCTGGTTCATAGTGTCCAACGGGCACAATATTTCGGCGATCAGAGATGTCGCCGTCGTCAGGTGTGCTTGCGAACTGAGCTCCTGAGGACGGGTGGCCGATTTAAATCCCCTCCTCCCGCGGGCTGCTCTCTTTTCCGTGCGCCCGCACAACGGCGGTCGCGAAGA
Organism: Schistocerca nitens; assembly: GCF_023898315.1. Lineage (NCBI taxonomy): Eukaryota > Metazoa > Arthropoda > Insecta > Orthoptera > Acrididae > Schistocerca > Schistocerca nitens. The sequence continues at coordinate 296,302,187 of NC_064620.1, forward strand.
CGTGGGCATTGGAATCTGTCGTAGCATTGATGTGGTTGCTACGTCCACCCTGGTCGTCAGTTCGTACTTCTTGCTGAGAGTCTTCTTAATTACATTCAGTGCCGGGTCCCAAGCCTTGCTGAGATTGTAGCCGCAATCTCGGTTGATAAGATCTTCCCTGGTGCGAATTTCGATAGCCTCCCTTATAACACTGTCCCAATATTTAGAGGTCTGAGCCAGGATCTTGGTATGCTCATAATCCATCTTGTGTTTCTCGGACAAACAGTGCTCTGCTACCGCTGACTTATTTTGATATTTCAGTCGAGTGTGCCTTTGATGTTCTTGGCAACGTCCTTCGATGGTGTGTACTGTTTGTCCGACATAAGTCTTCCCACACTCACAGGGAATTTGGTATATGCCAGCTTTCCTCAAACCGAGGTCATCCTTCACACTTCCCAGTAATGCCCGTGTTTTATTGGGCAGGCAAAAGACGGTTTTAACTCAGTGTTTCTTTAATATACAGCTGGTTTTCCTCGATAGTGCGCCATTGTATGGAATAAAGGCAGTGGCTACCTCTTCTTCCGTGACCTCATCCGTCTCCACAGGTTGTGCTGTGGTGGTGGGATGGAGAGCGCGTCTAATCTGCCATTCCGAGTACCCATTTTTCCGGAACACGGTTTTGAGGTGTTCCAATTCCTGGGGCAGATTCTCTGCGTCTGAGATGCTGCGCACCCTGTGTACTAGTGTTTTTAGTACTCCATTCCTCTGAGAAGGGTGGTGGCAGCTGTCTGCATGCAGGTACAGGTCAGTGTGCGTTTTCTTTCCTTCTGCTTCGGTCTCCATAGTGAATTTGATGTTTGGATGTATGCCCGTTTTCCGAAAAAACGGGTACACGGAATGGCAGATTAGACGCGCTCTCTGTCCCACCACCACAGCACAACCTGTGGAGATGGATGAAGTCACAGAAGAAGAGGTAGCCACTGCCTTTATTCCGTACAGTGGTGAACTATCAGGGAAAATCGGCCATATATTAAAGAAACACCAAGTTAAAACCGTCTTTTGCCCGCCCAGTAAAACACGGGCATTACTGGGAAGTGTGAAAGATGACCTCGGTTTGAGGACGGCCGGCATAAACCAAATTCCCTGTGAGTGTACTAAGACTTGTATCAGACAAACAGTACACACCATCAAAGATCATTGCCGAGAACATCAAAGGCACACTCGACTGAAATATCCAAATAAGTCGGTAGTAGCAGAGCACAGTTTGTCCGAGAAACACGAAATGGATTATGAGCATACCAAGATCCTGGCTCAGACCTCTAAATATTGGGACAGTGTTATAAGGGAGGCTATCGAAATTTGCACCAGGGAAGATCTTATCAACCGAGATTGTGGCTACAATCTCAGCAAGGCTTGGGACCCGGCATTGAATGTAATTAAGAAGACTCTCAGCAAGAAATATGAACTGACGACCAGGACGGACGTAGCAAGCACATCGACGCTACGACAGATTCTGACGCCCACGTCTTCGCGATCGCCGGCGCGCGGGCGTGGATGGCGGAGAGAGCGGCCTGCGGGGGGAGGGGATTTAAATCGGCCGCTTGCCCTCGGGAGCTCAGTTCGTAAGCACACCTGACGACGGCGACATCTCTGATCGCCAAAATAGTGTGCCCGTTGGACACTATGAACCGGCAGTATACCCGTGGACTGTTCGAGCAACAAATAAGCCGGGAGAAACTGAAGAATCACATCATATACCTTTACGGGGAGGAGATGTATCGCAGCATGAAGAAACTCGACAAGCTGCGCCATCGAAGATGCTGCTGTTTGCTGAGTGCTCTCGCTTTTCTGAAGAGATGTCGTACCAAGCAGATCGTGCCAAGCTTTGCTAAGGTCACGCATCACATCGATTCTGCAGCAGCCAAGAGAATTAAGAGACGGGCCAGCCTTGCCTTGGTACGTAAGAGGGTGCACTTTACTTGCCGAAGCTTTGAATGCAACTCCCAGGAACTATTTAAACTTCATCTTAAACTGGCTAATCAGTTTAATTCGTGGACCTGGGACTGGGTGGATGGTGTTACCTGGTCGACAGCAGATTGTGCACTTAAAAAGGCCACTGGACGTCAGATTTCAAAATTCTCACGTCTCTCGGATAAACCATCACTGGAGGCACCACGCAAGACAACCATCAATCTCACTGACATGGAGCTGTCTCATGAGGCGGTTTCGGTTCTGGAGAAGGGACTCAACTTTGCTCCCACCCCTAGGTTCACGCCGGTCGTGGACGTCGTCAGTGCAGTGGAACAGGTTGCTGCGCGATTACCACCTGAAGCAGCAGAAGTGCGTCGGGAACCCTGCCAGTCTCTGACCAGAACTAAACCTACAAAGATTAACATCACCAGTAAAGAGCGGGTGGCCATTCAGGACCTAAGAGAGTGCTCTGAGATTGTTATCTTACCTGCTGACAAAGGCAATGCCACTGTTGTTCTTTCCCGTAAGGACTACGTTGAGAAGAAGCAGCACCTGCTAGATGATGAATCCTATAGGAAGATCAACGCTGACTCCACGAAGGAGGTGGAGAACAAGACCAGGGCTCTACTCAAGGATGCGGATCTACCAAAGGGGGACGCCGAGAAATTATCACCTCAAGGACCTGTACCACCAAGACTCTATGGACTCCCTAAGGTCCACAAAGAGGAGGTACCAATGCGCCTGATTGTCAGCAACATTAGGGCACCTACTTACTTGCTGGCAAAATATCTGGCTGAATTACTTAGCCCATATGTATGTAAATGCCGTCATCATATCCATAATTCCGTGGATTTCGTGAAACGTCTTGACAACTTCAGACTGCAAGACACTGATATCCTAGTGAGCTTCGGCGTGGTTTCACTATTCACCAGGGTGCCTCTACAAGAGTCAGTCGAGGTTATTATGCAGAAATTTGACGAGAAGACCACCGAACTTTTTAGGTATGTCTTGATCTCCACGTATTTTCTGTTTAATGGGGAATACTATGAGCAAACGGATGGAGTTGCAATGGGCAGCCCACTCTCACCGGTGGTCGCGAATTTGTACATGGAGTACTTCGAGGAGGAAGCCTTGGCGTCATCGAATTGGAAACCTACTTGTTTCTTCTGTTATGTCGATGACACGTTCGTCATCTGGCCCCATGGTAGGGACAAGCATCTGGATTTCCTTACACACCTAAACTCCATACATCCAAACATCAAATTCACTATGGAGACGGAAGCAGCAGGAAGATTACCATTCCTGGACGTCATGGTCAAGAGAAGAGCTGATGGTACCCTGAGCCACGGTGTGTACAGGAAGAAAACGCACGCTGACCTGTACCTGCATGCAGACAGCTGCCACCACCCTACTCAGAGGAATGGAGTACTAAAAACACTAGTACACAGGGCGCGCAGCATCTCAGACGTTGAGAATCTTCCCCAGGAATTGGAACACCTCAAAACCATGTTCCGGAAAAATGGGTACTCGGAATGGCAGATTAGACACACTCTCCGTCCCACCACCACAGCACAACCTGTGGAGACGGATGAAGTCACGGAAGAAGAGGTAGCCACTGCCTTTATTCCATACAATGGCGCACTATCGAGGAAAATCAGCTGTATAGTAAAGAAACACCGAGTTAAAACAGTCTTTTGCCCGCCCAATAAAACACGGGCATTATTGGGAAGTGTGAAGGATGACCTCGGTTTGAGGAAAGCTGGCATATACCAAATTCCCTGTGAGTGTGGGAAGACTTATATCGGACAAACAGTACGCACCATCGAAGATCGTTGCCAAGAACATCAAAGGCACACTCGACTGAAATATCAAAATAAGTCAGCGGTAGCAGAGCACTGTTTGTCCGAGAAACACAAGATGGATTATGAGCATACCAAGATCCTGGCTCAGACCTCTAAATATTGGGACAGTGTTATAAGGGAGGCTATCGAAATTTGCACCAGGGAAGATTTAATCAACTGAGATTGCGGCTACAATCTCAGCAAGGCTTGGGTCCCAGCACTGAATGTAATTAAGAAGACTCTCAGCAAGAAGTACGAACTGGTGACCAGGGCAGACGTAGCAAGCACATCGACACTACGACAGATTCCGACGCCCTCATGACCGCCGGCATGTGGGCGCGGACGGCGAAGAGAGCAGCCCGCGGGGGGGAGGGGATTTAAATTGGCCGCTTGCCCTCAGGAGCTCAGTTTGTAAGCACACCTGATGATGGTGACATGTCTGATCGCCAAAATATTGTGCCCGTTGGACACTATTAACTGGCAGTATACGCATGGACTCTTCGAGCAACAAATACACCGGGAGAAACTGAAGAATCACATCGTAAATTTAAGTGTTTTGAAGTCTTTTCTGAAGCTATTTGTATGGAGCTGTAGCCATGTAAAGAACTGAAATGTGGTAAATAGTCTTCACGGGTTTGCCGCCGGATCACATTGTGCAAATTCCACAATACTTCCTCGGAGCAACTGTCCGACATCTTCAGGTAGTTCTACGTAGCCACCAGCAACGTTGAACCACCTGATGATGTCGGACAGTTGCTCCGAGGAAATAGTGTGGAATTTGCACAATGTGATCCGGTGGCAAACCTGTCAAGACCATTTACAACACATCTGCCAGTAAAGGTTTGCATTTAAGGGAAGTAGAGAACAGAAGCTTTTCAAACATAGTGCTACAGAAGAATGTTGAAAATTAGATAGGGAGGTAGAGTAACTAGTATAGGGGCACTGAATCAAAATGGGGAAGACTTGAATATATTAAGCAGGATCAGATGGATATAGGTTGCTACCATTATACAGAGGTGAAGAGGCTTGTGCTAGTCCTAGCATGGAGAGCTGCAGCAAATCAGTCTTTGGTTTTAAGATCATGATTACAAACATGGAACTACATGGGTGTCTTGAGACAGTGAAATTTGTGTAAGAATACTTCTTGATGAAGTTGGAACCATTCTAGGTGATTGATGTATGCTCTATGTGATCAAAAATATCCAGACACCCCCAAAAACATACATCTTTCATTTTAGGTGCATTATGCTGCCACCTACTGTCAGATACTCCATATCAGCAATGTCAGTAGTCATTAGACATCATGAGAGAGCAGAATGGGGTGCTCCGTGGAACTCACAGACTTTGAACATGGTCAGGTGATTGGGTGTCATATGTCGGTACATGAGATTTCCACAGTCCTAAACATCCCTAGGTCCACTGTTTCTGATGTGATAGTGAAGTGGAAATTAAAGAGACATGTACAGCACAAAAGCATACAAGCCGACCTCATCTGTTGACTGACAGTTAAAAAGGGTTGTAATGTTTAATAGGCAGACATCTATCCAGACCATCATGCAGGAAATCCAAACTGCATCAGTATCCACTGCAAGTACTACGACAGTAAGGCAGAAGCTGAGAAAACTGGGATTTCATGGTCGAGTAACTGCTCATAAGCCATGCATCATGCTGGTAAATGCCAAACAATGCCTTGCTTGGTGTAAGGAGCGTAAACATTGGACGATTGAACAATGAAAAAACGTTGTGTAGAGTGATGAATCGTGGTACACAATGTGGTGATCCGATGGCAGGGTGTGGGTATGGCAAATGCCCAGTGAATGTCATCTGCAGCATGTGTAATGCCAACAGTAAAATTCAGAGGTGATGGTGTTATGGTGTGGTCATGTTTTTCATGGAAGGGGCTTGCACCCCTTGTTTTCATGTCACTGTCACAGTACAGGCCTACACTAATGTTTTAAGCAACTTCTTACTTCCCACTGTTGAAGAGCAATTTGGGGATGGCGATTGCATCTTTCAACACAATCAAGCACCTGTTCATAATGCACGGCCTGTGGGGGAGTGATTACACGACAATAACTTCCCTGTAATGGACTATCCTGCACAGAGTCCTGACCTGAATCCTATAGAACACCTTTGGGATGTGTTTGAACGCTGACTTTGTGCCAGGCCTCACCGAACGACATCAATACCTCTCCTCAGTGCAGTACTCCATGAAGAATGGGCTGCCATTCCCCAAGAAACCTTCCAGCACCTGATTGAATGTATGCCTGTGAGAGTGGAAGCTGTCATTGAGGCTAAGGGTGGGCCAACACCATACTGAATTCCAGCATTACCGATGAAGGGCGCCACGAACTTTTGAATTACAGACTCCTGTTGACTCTTCCTTCTCTGGTGCACATGACCTGAAGCCATGTGCCCCTGGCTCCCCTGAAATCTTACTGTTCCTTTCTAAAATCTTAATTTCTGGCCACCCATCCATGCTGCCCATTTCAGTGGCATATGGTGCAGGTATATCCATCTTGCAGGGCCTTTTATACACCATAAACTGCAATAAACACACATTTTTTCAATCACTCTTGACAACCATCTCTTCTACTCCACCCACTCGCTGCACATACCATCGTCTACACAACATTGACCAGGGAATGGTGGCAGTCTTCATCCTGGAGGTTGGCTGTAAATCATCTACAGTTGCCCTGTTGCTTGACATTTGTGGCATAATAGTTTTTGAACATTCTTATTTTTTCAAACAATATTAAATCCGGGATGGAACATAACAATATTATGAGAAAGAAAGTTGCTACTCATCGTATAGTGGAGATGCTGAGTCACAGATAGGCACAACAAAAAGACTCTCACAATTAAACCTTTCTGCCATTGGTCTCCGCTATATGGTGAGTAGCAACTTTCCTTCTCATAATATCATTTTTTCTATACTTTAGCTCACAAAGTTCCCAGGGAATACACAATGGAACCATACCAGTGTTTCATACTTGGTCCAGATGTGCAATTTTCTATGTGATGATCAAACTGGTGAAAAAGCCATTTATATCTGTTGTTGACAACCTTAGATGTTGGCTGACAGTTAAGTCTGGGGTTTCTGAATCCATTCCTCATTGTGGTCTGCCTTGAAATCTGTGCCAGTGACTGACAAACCTCATTTCAAATTAGATGATTGGTTTGTTGGGTGCTCAACTGCACCATCATCAGCGTCCATACAAAGTCTCAATTTTTTCACAGTCCAATTTAGCCACTGTTACAAAGGATGACGATGATGATGATGATGATGATGATGATGATACAAACACCCAGTCCCCAGGCAGAGAAGATCCCCAGCCTGGTCAGGAATCGAACCCAGGACCCTATGATCCAGAAGTAGTAATGCTAGCCACTAGACCACAAGCTGTGATCCATTTAGAATTAGTGGTATTACTCTCATCTCCTCCAGGCTGGGTTCAGCATTGAATGCTGCTACTTCACCTCTCAAATCTGGTATTAACAGACATCATAACGCCTTCAATTCTACTTTTTCTATTTGCCATATTAGTGACACAGTGTCCTGATTGGCTACCATGGCTTGATCCGGACTACTTTCGGAAGTCTGTCGAACATCTTTATCTGTACTCTTTTCTGTTGCATTGCCTCTGTGTGCTAACACCACTTGATGAAAGTAATAAGGTGGTCATAAGATACGAAGCACTTGATGGATGTTATCTTCCACGTCATACGTTGTGTGTAACACTGTCAGTTTCTGTTATAGTCTAATTCACAGTGTGACCCAGTGCAAACAATTCTCTCTGTGTATGTGACTGTCACCTTCTCCTGGCATAATGCTCTGTGCTTTTGTTGCTGTTTGGGTGTGTGAATCTGTTGCTTAAAGGTTTCTTAGTTTTTTCCTGAAATTTTTGCCATTTTGTTGTACGCTGACCAGTGTGTCTGGAAAACAGATGAATGTCTAATGTGCAAGTGATTTAGTGATGCTTTTTTTATCCATGGACATAGATAACATGCCCGCTAGAACTGGCCCTTCTTGTGGCATCAGTTTATTTTGGCTTCCTTGAACAATGGTGCACACCATATCATTGGAGAAATGTATAGGCCATTCCCCTCTAGAAGACAGATTGTAACACCAACACTGGGAACTATAGACTGAACTATTCTTGCAGAATTATGTGCATGTATACAATGACTTTTATAGAGACTGCACAACTATTAAGGAATCAAAATGATTTCTGAAAGCAGGGGTCAAGTGAACCAAGCTTGCTGTCTTCATTCTTGAGATCCAAAAGTATGTATTATAATTTAGCTCAGACTGCTGTGTTTCCTGGTACCCATAAAGCCTTCACTATTACCTGTTAAGCAACATCAGAAGAACTGTTCAACACAATATTCATTAACATGAAAGACTTGGGACTTATCTCTGTTTTGTATACATTACATTCACAAGTGAACCTCCCTAATGTTGTGATTTATGAGAGATGATGACAGTGACGATGGAGAAGTGGATTGGGAGGGAAAGTAGCAGGTGTATAGTGAGTCTGCAGTGGGGCCCAAGGGAAATATGGAACCCGCAACAAACTCTTGACATCACACTAGTTGCCTTGCCCAACATACATTACGAACACCCTGCTACCTATGGGGCCAGGTGAGAAATCAGTAGTCAGTGAAAGTGTACCCAATAAAATCCTAAACTTTGTCATATGTTATTGATAGAGTAGTCTATTTAAATGTTATGCATTAATGTATTAAAGTGATCTCAGAGAGTAACTTGCTCCCCACTGGAGACATTCGCTGCAACTCTTAAGATCTGTTGTCTCATGTGCTGTGATGTACATCACAGGCTCCGTGGATCTCACTGGTTCCGGTTTGCGGAGATCGAGGCCAGGAGGATTACTGGAGCGAAGAATGTGTTGCAGTGATAACTCCCATCTATGTAGTTCACAAAAGCTGGTGCTGGGGGGAGGATTCAGATGACACAGCTTGTATAGCAGCCACTGAAATCATGCATGTTGTGCTTAGCTGTGTGTTCTGCCATTAGGGGCCTACTCTGATCTTGGCAACAGTTTGATGGGGGTCATTCATTCTGGTGGACAACTGGTCAGTAGCCATGCTCACAATAAAATGCTGCGTATTAATTGCAGCACAAGTGATATGACATAACTGCTTTCACAGGTGACCCTGCTTCTAATGGGATAAGATAAGCCTGTGACAGGACTAGAGTAGGATGCACTGTGTGGGTGAATCAGGCAGGACTTGGACCTGGGTCTTCCACATGGATATGACTACTTTGACAAAGGGTTGGGGATGGAGTAGCATGTACAAGTTGGGTGGAGAATGGAATATCACTTCGGGAGGGATGGGAAGGATTGTACATAGGTTATCCCTCATTTCCATGCGTCACATTAGATTAGATTAATACTTGTTCCATAGATCATGAATATGACACTTTGTAATGATGTGGAGCATGTCAGGTTAATAAAAGATGTCTGTACAAGATATTACATTACATAAAATATTGCATGACACAAATGTTTAAGTTTTTTTTGTGTTCCCTTAATTTAACTCAACACACTGTAGTCAACATATCCACCAGAAGTTTCAGTCCTATCCAAAGGCCTTATCTTCAATGCCTGCACTCAGGTTTAACCTCGTGGGACTCATTGATGACCTACAATCCTCCCAATTCCTACAGTTGGAACACTTTGCCGCCAATCCCTCCAACCAAAGCCAACCTAATTCTAACATTGAACCTCACCTCTCCAAGTTCACACCATCATACACCTTACTACCCCTGGTTACCTACCAGGAATCCCTTATATCTAACTTGAGCTCACCATCCTTCCCTAAGTCCCTTCTCAAGGACACAAACCTCTCAACAGAAGAAAGATGTGCTATCTACAACCTCAAGACAAACCCTGATTTGACCATCATCCCTGCAGACAAAGGTTGCACCACTGTCATCCAAGGATTACCTGACAAAAGGCTTCTGCCAAATGTCCAACTCCTCCATCTACAAGCTCTGCTGTTATGACCCTATCCCAGAAGTTCAATATAACTACCAATCCCTACTTAAGCCCTTAGACCCATTCCAGAATTTTTCCCCTGAATTCATCTCTCTCCTCACTCCAACAACCACCCACACACACTCTTACATGCTTCCCAAAATCCATAAACATAACACCGTACACTGCATTGAAACTGGTTATTGTGCTCTTTCCGGAAGAATCTCCTCTATTGTGGAACATCATCTCCAACCAATTGCCCATAACTTAGCCCCTAATATTTTACCATACAGACCACTTCCTTCACTGACTCAGCCTCCACAGCCCATCACAAATTGGATCCCTCCTCCTCTTGCTCATCATCATCGTCAATGCCACCTCCCTGCATACCAAAATCTCTCATGCAAATGGTCTTGTTGGTATTGAACATTATCTGTTGCAATGTCCATTCGACTCAGGACCCAGTACCTCATTCTTTATAAGCTTAACTACTTACATCCTCATTCAGAACTACTACTGCTTTGATGGGAAGATGTGTAAACAAAACCATGGTGTTACCATGGCACCCTCCTGTGCCAATCTGTTTGTGCGTCAGCTAAATAAAACATCCCTAACCTCCCAAAAGCAAAAACCACTTGTCTGGTTCAGGTTCATTGATGATATCTGGACCCATAGCCAAGATACCCTATCTTTATTCCTCCACGGCCTCAACATCATCTCTCCCATTTGCTTCACCTGTTCTTGCTCAGCCCAACTTGACACCTTCCTGGACATTGACTACCTTTCTAATGACGTCATCCAAATGTTCTGTCCATATCAAGACCACTAACCAGCAACAGTACTGGCATTGTGACACTGGCCACCCCTTCCACTCCAAATTATTACTTCCATATAGCCTGGCTTCCTATGGGGAGCAAGTCTGCAGTGGTGAGAATTCCCTTCCACAGTATGCTGAAGGTCTCACAGAGGCATTACTCCCCAAACCTTGTCCACAAACAGATTTCTCGCGCACCGTATCTTCACACAGCCCTAATCCTCCCACCATCCCCAAGAACCAACTGGAAAGGAGCACCCCCCTTGAAACAGAGCAAGGTGGTACTCTACCACCTGCTATTATTGCAATCCTAATTTAATTTTTTTCCTCATTTTTCCATTTGAACCTAGTTATCCATTTCATATACATGTAGCGTGTACACAAACATGGGAACATTTTATTCAGGCTATAATCCACGAAAATTCATTATTCAGATGATAATTCTTAGTATGCTGGTTAGAGTAATGTGTAGGACTGGTCCAACTTTGGGTTGGGACCGAACTTGCTTGGTTTGTGTGAAGGGAGGGCCTATAGAATAAGATAGCTCTGATGTTTTGGCATCTTAGGGACTCTACTTGGTAGTATCCACGAGATTACTATTACTGGTTAAATCCAGTGACATGTTGTTTATTTTGGGTTCCCCTTGCAGTTCGATAGGATTTCTCCAAAACTAATTATTATTGTTTGAGTTTGTTTCTTGGAATCAAGTTAAATGCAGTTAGTGTGTGGTTTTTATTTTATTATTTTCCATTCATATTATTAATTGTATAAATTTGTTTTAAGATCCATGTTATTTATTGTTACTGGAGGTTCCCCTTGTGATTAAATAGAGTTCCTCTAGATTACTGTTGTGTGGGGTTGTTCCTTTGAACTGTTAATTTTGTTTTGAAGGCATTAACGTACTTACATAAGTGCATATGATAATTCTTTTAATTTAATGTTTTAGATGTTTGTTTTAAAGATTGTTAAGAAATGTGAAAATAAATCTAAAGGGTGTCATAGGTCGGGAATTTCCAGGGTATTACTTTCGTTGTGGGGTTTTGCCCGGAAACTGAATGCTGAAATCGGTAAACTTCTGTCATTCTTGATTGTGAGTGGGATCCAGAGCACACCCCTAAGTTCAGGCTGCCAGATGTTCTTTTATTGTAATAAAGCTCTCAACTTGGCAACACCACTTCTCCTTAGCTATTTCCACCATAAATTAAATTTTTTGGGAGGAAATTTTTAAGTCAATTTACCAGTTATCTACAATTGAAGTGCTACTACTCACAGAGGTCCAGTGTGGGCTGTAATTATTATATGGCAACAAAAATTGGTATATATTCTAATGCATTAATGCGGAACTGACTTACGCTGGAAAAAATTAGTTCCAATATTGGCCACCAAGTGCAAATCTGGCTCTGTGAATGCAAGCAAGACAAACAGAAATGTTTCCATATGTAATGGATTAGGAATAGGATTTGGGCAAAAAAAGGTCAAACACCGTGAGAAAAGCACAATGTTTATTTTATTACTAACCTTAATCATCGCTAACACTTGGTTTAAGAATCATGAAAGAAGGTTGCATATGTGGAAAGGCCTGGAGACACTGGAAGGCTTCAGATAGATTATATAATGGTAAGACAGAGATTTAGGAACCAGGTTTTAAATTTAAAGACACTTCCAGGGTTAGACGTGGACTCAGACCACAATTTATTGGTTATGTACTGTAGACTAAAACTGAAGAAACTGCAAAAAGGTAGGAATTTAAGGAGATGGGACCTGGAAAAACTGAAAGAACCAGAGGTTGTAGAGTTTCAGAGAGAGCATATGCGAAAAAGAAATAAAGTAGAAGAAGACTGGGTAACTTTCAGAGATGCAATAGTGAAGGCAGTAGAGGATCAAGTAGGTAAAAAGACAATGGCTAGTAGAAATCCTTGGCTAACAGAAGAGATATTTAATTTAATTGATGAAAGGAAAAAATATAAAAATGAAGCAGGCAGAAAGGAATACCAATGTCTCAAAAATGAGATCGACAGGAAGTGCACAATGGCTAGGCAGGGATGGCCAGAGGAAAAATGAAGGATGTAGAGTCATGTATCATGAGGGGTAAGACAGATACTGCCTACAGGAAAATTAAAGAGATCTTTGGAGTAAAGAGAACCACTTGCATGAATATCAAGAGCTCAGATGGAAACCCAGTTCTAAGCAAAGAAGGGAAAGCAGAAAGGTGGAAGGAGTATATAGAGGGTCTATACAAGGGCGGTGTACTTGAGGACAATATTGTGGAAATGGAAGAGCAGGTAGATGAAAATGATATGGGAGATATGATACTGCATGAAGAATTTGACAGAGCACTGAAACACCTGAGTCAAAACAAGGCCCCAGGAGTAGACAACATTCCATTAGAACTTCTGACGGCCTTGGGAGAGCCAGTCCTGACAAAACTCTACCATCTGGTGAGCAAGATGTATGAGACAGGCGAAATACCCTCAGACTTCAAGAAGAATATAATAATTCCAATCCCAAAGAAAGCAAGTGGTGACAGGTGCGAAAATTACTGAACTATCAATTTAATAAGTCACGGCTGCAACATACGGACACGAATTCTTTACAGACAAATGGAGAAACGTGTAGAAGCCAAGCTCGGGGAAGATCAGTTTGGATTCTGTAGAAATTTTGGAGCACTTGAGGCAATACTGACCCCACAACTTATCTTAGAAGAAAGATTAAGGAAAGGCAAACCTACATTTCTAGCATCTGTAGACTTAGAGAAAGCTTTTGACAATGTTGACTGGAATACAGTCTTTCAAATTCTGAAGGCGGCAGGGGTCGAATACATGGAGCAAAAGGCTATTTACAATCTGTACAGAAAGCAGATGGCAGTTACAAGAGTCAGTGGTTCAGAAGGGAGTGAGACAGGGTTGTAGCCTATCTCCAATGTTATTCAGTCTGTATATTGAGCAAGCAGTAAAGGAAACAAAAGAAAAATTTGAGGTAGGAATTAAAATCCATGGAGAAGAAATCAAAACCTTGATATTTGCCAAGCACATTGTAATTTTGTCAGAGACAGCAAGGGACCTGGAAGAGCAGTTGAATGGGATGGACAGTGTCTTGAAGGGAGGATACAAGATGAACATCAGGGAAAGCAAGACTAGGATAATGGAATGTAGTCTAATTAAATCAGGTGATGCTGAAGGCATTAGATTAGGAAATGAGACATTTGAAGTAGAAGAGTTTTGCTATTTTGGGAGCAAAATAACTGATAACGGCTGAAGAGAGGATATAAAATGTAGACTGCCAATGACAAGGAAAGCATTTCTGAAGAAGAGAAATTTGTTAACATTGAGTATAGATTTAAGTGTAAGGATGTCTTTTCTGAAAGGATTTACATGGTGTGTAGCCATGTATGGAAGTGAAACATGGACGATAAATAGAAGCTTTTGAAATGTGGTGCTACAGAAGAATGCTGAAGATTAGATGGATAGATCGCATAGCTAATGAGGAGGTACTGCATAGAAATGGGGAGAAGAGGAATTTGTGGCACAACTTGACTAGAAGAAGAGATCGGTTGGTAGGACACATTCTGAGGTATCAATTTAGTATTGGAGGGAAGCACAGGGAGTAAAAATCAGAGGGAGACCAAGGTATGAATACACTAAACAGATTAAGAAGGAATTAGGTTGTAGTAGTTACTCGGAGATGAAGAAGCTTGCACAGGATAGAGTAGTACACTATTTGTCCAAAATGACCATCAGAGACACAAGATACTGTGCAGCACTAGATGTCAGCTGGTGGCCAAAATAGGAACAAATTTCTTCAAGCATAGGCCTTAATTGGTTGTGAATTGGCATATCTACCAAGTTTTGCTGCCATACAATAATTACAGCCCACCACGGATCTCTGTGAGTAACTGCACTTTTATTGTAACCACCTGCTATCTGTTCACTTGCATTGGTCTTGTCATTTGCTAATATAGTTGAGACATCTGCAAAGGCTCAGGGACTGGAATGTGCCCACTCCGATTGCATCAGCATCGAAGCATACTAGTAGTTGGAATGGCTGCTTTGTTGGCTGCAGGGTCACATATTGGTGTAGTTCCTGTTGATTCTCTCAATAAGTGGGATTATACTAGGCATGGCCTTCACCTCAACAGGAAAGGGAAGGGTAAACTGGCTGGGAAAATAACAGGAAAGTTAAAGGGGGGAGGTACTGTCATGAGTGATAAAATACCAGTGGTTATAGGGTTCGGAAAAGATCCTTTTTTAGGGTATGGAGGACAGAAGGAAACCAAGTTTTAAGAGAGGTTAGGATTGAGACAAACCTTGAGTTTGAGTAAAAAAACATAATTCTAAGTTATTACATCAGCATAAACAGTGGTTGGTTAAGAATTTTCAAGAATCAGCAGAAATTTCAACTCCACCCCATTTTAACTCAGTCATTGTGAAATGTCAGCTATCTTTATTGCATCAAAATATTCGAGAACAGAGAAAATTAATGAATTAATTATCTGCATAGATGAATTAGAATCCTCAAACCCAGCTGACATAATCTGCCTCTCTGAACATCATGTGACCACTGGTATAGAACTATTAACTGTTACAGGATTTTGGGTAGCATTTCACTTTTGCAGAGCAGATATGGAGAAAGGAGGAGCTGCCACATTCATCAAGAACTGTCATAAATTTTAAAGCATAGACATTCATAAATTCTGCCTAGAACAGCATATGGAAGCATGTGCAACAGAAGTAGAATTTCATAAAAAATCCTTCATAATATTAAGTGTATATCGAGCAGCTGCAGGTAACTTTAATCTGTTCATAAACAACCTTGAAGCTGCATTGACCCATTTAACAACTAAAAACAGAGAAATAGTGGTTGCTGGTGACGTCAATGTAGATTTCCTTAAAGACTATCCCAATAAGAACTTATTTGAGTTAGTAACACTATGATTCAACTTAATTCCCACAGTAAAATTTCCAACTAGGGTAACCAATTGCTCACAAACAGCCATTGATAATATCTTTATAGAAAAGTCCAATGAACAAATTTATATTACAAAACCAATAGTCAATGGCCTCTCAGACCACCCAGGCAGTTCCTTGTGTTAAATGTTAATACTGAACAGGATATAAAATCTGTTAAATCTGAACTCAAGAGGGTAATCAATAAGCCAAAAATTGATTATTTTAGGATACTCCTCAGAGACATTCACTGGAGTCATGTTTACAGTGCTCATGGCATGAATGAAAAATATAACACTTTTGCTAATAAAGTGCTTGCCTTATCTGAACACTGTTTTCCACCAAAACTAACCAGGTTAGAGCAAAGTGTACAAAGAAGCCATGGATTACTCAAGGAATAGAGGTATCTTGTAAAACAAAAAGAAAAATGTATCTGTCAATCCAAAACAGTTCTGACATTGATGCTATAGCACATTACAAGAAATATTGCAAAATATTAAAGACTGTAATACAGACATCAAAGCAAATATATTACAAGGAAAAGATAGTTATATCAGGTAAACAAAATAAAGACAATATGGGATACAGTGAAGGAGGAGACTGATAGAACCAGACATGAAGAGGGGCAAATAGCATTACGAGTAAAAGATACATTGGTGACAAATGTGTATAGTGTTGCAGAACATTTTAACAAACATTTTATAACCGTTACTGAAAAGATGGGGTTGTCAGGTTCTGTAGATGCTGCCATGGGATACCTCAGACCAGAAATTTCAAGTAACTTCAATAATATGAATTTGACCCTCACCACTCCAACAGAAGTAACATCCATCATAAAATCTTTAAAATGAAAAATATCTAGTTGGTATGGCGAAATATCAACGAAGTTAATTAAAGAATGTGTTTCTGAGTTAAGTAACATATTAACCTATTTGTGTAACCAGTCATTTATCAGTGGAATATTACCTGAATGGTTGAAATATGCTGAAGTTAAGCTACTGTTCAAGAAGGGAGATAAATAGCATCAAATTTCTGTCCAATTTCACTTTTGCTAGCATTCTCAAAAATTTTAGAAAAAGTAATGTACAATCGGCTTTATAACCATCTTATCTAAAATAACATACTGTCATGTCGCAGTTCGTATTTCTAAAGGGTTCTGATATTGAGAAGGCTAACTACACTTTCAGTGAAAATGTACTTAATTCATTAGACAAAAAATTGCAGGCAACTGGTATATTTTGTGATCTGTCAAAGGCATTTGACTGTAAATCACAATATCCTTTTAAGCAAATTGGAATATTATAGTGTAACAGGAAATGCTGCAAAATGGTTCAAATCTTGTATCTCTGGCAGGAAACAAAGGGTGTTATTGGGGAAGAGACATGTATTAAGGTATTAGTCATCATCCAACTGAGAACTAATTACATGTGGGGTCCCACAAGGTTCCATTTCAGGGCTCTTACCTTTTCTTGAGTATATCAATGACCTTTCATCAGTAACATTACCACATGCCAAGTTTGTTTTGTTTACCGATGATACAAACATTGCAATAAATAGCAAATCAAGTGTAGTCTTAGAAAGATCAACTAAAAATATTTGTGGACATTAATCACTGGTTCCTAGCCAATTCTTTGTCACTAAACTTTGGAAAAACACACTCCATGCAGTTCAGAACTTTTAAGGGGTGTCCCTTGACTATATGCCAGATAGAAGAAGTGGACAGTTTTAAATTCTTGGGGTTACATGGGGGAGCACACCACAAAAATGCTGAAGTGTCTAAACAAATCTCTATTTACAATGCGAATTCTGTCAGACATAGGGGATATAAAAATGAAAAAGCTGGCATACTATGCTTATTTTCATTCCATAATGTCATATGGGATTATTTTTTGGGGCAATTCATCAAGGCACACTAAAAAACGTGCAGTAAGAGTTATATGTGGTGTGAACTCAAGAACATCCAGCAGAAGCCTGTTTAGGGAACTAGGGATACTAACTACTGCTTCCCAATATATTTATTCCTTAATGAAATTTGTCATTGAAAATATCACTTTTCCAAACCAACAGCTCAATTCATGGAATCAATACTAGAAATAAGAATAATCTTCACAAGGATTTAAAGTCACTTAGTCTTGTACAAAAAGGTGTGCATTATTCAGGAACACATTTTCAGTAACTTGCAAGCAGCCATAAAAAGCTTAACAACCAATGAAATTCAGTTTAAGAAAAGCCTAAGGGATTTATTGGTGTCCAACTCCTACTCCATTGATTAATCTCTCAGTAGAATTAACTTATTGTATATTTACAATATAACGTCTGCACAATTTCAGTGCAGTAATGTGTTCGTTGTAAATAAGTATTATAGCAGTTCTATTACATGTTTATGACCTTATAAATAAAAAAACTATTTTAAATTCAGTGCATTAGAGTTTGTAAAATGACTATCATTCCACTTGGGACCTTTGGAATGGTACATTAGCTTATCTGTTTGAGTTGTAAACATTTGTCATGTATTATTGTTTTTCTGACATGTTCTACATCCTGAAGGACATCCTCACTACGGATCAGTTGGAATGAAAGTAGATCTATTCTAATTGGAAAGGGCATTACTTTCCGAGCCACCCACAAAATTCCTTCAACCTAAATACAAAACTAAAACATGAAGCAGCCAGAACCAGCCTTTCGATTGCCCTTTTGTCAACTTCTAAATAGCATTTGATTCAATCACCAAACACACTTTTTCTTTCCTCTAAGAGCAAGGACTGATCTGTCTCCACTTCAATCTGGGCCAAGTCATCCAAGATCAGAAATGAAAATCAATAACTACTAGAAACAATATACATAGAACAATAGAAATATTATTAGTGTGCACTTCTCTAAGTCTGTTACAGTCAGCATCGTATACAGACCAAACTAAGACCAACCTGAATTTTACGAGTCGCAAACAGTGTTTAAATGTAATTAGACGAGTGGTGCTGGGAATTTTTTCAATAAATGCTGAACAAAGACTCCACAGACTTAATTTTAATGGACTATAACTTGCTGGATTCAAAGGCTTTCATAAGGCAGTTCTTCCAAATTGTTAAAAATACAGAGCAACTACATTTACATTACTAACTGACTAACCCAGTTCATAGTTTATGGTTCCTAGTTCCGGTCGCAGGTTGCTTGTCTAATGGTTTCTAGGGGGCCACAAAAATTTTGATTTTCAATGTTTTGTGTATTTATTGACCAAATTTAAATATACTATCATAATTACACATTAAAAAGCTTTTATCTTATGTCAAAGGTTTAATGCAATGAGAGGTATGAAAAACGTGTATATGTTTCAAGGCAGCGTAGTTTACTACACACTAATTACACTGACTATATTCATCGAGTATGAGACAGAATACTTAGCAACATCCAATTAACTTTGAAATTATGTTTAAACATTTTATAAGCTTTTCCTGCTTACATCAAATATTTCACACATTAAATCATTTGTAAAGTAATCTCATGTTTGATGCTTTCTTATACTTTCGAGTTCACTTCTTTAATGAATTGGGGTTTACTGGCATTTACCAATGTCAAAGACAGGAATAGCAGAATACTTGCACTTTAAATGAAATTACTTTTATTACTTTATGTATTCTTTTCATAAGCAGAATTTTGGATGAACACATCTGTTTTCTAGTAAAGTCCAACAAAAATATTCCAGAAACCAAGATTTTGTATTTGAGAATTTTCAATTTTTCTGGTAAAAGTATAGAATTTTGATGGAGAAACGTTAGGCCTGCAAACTGGTAAGACTACATTTTTAATACTTTCTTACATAAAATCTTTCTACACAACATTTTCACCATTGCCATCATCAAAGTCACATTTTTAATAATTATGGTTTAAAAATACATTTTGTAAAAGAATTCTGATATTACATGTAACAGATATTAAAAAGGAAAAAATATAGCATGTGGGCACGCACTCACTCACAGAATTAGTTTTGATTTATAATTAAGTAAATTAAAAAATGAGTTACATTTGTGTTTCATTTAAAAGGAAATGTATTTCTCACAATATGAAGGGGTAAATGATTTATGATCTTTTCATTATTTGTTTCACAAATGCCAGTTGGAACTGCGAACTCAACAGATCACGATAGAGAGGTGCAAGGTACCAAATGCAGTGTATGTTCAGCCATTGATTTCATTCTGCTATAAGCAAAGCACATCACTGAGGTTATTTGCAGATAATTTAACAGTGACTTGAGATGATATTGAGCAAGCACAAACTATCTATGATTTGGCCATTATCTCCAAGCTGTGAATCTTCTGACAGGAACAGGCCCCACAGAACTGATGATGGTGTAAAATTACTATCGTGCGTAGATTCAGGAGCCAATTTTATTTTGAAACCATTGCATTCTTTTTAAATGTGTATAAGATGGAGTAAGAAGAATGCCCACCACCATCAACAATGACCATTGCTCCACACTAATTCAGTTCTCACAAATTCTATCATTTTATTCAAAGACTAGAGCAAAATAATGCATCACGGTGCTTCACTTTGTTAACATGTGCCAGAATTGATTCCATACCCTTTAAGATGATTTTTGTTGTGGGTTTTACAAACATGAATCACTGAAATACTGGTAATACAACATTTTGAAATCCCTACAAAAATATTTTAATGATTATGTGTACAATCTGTAATAAATTACAAAAACATTTACAAATACATCATAAAAGTACCAAAATAAATGGCAAGATCCTTATAAATACATTGTAAATGGCACAAATTATCACAGCATGTGAATACCACATAAATATTCAAAAATGAATCTTAAAAGTATGTGCTACTTATGCACAATAAGATCATTTTAATACTCTTTCAGTCACTTTTGGCTGCTCCAGGTAGTGATAACACAGTTCATTCATCACCACACAAACAACTGAAGCACAAACACTGAAAATTCATAATACTCAATTTGCACTAAACTGTTTTAAAATTGATGTGTCACAATTACTAATGCAGACATTTCTATCTCTTGTCCATCTCACTCCCGTCTCTCAAATCAGTCATGAGATCATAGGTTCCACAGCCCAGTAACTCAGGCTGCAGTTTTTGGTAAATGAGGATACAGAGGCGACATTTCAATTAATGGAGGTGTTTGATTTCCATGTGAATGTTTGTCATTTAAGTTTGCAGATAACTGATCCAGCAGTTCAGTAAATGATGCAGCTCTAATACTTTGGCCCAAAAAATGTAATACTAAAAAGTCTCCAGCCTGAAAAAAAGTAGTTAGAGTTCAGTAGCACTATGTAGAAACTTTCTACCACTAATTATAGTAACAATAAACAAAACTGAAAATACTTGATAGAGCAGTAATAGAACTAACACCCGACACCTCAGTTTTGCATTTATTAGTAACCAAGTTACAAAAATTTGTCAGAATTTTTTAAAAGAAGAAAAACAGCTGTAGATATTTTATATCTTCAAAATCATTTATGCAATTTGTTCCACGTTTACATGTAGAAAAAAAAACTGTAAATTTGAAGTTGGCTGTGTTTACAAGAAATGGGTCTCAGTTCCTCTCCATTTGGATGTTCTGCATTACTTTCAACACATGTATCTTCTTTAAACATTGTACATTTCTTATTTTCCTTTTGTTGGGACCTCCTAATGACCAGATGCCACTTTCAGTTCTCAAGTGTATGGTTTTCACCAAAATTTGTTCAAGCTCTGATTTATTAACTTCTCCTCAGATCGCTTTGGGTACAGTTCCTGTTGATTCCTGCTCTGAAATCATTCAGTTTTTTTAAAACTTCCAAAAAATTTGTAAAGCTTCTTTTTGATTTCCTTTTACCTCTTGAATGCAAGTATCTACTGGTATTCTGGTATTTGAAGACAACTTTTGATTAGTTTTTTTTTATTAGTTTGTGTGTAAATGCTAAATTTATCTCAGTAATACCTTATAACTTTGCTACATTCTGCCATATTTAATCTTATTTTCCAGAATTCTGGAGTTGTCCTGTAACAACTTTTTTAATGATAGAGGAAAATTATTTTTCTTAATTTCAAATTTATTTCACTCTTGATTCACTCACTGCTATGATAATGAAAAATTCTTATGAAGGTCTTATTTCTTGCTGCAGTAAATTTGACAATCGTGTACATGTCCTAAATGCAGGACAATATAAACCAACTCTGTGGCAGCTGCTTTTTATTAAACCTCCACATTTCTAAAGTTCTTAACTTCCCTTACTGCCTCATTAGGCATACAGAACCTTATTTCATCCATGTAGGACATTTCCCTTTCAGAAGGATCAGTGTTACTGGCCACCTTTCATACACTGTTGGGTAATAACAATTTCTAGTTTTCTGAGATTCTTCATGGGTTATTCCTGAAGCTGGTAATTATAAACCAGGTCACACAGAATTTATTCATCTTTCTTTTTAAGTATTTAAATGGAAGTTTTTTAGTCCACGTATAATAAGTTACTGTTATATCCTAGCCAGTAATGCCAACCGAGCCCGCTGCCAAAAAGGTTGGCAGCATCAAAGTCCGGACGCCGTCCACATAAGCAGCGCCAGCGATACAGGAAATCGCCGCAAGTCTGCGCGCGCCACCGCTGGCTTCTGGCTTCTTAAGCGCTGGAGTCGCGAGCGCTAGGACAGTTCTGGATTCGCCGCTCAGTTGTATACTCGCCACCGAATTGTGTACCTGCTAGTCAGTTGTGTGTTCATCGCAGCAGAGTTGTTTGTCGTCAGCCGACGCTGACCTAGCCGCTCCGACTCTAACTAGACAGATTTCTGTAGACCATGTTCACCACTGTGTTCTGTATCGTCATTAATAAAGATAAGTACCGACTTTCATTTAATCCGAGTGTTTGGGTTTTCATCTTTCTGTTCACTGTTCCAGCGGACCGGTCGGCCCGCTATTAAAAGTGTGGCGGTGACTTCGTAGGCCGTTTCTACAGTGAAGTGTTGTCGCTACGAAGGCCGTCACAAAAGTTACTTAACTATGTACCAAACTCTACTCTATTTTGGTTTTGTAATAACTGCTGGTAGCACTCTTTTTACTTGTTTCATTTCTTGGCCCTTTTATTTCATGAACACTTCTTTGGAACTAAATTAAGATTTTATATATTCATGATTCGTATCTTACTGTAATCCAGAGCTGATAATATTAGTTTCAGACCTTGCAGAGTGATTACATTTGTTTTTGGTATTAAGTATTGTTTTTCTGTTTGTCTCTCTGGTGCATTATCCGCTCATCCTTTTCAGTTATCTTGAGTAAAATTTATTGTCTCTTGTCATACTGATTAGACATTTTGTAATTGGATAAATAAAACATCTACTCACCAAGTGCAGGAGAACACATCTATTAAGGTATTCAAGTTTGCAAGCTTCTGGAGCCAGTGGCTCCTTCTGGCAGAAGGACTGGAGGGGAAGGAAGAGGGGTGAAGGCAAAAGACTGGTGAGGTTTTGAAAAAAGGGTGGAGTTCAGAAAAAGTACCCAGAACCCAGGATCAGGCAAGGCTTACCAAATGGCCAGATGGGATGAGAAGGGGACTGTACCAGACAAGATTTGAAAATCCAAGAGCTTAAAGTTGGAAGATAGGGTAACATGCAAGGAAGAGATTACTGCCAAAACATTGTAACTAGTTAATAAGAGCAGAAAGCTAAGTACATTGTATGTGATGGAAGTGGCGGGAGGGGGGAACATCAAGTCAAAGTGAAAGATATAGAAAACTGAAAGGGAGTGAATAAAGAGATAGTTAACATGACAAAATGCTGAGACTGAAGAAATTAATAGACTGAGGCCAGGTTGGTAGCAAGAACCAAGAACATGTTGTAACAGCAGTTCAAACTTTTAGAGTTCTGAGAAAATGGTGTCTTTGGTAAGAATCCAGATGGTACGTGTTGTGCAACAGGCACCGAGGACATGAAGGATATTGTGTGTTGCCAGTATACCCAAACTGCATGTGCCCATTCATCCTAACTGGTAAATTGGTAGTAGTCATGTCGATATAAAAGGCTGAATAATGTTTACATAACAGCCGGTCCCCCCCATGAACCATGGACCTTGCCGTTGGTGGGGAGGCTTGCGTGCCTCAGCGATACAGATAGCCGTACCGTAGGTACAACCACAATGGAGGGGTATCTGTTGAGAGGCCAGACAAACGTGTGGTTCCTGAAGAGGGGCAGCAGCCTTTTCAGTAGTTGCAAGGGCAACAGTCTGGATGATTGACTGGTCTGGCCTTGTAACATTAACCAAAACGGCCTTGCTGTGCTGGTACTGCGAACGGCTGAAAGCAAGGGGAAACTACGGCCGTAATTTTTCCCGAGGGCATGCAGCTTTACTGTATGATTAAATGATGATGGCGTCCTCTTGGGTAAAATATTCCGGAGGTAAAATAGTCCCCCATTCGGATCTCCGGGCGGGGACTACTCTTGAGGATGTCGTTATCAGGAGAAAGAAAACTGGCGTTCTACGGATCGGAGCGTGGAATGTCAGGTCCCTTAATCGGGCAGGTAGGTTAGAAAATTTGAAAAGGGAAATGGATAGGTTAAAGTTAGATATAGTGGGAATTAGTGAAGTTCGGTGGCGGGAGGAACAAGACTTCTGGTCAGGTGACTACAGGGTTATAAACACAAAGTCAAATAGGGGTAATGCAGGAGTAGGTTTAATAATGAATAGGAAAATAGCAACGCGGGTAAGCTACTACAAACAGCTTAGTGAACGCATTATTGTGGCCAAGATAGATACGAAGCCCACACCTACTACAGTAGTACAAGTTTATATGCCAACTAGCTCTGCAGATGACGAAGAAATTGAAGAAATGTATGATGAAATAAAAGAAATTATTCAGATAGTGAAGGGAGACGAAAATTTAATAGTCATGGGTGACTGGAATTCGAGTGTAGGAAAAGGGAGAGAAGGAAACGTAGTAGGTGAATATGGATTGGGGCTAAGAAATGAAAGAGGAAGCCGCCTGGTAGAATTTTGCACAGAGCACAACTTAATCATAGCTAACACTTGGTTTAAGAATCATGATAGAAGGTTGTATACATGGAAGAACCCTGGAGATACTAAAAGGTATCAGATAGATTATATAATGGTAAGACAGAGATTTAGGAACCAGGTTTTAAATTGTAAGACATTTCCAGGGGCAGATGTGGACTCTGACCACAATCTATTGGTTATGACCTGTAGATTAAAACTGAAGAAACTGCAAAAAGGTGGGAATTTAAGGAGATGGGACCTGGATAAACTGAAAGAACCAGAGGTTGTACAGAGTTTCAGGGAGAGCATAAGGGAACAATTGACAGGAATGGGGGAAAGAAATACAGTAGAAGAAGAATGGGTAGCTTTGAGGGATGAAGTAGTGAAGGCAGCAGAGGATAAAGTAGGTAAAAAGACGAGGGCTAGTAGAAATCCTTGGGTAACAGAAGAAATATTGAGTTTAATTGATGAAAGGAGAAAATATAAAAATGCAGTAAATGAAGCAGGCAAAAAGGAATACAAACGTCTCAAAAATGAGATCGACAGGAAGTGCAAAATGGCTAAGCAGGGATGGCTAGAGGACAAATGTAAGGATGTAGAGGCTTGTCTCACTAGGGGTAAGATAGATACTGCCTACAGGAAAATTAAAGAGACCTTTGGAGATAAGAGAACCACTTCTATGAACATCAAGAGCTCAGATGGAAACCCAGTTCTAAGCAAAGAAGGGAAAGCAGAAAGGTGGAAGGAGTATATAGAGGGTCTATACAAGGGCGATGTACTTGAGGACAATATTTTGGAAATAGAAGAGGATGTAGATGCAGATCAAATGGGAGATACTATACTGCGTGAAGAGTTTGACAGAGCACTGAAAGACCTGAGTCGAAACAAGGCCCCCGGAGTAGACAACATTCCATTGGAACTACTGACGGCCTTGGGAGAGCCAGTCCTGACAAAACTCTACCATCTGGTGAGCAAGATGTATGAAACAGGCGAAATACCCTCAGACTTCAAGAAGAATATAATAATTCCAATCCCAAAGAAAGCAGGTGTTGACAGATGTGAGAATTACCGAACAATCAGTTTAATAAGCCACAGCTGCAAAATACTAACACGAATTCTTTACAGACGAATGGAAAAACTGGTAGAAGCCGACCTCGGGGAAGATCAGTTTGGATTCCGTAGAAATACTGGAACACGTGAGGCAATACTGACCTTACGACTTATCTTAGAAGAAAGATTAAGGAAAGGCAAACCTACGTTTCTAGCATTTGTAGACTTAGAGAAAGCTTTTGACAATGTTGACTGGAATACTCTCTTTCAAATTCTAAAGGTGGCAGGGGTAAAATACAGGGAGCGAAAGGCTATTTACAATTTGTACAGAAACCAGATGGCAGTTATAAGAGTCGAGGGACACGAAAGGGAAGCAGTGGTTGGGAAGGGAGTAAGACAGGGTTGTAGCCTCTCCCCGATTTTATTCAATCTGTATATTGAGCAAGCAGTGAAGGAAACAAAAGAAAAATTCGGAGTAGGTATTAAAATCCATGGAGAAGAAATAAAAACTTTGAGGTTCGCCGATGACATTGTAATTCTGTCAGAGACAGCAAAGGACTTGGAAGAGCAGGTGAACGGAATGGATGGTGTCTTGAAGGGAGGATATAAGATGAACATCAACAAAAGCAAAACGAGGATAATGGAATGTAGTCGAAGTAAGTCGGGTGATGTTGAGGGTATTAGATTAGGAAATGAGACACTTAAAGTAGTAAAGGAGTTTTGCTATTTGGGGAGCAAAATAACCGATGATGGTCGAAGTAGAGAGGATATAAAATGTAGACTGGCAATGGCAAGGAAAGCGTTTCTGAAGAAGAGAAATTTGTTAACATCGAGTATAGATTTAAGTGTCAGGAAGTCATTTCTGAAAGTATTTGTATGGAGTGTAGCCATGTATGGAAGTGAAACATGGACGATAAATAGTTTGGACAAGAAGAGAATAGAAGCTTTCGAAATGTGGTGCTACAGAAGAATGCTGAAGATTAGATGGGTAGATCACATAACTAATGAGGAGGTACTGAATCGGATTGGGGAGAAGAGGAGTTTGTGGCACAACTTGACCAGAAGAAGGGATCGGTTGGTAGGACATATTTTGAGGCATCAAGGGATCACCAATTTAGTATTGGAGGGCAGCGTGGAGGGTAAAAATCGTAGGGGGAGACCAAGAGATGCATACACTAAGCAGATTCAGAAGGATGTAGGTTGCAGTAGGTACTGGGAGATGAAGAAACTTGCACAGGATAGAGTAGCATGGAGAGCTGCATCAAACCAGTCTCAGGACTGAAGACAACAACAACAACAGCCGGTATATGATGTGCTGTTTCAAAGGTGGCTCTCCATTTGCTAGTGTATGTTTTGCCAGTTACAGAGCTGGTATAGGTGGTGACAGGAAGCTGCATTGGTCAAGTCTTGCAGTGGTGACAGTCACAGGGATAGAAGCCAAAGGTAGGGAGATGGGTGCACAAGGAGAATAGGATCCGACAAGGATATTGCAGAGATAGGGAGATTGACAAAAAGCTTTTCTAGTTGTGGTGGGCAAAATGTCTGAAAACGGACCTCATTTCAGGGCATGATTGTAGGAACTCTTAGCCTTGTCAAAGTAGCTGATAGTGGTGATCTCAGTGCCTGTTTCCCACATTTGCCATCTGGATTTTCCCCCCCAGATACCAATTTCTCAGAACTGCACAAACTGGAACTAGTGCTGCAACATGTCCTTGGTTCTCACCATCCCCATGGCCTTTATCTACAACAATTTCTTTGTTTTCAGCATTTCTTCAGTGAAAGTTGCTTTCTTCACTCAATTTTAGTTTTATGTATCTTTCACTCTCTCACTTGTTCTCCACCCCCCACCCCCCTCGCACCTCCCTACCCCACCTCTATCACATACAACGCACTTAGCTTTCCATTCTTATTAACTCATGCACAACGTTTTGGCAGTAATCTGTCTTTCACATTACCCTTCTTCCACCTTAAACCTCTCTTGTTTTCAAATTCATCTGGTGCAGTCCCCAACAATCAGTCTTTTCTTCTCATATCATCTGGGATTCTGGGTAACTTTTCCAAACTTTACCCTTTTTCCTATACTTCAACAGTACTTTTCCTTCATGCCCCTTCATTCCCCTGGCTTCAAAAGCTTGCAAACTTAAATATCTTCATATAAATATTCTGCTGCCACCACAAGGTGAGTAGATTTTTTTGCCTAACGAATTGCATTAGTTTTTCAAAAGCTGACTGTCTTTGCTGATGATCAGACAGTTTGATGATATTATTATTATTATTATTATTATTATTTCTTTACTTTCTCAGACTTTTTAGAAGTCTGGTTAAGAATGGAGTGACGCGGACCTTTATCAAGCGTCACTTCCTTTTTGCTGTACGGTACATGTTATATTGCATTTAGGAACTTTCGGGTAATTGAACATGTATCAATAATTACGGATTTCTGTAATTGTATATATATGTTTGGATGTAGCTGTATTGCATTGATGTATTGGTGGATATTGTGTGGTATGACTCCTGTAGTTGATAGTATAATTGGTATGATGTCAACTTTATCCTGATGCCACATGTCTTTGACTTCCTCAGCCAGTTGGATGTATTTTTCAATTTTTTCTCCTGTTTTCTTTTGTATATTTGTTGTATTGGGTATGGATATTTCGATTAATTGTGTTAATTTCTTCTTTTTATTGGTGAGTATGATGTCAGGTTTGTTATGTGGCGTTGTTTTATCTGTTATAATGGTTCTGTTCCAGTATAATTTGTATTCATCATTCTCCAGTACATTTTGTGGTGCATACTTGTATGTAGGAACGTGTTGTTTTATAAGTTTATGTTGTAAGGCAAGCTGTTGATGTATTATTTTTGCGACATTGTCATGTCTTCTGGGGTATTCTGTATTTGCTAGTATTGTACATCCGCTTGTGATGTGATCTACTGTTTCTATTTGTTGTTTACAAAGTCTGCATTTATCTGTTGTGGTATTGGGATCTTTAATAATATGCTTGCTGTAATACCTGGTGTTTATTGTTTGATCCTGTATTGCAATCATGAATCCTTCTGTCTCACTGTATATATTGCCTTTTCTTAGCCATGTGTTGGATGCGTCTTGATCGATGTGTGGCTGTGTTAGATGATACGGGTGCTTGCCATGTAGGGTTTTCTTTTTCCAATTTACTTTCTTCGTATTTGTTGATGTTATGTGATCTAAAGGGTTGTAGAAGTGGTTATGAAGTTGCAGTGGTGTAGCCGATGTATTTATATGAGTGATTGCCTTGTGTATTTTGCTAGTTTCTGCTCGTTCTAGAAAGAATTTTCTTAAATTGTCTACCTGTCCATAGTGTAGGTTTTTTATGTCGATAAATCCCCTTCCTCCTTCCTTTCTGCTTAATGTGAATCTTTCTGTTGCTGAATGTATGTGATGTATTCTATATTTGTGGCATTGTGATCGTGTAAGTGTATTGAGTGCTTCTAGGTCTGTGTTACTCCATTTCACTACTCCAAATGAGTAGGTCAATATTGGTATGGCATAAGTATTTATAGCTTTTGTCTTGTTTCTTGCTGTCAATTCTGTTTTCAGTATTTTTGTTAGTCTTTGTCTATATTTTTCTTTTAGTTCTTCTTTAATATTTGTATTATCTATTCCTATTTTTTGTCTGTATCCTAGATATTTATAGGCATCCGTTTTTTCCATCGCTTCTATGCAGTCGCTGTGGTTATCCAATATGTAATCTTCTTGTTTAGTGTGTTTTCCCTTGACTATGCTATTTTTCTTACATTTGTATGTTCCAAAAGCCATACTTATATCATTGCTGAATACTTCTGTTATCTTTAGTAATTGGTTGAGTTGTCGATTTGTTGCTGCCAGTAGTTTTAGATCATCCATGTATAGCAAATGTGTGATTTTGTGTGGGTATGTTCCAGTAATATTGTATCCATAATTTGTATTATTTAGCATGTTGGATAGTGGGTTCAGAGCAAGGCAGAACCAGAAAGGACTTAATGAGTCTCCTTGGTATATTCCACGCTTAATCTGTATTGGCTGTGATGAGATATTATTTGAATTTCTTTGGATATTAAGTGTGGTTTTCCAGTTTTTCATTACTATGTTTAGGAACTGTATCAATTTAGGATCTACTTTGTATATTTCCAATATTTGTAGTAACCATGAGTGGGGTACACTATCAAAAGCTTTTTGGTAATCAATGTATGCGTAGTGTAGAGACCTTTGTTTAGTTTTAGCTTGATATGTCACCTCTGCATCTATTATCAGTTGCTCTTTACATCCTCGTGCTCCTTTGCAGCAGCCTTTTTGTTCTTCATTTATAATTTTGTTCTGTGTTGTATGTGTCAATTTCTGTGTAATGACTGAAGTTAATATTTTGTAGATTGTTGGTAGGCATGTTATGGGGCGATATTTAGCTGGGTTTGCTGTGTCTGCTTGATATTTATGTTTCAGATAAGTTATTCCATGTGTAAGTGTATCAGGGAATATGTATGGGTCTGCAATGTAACTGTTAAATAATTTAGTTAGATGTGAATGTGTTGAGGTGAACTTCTTTAGCCAGAAATTTGCTATTTTATCATTTCCAGGGGCTTTCCAATTGTGCGTAGAATTAATTGCTCGGGTGACTTCATGTTGCAAAATTATCACTTCAGGCATTTGTGGTATCATCTTGTATGTATCTGTTTCTGCTTGTATCCACCGTGCATGCCTATTATGTTGTACCAGGTTTGACCATATGCTGCTCCAGAAGTGTTCCATGTCTCTTATGTTTGGTGGATTGTCTATTATTATTATTATTATTATTATTATTATTATTATTATTATTATTATTATTCTGTGTTTATTATATTATTATTATTTCTTTACTTTCTCAGACGTTAAGTCTGGTTGAGAATGGAAAGTGACGCGGACCTTGATCAAGCGTCACTTATTATTATTATTATTATTATTATTATTATTATTATTATTATTATTATTATTTCTTTCCTTTCTCAGACATTATATCTGGTTAAAAATGGACGGTGACGTGGACCTTGATCAAGTGCGACTTCCTTTTACAATACAAGAAATATACAGAAGAAAACAGGAGAAAGAATTGAAAAATGCATCCAACTGGCTGAGGAAGTTAATGACATGTGGCATCAGGATAAAGTTGACATTATACCAATTATACTATCAACTACAGGAGTCATACCACACAATATCCACCAGTACATCAACGCAATACAGCTACATCCAAACGTATATATATACAACTACAGAAATCTGTAATTATTGATACATGTTCAATTACCCGAAAGTTCCTAAATGCAATGTAACATATACCGTACAGTTAAAAGGAAGTCGCGCTTGTTCAAGGTCCGTGTCACTTTCCATTTTTAACCAGACCTAAGGTCTGAGAAAGGAAAGAAGATAATATTGTCTGGTAAAATTTCTTTTGGTTCATGTTGAATGTTTGGTTTTGTTTCCTTCTATTTTCACTTTCTTTGTATCTCGTAAGTCGTTTGGCCAATGCTTGTAATTTCTGCTTCTTTTCATCTAATTGCTCTATCGCTTCTTGTTTGGAGATTTTACCTAACCTTTTTTGTTTTTTGTCTGATATTTCATTTCTTATAAATTGTGTTAGCTGTCCAATGTCTTTTCTCAGTTTTTCTTTTCTGATCTGTAGCCTGTGTTGCCATGCTGGTTTTATGAGTTTCTTCTGTGTGTTGGTTTGCTCTGATCTGTGCCTAGGGTGTATATTTAGTGTAGTGAGTGCTCCTATATAAACCAGTAGTTTTAACTCTTCCATAGTTGTATTTTCATTTATTTTGTTGTGTATGATTGTGTTGATAGTTGTTATTGTTGTTTCGACTTGTGGGTTATTTGGTGGTCTATGCAAGAATGGTCTAATGTCTGTATTTGTGTCTTTGTATTCTATACATGTCAGCTGAAATTTTTCTTCTATATCTAACATGTGCGTCATTTCGTGTTCTATTTGTGCTTGTTCTGGTGGCTGTCTTAAGATTTCGTTTTCTCTGATTGTTTAATTGATGCGTGTTGTTCTTTGTTTGTTTGCTCTGGGATGTTTTCCATTGCTATATTTTCTTCTGATTGCACATTATTTTGTTCCAGTATTTGTTGTACTTGTTGTTTGATGTTTTCTAATTCTGACTGGGGTATCCTGTTATTTTTGAGTATTACACTGATCTGATCAGCTAGTCGTTCTGTTAAAAATTTTAATTCTGTGTATCTGGTAATAAATGATGTGTATACTTGTGATCTGTATCCAGTTGTGTTGGTTCCTAAGTTTGTTGCTTGGTAATAACAGAACATGAGGTGTCGGTTAACTTTATCTGACCATCCTATCCTCTGTCTTTGTTTTCCTTCTAGAGTGGTTGCAGGAAGCATATCCTGCAAAACACCTCTATTTGAATTTAAATCATTTTCCGTGTGGCTAGCAGTGTCATTACCATTGTGGGCGGACATAGGGTTCAAGCGTCGTCCCCGACCATGACAGCCCTTGTCCGAGGCTTCATTAGGGGGGTTAGCCCTATTAGTGGTTTGTTCTTTTCGTCGCCTTTCACGACTGGCAGAACATACCGGAGGCCTATTCTTTTCCCGGGCCTCCATGGGATAAATAATATTTGTAGTATCTATTCCTATTTTTTGTCTGTATCCTAGATATTTATAGGCATCTGTTTTTTCCATCGCTTCTATGCAGTTGCTGTGGTTATCCAATATGTAATCTTGTTTAGTGTTTTTCCCCTTGACTATGCTATTTTTCTTACATTTGTCTGTTCCAAAAGCCATATTTATATCATTGCTGAATACTTCTGTTATCTTTAGTAATTGGTTGAGTTGTTGATTTGTTGCTGCCAGTAGTTTTAGATCATCCATGTACAGCAAATGTGTGATTTTGTGTGGGTATGTTCCAGTAATATTATATCCATAATTTGTATTTGTATTATTTAGCATGGATTCAGAGCAAGGCAGAACCAGAAAGGACTTAATGAGTCTCCTTGGTATATTCCACGCTTAATCTGTATTGGCTGTGATGTGATATTATCTGAATTTGTTTGGATATTAAGTGTGGTTTTCCAATTTTTCATTACTATGTTTAGGAACTGTATTAATTTAGGATCTACTTTGTGTATTTCCAATATCTGTAGTAACCATGAGTGGGGGTACACTATCAAAAGCTTTTTGGTAATCAATGTATGCGTAGTGCAGCGACCTTTGTTTAGTTTTAGCTTGACATGTCACCTCTGCATCTATTATCAGTTGCTCTTTACATCCTAGTGCTCCTTTGCAGCAGCCTTTTTGTTCTTCATTTATAGTTTTGTTCTGTGTTGTATGTGTCATTAATTTCTGTGTAATGACTGAAGTTAATATTTTGTATACTGTTGGTAGGCATGTTATGGGGCGATATTTTTCTGGGTTTGCTGTGTCTGCTTGATCTTTAGGTACAGATAAGTTATTCCTTGTGTAAGTGTATCAGGGACTGTGTATGGGTCTGCAATGTAATTGTTAAATAATTTATTTAGATGTGAATGTGTTGAGGTGAACTTCTTTAGCCAGAAATTTGCTATTTTATCATTTCCAGGGGCTTTCCAATTGTGCGTAGAATTAATTGCTCAGGTGACTTCATGTTGCAAAATTATCACTTCAGGCATTTTGTGGTATCATCTTGTATGAGTCTGTTTCTGCTTGTATCCACCACGCATTTCTGTTATGTTGTACTGGGTTTGACCATATGTTGCTCCAGAAGTGTTTCATGTCTGTTATTATTATTAACATCACATTGGACATGTGTGCTTTATCATTTTAAAGCAACTATTTTATCACACAGAAATACACTGTTATCTTCAAATACTTACAGAGAGTTTTGTGGCTATTGATTTTGTAGCTGTCCTTGAAATTTTGAAACCTCGTTTAAAAACTATTTCTCTGGCTTTTGGAAACAGCATAATTGCTAATGTGTACAATAGGCCCAAGCTTGATATAACTGCCAATATTATTAACCAAAACCACAGGAAGATGTATATCTTCTCATTGAGAATATTGAGTGCCAGTACACACATAACATCAAGTACCTGTATCCCCCCTGCAAAGTAAATTGAAATTATATTAATACTATAAGGATATATTTATGCCTCTTTAGCAACATAAAATTTCTTTCATGCAAGAAAACAAAACTGCGTACAGAACAAAAATTATTCATACCTGAAGGACCATATTTATGAAATGTGCATTTTGTAATTTTTGGGAATACATCAGCCATTGGATCAGTTCGAAATTCTTGGTCTGGAAGTTGCAGAACTTTGGTTCCATACTCAAGAAATGTCCCACCAAGGAACTTATTCATTAGAAATATGTTTCCAAACTGAAAAAAAGGTTACTGAATTTAATTTATTTCTGAAGAACATTGCCCTTTTCTTTGCATGTTGTTTCTTTACAGTATTTTTAAGTTGTAGCTTCTTATCACACAGTGTATAGTGATTTCATTCTGTAACAAATTATGTTAATACGTCTAGCATAGTTACTGGTGTGACAAGTCCATACAGAACATTTTCTCATAGAATATAAGTGTAAATTTTTCTGTATTGCACTCAGATGTATGTGCTCACATCCTCAAATCCTTTTGATGTTCCCAAGATACCCCTCTGCATTATCCATAGTATTAGATAATGGATGTGTAATTTCTCATCATTAGAATACTGCATTTAACATCATCTGAAATTCTTTAAGTGTAGTTTCTTCATAAAAATTTTCAGTGTTTTGTAGGAATAATTAAGGACAATTATAATTAAACTTGCAAAAGGAAGCAAAGCATTTATATTTAAATGCATGTGTTATTCACAGGAAAATAATGTAGAAGCAATTAACTCCAAGTACAAACCATTGGACTGATTTCAACCAAACAGTACACATCACTTACTGTCTAAGGAACTGCTGTGAGGATGAATGTAAAACATAAGTGTAGCCCATGATACATGTATATCCAGATTTCATTTATCCTGTATCTGCTAATGTGAGAGCATTTAGCAACTTTCAACAAACTTTACACATAATGTCAAAGTTTTATGAAATGTTTCTCACTGACAACCCCCAAAAAATGATGAAAGGAAAAACTTATTACTTAGTACATTTTCACTGTTCATGCTGTAAAACTGCCACATGAAGCATGATGTTTTAATTTATTACTACTTTACTGCTAACTGTTTTCTTGACATTTTGCAGACAGTATTCACATATACCACTGAATGTGCCAGCAAAATTATATCACTGTATGGCACACAGTTCAGGAGAGACGGTGTCAAACACTAAGTTGGATGAAAATTAGACTGCAGGGTGAAATTAGCTAGAGATATGAGGCTTACCCAGAAACTAAGGTGATAAGGCATGCAGCTTTAACATGGAATGTCCGTGGGGGAAGTTGGTACCACTTCTATGTCACAGGCAACCAGTGGAAGGAAGAAGCATTCCCAACAATCATTAGCTCGTCGATTAGTGTTGCGGTGACAGAAATAAGCATTTTCATTCCGGCACCTGGCAAGTGCCAAGTGCATGCTGTAATTTGCTACCTAAATGTTAAGGGCATGAACATTGCTGTGACTCATTATGAAATTGAGTCAGTGTGTGGAGAGGATGTAATGTCAAGAGAGCATGTGATGAAATGGGTGCAGAATTTCAATTTGCGAAGGACGAAAATTCATTGTGAAGACAGAATCGGAAGGCCATTTGTTGTGACTGGTGATATGCTGCAGAAAATTGAAGCTCATCATCTCTCCGATTGCCATTCAACAATTTACCTAAAAACACAAAATGAATAGGGTCAGTGCTGCTCGTGAATTTCTTGATTGTTTTGAGACTGAAGACAAGGCTTTTCTCAGTTCTGTAGTGATAGAAGATGAAACTTGGGCTTGTCACCATAATCCAAAGGGCAAACAACAGTCAGTGCAGTGGTGTCATACTCATTCTCCTTCAGCCAAAAAATTCACAACTCAACAAACAGCAAGGCAAATCAGGGTGTCAGTGTTTTGGTACAGAAAACCAGGTTCTGCTCATTGATTTTTTGGGAACAGGTGAAATAATAAATGCTGTAAGATATTGGGAGACCATGAAGAAACTTCACAGAGCCATACAAAGCAAACATCCTGGGTTTCTAACAACAGGAGTGTCTCTTGATTGATTGATATGGACATGTATGTGCCAAGTAAGTGGATTAAGGATGAAAAGGAACCTCGTGTTTAACAATCAAGTTCTTATAATGCTGAGAGAACGTTGATGCACTCTCAGTTCAGAAGAGAGAGCACACACACACACACACACACACACACACAACACACAACAACACACAACAACACACAACAACACACAACAACACACAACAACACACAACAACACACAACAACACACAACAACACACAACAACACACAACAACACACAACAACACACAACAACACACAACAACACACAACAACACACAACAACACACAACAACACACAACAACACACAACAACACACAACAACACACAACAACACACAACAACACACAACAACACACAACAACACACAACAACACACAACAACACACAACAACACACAACAACACACAACAACACACAACAACACACAACACACACTTTTTGACAAGCAAAAATTAGTAGAAATGTATGTGTCTGTACAAAGATCTATACGTAAAGTATATAACAACTTCCATCGCCGTACATTAGTAAAAGATCTTGCTGAGAACTCGAGAAAATTGTAGCCTTGTATAATCACTAAGTGGGTTGAAGGCTTCTATCCAGTCACTCATCAACCATTCTGTGGTAGTAATAAAAGACAGTAAAAGCAAAGCTTAAGTTTTAAATTTCATGTTTACGAAATCATTCATGGAGGAGGATCGTACAAACATACAGTTGTCTAATTGTCATACAGATTCCCGCATGGAGGACATACAAATTGGCATCTATGGCTTAAGGAAGCATCTGAAAGAGCTGAAAGCAAATAAATCACCAGGTCCAGATGGAATCTCAATTCGGTTTTACAAAGAGTGCTCTGCAGCATTGACCCAGCCCCCTTACATAGCCTCCATTTATTACAAATATCTCACTCAGCATAAAGTCCCAAGGGGATGGAAAAAGTGCAAGAACTCCTGTATGTAAGAAAGGTAAAAATATGATAATTATAACCAATACCCTTAACATTGGTTTGCTGCAGAATTCTCTACCAAATTCTGAGTTCAAATGCAATAAGTTTGCTCAAGACAGGAAAGCTTCTGTACACAAATCAGCATGGGTTTAGAGTACATCAACCATCTGAAAATTCAACCCTCCCTGTTCTCACATGATACACTACAAACCATGGATGGAGGGAAACAGGCAGATTCCATATTCCTAGACTTCTGGAAAGCATTTGAAATTATATCCCACTACAGATTGTTGACAAGTGTCCAAGCATATGGTTTATGAAGGCAGCAGAGGATCAAGTAGGTAAAAAGACAAGGACTAGTAGAAATCCTTGGGTAACAGACGAAATACTGAATTTAATTGACGAAAGGAGAACATATAAAAATGCAGTAAATGAAGCAGGCAAAAAGGAAGACAAACTTCTCAAAAATGAGATCGACAGGAAGTGCAAAATGGCTAAGCAGGGATGGCTAGAGGACAAATGTAAGGATGTAGAGGCTTACCTCACTAGGGGTAAGACAGATACTGCCTACAGGAAAATTAAAGAAACATTTGGAGAAAAGAGAACCACTTGTATGAATATCAAAAGCTCAGATG
This sequence comes from Schistocerca nitens, assembly GCF_023898315.1. NCBI lineage: Eukaryota > Metazoa > Arthropoda > Insecta > Orthoptera > Acrididae > Schistocerca > Schistocerca nitens. Next base: position 296,339,550 of record NC_064620.1, read on the forward strand.
GAAACCCAGTTCTAAGCAAAGAAGGGAAAGCAGAAAGGTGGAAGGTGGAAGGAGTATATAGAGGCTCTATACAAGGGCGATGCACTTAAGGACAAAATTATGGAAATGGAAGAGGACATAGATGAAGATGAAATGGGAGATATGATACTGTGTGAAGAGTTTGGCAGAGCACTGAAAGATCTGAGTCGAAACAAGGCCCCAGGAGTAGACAACATTCCATTGGAACTACTGACAGCCTTGGGAGAGCCAGTCCTGACAAAACTCTACCATCTGGTGAGCAAGATGTATGAAACAGGCGAAATACCCTCAGACTTCAAGAAGACTATAATAATTCCAATCCCAAAGAAAGCAGGTGTTGACAGATGTGAAAATTACCGAACTATCAGTTTAATAAGTCACGGCTACAAAATACTAACGTGAATTCTTTACAGACGAATGGAAAAACTAGTAGAAGCCGACCTCGGGGAAGATCAATTTGGATTCCGTAGAAATATCAGAACACGTGAGGCAATACTGACCCTACGACTTATCTTAGAAGCTAGATTAAGGAAAGGCAAACCTACGTTCCTAGCATTTGTAGACTTAGAGAAAGCTTTTGACAATGTTGACTGGAATACTCTTTCAAATTCTGAATGTGGCAGGGGTAAAATACAGGGAGCAAAAAGCTATTTACAATTTGTACAGAAACCAGATGGCAGTTATAAGAGTTGAGGGGCATGAAAGGGAAGCAGTGGTTGGGAGGGGAGTGAGACAGGATTGTAGCCTCTCCCCGATGTTATTCAATATCTATATCGAGCAAGTAGTGAAGGAAACAAAAGAAAAATTTAGAGTAGGTATTAAAAGCCATGGAGAAGAAATAAAAACTTTGAGGTTCGCTGATGACATTGTAATTCTGTCAGAGGCAGCAAAGGACTTTGAAGAGCAGTTGATCGGAATGGACAGCGTCTTGAGAGGAGGATATAAGATGAACATCAACAAAAGCAAAATGAGGATAACGGAATGTAGTCTAAATAAGTCGGGCGATGCTGAGGGAATTAGATTAGGAAATGAGTCACTTATAGTAGTAAAGGAGTTTTGCTATTTGGGGAGCAAAATAACCAATGGTCGAAGTAGAGAGGATATAAAATGTAGACTGGCAATGGCAAGGAAATCATTTCTGAAGAAGAGAAATTTGTTAACATCGAGTATAGATTTAAGTGTCAGGAAGTCGTTTCTGAAAGTATATGTATGGAGTGTAGCCATGTATGGAAGTGAAACATGGACGATAAATAGTTTGGACAAGAAGATAAAATACAAGCTTTCGAAATGAGCTGCTACAGAAAAATGCTGAAGATTAGATGGGTAGATCACATAACTAATGAGGAAGTATTGAATAGGATTAGGGAGAAGAGAAGTTTGTGGCACAACTTGACTAGAAGAAGGGATCGGTTGGTAAGACATGTTCCGAGGCATCAAGGGATCACCAATTTAGCATTGGAGGGCAGTGTGGAGAGTAAAAATTGTAGAGGGAGACCAAGAGATGAATACACTAAGCAGATCCAGAAGGATGTAGGTTGCAGTAGGTACTGGGAGGTGAAGAAGCTTGCACAGGATAGAGTAGCATGGAGAGCTGCATCAAACCAGTCTCAGGACTGAAGACAACAACAACAACAACAACAACAACAAGTGTGAATGGCTGGAAAATTTCTTACGTAAGAGAACCCAGTATGTCATCCTTGGTGAGTATTCTTTGGAGACAAGGATATCGTCACAAGTACCCCAGGGAAGCATGATAGGACCACTTATATTCTCTACATACATAAATGACCTGAGACGGGGTGAGCAGCAATTAACAGCTATTTGCTGATGACACTGCGATATATGGGAAGGTGTCATCATTGATTGACTCCAGGAGTATACAAGATGATAGGCAAAATTTCTAGTTGGTGTGATGAAAGGCAGCTTGCTCTACATATAGAGAAGAGGAAGTTAGTGAGGATGAGTACAAAAAATAGCCCTGAAACATTTGAATACAGAACTAGTGACTGCACATCAACACAGTCACTTTGATTAAATATCTAGGTGTAACATTGTAAAGCACTATGAAATGGAATGAGCATGTAATGTTTGTAATAGCGACAGTGAATGCTCTACTGTGTTATTGGGAAAATTTTGGGAAGTATAGCTCATCCATCAGGTAGACAGCATATAGAACACTAATGCGAGCCGTTCTTGAGTACTGTTTGAGTGTTGGATTAAAGGAAGAGGACGGAGAAATTCAGAGGTGTACTGCTAGATTTGTTACGAATCATTCGATCAGCACTCAAGTATTATGAAGATGCTTCATGAAAAAATGGCAATCCCTGGATGGAAGACAATGCTCTTTCGACAAGACAGTATTGCACAAATATAGGTAACTTATCTGAGGCCGACTGCAAAAAAATTCAACTTTTGTCAATGTACATTTTACGAAAGGATCATGAAGGTAATATCCGAGATATTAGGGTTTGTTCAGAGGCTTTTAAATATTCGTTTTTTCGTTCCTCAATTTGCCAGTGTTACAGGAAAGAAAGTGACTAGAAGTGGTACAAGGTAGCCTCTGCCATGGACCTTACAGTTTTTTGCAAATTATGTATCTAATTTTGACTTTTATGCTTTCTGTATACAAATTCAATTTAATTGCCAACTCCCTCTAAGTTCAAGTACCATTTTGAAATATCTTTCCTTCAGCAATTTTACAAATGCGCGAAATATTTAAATTTCTGTCATCTGTCACACAAATGTAGACACCTAGATGAATGGTATGATTATATGGTGTGATTTTAAAGTCTTTGGTGATACCAATAAGCTTACCAGGTTCAGGCAGCAAAGAAACTAAACTCTCAACACTTCTCAGCATTTGCAAAACAGGTTGTGGTTATTATGATTACTACTTAGGCATGCTACAAAGAGTTTACTGGCAAGTTTATTACAATAATTTGATGTACTGAAAATTCAAAATTCTTACTCATTGTGTAAACAATGAATCTGAACAACAGATGGAGTTAGCTAACTCCCATACACACATGCTACTGAACCAAAATGTTATAACCACTTGTTCAACAGCAAGTTTGTCCACATTCAGAATGCAACACAGCAGCATAGATCTCACAAGTCCTTGGTAGATTTCAGAAGTATGTGTGCATTCTTATAAATTTTCCAGTATATGTAAGACACTTTCTCCATTCTAGTAATATTTGCTTTAGGTAAAGCCAGATTAGTGTTTACTCACTGTATTTATTACATTGAGAGCGACACAAAAGGTATAACATGCACAGTACATTTTGTGCATTCTCCACGATGATGTGAAGTATAGAATAACACTCTCCATTTTTTTTCTGGTCTCCTCATTGTCATCTATCCTAGGACCTCTCAGCCCTTCACTAATATTGGAAATAAGGCCTCCTTCCCACTTCTTCCACAGCCAGTGAGGTGCATAAAACATCAGACCCTGCAAAAACAATCTTTTTCAACAATCTTCTGGAAAACATTACTGAAATTTACAAAAATGTAAAAATATATACTTTTTGGCAGAAAGTTAAAAAATTGGGATTTACACTAACAGTGCACAATGTGGTCATAGACAGTCTGAAAAGCTTTTAAGGGTGTTGACATCTTGGTTGTGCTTAGAAATAACTTAAGAAAAAAAATTTATGTGTTGTGCCATTTTTGAGTTTATCAGCATTGAGGTTAGCCTATCAGGCCATTGTGCATGCAAATTCAAGCAGCCCACCAAACACAGTGTCAATTGTTTTCTTAGCATCGACAATTGCTCACAATACTGCTCAGCCTTTGGCTTGGGTTCAATACTTTCTACCATCCCATGTCCAATTTTGTATCACTTATTTGTGTTCTTAATTTGGTTTTCCTAAAACCATTTGGCAACACTTCCCTTGGCACACCACTTAATTTGTGCACACAACAACCTAATTGGCTAACTGCAATGCTAATTAGCTTGGACACATCAAATCTTTTTCATAACAATTATTTCTCAGCACAACTTACCCCGAAACACCCTTGCAAAATTTTCAGGCTGTTTCTGACCACTATGTTTATTACATTCAACCACCTGAACAATGAATATTAGTAGAAGAAAGAAGAACAGTTTAAGTTGCTCAACATTAGATCTAATATCTTACTTCTGCAAATCCCCAGGATAGCATTTCTTGAAAAATATCAAACAGGATACATTTAAACAAATATTAGCGAAACTTTTCAAACTGCAGAGAACATTCTATATCAAGACCTAAGACTGATAGGGAAGAGTTTTTTGAAATTTGCTGTTCTAGAGAATCCTTTCATGCAGCTAGGCAGTTCTGTCCAGTAGTGAAAGATGGCAAGGGCTGTGCTAGTTGTATGTGGATAACAAGACTTTAGACTGCAGCCCTGAACTGCTACCACTATCTGAACTGTGGCAACATCTACCTCTAGCATCATTCAGTATCACCAATGCCACATTTCCTTCAGATGTGCTAGCCTTGTTACTTTTGTCTGCACCAGAAAGTGAACCACAGGTTGTAAGAATGATATAGGAACAGGTATCTGGACCAATCGGAATGCTGTTGCTTGCCAAATGACTTCACCTACACACATTGTAAAGAATGTGATCACATTAGTTCTTCCTCTGAAATGCTATTCTGGAGATTTGTGTCAGTAAGATATTAGATCCAGTATCAAGTCACTTATGCTGCTTCTCCCTTTTCTACCTTCATTCATGAGTCATGCAGTTAAAAGAAACAGTAGTCAACATTGTTAGCTATACTTTCAATTTTTAACTTTAATGCCCTCCTGTCGACAAACACAACACTCATTTAAAAATGGACCAGTGTGATAGTGATTCCAAATGGGTGCCATTGTAAAGGCTCTTCACGACATGGAGAAGCCCTGGGTTAAAAGAAATACATCTTTTTTAGTAGTTATATCAACATAAAGAGCTGTTCAGTGTTTGCAGTAGATATGGTAAATGACATGACTGCTTCCACAGGTGGCCCAACCGCAACAATAAGTACAACAAATAATTAGAATAGTAATTAACATTCAGAAATTTTAATTGGGTATGTTGAAAATTATTCAAATGACTGAGCACTATGGGACCGAACTTCTAAGGTCATCAGTCCCCTAGAACTTAGAACTACTTAAACCTAACTAACCTAAGGACATCACACACATCCATGCCCGAGGCAGGATTCGAACCTGCAACCGTAGCGGTCACGCAGTTCCAGACTGTGGCACCTAGAACCGCTCTGCCACTTCGGCCGGCATGTTGAAAACGCAGAGCACATTATGTACAACTTATTTTCCAAAAATGGCATTTCAGAAACTGGCTTGATTAGGCCTACACAAGGATGAATGTGATGTGAAAGCTTCTTTAATGTATGTTGTAAAAAGTAGGCATTTTGCCAAATTAATGGTGGCAGGGTAGTTTGCCAAATTTCAAATTATTACTGAAGTTGATTGAACTGTTTGCTAAAACCCCCAGTCACATTTCAACTTTTATATGAAACATTTTTATATTCTATGGTTTCGAAAATATTCCCTCTTAACCCAATAATACAAATTCACTTTTAAGGTGTGTTTTATCCCTTGAAAATGGAATTCTAAAGAAACAAAAAAATATGTATTTCATCGTTTTGATCCACTACATATCCACTAAGTTTCATCAAAATCATTTATTTACACCTGAGGATCTTTGTTCCTTGTCAGAACACACACACACACACACACACACACACACACACACACACACACACACACTTAGCCTAAACTCTCACGAATGAGACCACAGCTATCACCAGCACTTAATTACAGGGGGGAGGAGGGGGGGAGGGGGGGAAGTGACGAGACGGGATTCGGGGGGGGGGGTGGAGTGACGGGATTGGATTGGGGGGGGGGGGTGGAAGTGACGAGACGGGATTGGATTGGGGGGGGGGGTGGAAGTGACGAGACGGGATTTGGGGGGGGCGGGTGGAAGTGACGAGACGGGATTTGGGGGGGGCGGGTGGAAGTGACGAGACGGGATTGGGGGGGGGGGGCGGGTGGAAGTGACGAGACGGGATTGGGGGGGGGGGGCGGGTGGAAGTGACGAGACGGGATTGGGGGGGGGGGGCGGGTGGAAGTGACGAGACGGGATTGGGGGGGGGGGGCGGGTGGAAGTGACGAGACGGGATTGGGGGGGCGGGTGGAAGTGACGAGACGGGATTGGGGGGGCGGGTGGAAGTGACGAGACGGGATTGGGGGGGCGGGTGGAAGTGACGAGACGGGATTGGGGGGGCGGGTGGAAGTGACGAGACGGGATTGGGGGGGCGGGTGGAAGTGACGAGACGGGATTGGGGGGCGGGTGGAAGTGACGAGACGGGATTGGGGGGGCGGGTGGAAGTGACGAGACGGGATTTGGGGGGGCGGGTGGAAGTGACGAGACGGGATTTGGGGGGGCGGGTGGAAGTGACGAGACGGGATTTTGGGGGGCGGGTGGAAGTGACGAGACGGGATTTGGGGGGGCGGGTGGAAGTGACGAGACGGGATTTGGGGGGGCGGGTGGAAGTGACGAGACGGGATTGGGGGGGGGCGGGTGGAAGTGACGAGACGGGATTGGGGGGGGGGGTGGAAGTGACGAGACGGGATTGGGGGGGGGGTGGAAGTGACGAGACGGGATTGGGGGGGAAGTGACGAGACGGGATTGGGGGGAGGAAGTGACGAGACGGGATTGGGGGGGGGAAGTGACGAGACGGGATTGGGGGGGGGAAGTGACGAGACGGGATTGGGGGGGGGGAAGTGACGAGACGGGATTGGGGGGGGGAAGTGACGAGACGGGATTGGGGGGGGGAAGTGACGAGACGGGATTGGGGGGGGAAGTGACGAGACGGGATTGGGGGGGGGAAGTGACGAGACGGGATTGGGGGGGCGGAGTGACGAGACGGGATTGGGGGGGCGGAGTGACGAGACGGGATTGGGGGGGGCGGAGTGACGAGACGGGATTGGGGGGATGGGGAAGTGACGAGACGGGATTGGGGGGATGGGGAAGTGACGAGACGGGATTGGGGGGATGGGGAAGTGACGAGACGGGATTGGGGGGATGGGGAAGTGACGAGACGGGATTGGGGGGGGGGAAGTGACGAGACGGGATTGGGGGGGGGGAAGTGACGAGACGGGATTGGGGGGGGGGGAAGTGACGAGACGGGATTGGGGGGGGGAAGTGACGAGACGGGATTGGGGGGGTGGAAGTGACGAGACGGGATTGGGGGGGTGGAAGTGACGAGACGGGATTGGGGGGGTGGAAGTGACGAGACGGGATTGGGGGGGGAAGTGACGAGACGGGATTGGGGGGGGGGAAGTGACGAGACGGGATTGGGGGGGGGGAAGTGACGAGACGGGATTGGGGGGGGGAAGTGACGAGACGGGAGGGGGGGAAGTGACGAGACGGGAGGGGGGGAAGTGACGAGACGGGAGGGGGGGAAGTGACGAGACGGGAGGGGGGGAAGTGACGAGACGGGAGGGGGGGAAGTGACGAGACGGGAGGGGGGGAAGTGACGAGACGGGAGGGGGGGAAGTGACGAGACGGGAGGGGGGGAAGTGACGAGACGGGAGGGGGGGAAGTGACGAGACGGGAGGGGGGGGAAGTGACGAGACGGGAGGGGGGGGAGTGACGAGACGGGAGGGGGGGAAGTGACGAGACGGGAGGGGGGGAAGTGACGAGACGGGAGGGGGGGAAGTGACGAGACGGGAGGGGGGGAAGTGACGAGACGGGAGGGGGGGAAGTGACGAGACGGGAGGGGGGGAAGTGACGAGACGGGAGGGGGGGAAGTGACGAGACGGGAGGGGGGGAAGTGACGAGACGGGAGGGGGGGAAGTGACGAGACGGGAGGGGGGGAAGTGACGAGACGGGAGGGGGGGAAGTGACGAGACGGGAGGGGGGGAAGTGACGAGACGGGAGGGGGGGAAGTGACGAGACGGGAGGGGGGGAAGTGACGAGACGGGAGGGGGGGAAGTGACGAGACGGGAGGGGGGGGAAGTGACGAGACGGGAGGGGGGGGAAGTGACGAGACGGGAGGGGGGGAAGTGACGAGACGGGAGGGGGGGAAGTGACGAGACGGGAGGGGGGGAAGTGACGAGACGGGAGGGGGGGGAAGTGACGAGACGGGAGGGGGGGGAAGTGACGAGACGGGAGGGGGGGGAAGTGACGAGACGGGAGGGGGGGGAAGTGACGAGACGGGAGGGGGGGGAAGTGACGAGACGGGAGGGGGGGGAAGTGACGAGACGGGAGGGGGGGGAAGTGACGAGACGGGAGGGGGGGGAAGTGACGAGACGGGAGGGGGGGGAAGTGACGAGACGGGAGGGGGGGGGGGGAAGTGACGAGACGGGAGGGGGGGGAAGTGACGAGACGGGAGGGGGGGAAGTGACGAGACGGGAGGGGGGGGAAGTGACGAGACGGGAGGGGGGGGAAGTGACGAGACGGGAGGGGGGGGAAGTGACGAGACGGGAGGGGGGGGGAAGTGACGAGACGGGAGGGGGGGGAAGTGACGAGACGGGAGGGGGGGAAGTGACGAGAAAGTTGGGAGAGGGTGTGGGTGGGTGGGGGGAGGGTGAGAAGTGATGAGAAAGTTGGGCGAGGGTGGGGGTGGGGGTGTCGAGACGGGTTGGGCGAGGGTGGGGGTGGGTTTTTTTTTTGTGGTTTTAGGGCGCACAACTTCAATGGTCATTAGCGCCCTGACTACGTTAAGAATGCACTGCGAGGCACAAGTTTAAATCAACTAAAAGGGAAAACACGATAAAAGACAGACTGACAGGCAAAGGATTAAAAAACAGCATCATCAAATGTCCTTAGAAAGGTTTGTCAAATTGATAAAACGAAGAACGCGAGCAGCTGCTCGTGGGTCATCTGCTAAAATGGCTTCTACAGTACATGGCAGGCCAAGATCGAGACGCAGGGTGTTAAAATCCGGACACGACGTTAAAATGTGGCGGACCGTCAGCAATTGCCCACATGGGCAGAACGGCGCCGGCGCAGCTGTCAGCAGATGGCGATGGCTGAACCGGCAGTGGCCAATTCGCAATCGGGCCAATACTACCTCCTCCCGCCAAGAAGGGCGTGAGGAGGACGTGAGGAGGACGTCCAAGCCACGGGAAGAGCTTTCAAGGCCCGATGCTTGTTGTATGGAAGTGCAGCCCAATCGGCATGCCACAGCGATACAAAGCGCCGACAAATTACCCTGCTACAATCTGACGAAGGGACACAACAAGAAGCTGTCCGAGGCTGGAGGACCGCAGCCTTCGCCGCGGCATCTGCAGCTTCGTTCCCAGGGATACCGACATGGCCAGGAACCCACATAAAGCTAACCGGAGAACCGACGTCTACCAGCTGCTGAAGAGAGCGTTGGATCTGGTGCACGAAAGGGTGAACCGGGTACGGATCACCGAGGCTCTGGATAGCGCTCAGGGAATCGGAGCAGATGACATATGCAGAATGTCGGTGGCGGCAGATGTAAAGGACAGCCTGGTAGAGGGCAAAGAGCTCAGCTGTGAAGACCGAACAATGGCCATGGAGCCGATATTGGAAACTTTGTGCCCCGACAATAAAAGAACACCCGACCCCGTCATTGGTCTTAGAGCCATCTGTATAAATGAAGGTCATATTAATGAACTTCGAACGAAGTTCGACAAAACGGGAGTGGTAGACTGAACCGGGGGTAACCTCCTTCGGGAGCGAGCAGAGGTCAAGGTGGACGCGAACCTGAGCCTGGAGCCAAGGTGGCGTGTGGCTCTCGCCCACTCAAAAGGTGGCAGGGAGTGAAAAATTAAGGTGTTGAAGGGGGTGACGAAAGCGAACTCCAGGGGGTAGCAGGGCGGAGACATACAACCCGTATTGACTGTCGAGAGAGTCATCAAAAAAGGAACGATAAGACGGGTGGTTGGGCATTGCCAGTAGCCGACAGGCATACCGACAAAGCAGTATATCGCGCTGGTAGGTGAGTGGCAACTCACCAGCGTCAGCATGAAGACTCTCGACGGGACTAGTATAAAACGCTCCGATCGCAAGTCGTAAACCCCGATGTTGTATGGAGTTGAGGCGGCGTAAGATGGATGGCCGTGCAGAGGAGTATACGAAGCTCCCATAATCCAGCTTGGAGCGGACGATCGACCGATATAGGCGAAGTAGGACGGTTCGATCCGCTCCCCACGACATACCACTGAGAACACGGAGGACATTGAGAGAATGGGTAGAACGGGCAGCCAAATAAGACACATGTGGAGACCAACTAAGTTTCCTGTCAAATGTAAGACCGAAAAATTTTGTTGTCTCCACGAATGGGAGAGCAACGGGACCGAGTCGTAAAGACGGTGGGAGAAACTCTTTGTAGCGCCAGAAGTTAATACAGACCATCTTCTCGGCAGAAAAACGGAAGCCATTGGCGACACTCCAGGAGTAAAGACGGTCAAGAGAACGCTGAAGACAGTGCTCCAGGAGACACGTACGCTGCACGCTGCAATAGATGGTAAAATCGTCCACGAAAAGGGAGCCTGATACATCAGCTGGGAGGCAATCCATTATTGGATTGATCGCTATGGCGAAGAGAGCGACGCTCAAAACTGAGCCCTGTGGCACCCCATTCTCCTGGCGAAAGGTGTCTGACAGGACAGAACCCACACGTACCCTGAACTGTCGATCCATTAAAAAGGAACGAATAAAAAGAGGGAGGCGACCGCAAAGGCCCCATGTATGCATGGTGCGGAGAATGCCCGCCCTCCAACAGGTGTCTTAAGCCTTCTCCAAATCAAAGAACACAGCCGCGGTCGGGCGCTTCCGCACGAAGTTATTCATAATGAAGGTTGACAAGGTAACCAGATGGTCAACAGCAGAGCGGCGTCTACGAAATCCACATTGTACATTGGTAAGTAGGCGTCGAGACTCGAGCAGCCAAACCAATCGAGAGTTAACCATTCGCTCCATCACTTTACAGACACAGCTGGTAAGCGAGATGGGTCGATAACTGGAAGGCAAGTGCTTGTCCTTCCCTGGCTTAGGAATCGGGACAACAATAGACTCGCGCCAGCATGCGGGAACATGTCCCTCAATCCAGATGCATTTGCAAGTACGAAGAAGAAAATCTTTACCCGCAGGAGAAAGGTTCTTCAGCATCTGAATATGAATAGAATCAGGCCCTGGAGCGGAGGACCATGATCGGCCAAGTGCGTTTTCGAGTTCCTGCATGGTGAATGGGGCATTATAACTTTCACGATTCGAGGAGCGGAAGTTAGGTGGCCTAGCCTCCTCTGCCTGTTTTCGGGGGAGGAAGGCAGGGTGGTAATGAGCGGAGCTCGAAACCTCTGCGAAAAAGCGGCCGAAGGCATTGGAGATATCCTCAGGAGCCACAAGGACGTCATTCGCGACCGTCAAGCCAGAAACTGGTGGTGGACCTTAGTGCCAGATAGACAGCGCAGGCTACCCCAGACAACAGAAGGAGTAAAACTGTTGAAGGTGCTTGTGAAAGCAGGCCAGCTGGCTTTCTTGCTTTCTTTAATAATACGACGGCACTGCGCACGTAATCGTTTATAAGTGATACAATTCGCCACTGTAGGGTGGCGTTTAAAGGTGCGTAAAGCACGTCGACGAGCACGTAAAGCATCTCTACATGCTGCGGTCCACCAGGGGACCAGTACGCGACGTGGAGAAGAAGTAGTGTGAGGGATGGAATATTCAGCAGCAGTGAGAATGACTTCCGTGAGGTGTGCGACCTGACTATCGCAGCTTGGGAAGGTTTGATCCTGAAAGGTCGCCCTGGAAGAGAAGAGCCCCCAGTCTGCTTTGGAGATGTTCCAACTAGCTGAGCACGGAGAAGGGGTATGATGCAGGAGATGGATGACACACGGGAAGTGGTCGCTCGAATATGTATCAGAAAGGGCATACCACTCAAACCGGCGTGCAAGTTGGGTAGTACATATAGAGAGGTCTAAATGGGAATAGGTATGAGATGTGTCCGAAAGAAAAGTAGGGGCGCCAGTATTGAGGCAGACAAGATTGAGCTGGTTGAAAAGGTCTGCTAACAGGGAGCCCCTCGGGCAGGATGCTGGAGAGCCCCAAAGGGGGTGGTGGGCATTGAAGTCTCCAGTTAACAAAAATGGTGCAGGTAGCTGAGCAATAAGTTGCATCATGTCTGCCCTGGTAATGGCAGACGACGATGGAGTGCAAACGGTACAAATAGAAAATGTAAAAGTGGGGAGAGTAATTCGGACGGCAACGGCCTGCAGGCCGGTGTGCAATGTGATGGGATCGTAGTAAATATCATCCCGGACCAGCAACATAACCCCTCCATGAGCCGGAATACCTACCACAGGGGGTAGGTCAAAACGCACAGAGGTGTAGTGTGCCAAGGCAATGTGATCGCATGGGCGTAGTTTCGTTTCCTGGAGGGCTATGACGAGCAGACGGTGCAAGCGGAGCAGCAACTTCAAGTCCTCTCGGTTGGAGTGAATGCTGTGAACATTCCAGTGAATAAGAGCCATCGTGAGAAGAAAAGGAAGATGAAAGAAGGGGTCACCTCGAAGGCCGCTGAGGGCCTGGCTTCGAGCGAGTACTGCCGCCGCTATCAGTAGGCGGACAGTCATCATCCATTGGTTCTATAGGTTCATCGGCCATCTCGTTAAGATGGCCGGGAGGAGGCGCTTCCTCCGCCGGTGGACGGCCAGATGTTCGGCTAACAGCGGTGCAGCCAGGCGAAACGGATGACGGGCTGGGGCGGCAACCACTGGGTGGCGCAGGAGAAGAAATGCGCCGTGGCGGAAAAGGAGAACTGTGCTTCCTATGAGCCTACTTGGAAGGTCTTTTAGTGGAAGTACTGGTCGACAGCTGGGAGTTCGAGGTACGTAGGAAGTCTGCACGGGACGGTTCCTTCTTGAAGGACCGTGCATCTGACTTCTGGGTCTTTCTCTTGGCAGAAGCTGATGAAGGTGTTTGTGTTGGAGGGGTGACGGGAGGAAGAGGAGACGTCGACCGCGCGATCTTAGCACTGGCCGAACGGACGACTGTGGTGCTGAAGGTCAGATTGCATGTCTGCGTCGCCACCTCCCTGGTAGTCCGAGGAGAGGCGAGGACAGTACTGTATTTTCCCACTGGGAGCAGCGTGGGCTTCCTACTAGCAAATAGCTTGCGAGCAGCCGAGGTGGACACTCTCTTTGACCCGAATTTCTTGGATACAGCGTTCTTCCTTGTAGATGGGACAGTCGCGGGAGGACGCTGCATGGTCACCCTGACAGTTCACACAACGAGGAGACTGAGGTGGACAGTCACCCTCATGGGCATCCCTGCCACAAGTGACATTTAGCTGCATTGGAACAAGACTGGTGAGTGTGATTAAAACGCTGACACTGGTAGCAGCGTGTAGGTGTCGGGACATAGGGGCGAACAGAAATAACCTCGTAGCCCGCTTTGATACGCGACGGCAGCTGAACACTATCAAAGGTCAAGAAAAGTGTCCAGGTCAGTACAAGGTCATTGTTGACCTTTTTCATGACCCTATGGACAGCCATCACGCCCTGCTCAGCGAGGAAAGACTGAATCTCCTCGTCAGTCAATCCGTCGAGTGATCGAGTATATACCACACCAGGAGACGAATTCAAAGTGCGGTGAGCCTCCACCCGGACAGGGAATATGTACAGGAGTGTGGCCCAAAGCAGTTTTTGTGCCTGAAAGGCACTCTCTGTTTCTAGTAACAAGGTACCATTACGAAACCTGGTACACGACTTGACAGATCCGGCCATGGCATCTACGCCCTTCTGGATAACGAAAGGGTTGACAGAGGAAAAATCCTTGCCATCCTCAGATCGAGAAACTACGAGGAACTGTGGGGCAGGCGGTAGTACTTTTGTCACTGGTGGCTGGTCAAGTTTCCGTTTATGGGCAGAAGTCTAGAGAGAAGAAGAAAAATCCATTGCAGAGGAATCCCCCATTATTGCCAGCATCTCCGATGGCGCGCTCCTTCCTTGTGGGGACCCTCTCAGAGGGCACTCCTGCCTTAGGTGAATGTTTACACCTCAGGTCACACCTCCAGAGAAACAGACGGAGGGACCAATCGGCATGGTCAGAAGGTATCAGCTCAGGCAATCACCCCTCCCTGGGCCTGCCTTTTACCAGGGGGTATGTGCGTGCCTTACTTGTCTACCCAGGGCAGGGAATTACGCGTTACCCCATCACCGGCTACGCGTGGGTTGGCCTTCAGGCGTGCACAGGAAGGAAGGAAGAAGAGGAAAAAGAAGAGAGAGGGAGAGAGAGAGAGGACAGACTGTCTCAAACGCCGAGGCGGAGACCAGAGAAGGCAAGGAGAAGAAGGCAAGGAGAAGAAGGCAATGAGAAGGCAAGGAGAAGAAGACAAGGGAAAGAGTAAGGAAGACAGTGAGATGGAGAAGAGCAAAGAAAGGAACCAACCAAAGGAAGGAAGAAACGAGAAGTGAAAAACCAAAATGACCGCAAATAGAGGTCGTGGAACCGTCCGTCTCCGGACGCACGCGCGAACTATCCCCTTGAGGGGGAGGGACTCCTTTTAGTTGCCTCTTACGACAGGCAGGAATACCTCGGGCCTATTCTAATCCCCGGACCCGCAGGGGGAGGGAGGCGGAGGCATAGACCCCGGATGGGGTGAGGAGGTGGAGGGGGGACAGGATAGGGGTGAGGATACTGTGGAAGGAGTGGACACGACTGAGGCAAACTAAGTTGTCAACGTCACGGGATGGAGGCAGTCATACTTCTTCCTGGCCTCAGAATAAGAGAGGCGATCCAAAGTTTTTAATTCTTGAATCTTCTTCTCCATCTGATACACGGGGCAGTCTAAAGATCTAGACGAATGGATGCCAGGACAATTGACGCACCGAGGTGGTGGGGTGCATGTATGTTCCTCACAAAGAGGACGTCCACAATCGCCACAAAGGGGCTCAGCCTCACACCATGACGACATTTGCCCAAAGCACAAACGCCGAAAGCAGCGCATAGGAGGTGGGACGTAAGGTCGCACGTCGCACCGGTAGCACATCACCTTTACCTTCTCCGGGAGAACGTCCCCTCGAAGGTGAGGATAAAGGCCCCGGTGTCGATGCGACGGTCTTTGGGGCCACGCTGGACTCGCCGGACGAAATGCACGCATCGGCGCTCCAGGTTCGCCCTGAGCTCATCATCAGATTGCAGCAGGAGGTCCCAATGAAAAATAACCCCCTGCGTCCTATTCAGTGCCATATGCGGGACAATGGACAGTGGGATGTCCCCTAGTCGGTTGCACGCCTGGAGCGCCGCCGACTGAGTGGCGGAGGTGGTCTTTATAAGAACTGACCCCGAACACATTTTACTGAGAGCCTCGATTTTCCCGAAGATGTCCTCGATGTGCTGGACAAAGAACATGGGCTTGGAGGTGGCAAACGTCCCCCCATCGGTCCGAGAACAGACTAAATAGCGGGGGAAGTACTTCGCCCCAAGCCGGCGGGCCTGTCCTTCCTCCCAGGGAGTGGCCAAGGGGGTAAGGGGGTAAGGGCAGGAGAACCAGAACCAGAGACAGTACCTTTCTTTTTAAAAGACTTGGCCGCAGAGCGACCCAATACATGTTGACGTTTCATCTGCGAAACGTCCGCCCCGATACCACCCACTCCGACCAGGGGCTCTCCCCACGGGTGCCACCAAGCCTCAGCAAGGGCCACCTGGCAGGATGACCGTTGCCGGGAGTCCTGATGCCCCAGGGAGACGGGCATCTACTCCTTGGCCGACGTGGGGAGGGTGCAGCTCGGGTATCGGCAGTACGATCCCTGTGTTGTCAGGGGGCTACAACCTAGAGGGTACATGACGACCCCACCACAACGGGCTGGCAACCGTGCTGGATTTTGGGTGCCATGGAAAGTCCATCATGATCATAGGTGCAGATGGGGACGCACTATGGGCGTAACTTGTGCAACCCATCAGGCGTTTAGGCCCACTTTGAGGAATAGTGGGTGTGGTTACAACGCCGTTACAATGCTGAGTGCCAAGGTCTTAGTGCACTGAGGACCAGTGAGACACCATGTAAGGCGTCCTTCCCCAAAAGGCTCGTACTTCTGCAGAATTTTGAAAAATGAAGGTCAAACCCCAAGGGGGACCACATGGAAGGCCGAAACGGTTGAAACTCCTTTTAGTCGCCTCTTATGACAGGCAGGAATACCTCGGGCCTATTCTTACCCCGGACCCGCAGGGGGGTGAATTATCGACTGACTTCTGTGATAATGGTATAACAAGGACAGTGGATGGTCATGGTCTAAGAAATACAAAAGATGAAACTGAAGACAACAAGTAAATTTGAACATATGTCAGAATTATTCTGGGCAGGTTATATTTCACTGTTCATAATGGAATTTTAAGAAGTTTAAGACAATATAATAAATGATTAAGTATGAGCTATTGCCATTCTCTTACCTGGAATACCAGTACAAATGGGACCCACTGGTAGTAGTTATGGTGCACAACACTCTCCTCATATGCCAAATATGGTCCTACATTATGTGCAGCTACATCCACACCAGGTCTTCCACCTTTTAATCTTGGCACAGTAAATGTTGATGTAATCCAGCAGTATGTTGTAACAGCCTTTTTTATCTTTTCATTATCAACAATACAAGTTATTGGATCACCTGTAGTGCAAACGGAGTTAATATTATTAATCTTTTAATTGAAATGACACCATCCTCCTCACTCACTCTCTCTCAGCTGTCTGTATAGAATGAAAGTTTAAAAACCTGGTTCATATGACCATTACTATTGATCATAATTACTACCACATGTCCAAATATTCTGATAAATCATAAGAGTGGCTTACATGGTAGTCTTACATTGTTTCTGAAAATCTGAGATTCTCAATTCCCTGCCTAATGTCTGTATAAGACATTTGCACCAAAATGTAAAACAATTTTGAACTCCAGAGAGGGATGCACAGCCTTTTTATCTCATGCATTTTACAGTGTCCTTCCTCTTTTATTTATTTTTATTTTGGTTTTAGGGCGCAAAACTGCTATGGTCATTAGCGCCCGGTCCGTGACTGAGGGAAGAATAAAAACCGAAAATAGAAAACAGCAAAAATTGGAACGAAACTCAAAGAATTGGAGACACTAAAAGCAGAGACAAGGCTTAAAAGTCCACTACAGAGAGGGCTTGATGGTCCCCCGATAAAACTTCAAATGACTGACGTCATTTCACTGTCACTAATAAACTGGAGAACGCGGTCGGCTGAGCGCGTGTCATCTGCTAAAATCAACGATAGATCAGGCGATAGCTGTAGACGGGAGCGTAAAGGATTAAAATAGGGGCATTCAATTAAAAGGTGTCTGACCGTCCACAGCTGAGAGCAGTGGGGACAGAGTGGGGGAGGATCGCCGCTTAAAAGATGTCGATGGCTAAAAAGACAGTGCCCTATCCGGAGTCTAGCTAAAATTACCTCCTCCCGACGACGCGTTCGGGAGGAAGAGGTCCAAGCGCAAGGAAGGGCTTTCACTTCCCGCAATTTATTGCGGGGAAGTGTTGACCAATGCGCATGCCATAAATGAGCAACTTTGCGACATAAACCGCTCCGTAGATCGGTGAAGGGAAGCGACTGAATAGCTGGCCGAGGAAGAGAAACTGCAGCCTTGGCTGCTATATCAGCCGCCTCATTCCCACAGATACCAGCGTGTCCCGGGAGCCAGAGGAACGCCACCGAGACGCCCCCCAGGTGGAGCAAGCGCAGACAGTCCTGAATCCGGTGGACCAGAGGGTGCACAGGGTAAAGAGCTTGGAGACTGAGGAGAGAGCTGAGAGAATCGGAGCAGATGACGTACTGTATCTGCTGATGGCGGCGGATGTAGTGGACAGCCTGGAGAACAGCGAAAAGCTCCGCAGCATAAACCGAACACTGGTCGGGAAGCCGAAAGTGATGTGGGGCGTCGCCAACAATATAGGCACTCCCTACACCCAACGATGTTTTCGAGCCGTCGGTGTAAATAAAGGTGGCGTCCGTCATTTGTGCACATAGAGCAGCAAATGCGCGACGATAAACAAGTGAAGGTGTACCATCCTTGGGAAATTGACAAAGATCACGGAGCAGACAGATCCGGGGACGGAGCCAAGGCGGTGCTGTACCCCAAGTTGTCAAGAAGGTTTTAGGGAAGCGGAAGGAAAGAGAATGGAGCAGTTGACGGAAGCGGACTCCCGGGGGTAGTAGGGAGGAGGAGCGGCCTGCATACCCTACATCAAAGGAGGCGTCGAAAAAAGGGTCATGGGCTGAATTAGCAGGCATGGAAGACAGATGGCTAGCATAACGGCTCAGAAGGACCGCTCGCCGATTGGACAGCGGAGGTTCAGCAGTCTCAGCATAAAGGCTTTCCACAGGGCTAGTGTAAAAAGCTCCAGACGCTAAACGTAATCCACGGTGGTGGATAGAGTCGAGACGCCGAAGAATAGACGGCCAAGCAGAGGAGTAGACTATGCTTCCATAGTCCAATTTCGAGCGCACTAAGGCGCGATAGAGGCGGAGAAGGACCACTCGGTCCGCTCCCCAGGAGGTACCATTCAGGACGCGGAGGGTGTTGAGCGTTCGCAGACAGCGAGCCGAAAGATAGGAAACGTGGGAGGACCAGCACAGTTTTCTGTCAAACATAAGACCCAAGAATTTAGTGACGTCTGAAAACGGAAGGTTGACAGGACCTAGATGTAAGGAGGGCGGAAGAAACTCCTTACGTCGCCAAAAATTAATACAAACGGTCTTACTGGGAGAAAAACGGAAGCCGGTTTCGAGGCTCCAAGAGTGGAGGCGATCGAGACATCCTTGAAGACGTCGTTCAACAAGGCTGGTCCGTTGAGAGCTGTAGTAGATCGCAAAATCGTCCACAAAGAGGGAGCCCGAGACGTCAGGAAGGAGACAATCCATAATTGGATTTATAGCGATGGCAAACAGGACAACACTCAGCACGGAGCCCTGGGGTACCCCGTTTTCTTGAGAGAAAGTACGGGAGAGAGTAGTGTTCACCCGCACCCTAAATGTTCGCTCTGCCATAAATTCGCGAAGAAAAAGGGGCAGCCGGCCTCGAAAGCCCCAAGAGAACAGTGTGCGGAGGATGCCTGTCCTCCAACAGGTATCTTATGCTCTCTCCAGATCAAAAAATATTGCTACCGTTTGGCGTTTCCGGAGAAAATTGTTCATGATATAAGTGGAGAGAGCAACAAGATGGTCAACTGCAGAGCGATGCTTTCGGAATCCGCATTGGGCAGGTGTTAAAAGACTGCGTGATTCCAGCCACCAAGCTAAACGGTAATTCACCATACGCTCCAAAATCTTACAGACACTACTCGTAAGAGAAATGGGGCGATAGCTAGAGGGGAGATGTTTGTCCTTTCCAGGTTTCGGAATGGGAACGACGATAGCTTCCCGCCATCGTCTGGGAAAGGTACTGTCGGTCCAAATTCGATTATAAAGGCGAAGGAGGTAGCGCAGACTATGGGTTGATAAATGCAGCAACATTTGGACATGGATACCATCCGATCCAGGGGCGGAGGAGCGAGAAGAAGAGAGGGCATGTTGGAGTTCCCGCATGGAGAAAACAGTATTGTAGCTTTCGCGATTTTGAGAGGAGAAAGCAAGAGGTCGCACTTCCGCTGCACGTTTCTTCGGGAGAAACGCTGGCGGGTAATGTGAAGAGCTCGAAATCTCAGCAAAGTGCTGACCCAATGAGTTAGAAATTGCGACGGGGTCCACTAAGGTATCATGCGCGACAGTGAGCCCAGAGACCGGGGAGAAACTAGGCGCGCCTGAGAACCGTCGAAGCCGACTCCAAACTTCCGAGGAGGGAGTGAAGGTGTTAAAGGAGCTAATAAAGAATTGCCAGCTTGCCTTCTTGCTATCGCGGATAACGCGACGGCATCGCGCACGGAGTTGCTTATAGCGGATACAGTTTGCCAAAGTAGGATGGTGACGGAAAATGCGAAGAGCACGTCGCCGCTCACGGATTGCGTCACGGCATGCCTCGGTCCACCAAGGAACTGGGGGGCGCCGGGTCAATTCGGAGGTGCGTGGTATTGAACGTTCCGCAGCTGTAAGAATAACGTCGGTAAAATGTGTGACCTCATCGTCGACGCTGGGAAAGCGACGGTCATCGAATGTCGCTAGAGACGAAAAAAGTGTCCAATCGGCTTGGGCAAACTTCCAGCGTCGCGGGCGCATATATGGCAGTTGAGGCTGCAGCCTAAGGACACATGGAAAGTGGTCACTCGAGTGTGTATCATCAAGGGCGAACCATTCGAAGCGCCGAGCAAGCGGAACAGTACCGATCGCAAGGTCCAAATGAGATAAATTTGTCGTGGAGGCAGACAAAAACGTGGGGACCCCAGTGTTGAGGCAAACTAGATCCGCTTGGTGGAAGACGTCTAGCAATAGGGAGCCACGTGGACAAGGATGTGGAGATCCCCAAAGCGGGTGGTGGGCATTGAAGTCCCCAACCAGCAAATAGGGGGGTGGAAGCTGACCAAGAAGATGAAGGAGATCAGCTCGTGCCATCGGTGTGGATGATGGAATGTATACAGTACAAAGAGAGAACGTGTATCCAGAAAGGGAAAGACGGACGGCGACAGCTTGGAAGGAACTGTCTAAGGGGATTGGATGATAATGGAGAGTATCATGGAGAAGAATCATGAGTCCTCCATGGGCTGGAGTGCCTTCCACAGAGGGGAGGTCATATCGGACGGACTGAAAATGAGGGAGAACAAAGCGGTCATTAGGACGCAGCTTTGTTTCCTGAAGACAGAAGATGACCGGCGAGTAGGATCGTAAGAGGATCGACAATTCATCCCGATTGGCTCGAATGCCGCGGATATTCCAGTGGATAATGGACATAGGGTGAACAGAAAATGGAGGAATGTGACCAAGGGTGCTGTCAACTCAACGACTGCTCAGAGCTTGCGACCGACAGCATGGAATGGCATTCGGCCGAAGGCAGAAGATCCTGATCCATAGGTTGGTCAGGAGCAGCTCCTGCCACCAGCGATCGGCCGGTTGACCGGCCACCAGCAGTGCGCCTCGGCGACACAGAAGACGGCCGAGGGCGATTTCGGCCAGGTGGCGCTGTGGATGGGACACGCCTTGGCGGAGAAGGAGAGGAACTGGGTTTCTTTGTAGCCTTCTTGGAAGTATGAGGTTTAGAGGAAGGAGGAACCGATGGTGGTGAAGTTGCCGTACGTAAAAACTCTTCACGAGTATGCTCTTTCTTCGAAGACTTGGTGTCTGACTTTTGGGCTCGAGATTTAGCAGAACCCGACGAAGGGTGAGCCAAAGAGTGGGCAGGCGAAAGTGGTGAAGTTGAACGGGCGATCTTTGCGCTGGCCAATCGGACGACCGTGGCACTAAAGGTGAGGTCGCAAGTCTGCGTGGCCGCCTCCTTTGTTGGCCGAGGAGAAGCAAGGACAGTGCTGTATTTGCCTGTCTGAGGCACGGTGGGCTGTCGACTGGCGAACAACTTCCGAGCAGCAAAGGTCGACACCTTTTCCTTCACTCTTATTTCCTGGATGAGCTTTTCGTCCTTAAAAACTGGGCAATCTCTAGAGGAAGCAGCGTGGTCACCCATACAGTTGATGCAGCGAGGGGATGGAGGTGGACAAGCACCCTCATGGGCATCCCTGCCACACGTAACACATTTGGCCGGATTAGAACAGGACTGGCTGGTGTGATTGAATCGCTGGCACCGATAGCAACGCGTAGGGTTTGGAACGTAAGGACAAACGGAAATTATCTCATAGCCTGCTTTGATTTTCGAAGGGAGTTGCACTTTGTCAAATGTCAAAAAGACAGTGCGGGTTGGAATGATCTTCGTGTCAACCCTTTTCATAACCCTATGAACAGCCGTTACGCCCTGGTCTGACAGGTAGTGCTGAATTTCTTCGTCAGACAGTCCATCGAGGGAGCGTGTATAAACAACTCCACGCGAGGAATTTAAGGTACGGTGCGGTTCCACCCGGACAGGGAAAGTGTGTAGTAGTGAGGTACGCAGCAATTTTTGTGCCTGGAGGGCACTGTGTGTTTCTAACAACAGGGTGCCATTCCGTAATCTGGAACAAGACTTTACAGGACCTGCAATTGCGTCGACACCTTTCTGAATTATGAAAGGGTTGACTGTGGAGAAGTCGTGACCTTCGTCAGACCGAGAAACAACAAGGAACTGTGGCAACGATGGAAGAACTGACTGTGGTTGAGACTCAGTGAACTTACGTTTGTGAGCAGACATAGTGGAAGATGAGGAAACCATTGCGGAAGAATCCCCCATGATTACCGGCGTCTCCGATGGCGCGCTCCTCCCTTGTGGGGGCCCTCTCTGAGGGCACTCCCGCCTTAGGTGATTGTTCACACCTCAGGTCACACCTCCCGACAAACGGACGGAGGGACCAATCGGCACTTTCGGAAGGTATCAGCTCGGGTAATCACCCCTCCCTGGGCCTGGCCGTTACCAGGGGGTACGTACGTGTCCTACCTGTCTACCCGGGGCGGGGAATTACGCGTTACCCCGTCACCGGCTACGCATGGAAGTGCGTGGGCGGCCTTCAGACACGCACAGGGAGGAAGAAAGAGAAAGGGAAAGGGAAAGGAAAGAAGAGGTCTCAAACGCCGCAGCGGAGAAAAGGGTAGAGAGAAGAGGTAAGGAAAAGAGGGACAAAGGAAGGACGAAGACGTACGAGTAAGGAAGGTGAAGAATGTGGTACATTTACAAGCGTCCGTCTCCGGACGTAGGCACAAACCATTCCCCCAGAGGGGGAGAAAAGGAAGGAAAGAGCCAGAGGTGAGGGGGGGGCGAAGATGGGGGATGGGGAAGGATGCGGAAAGGGAAGGTATGCAGCCCGGAAAGGAAGGAAGGCCACATCAGCTCGGGGTCCCGTGCTCGCTACGCACGTATCCACAAAAGAGTTGTGGATCCCCTGGGGGGTGTCCTTCCTCTTGCAGTATGCCTTTGCTTTTAATTCCAGTAAAAGTTTTTTTTATGCAGGTCTACTGCTATGGATCAGCATTGTGCTATTGTCTGGAAGAATTCAATGCATTTAGTGGCCAATGCTTTGAATCTAATGGCGTTTCACAGCTACTGTCACCAGGAACATAAAAATAATTTGACTTACCGAGCATTCAATACATACCTAATAATGCTCCAAATTGGCTTTGCTTTGTTCTTGAAATGTTATGTTTTGTGCATAAATCTGTTCACATGTCTGAAAACTTTTGCAGTATTCCTTGCAGTATTAAGCCTTTATTAGAGTTAGTCCTCTGAATTATATGACTGTACTTTTATCGCAGATGTCAACCATACTTAAGTATCACCAATTGTTTCCGTCACTTTGTAGAGGACAAGTGGATGTATACTGTCATTAGAATATTTTTTTAGGACAGAAATTTCTCATATACTGTGTTCCTTGATCAAATCTCTTCCAAATGTTCAGTAGACTCCCTCTGAATAAGGTTAGAGTTGGCATTTATGATTCTGCGATACTGTACTCTTCTCTTCTTGGGTTAAAACTGACTGACATGGATATCTACAACTGCTATTTGACAATTACGCCAGACTTCCTACATGTTATGAAGCTCATATCAGTTTCATCAAAGACTGTTAGATTTAAAAATTACTCACCAATTGCTGTTGCACTATTTTTGTTGTGTATTTTACTGTGGGGAAACAGACTATGTACTCTAAACAGCACTATCTCAGATGAAATTAGTACTGAAATCACTGTATACAATGATTTCCCAGTCATTTCTGTGTCTTGTTCACATTTTAATTGCATGACTAAGTTTAGAATTGCTATCCCATATGCTACCAATTCTTTTACTGAAGCAGAGCACTGTAAGAGTTGTTTAACACACTATTTGCTTAGGGCTACAGCCCAGGGCTTTATTCCTGTATATAGCCAACAGCCCCCTATTTCTTCCTTCTAACATGCCTACAGTACACATTACACTAACTAATCTCTGAAATAATAAACTTCACAGATTGAGAGAGTATGTGATATTATCTCAGTGATTACAACACCAAGTCAAAATTATGGACAACTGGACAGTCTATTTATCTGAATAATGTTGCACCCAGTCTGATGAGGATGCATGCACTGATTCAGTTGGAAAGGGTGTCAAAGCTGTTGCACCCTTTCCTGAAGGCAAGATGGACCACAACACACTTAACTGGTACTCATATTTCAGATACTGTCACTGGGATGAAGTCTACATCCATACTGGTCTCATGCGTGTTCTATTGGGGACAAATTTGAGGATAATTGTTGAATATTTTTACTGCCCACCCAATTCTAGTTGGAAGTGACTTTAACCTACCAAGCATAGACTGGTAGGTCTATGGATTCATTGCAGGGGGGTACACACAGACAGTCATCCGAAATACTATTGAACACATTTTCCGAAAACGTGTCTTGAGCAGCTAGCTCGGCAGCCCACACATGAAATATCTTTAACCTTGTAGCTACAAATAGACTGGATTTTATTGATAGTGTCAATTTAGCAATGGGAATTAGTATTCATGATGTCATTACATCAACTACGATTACAAAATTTAATAAATAAGTCAAGAAGCTAGGAGAGTGTTTCTGCTAGATAGAGCAGATAAGCAGTTAATAACATCTCACTTAGCGAGTGAACTGATGTCATTTAGTTCCAGTAAGATGAACACAGAGATTATGGGCAAAGTTCAAGCAGATTATAAATCATGGTCTGGAAAGTTATGTGCCTAGTGTGGTGTCACCGCCAGACACCACACTTGCTAGGTGGTAGCCTTTAAATCGGCCGCGGTCCGGTAGTATATGTCGGACCCGCGTGTCGCCACTATCAGTGATTGCAGACCGAGCGCCGCCGCACGGCAGGTCTAGAGAGACTTCCTAGCACTCGCCCCAGTTGTACAGCCAACTTTGCTAGCGATCGTTCACTGACAAAATACGCTCTCATTTGCCGAGACGATAGTTAGCATAGCCTTCAGCTACGTCATTTGCTACGACCTAGCAAGGTGCCATTATCAGTTATTATTGATATTGTAAATAATGTACAGACAAGAGCTACGTTCAACATTAATGGATTAAAGTTAAGTATTCCACCAGTTACCTCCTTTTTTCTGAAGTCTAAATTCCTTGTCCTGTTCCAGACCTCACGCCAGCCTGCGTGAGCTTAAACGCGTGCCTTTCGGCTTCCTCTAAAATTCGTGGGTTGGCTCTCCTGCCAATCTGCAACACCTAGTAAGTAGTTTAATAATGAAGCTCAGAAAATGCTGACGAAGCAGAGGCTGTTACACTCTCGGTCAAAAGAGAATCCGCAAATGACGACAAGCACAGGTTAGTAGAAATTTGTGCATATGTGAAAAGAACTGTTCACAAAGCATAGTTCTAACACCGTGACACCTTAGCAAAAGATCCGGCTGAGAACCCAAGAATATTCTGGTCCTATGTACAATCGCTAAGGAGGTTTAAGGCTTCCAGCGAGTCCCTTGTTGACGAGTCTGGTGTGGCAGCTAGATATTTTACAAAGAGTACTCTACAGCATTTGCACCTTACCTAGCCTGTATTTATTGTGAATATCTAGTCCAGCACAAAGTCCCATATAAAAGGAAGCTTAAGTGAGTCCTGTTTTTTGTGCAAAAGAAGGGTAAAAGAACGGATCCACAAAATTACAGACCAATATCCATAACTTAAGTTTTCTGCAGAATTCTTGAACTTATTCTCAGTTAAGATATAATAAATTTTCTTGATACTGAGAAGCTTATGTTCACAAATTATGCTTTTAGAAAGCACTGCTCATGCAACACTCAGCTTGCACTTTTCTCACATGATATATTGCGAACCATGGATGAAAAGCAATAGATTCTGTATTTCTAGATTTCCAGAAAGCACTTGACGTGGTTTCCCATTGGAGGCTGTTAATAAAGGTACGACCATATGGAATAAGCTGCTAATATTCTTGAGTAATAGAACCCAGTATGTTGTCCTCAATGTCTAGCGTTCATCAGAGACAAGGGTATCGTCAGCAGCGCACCAGGGAAGTATGATAGGATCGCTGTTCTCTATATGCTTAAATGATTTGGCAGACGGGGTAGGCAGCACTCTGCAGTTGTTTTCTGATGCTGGTCTTGTGTATGGTAAGGTGTCGAAGTTGAGTGACTGTAGGAAGATACAAGATGGCACACACAATTTCTAGTTGATGTGATGAAAGGCAGCTAGCTCTAAATGGGGGAAAATTTAAGTTACTGCAGACAAGTAGGAAAAACAAATATGTAATGTTCAGGTACAGCATTAGTTGTGTACTGCTCGACACAGTCAAGTCACTTTAATATCTAGGCATTAAGCTGAAAAGCAATATGAAATGGAATGAGCTTGTGATAGATGTGGTAGGGAAGGCGAATGGTTGACTTCGGTTTATTGGGAGAATTTTCAGAAAGTATAGTTCATGTGTAAAGGAGACCACACATAGAACACTGGAGTGTCCTATTCTTTAATACTACTAAAATGTTTGGGCTCCGTACCAGGTCAGGTTGAAGGAGGACATTGAAGCAATTCAAAGGTAGGGTGTTAGATTTGTTGCTGGTAGGTTCAAGCAACACGTAAATGTTAGAGATGCTTCAGGAACTCAAATGGGAATCTCTGGAGGGAAGGTGACATTCTTTTTGAGGAACACTATTAAAAAAATTTACAGAACTGACATTTTAAAATGACACTGATAGTTCTACTGCTCACAACATATATCACATGTAAGGACCAAGAGGGAATTAAGGCTCATACGAAGGCATATAGACAGTTTTTCCCATCACTATTTGCAGGTGGAACATGAAAGAAAATGACTAGTACGGTACAGGGTACACTCTGCCATACATCACCATATAGTGACTTTTGGAGTATATGTAGATGTAGATCCTGCTAGTCATAGGAGTACCTCAACATCATGCAAACGGTTCATATCAGACACACCCCTTATTGAGACAAGCAGTTTTATTGAAAAATGGCCCCTTGATACTGTCACAAGAGGTAACAAGAGGACACAGGTTGTCCACAACATCCTGTTGTGTCATCAGTTCCCAGAATTACTACCAGCCTTTACCGGAAGTCATACTCAATGGCTTCCAACACCAGGGTGCTAGGAGAAATGCTACTGCACCCCTCCTACATTAGAAGAATGGGACCTCGTCCCAGGTCACTGATGAAAATCATCTGGGATAGTTCACAACTGCAACTCATCACTGGATATAATGCAATATCATTCATCAGCAACCAATGCTTCCTGGATGACAACTCCAAATGCAACCATTTGTGGTGTTGTGTTAATGGCAGCCTACACATGAGATGGTAATTCTACTAGGGATAGTGTGACTGATCCTAGTTTAGTATCAATGGGGCAGGGATGATACCCTAATGTAGGGAGTCCATTCCTCATTTTTAGATGGCATGCACTGAACACAAGTCCCCTTCATTTACACATTCACATCAGACAATGTCTTTGGTGCTTCACTTTTATTTTCATGCAATGTGTACAAACAGTGTTTCGAAAAGATACAACTGATTTCACAAAACTGTGTTTTCTGCAGTGAGGATAGAAACACGTAAATTTTAACTTTCATATCAAAAGGAGCAATAACAGTGAAAGCAGTAACTCCAGATATGCTCACAACAATATGAGTGACTTCTTGGGATGTTGTTATGCATCTGCTGAAGGCCTTGTTGAGCATCTGATAAAGGTAAATGAAAGTTCATGAATAAACTTACTTGCATAAAGTAGGGACTCCAAGGTTGTATGCAAATTCATATTAAAAATATACTCTTGTAAAATCAGATGATTAATTTGAAAATAAAAACCTAATTCTAAATGTAATTTACTCAAAGTTTCTATGTTTCATTCTGGTGAACACTGAATCATCTTGAAACAGTGTGTATTTTAACATAGTTTAGATGTTTAGCTAAAATATTATAAAATACTGAATAAGAATGTACAGTAATCTGGGATACATCTATGTAGCTCTATTTTAAACTTAGTCTGGGCTTCTTTAATAACTAAAGTGGTGACTGCCTCCACAGCAAGAATATTGTTCAGTAAGTAATTCCAAAGATTCAATTTTTTTCATACGTAAATCTTACCTGTTGTTTGAAGTAAGGTTAAAGGCAACTATTTAGACCAAACCATTGTTCAAATTGTCTTATGCATATAATTTAACCACAGAAAAATCTGATGTGCTAACTATATTATTAACTACTTGAATGAGCCCAATTTCACGAAACCAAATTTACAGCACTTACAGAAATCTGTTTAATATTTTGCATCAATTCTCATGTCTCACTGAGTGCATAAAGCTAAAAAGGGCTTTGCTATGCAGCTTTTTAACAATTACGTTTAGTGATATTTATGAGAATCTCAATGACAGATTTTCCATCCTAACTTACTTCATTATAGTGAATGTGCAATTTATTTTAGTGTCTGAAAGGCTGCATGTTTTATAAGATATTGTTCCTGTCTATTAACAACCATCAATAAGTAATTAAACAATCTAACTTTGAAGGTGAAAGTGCAGAGATAAGAAGTATTACCAAAGTTACAATAGTGATACATACCAAGGAAACTTGTTGCTGTGCACAATATACTTGCGAGGAACAAAAAAGCACACGTGAATCGATAATGAAGTCTGAAGTCAAAGGTATCTATTACTTCCTTGTCCCAGACTCTGACTTTGACAAATTTTGCAACTGATGATGCAATTTTCAAGAGAGACATGTTGGCCCATTCAGCCTGTGAACATAATAGAAAGGAAAACCTTCACGTGAATTATTTAAAAATCACATTACATGAAATTCTTAAAGTTTAACTGTTTACAATATAACACTGGCAAAATACATTGTTAGCTGAATATTGGTTATCTTTAAATGCCAGTTTTCAGTACAAGCTGAAGGTTTTATCTTTGTACACTCATCCACCCAGAAGAATATCCATGATATAAAAGTTATTGGCTCATCCGAAAATGAATGATTTAGGATACATTCCTTTTATAACAAGAACTCAGAAATGATTCCCACCATGCTGTTTGGCTTTTTCATAGTTTTCCTAAATCATTGTACGTTAATGCCATGACTGCTCACAGCAATACACCATTGTTACTCCCTTATTGCTGCCAATATAAGCTTGGGTGGGGAACTGAGTAAATGCTTCTAAACTGTGAATATTCTTTGTATGTATTGAATCCCAAACTGCAATAACATGTTTTGTTATTTAGTGATTGATGCTGTTGTCTTTTAGAATAAAAAACAGTGATCAATATTAAGATGCCAGAATGATCCTTTCCTGCAAATGCACAGCTCACACCATTCTTCTGGATGACGAGGGTAGTGAAATGACCAGATCCCAATTCAAGTGGCCTAATTTCAGCTAACAAGTCAGTAAGACATTCCTCTTCCCTTACAATATAACCATGTGACCAGTATCAAACATACATACATACATACATACATAAATACATAGAATGCAAAATCTGTCATTCCAAATGTGTTGCTTATGGGCCAATACTCGCATATTGAATCCCTTTTACATGAGTCACAGGTACTTTTCACATAATTTTACAAAGAGATAAATATCTTAAGTCTGGATGTTGGTGTGTGGTGTCATTCATTACTCAACTACATTGTAGGAATAGCAACAGAAATATAATATACATCAAACTATGCAAATTACTGAAATTCATGTCTGAGCTTACTTCCCATTGCCTCATTTATTGATGTTTCTTCCTATTTCATTTTCATATGGAGTGTGGGGAGAATGATTGCTTCAGCAGCTTAGTGTGCTGTAGTCTTTCTAATTTAATGTTCATGACTCTTGCGTGAATGGTATCTAGGAATAGATTCTTACCTTTGTAATGGTTCTCTAAAATTTATAAATAGGCTTTCACAAGATAATTGGCATGTATCTCCAGATGTGTGCCATTTCCATTTTTTCAGTATCTCCAAGAGTATTGAACACATGGTCATTCATGCTGCCCCTGTTTGTAAACATTCTGTCCCCTGTTAGCGCTATTTGGCATAGGTCTCACTTTGAACAAGTGTTCTATAAGCAATCTCTTTCATAGATTGCATTTTATCAGTATCTTACAAATGAACCGAAGTTTGTCACTTGCTTTATTCAAAACTGAGCCTACGTGATCGTTCGATTTCATACTCCTACAAATAGTTAGACCTATGAATTTGTACAGTTGACTGATTTCTACAGTGACAAATTTGTAGTATGGTCATGTGATGATATCTTTTTCTTCTTGTGAAAGTGCACAGTTTTACATTTCTGAACATTTAAATCAAATTGCCAATCTTTGTACAATTTTGAAATCTTATCAAGATCTGACAATATCTGTGCACTTTCCCTGGCAGTATACAATTACATAACTGCATTATCTGCAAACAATTTGAGGTTATTATAAACATTGTCTGCCTAGTTATTAGTGTACAGCATGAACGGCAAGTGTTGCTACAAGCTTCCTTGATGCATGCATGGTCTTAAATCTACACCTTTTGATTCTCCATCCAAGATAACACACTAATCCTTCTTACAAAGAAATCCTTCTCAGTATCATCTAAAATATTGTTGTCTACCCCATGTGACCATGCTTTAGTTACTGCAGCTATATAATGAAAATATTGCATTTCATTCTTATGACATAAATATGAACCCTTCAAATATTTATGCTAAGGAGAGCATAAATATCTCTGAAGCATAACCTGTCATGGAAGACCTGACAAAAATGTACCTTTAGTGATAATAGTCTGGTTAGAGTAAGCTAGCCAGAAAAATATTGCTATGAAGTTAGCAAATAAAATATGATTGGAACTGTATGAATAAAATAGACCTCAAAGTGTTAGGTACAGAAGCTGCTGCATTGTCAGGACAAATCCATAGACCTAATGATGTAGACATCTCAAAGCCTAAGTAATGTTTTCACCTTACTGACAACACAGGAAGCAGAATCACTCTTAACAGAAGTGAACAGAGAGAGAAAAGCAAACCCATCTTATTTTAAAATAGGACTTAGGATGGCAATTCATTTAAATATATAATACTTATTAAATACTCCACTGATGCTTAGAGGACCATAACATATTAAAAACTGCGATAGAGTTATTGATGTCCCACATTTATTGTGGGACATTAATACTGTACATTTCAATTTTTCATGAATACATAAAACATAGGAAGGACGTACAATAACACAAAACAATAGTGTCATTTCTACTTAAGTGAACGGTTTTGGAAAAAAAAATGCACCACAAAAGATGATGCACCCATGACAGTCATGAAATGAGTTGATCAGAAAACAGCATCATTTAAAGCAGTGTAAAACAGTAAAAGGGGTGAGGTGTGGTCGACATGAAGTAGACACATGAATCATTATATTATAAGAATGTAAATGGAAGTGACCTCAGTATTGTGCACGTACTTTGAGTCATAACACCGCGTCAAAATGTGGCCAAAGCGCGTAATTTTTAGTAGTTTGTTTTGCTAAAATATCGGGAAACGTGAAATTGGCGCAGTGACACGGAACCGTTACGTTTATATTTTCGTACTGCGATGTTGCAATGCTTTGTAAAGAGGGTGGATGGGTGGCGGGATAAGTTGTAACCTATTCACCAGCAATATGTTAAACTTACAGCCCTGTCCATATATACCTAACGACAAATATGAGCATCTGCCTCTGCCAGGCACTTAAAGGTGATTTGCAGAGTATCCATGTAGATGTAGATGAGCATGCTTATTCTGCAACGAACTGTCCTATAGAAACTGTAAATACAACGGTGTAAGCAATCACAAAAATTATTTATTTTTGTTACATTTATAATATAATGCTGCCAGATTAAGATGCAATATTGCGACACATTTCAAATTACCCTCTGCTTCTTTTGCTGTAGGTTTTTGTTTCGTGACGGACGACGCTACAGGTTAGCCAACGTTTGCGCTGAAGTCTTCGAACTTTCGAAGAACCTGATTTAGTATTTATAAAATTCGTCAGGGTTGCCTTAAGCCGGGTTCACAAGGGCAACAAAAGTATGGCCACTGCGAATGGCGAACTGCAGTTGCTTTGTAGTTGCAAGTGTGAACTCCTAGTTTTCGGTGGCGCCATTTAAGAAGCGCAACTTTTGTCACGCCACAAAAAGTTGAACTTGGTTCTACTTTGTTGCGCCATTTGGCCTTCTCCACAATCGAATAACTTCATTCGATTGCTACCTCGCGGCTGGATTCAAACCTTTCTAGTACGCATTCGTTCGCAAATAGTGCTTTTGTTTGTGCGTTTGCTATTAATATGTCGAAAAAGTGGTCAAGAGCGACAATTATGAGATTCTTGGAGGGGTATCAAGAACGAGAATGCCTTTGGAACCACAAAAGCGAATCATACAAAGACAGAAATTTGAGAGATTCTGCATTAATTGAAATAGTAAACAGTATGCGTGAATATGTACCTGGAATTGATGCAGCTACAACAAAGTTAAAAATTCGAAGCATTCTAAATGCTTACATGAATGAACATAAAGTACAGACGGTATTTATAAACCCAGCCTTGCTTGGTTTGAAGCTGCAGACCGGTTCTTAAAACATGTAGTCGAGACAAAAGAGACGAGAAACACTGTGGTAATTAATATTTTACATTTATTACGTTTCCAAAACATCTTATTTAGTAATATGTACAGCCGTTTAATCAGCTGATACAGGTGACGCCATTTTGCAAACTACGCAATTACGAAGAATTTGTGACGTCCTGTGTGAACGCTAACTCACAGCGCCACTTCAGAATGACTTGCCTTGTGGCGATTCTTTCGTTGCGTGTGTGAACCCGGCTTTACAAATTGAATGAATCGCTGCAAACAGAACGTGTTTACGAATCTAGTTGGCTGATTATTGGCAACTACAAAAAGTCACATTATCCAACACCACAAGATGCTTTATTTTTTTAGTATCAACTAGGGTAACTTCTAATCCGCGCAATTAAAGGAAACTGAACAAGCACCTAATGAAACAGTAAGGAAATCACCGTTCCTATTGCTTGCAGCAATATAGTGCCAAGGCTGCAATTTTAAAACATGTTAGTTCGAGGACGGACGCTATGCATAACTGTGCATTCGATGCAGGGAAGCTAAAAGTCATATGGTACGCGCGCGCACACACACACACACACACACACACACAGTTATTTTTAAGGGGGACCTATCAAGAACTGCAACTGCGTACGTACTTAATGTCTGCCAACCATCTTAGAGTACCTGTTGATTCCTAGGACGTAAACCACGAGTTTAACAGAAATCATGGAAATAGGCCTGCGCCAACAATTCCTCAGACAATATATTATCTGCCTACTACACAAACAATGGTAGACCAGATTGACCGTTGTCTCCTGCCATTACCTAAATCGTCCGAAAGAACGCTAAACCGCGATATAGCATGTAAATAGTACATTTATTGTGCGGGGAATGGGGCAACGCACAACATCACAGCAATATTTTGCTTTCCCCTTCCACATTGCCTTTTTGCATCAGAACCACTGCTCAAGTCCGCGGACGCGCAGTTTCGTGGGCAACGTGACCTGACTTAACGTATAAAACTGACAATACGGATAGGATCGCCACTACAACGAAGCTTTCAAGTCTGCAACTGGTCACTGTGGTTCAAGAATTGCACGGTAAACACCACGTGGACGTCAGGCGTCCACAGCTTACCGCTGCTAAGCTTTAACTTACCTACGCCCCCTTTCGAGCTAGTAGATGTAAACAAATACTTCACTTCCGTGATTGCTCCGTTCATTCTGACGGTATTAATTCGTAATTAATATCAAGCAACTGTAAATAATTGTTGAGAGAAGGGTAGCACACAACTAACCTGCATTTTACACTTAACTACGAAATTAATTTATTTTAGCCGTGCTGTACCGTTACATATTGTTCTAGGTAAGCTCCTGATAGTGTACCTGAAAGAAGAAGTAGCCTACTCAAGAACAGAACTCCCCTTCGGTAATTCATTAGATTTCGAGACTGCTTTGGGAATTACAAACAGTTGCGAATAAGCATTTGCGTTGAATTACTGACTCATCAGCGGGCTTTTGTTCTGCTTCAGGCACACAGGGAGGCGACACACAAACAGGAGTGTCTCAGATTACAGACCGAGTGGCTGGAATGTTTGCAATTAATCGAATTTAACTGCAATGCAGAAAATACACACACTATAGCGCCACAATTTGAGCAGCCCATACAGCGCAAAAAAGGTAACTGTCCCATAAAATTCAGAGTAAACTGCTCGTTGCTGCTCCCATATTGCAATCATCCGGGCGTCTTCACGTATAAAATAATGCTCTTGGTACGGCCTACAATAGCTCGAAAGCCGGATGATAAAACGACCGAGGCTAAAACATCACCACGTGACAGATCGCACATTCGTCAGAAAGCATCCTCTATTTACACAAGTTTTCGTTACATTTTATCATAAATGCGAAAGTAGAGTCTTGTCAGTATTGACCTACTGCAACACAACAGCTTTTCTTCGCCGGTCACTTAGAGCACAAGATAATCCAAAACTGCAGAGATCGCGGGTGGGCCGGCGCGATGTACCTGGTGGAGAGGCCAGGAGCGGTGCAGCACGTGTCCTTCGCTGTTGGCGTACCGAGCACTACTGGCCACTCACTGGCTCTGCAGCGGTTCTCGGTGGCTCCCCACCAGCGTGGCCCAACCACAGGGAAGGGAGCGTTCTAGCGGAAACCGCTGCACCGCCACGGAAGACAGTTGCATCGCTCTACCGCCAGTCGCTGCGATTAGAAATGAGCAAAAACAGCGCAGTTGTGTAGCGGGGGTGGGGGGGGGGGGGTTACGGCCAGCGCCGGGTACTATCTCCGTGGGATGACAAAACTTGCACTGTGGCACGAGATATAAACATAATTTGTTTTCGTCGTGTCTCTCCGGACACTTAAGGAGCCCTCACATGTTCAATAATATTGTCAAACCGTCAATATACACGGTGATCAAAAAGTCAGTATAAATTTGAAAACTGAATAAATCACGGAATAATGTAGATAGAGAAGTACAATTTGACACACATGCTTGGAATGACATCGGGTTTTATTGGAACCAAAAAATACAAACGTTAAAAAAATGTCCGACAGATGGCGCTTCATCTGATCGGAATAGCAATAATTAGCATAACAAAGTAAGACAAAGCAAAGTTGATGTTCTTTACAGGAAATTCTCAATATGTCCACCATCATTCCTCAACAATAGCTGTAGTCGAGGAATAATGTTGTGAACAGCACTGTAAAGCATGTCCGGAGTTATGGTGAGGCATTGGCGTCGGATGTTGTCTTTCAGCATCCCTAGAGATGTCGGTCGATCACGATACACTTGCGACTTCAGGTAACCCCAAAGCCAATAATCGCACGGACTGAGGTCTGGGGACCTGGGAGGCCAAGCATGACGAAAGTGGCGGCTGAGCACACGGTCACCACCAAATGACGCGCGCAAGAGATCTTTCACGCGTCTAGCAATACTTTTTTTTGGTTCTAATAAAACCTCATGTCATTCAAAGCATGTGTGTCAATTTTTACCTTTCTATCTACATTATTCCGTGGTTTATCAAGTTTTCAAATTTATACTGACTTTTTGATCACCCGGTATTAACCGTCTGAGAGCACCTGAAGATGGCATAGTAAACGGCTGAAACTGGTAGCCAAATAAAACAAATTTGGAAACTAGACGGTTGAAAAGAGTTTAATTTGACATCCTGTATCGAACAGTCGAGTCCCGCATCCATCTGTAAAAAGATGGACATGCAGAGACTCTTTAGGATTCCTAAAATTCGTATATCAATACGAATTCTCCAAATCTGCTCCCAGCATCATTTTGGCGTCAAGATTTTTCTTAACTTCGTGTGCTTGGACAGCGTCATGTGAAAGGAGATTTCCTAAACTCTAACTAATGATTATCGTAGCTCCACTATCAGTAAAGCATGACTCTCTGGTTTGCAAATTTTGTCGATCGAAAACAGAGTTGCTAAAGGTATCAATTTTGATGCGCGATTACGAAATATGCAGCAGAAAAAGTTAGAAGGAAGAGATTCTAAGCTACATGTTGAAGTCACCTAGCACTAAGAAGATAATAGGTTATTTGTACTGCCTTATTAATAACTTATTAAATTATACTATTTATAAAACGTGGTTTATTTGTTTTCAGTCATAAACATTGTTTATAAAATATTTATCATTATACTTTGCTTACTTATTCACTTATATCAAGAACTGCTTAAAAAAGTTAAAAAGTTATTTGCTATTTTTGTTGAGTTGGTGGGGGTAGGGGCGTGTCAAGTTAAACGTCTGCACCAGGTGTAAGTATATCTGCAGTCCGATTAAAATTACTTGATAGTTGACATCGTTCACTTGCTGCTACAGTACTGCTGCATCCGCTGCCGGCTGCAGCTCGGTTATAAGCGACACAAACACTGCGTGCTGCTAATGTGTAATGCGGAGCAATGTTTGAAGCGGCCGCCGCGACATATGACCGAAATGGGAAATGCTCTGCCCACAGCTGATTACAAGTGACCAGTGAGTGAACTGTGAACTGCGGCAGAAGACGGGTATTGCAGCCCTGAATTTAACGTAACAACAGCCTTGTAATGTGTAATGTATCCTGGAAAACGGCGAACAACAATCTGCACAACTGAAATCACGATCACTTCTTTCACGGCGTTTAAGGCTAAACTCTACGGGCAAAAACAGGACAGAAAAATTTCATAATAAAAAATATGTTTAATACAACGAAAAACCAGCCCAAAGTAGCAAATTTCACTTTTTTTATTCACTCGATGACTAATTTCGGGCTGGACGTGAATTTTAAAAAAGTGAAATTTGCAACTTTGGACTGGTTTTTCGTTGTACTGATTAGCAGAAGTTGCTGATTCACAGCTATTCCAGCGTGCTGGAAGCTCGTAAGAAAATGTTTGTCTGTATAGGCTTCTTCCGCAGAAAAATTTCAGTTTTAGCTGTGAAAGTAAAATGTAATTTCTCTCAGTCATTAGGTAGCCCAAAACTTTGCTCACACTGCCTGCACGGGATGCCGCGTTACCAGCCGATGAACAGCCTGGTTGGTACTTGCAGGCTGTAGACGACACAAGCAGTCCCACACGAAAAAAGAATGATAGGAAGTAAAATAAGAGGAAAGAAAAAGTCCATATGTAGATGAATATGGCGTGACAAAATATTAGAAATAAAAAATACATTTAAAGCAATTAATTGAATAAACATGATAAAGTCTATTGATTAGACTTAGAATAAAAAGCTTCTTTGCATTTCAAGAGATTCGAACCTTGAACTTTCTACACTTCAGGGTTATACGCTAAGCATTACGCTGTGCCATTACACTGCAAAACCTTTTTATATTTATGATTGGTGTCCCAGACGCAGAGATTAACTGACGGCCTCCAAAAACCCGGCTTCACGTAATGTCGTATGAAGCCTATCTAATGTAAGCCGATCTTCGTGATTACAATAACGGTAAAAATGACGCTGAATCGCGTCTTGCCCGGAAGGCTCCAGTAGTGTCTCTGGTTAGTGCTGTGTATGAAACATGTGTAGTTCGTTAGCAGAGTTGTGTGTGTGTGTGTGTGTGTGTGTGTGTGTGTAAGTGTTTGCTGTGGTTATCGTGTGTGTTGAAATAAGAAATGCGGCGCAGAGTGGCCGCGCGGTTACAGGCACCATGCCACGGATTGCACGACCCCTCCGGCCGGAGGTTCAAGTTCTCCCTCGGGCATGCGTGTGTGTGTTGTCCTTAGCATAAGTTAGTTTAAGTAGTTTGTGAGTCTAGGGAACGATGACCTCAGCAGTTTGGTCCCTTAGGAATTCACACACATTTGAACATTTTTTTGAAATAAGAAATAAAAGGTCCAGATCCAGGATTGGGGACCCAAACACATCAAGAAAGACGGGAGGACAAGAATTTTAACTGAACTAACTGTTGTGGCTGTTTGGCAACGGCGAACGATTCGGGTATGTCGTTGAGCGCCCTGATTGGAGGAAACCAGCTACAACACGCGAAGTGTCAACTATCAAGTAATTTTAATCAGACTTACGGCTACGCCACTTCTTCAAGAAATTTAAAACATTGTTCTCGATAGCAAAAGTAAATCTAATATACATCTGAGAACTGCAACCAGTGCAGCAGACCGGCTCTCTTTCTTTCCCTCTCTCTCTTTCTCTTTCATCTTTTGAGTAATTAGTATGCAGCGAGCGAACAGTTATAAAAGTTAAAGAACATGAAAGGGAAGCAGTAATTAAGAAAGGGACGAGACAGGGTTGTCGCCTATCCCCATAATTTTGCCAGA
Source organism: Schistocerca nitens (assembly GCF_023898315.1). Taxonomy (NCBI): domain Eukaryota; kingdom Metazoa; phylum Arthropoda; class Insecta; order Orthoptera; family Acrididae; genus Schistocerca; species Schistocerca nitens. Next base: position 296,377,922 of record NC_064620.1, read on the forward strand.
GACAGAAAAGGAAGAGTAGTTTAATGGAACGGTCGTTGTCTTGAAAAAGGGATAATAGGAAATCACCAATATAAGTGAAACAACAGTAATGTAATGTGGTCGAAGCAAATCAGGCGATGCTGAAGGTTTTGCTATATGCGGTTCTAGGCGCTACAGTCTGGAACCGGGCGACCACTACGGTCGCAGGTTCGAATCCTGCAAATGTTCAAATGTGTGTGAAATCTTATGGGACTTAACTGCTAAGGTCATCAGTCCCTAAGCTTACACACTACTTAACCTAAATCATCCTAAGGACAAACACACACACCCATGCCCGAGGGAGGACTCGAACCTCCGCCGGGATCAGCCGCACAGTCCATGACTGCAGCGCCTGAGACCGTCGGCTAATCCCGCGCTGCTCGAATCCTGTCTCGGGCATGGATGTGTGTGATGTCCTTAGGTTAGTTAGGTTTAAGTAGTTCTAAGTTCTAGGGGACTGATGACCGCAGAAGTTAAGTCCCATAGTACTCAGAGCCATTTTTGCTATTTGCGAAGCAAAATAACTGGCGATAGCCGAAGCAGAAAGGATATAAACTGCAGACTGGCAATGGCAAGAAAAGCGTTTCTGAAGAAGAGAAATTTGATAACATTCATATAAATAAAAATTAATTCACGCATGTGTCAAAGATCACCTGAGAACTGCTTGGCCGATTTTTTTTTTTTTTTGTGTTGTTATCAGGACAAGGTTGGTACGAAAGAAAATTTATGGAAAATCCATCGCAAAAGTCGGAAATTAAAATCAGTTGTTGAAAGATCATCACTTGAGAACGGCTCGGCCGATTTGGTAGATTTTTGTTTGTTTGTTCGTATCTGTGGATGATAATGATATTTTGGGCATGGAAAAAATGCGTTCAATTATGACAGTTCTGCTGTCACGTGTTTTCATAACAAAAAATTAGTTTGACAGTTATGTATTTTAATACACAAACACATATGTAACATAAGAGGAGGAAACATTGTTACCGAAAATCTTGAAAAGTTATTGACCGATTTACTACAAATTTTTAGACGACACGCTAATGAACTTTCGGACAGATATACATAGAATACATAAAGGGGAAGCTAATTGCCACAAACCTCGAAAAGTTCTTGACCGATTTGCTTCCAATTTTTACACGATACTCTAATGAACATTCGGATGGAAATGAACATAGAGAGGGAGGGGGAGGAGAAGGAGGAGGAGGAGGAGGAGGAAATGGACAGGGAAATGGGGGCGGGGAGGGAAGAGATGAACGGGGCTACTGAACACAGTTGGGGGAGGAGCAGTTGGACAGAGAGAGGTGGAGGAGGTTGTGCACAGAGTGATTGGGAAAAGAGGAGATGTACGGTGAGGGAGAGAGAGGGAGAGAGAGAGAGAGAGAGAGAGAGAGAGAGAGAGGGAGGGGGGGAGATGAGAATATTAGCAGAGGGAGGGGGAAGTCATTTTCAGCCAGGTGTTCGGATTCTTTTTATCACACAGCGTGTGAATACAAGTTATTGTAGAAATAACACATAATAATGTGATGTGTGAGAATATTGGCAGAGGGAGGGGGAAGGGAAGGAATTTATGATACATATGCAACTCCCATACATATTTAGCAATTGGAAAGTATTGCCGAGTTCACTAGTCTAATATAAATTTAAATACACACATCAAAAAAAGTTTTCCATCACCTCGGTTCCGAGAGTTCCGGAACCTGTACAGAAAGATGGAATAGAGATCAACATAAATATCATTTCCGCCCTTTTTATTGTTCATGAAAACCACATATTACATGTTGTACCACCGTACAGTGAGACCTTCAGAGGTGGTGATCCAGATTGCTGTACACGCCGGTACTTCTAATACCCAGTAGCACATCCTATTTCATTGTTGCATGCCTGTATTCGTCGTAACACATTAAACACAAGTTCATCAAGGCTCTGTTGGTCCAGATTGTCCCCCTCCTCAACGGCGATTCGGCGTAGATCACTCAGAGTGGTTGGTGGGTCACGTCGTCCATAAACAGTCCTTTTCAGTATATCCCAGGCATGTTCGATAAGGTTCATGTCTGGAGAACATGCTGGCCACTGTAGTCGAGCGATGTCGTTATTCTGAAGGAAGTCATTCACAAGATGTGCACGATGGGGGCGCGAATTGTCGTCCATGAAGACGAATGCCTCACCAATATGCTGCCAATATGGTTGCACTTTCGGTCGGAGGGTGGCTTTCACGTATCGTACAGCTGTTACGGTGCCTTCCATGACCACCAGCGGCGTACGTCGGCCCACATAATGCCACTCCAAAACAGCAGGGAACCCTCACCTTTCTGCACTCGCTGGACAGTGTGTCTAAGGCGTTCAGCATGACCGGGTTGCCTCCAAACACGTCTCCGCCGATTGTCTGGTTGAAGGCATATGCTACACTCATCAGTGAAGAGAACGTAATGCCAGTCCTGAGCGGTCCATTCGGCATGTTGTTGGGCCCATTTGTACCGCGCTGCATGGTGTCGTGGTTGCAAAGATGGACGTCGCCAAGGACGTCGGGAATGAAGTTGCGCATCATGCAGCCTATTGCGTACAATTTGAGTCCTAACACGACTTCCTGTGGCTGCATGAAAAGCATTATTCAACATGGTGGCGTTGCTGTCAGGATTCCTCCCAACCATAATTCGTAGGTAGCAGTCATCCAAGGCAGTAGTAGTCCTTGGGCGGCCTGAACGAGGCATGTCATCGACTGTTCCTATGTCCTCCATGTCCGAACAAGATAGCTTTGGTTCACTCCAAGACGCCTGGACACTTCCCTTGTTGAGAGCCCTTCCTGGCACAAAGTAACAATGCGGACGCGATCGAATCGCGATATTGACCGTCTAGGCGTGGTTGAGCTACAGACCCCCTCCGCCCAATAGGCGCTGCTCGTGCATGGTTATTTACATCGTTGGGAGGGTTTAGTGACATCTTTAAACAGTCAAAGGGACTGTGTCTGTGATACAATATTCACAGTCAACGCCTGTCTTCAGGAGTTCTGGGAACCGGGGTGATGCAAAACTTTTTTTTGATGTGCCTAGTAGGAAGTCTTTTCTGAAGGTATTTGTGTGGAGTGTAGCCTGGTACGGAATTGAAACGCAGACGACAAGCACTTCAGACACAAAGAGAATAGAACCTTTTGAAATGTGGTGCTACAGAAGAATGCTGAATATTGGGGAATTAGATCGGGTAACTAATGAGGAGGTACTGAATCTAATTTGTGAACAAAGAAATTTAAGACAAAATTTTACTAAAAAGCGGCCAGTTGATAGAAAACATCCTGAGGCAACAAGGAATCGTCAATTTGGTAGCTTCTTCCCACTGCCGCGCAATTTATAAATGAACCAGGGCAGTGCTGTACTGACAGCAAATTTGTCCATATCGAAAGTAAGAATTATATGCAGTAAGTCTTGTTGATAAGTGCTTCAGGCGTTCCAGTAATATGCATAAATATACACGCATACATTCATTTCAACCTCCGCACCACTGCTAAGCTACACATCAAATTATTATGTGTTATTTCTACAATAACTTGTATTCACACGCTGTGTGATACAAAAATCCGAACACCTGGCGCCCTCCGTCGGTAATGCTGGAATTCAGTATGGTGTTGGCCCACCCTTACACTCGATGACAGCTTCCACTCTCGCAGGCATTTGTTCAGTCAGGTGCTGGAAGGTTTCTTGGGGAATGGGAGCCCATTCTTCACGGAGTGCTGCACTTAGAAGACGTATCGATGTAAGTCGGTGAGGCCTGGCACGAAGTCGGCGTTCTAGAGTATTCCACAGGTGTTTTGTAGGGTTCAGGTGGGACTCTGCGCAAGCCAGTCTATTACAGGGATGTTATTGTCGTGTAACCACTTCACCATAGGCCGTGCATTATGAACAGGTGCTCGACCGTGTTGAAAGATGCAATCGCCATCCCCGAATTGCTCTTCAACAATGGGAAGCAAGAAGGTGCTTAAAACATCAATGTAGGCCTGTGCTGTGATAGTGCCACGCAAAACATCAACGGTTGCAAGCCCCCTACATGAAAAGCACGACCACACCATAACACCACCGTCTCCGAATTTTATGTTGGCACTACACACGCTGGCAGATGACGTTCACCGGGCATTCGCCATACCCACACCCTGCCACAGGATTGCCACATTGTGTACCGTGATTCGTCACTCCACACAACGGTTTTCCACTGTTAAATCGTCCAATGTTTACGCTCCTCACACCAAGCGGGGCGTCGTTTGGCTTTTACAGGCGTGATGTGTGCCTTATGAGCAGCCACTCGACGATAAAATCCGTTTTCTCACCTCCCGCCTAACTATCGTAGTACTTTCAGTGGATCTTGACACAGTTTGGAATTCCTGTTTGATGGTCTGGATAGATGTCTGCCTATTACACATTACGACCCTTTTCAACTGTGGGCGGTCTCTGTCAGTCAACAGACGAGCTCGGCCTGTACGCTTTTGTGCTGTACGTATCCCTTCACGTTTCCACTTCCATCGGAAACAGTGGACCTAGGGATGTTTAGGAGTGTAGAAAACTCGCATAGACGTATGACACAAGTGACACCCAATCACCTGACCACGTTCGAAGTCTGAGAGTTCCGCGGAGCGTCCCATTCTGCTCTCTCACGATGTCTAATGACTACTGAGTCGCTGATATGGTGTACCTGGCAGTAGGTGGCAGCAAAATGCACCTAATATGAACAACGTATGTTTTTGGGGGTGTCCGGATACTTTTGATCACATAGTGTATATGAATAGTACAGGATTTAAATCTCATCATAGCTCGTGATCCCATATTCAGACCATATTTAATGGACTTTTTATTTCTCGCTTTGGTTCATACTACCACCTCACAAAATATGGAAACCAAAGAGCCTGCAGTAGGAGAGATATGTTTCACAGATGAAGTTCTCATAACTCCTAAGGCAAGCATTTTGGAGCCCGTGTTCACTAGACTTTTATGGATGATCGTGCCTCGTATCCCTGGATACTGACCATTCCTCCTGGGACACTCCGTATACTCTTTTCACCTTTCTACCGTCTCTTCTTTACTTAGTACTGACTTAACATGTGAGCTACCAATATTCATACAACTACTTCTGCTCTCTGCGAAAGTTTCCTTAACATTCGTGTAAGTGGCATCTATCTTTCCCATGATTATGCATGCGTCTACAGTTTGAAATCTCTCCTCTAGCCATTTCTGCTTTTCCATTTTGCACTTTCTGTTCAGTTCATATTAAGAAGTCTGCATTCCCTATTCCCTGCTTCATTTGCTCCGTTTTTATATATTACCCTTTCGTCAAATAAATCAGTATTTCTTTGTAATGATAAAAGAAGAGCCGTTTTCGTCGCTCGACTGCCTTTTGATGTTCAGCTGTTTCCTTTCGTTAGGCGTTATAATCACCTTTTAACTGTCGAGGATTGCAGTTCAGACGCCTGCATTAATGACGTTTCTCTCAAGATAGCAAACAAATGACGGAGCTCATTTTTTGGGGTAGAGGTTCACAGCTTCCCCATCGATCTGTTTCGTTTACTACTGGCGAGAGCTGGTATGGTTGTTGCAGAACTTTGTTGTTTCCAGTCGAGTATGACAGTAGTCTGTGCGCAGTGTTCAAATGGCTCTGAGCACTATGGGACTTAACATCTGAGGACATCAGTCCCCTAGACTTAGTACGTAAACCTAACTAACCTAAGGACACCACACACATCCATGCCTGAGGCAAGATTCGAAACTGCGACCGTAGCGGTCGCGCGGTTCCAGACTGAAGCGGCTAGAACCGCTCGGCCACCGCGGCCGGGTGTGAGTAGTGTACCGGGGTTCCAAACTTCATAACTTTCATGTCTTTGAACTATTATCCCGAGACAGTTTCCTTTGAATGACTGCCGAGGAAGTTGCTAGAGGCAAGAAGGCTGATACGGGTCCCTCCATCAACAGTATCTTCGTTGACAGTGGTGCAGAGTACGTCGTGTAGGAGGATCGCATGTATCGGAATGACCGCGCCACGGTCTCCTTTGCGTGACTTCGCGCGTTTACTAAGAGAAGCTTATCGTGACGACGTCACAGAGATAGCTGAGAGTAACACTGTGCGTAGATATGAAGTGCAACGATTGTTAGAAGGAGATCCAAAACGACATACTGAAATTTCATTTGTATGCCCCAGCTGGAAAAATGCAAGTTAATGCGGATGAGTAGGAGGAACAAACGTGTAGTGTTTGGATGCAGTAGTGTCCTGTCTGACACAGTCAAGTCGTTTAAATATCTGGGCGTAGCGTTGCGAAGCGATGCGAGATGGAGCGAGCATGTGACAACTGTGATAGGGAAGGCGATTGATCAACTTCGATTTATTGGGAGAATTTTAGAAAAGAATGGTTCACCTGTAAAGGAGACCGCATATAGGACGCTGGTGCAACCTATTCTTGAGTACTACTGGAGTGTTTGGGATCTGTTCCAGGTCGGATTCAAGCAGTCCAGAGGCGGGCTGCTAGATTTGTTGCCGATAAGTTTCAACAACACGTAAGTGTTACGGAGATGCTTCGCGAACTCAAATGAGAATCCATGGAGGGAAGGCAACTTTTAGAGATCCGGCAATTGAAGCTGACTGCCGACTGATTCTGCTGCCTCCAACATACCCATTTTGCGCATGAGGACCACGAAGATAAGATACCAGAAATTGGGGCTTATATAAAGGCATGTAGATAGTCGCTTTTCTCCCACTCTATTTGCGAGTGGAAGAGGCAAGGAAATGACTACTAGTGGTTCAAATGGTTAAAATGGTGCTGAGCACTATGGGACTTAACTTCTGAGGTCACCAGTCCCCTAGAACTACTTAAACCTAACTAACTTAAGGTCGTCACACACATCCATGCCCGAGGGAGGATTCGAACCTGCTACCGTAGCGGTCCCGCGGTTCCAGACTGTAGCGTCTAGAACCGCTCGGCCACCCCGGTCGGCGGCTACTACTGGTGCAGGATATCATCCGCCACGCACCGTACAGTGGTTTGTGGAGTATCTAAGTAGATGTAGATGTGACTTAACGCCAGTTAAAACTGTGTACCTACGCTTTTACATTACACCAATGTTTCTCCGACAGAAGGGCATCCGGCCACTCCTCGAAACTAACTAACTATGCCCCAGCCGTAAATGCGAGGGCCGTTCAGAAAGTAACCTCCGGTTGATTTAAAAAAATACACCAAGTTAAATAAAAATATTTTAATATATACATCTTACAACTACATCTTTGCACTATTTTTCTACATAGTCTCCATAGCGATTGAGGCAGTTATCGTATCTCTTCACAAGCTTTGAAATTCCTTCTGCATAAAAATCACCCGCTTGTGCCTGGAGCCAGCCTGTGACCGCATCTTTGAGCTCTTCGTCGTCATCAAACCGCTGTGACCCGAGCCATTTCTTCAAATGCATGAAGAGGTGATAATCACTTTGCGCCAGGTCTGGGCTGTAAGGTGGATGGTTGATAACGTCCCACTTGAAGGACTCAAGAAGGGCCGTTGTTCTGCGAGCAGAGTGAGGACGGGCGTTATCGTGCAAAAAAACGATACCGGAAGTCAGCATACCACGGCGTTTGTTCTGTATAGCCCGTCGTAACTTTTTTATTGTTTCACAGTACACGTCTTGATTAATGGTCGTACCACGTTCCATGAATTCAACCAACAACACCCCTTTGGCATCCCAAAACACCGTTGCCATCATTTTCCTGGCAGAAAAATCTTGCGAGGCTTTTCTTGGTTTGGTAGGCGAATTTGAATGTGCCCACATCTTTGATTGTTCTTTTGTCTCAGGGTTCACGTACTTAATCCACGTTTCGTCACCGGTCACGATTCTGTTTAACAATGGTTCTCCTTCGTCCTCATAACGTGACAGAAAGTCTAATGCAGAGGCCATTCTTTGAGTTTTGTGGTGGTCGGTAAGAATTTTGGGCACCCATCGTGCACAGAACTTATGGTAACCCAATCTTGCTGTCACTATCTCGTACAAGAGAGTGTTAGAAATCTGTGGAAAACCAGTAGACAACTCCGACATTGAAAAACGTCGATTTTCACGAACTTTTGCATCAACTGTCTGAACGAGTTCGTCAGTCACCAATGATGGTCTACCACTCCTCTCTTCATCATGAACGTTTTCTCGTCCACTTTTAAATAAACGTACCCATTCACGGACAACTCCTTCACTCATAACTCTTGGTCCGTACACGGCACAAAGCTCACGATGAATAGCTGCTGCAGAATATCCTTTGGCTGTAAAAAACCTTATGACAGCACACACTTCACATTTGGCGGGGTTTTCTATTGCAGCACACATTTCAAACTGCCACAAAAACTAAACTACCGCAGGTACGACGTTCACTCGACCACGGCTTGATGCCGACTGACCTGTTGAGTGCGTGAACGCACAGATGGCGTCGCTACTCCCCCCACAACCCGCACTGTGACCAATTGGAGGTTACTTTCTGAACCGCCCTCGTAATTGTCGACGCTGCGCCGATGCGGGACAAAGACAGATGAAAAAGAAGAAATCATTAGCACATAGGATTAACAAATAATATCGGAATCAGATGTTAGTGCTGTGATCCTAAAAATGTAAAAATTTAATCGTTTGACCACATCTCCCAGAAATTAAAAACTGACAATTCAAATTTAAAATTTCATCCGTGACATAGTTCCCATTTTATGTTTCTCTAGAAACTACAGTGCATTCCTACATGGCTCTGTTCTGAACAGCTCACGAATTTCAATTACACTTCCATTCCTTTTGATCTGCTGAATAAATCGGTGTAGTAAAAACAATCCGCATCCTATTCGTCATCAGTAGAAATATTTATGTCTGTTCCTTATTGTCCACCGAACTTGGTGGCGCAGACGTCAGCACATTGGACTTTAATTCGGGACGACGACGGTTCAAATACCCGTCCGCCTATCCAGATTTAGGTTTTCCGTGATTTCCCTAAATCGCTCCAGACCACTACCGGGACGGTTCCTTTGAAAAGGGCACGGCCGATTTCCTTCTCCATACTTTCGTAATCAGAGGTTGTGCTCCCTTTATAATGACCGCGCTCTACTCTGCTTTCGTTCGTTCTTCCCAGGATTCTTCATCCTGTGGTAAAACCTTGGTCAAACATCACTTCACTGCTGCTCGGTTGGGTTTCCTCGGTTCGTCATCTCTTCTTCGAAGGGAAGTACATTTGGTGCGGAAGTAATCTCCTTGCTGTCTTGTCAGCTTTGCATATCTCGCTCACTTGGAGACAGTTCTTCAAGGACTATATCTGCGGAGTGGCTAAATTGCAGTCAATTTACAGAAGCTTCAACTTTTGATAGGATAGCTTAGTCCGTTACAAGAGGTGGCCGATCTGTTAATCCGCTGGGTGCATGCAAGTGCTCTTAGTTAACCACTTTACATGCTGAAGAAGGTTTGAGCCACCTCATCTTACCCTTTCTGAGCTACAGTAACGGTAGATTTCATTTCACTTTCAATCCATGACTGTCTTTTTGAAGACCCTGTATATCTGTTCACCATTACCTCTTAAATATTTCGGAAAAGTATAAAAATACTGTATGTAGCGGCTAGTTACTGTTTTCATTTGTAAATGTCTATTTGTAAACAGAATGACTGTATTTGAAAAACAGCCTGGTTGTCTGATGGAGCAGGGCAGAACGATATAGTTCTTTGTCATTTTTCCCCTCTGCTACAGAAACACAATGTACGGTCATAGTCTCGAAAACTAATAGATTCACACGAGCCGGCCGAAGTGGCCGTGCGGTTAAAGGCGCTGCAGTCTGGAACCGCAAGACCGCTACGGTCGCAGGTTCGAATCCTGCCTCGGGCATGGATGTTTGTGATGTCCTTAGGTTAGTTAGGTTTAACTAGTTCTAAGTTCTAGGGGACTAATGACCTCAGCAGTTGAGTCCCATAGTGCTCAGAGCCATTTGAACCATTTTTACAGAACACGAGTACAATGAAGAATGGCGATATGATTGGCCATGGGTTTGTTTGGCTTACAGGATAGAAATTCTTCAAAATTTTGGGTACAAGTGTTGAAGTTTTAATAACAGCAGCTATTTATTTACGACTTATACAAAATAGATGCGTGTTTCGTATTGTTCTTCAAAGCCTTCACTAACATTGTCTAATAACCAGTTACCAGGGGTGTCTAAGTCGTAGGATACTCTTAACAGCATCAGCTATGTCGACAGTTCGAGTGGAGCTATCTATTGCCTGACCAATCTCTGTCACACTTCTGATGCGAATGCCATGATGTGCTTCCTCCAATTTAGGAATCAAGCTGAAATGACAAGGACATCAGTCCGGTGAGTGTGGTACGTAGCGCAGCATTTCCGTCCCATCGATCGAAGAAACAGTCAACTTACCACATGTTCTCCCGAGCGTTGTTCTGCATAATGATTGGCGGGTCCCACAGAAAGTTGCTTTAAGCCTTCAAGCTAGTCGCCGGCTGAGTTCCAGAAATGAACTCTCAGAGAAATAAGAGAGCACAAAGCGATAAGAAGCCTTTGGGTGACGTGTTGCCATGACATGTAAGCCTTGGCTGTAACATGTCTCTCAAATACTCTTCCTTTACACCAACATCGACTTCCTCCCTGAAAATGTGGGATTCGTTTCTGACAAACATGGCGAGAATATATGGAGATGAAGTGTGCAGGGAAGTGGTCACCTGCTATTTTGACAGACTACAACTGGACTTTTGTTAGGGATGCTCCAGATTTAACTTACAAGTGACAAGAAACGTGGAAACCCGCGGACGATTTATGGACTGGTGACCAAAATTAAAGCAACAAACCGCTGTTTCCCCGTCCTATGTTTAATTCACGATAAAATCATACAATCTATCAACAAATGTCCATAAGATCGTGTTCTGCACGGAAGATTGAATTTCGGTCAACTGAAAACCACGCCAAAGATGATGTCAGGGCATCTATCAAACGGAGTAGTGTTTGTCTGGTAGTCTCACATCCACAACCGCTGTGTACACTGTCACAGACGGTGGAGTATGGCACAGAGAAGACACCTAACAGACACTCTGCGATGGAGAGCCGTAGGAAGAATGGAAGTAGGACAGTCGCTAACTCATGTGACCCGATCGCTTAACGTGAATCGTTCTGTTGTTTCTCGGGTGTGGCGACAGTTTAGAGAGACCGAAACTGTATCATCGAGACTAGGGCAGGCCCAACCATGCGTGATATCACAGAGGACCGTTTGTTCAAATGGCTCTGAGCACTATGGGACTTAACTTCTGAGGTCATCAGTCCCCTAGAACTTAGAACTACTTAAAGCTAACTAACCTAAGGACATCGCACACGCCCATACTCGAGGCAGGATTCGAACCTGCGACCGTAACGGTCGCGCGGTTCCAGACTGTAGCGCCTAGAACCGCTGGGCCACACTGGCCGGCCAGAGGACCGTTATTTGGCTGTAAACGCACGACGGTACCGCCTTAGTACTGCGTAGCAACTGGCATGGGACCTCGCAGCATCCACCGAACATGTTGTATCGAGGCAAACTGTGTATAGAAGGTTTCGACAGAGTGGCGTTTATTGTCGGAGACCTGCTGTATGTGTGCCTCTTACCAGTCTTCACAGAGGGAATGTCTAGAGTGAAGTCGTCAACATGCCACCTGGACAGTCGAAGAGTGGGTCAATGTTCTTTTTACAGATGGATCCTCATTTGGTCTGGAGAGCTATTCCCGACGGATTCTCATCTGAAGGGAATATGGAACACGATTTCGAGATCCGAACATTGTGGAAAGAGTTCTATATCGAGAAGGATCGCTAATGGTGTGGGCAGGGATTATGTTGACCACTCTAACACCTCTTCATGAAATTGTACGGGTGAATCGGAAACGTTTTACTGCTGTCAGGTACCTGACGAGGTCTTGGGACATCATGTACGATTGTTGCGAGGTGCTTATGCGCCCAGACTTCGTATTGACGGGTGATAATGCTCAACCCCATAGAACACGAGTGGTTGATGTTTTCTTGGAAACGGAGGATACTGCACGCTTGGTGTGGCCTGCTCGCTCTTCTGACTTGAATCCCATTGAGCATGTGTGCGGCGCACTAGGGATACGGGTTGCACCACGTCAACATCCACCAACCACTCTCTAAGATGTGCGAGCAGCTCCGCAGGAAGGATGGGCGCCATTGCGTCAGTATGACACTGATGACGTTATTCAAAACATGCTCTTTTGTTGTCATTCCTCTATTCCTGCCAGAGCTGGTCACAACCCATTAAGAGCAAATTAACCAGTTATTGGGATGTGTGTGCAAATCTGTTAAGCTAGAATAAAACGAAGAACATTTTCGTCTATTGTTCTGCATGTTGCAGTTATTTACATTCTGTTTTCTTTACATTGTTTATACTTTCCTATCACCTGTTTATTCTGTTTTGTGGCGAAATAAATGCAACCTTCCAAAATTTCCGGTTGTTGTTTGAATTTTGGACACTAGTGTTTTTTAAACAAACGTTCTTCAAAATGTCGGATCAGAAAATTGATAACAGTAAAATTGCTTATAGAACTGAATATTATGTACTCTGGTGGTACCTATTATTATTTATTTTATTCATTATGTATTCATAGATTGTGTTCTTTCATAATATCAGTATGAAACTGCAAGAAACACGGAAATTTCTTCAGTTTCTTTTGGTTTAATTTAGTAATTTTGTGAGTCACTCTTTATTGAATTTTATCAGTGTAAGTGTTTAATGCTGTTTGATTTCACCTCAAAAAGTCACAATTACTAATAAAATTTTCCACGCTACACATTCCTCAGTGTGCTACTACTTAAATAAATATGTCTACTGATGGTATGAAATAGGACACATCTCTGAAGCTGTAAATTCCTTTAATGGCTGATTTTCAATAAAACCGCCGTATTTTTTCAAACTACCGTGTCACCGTAGCATTCGGCCTGCTATGGCAGCCACATTGGCCGTCTACTGCTACTGTTTACATACTCAAACCTCCCTGAGTTCAAGGACCCAGGCGAGAAAAACAACAGTAGATACGACAATGAAAAATGCACCACGTAGTAGAACATCTCAAAGAATTTACATTCCCGCATCAGAAGTGCCAAGTGTCGTCGCCAGAGTGCAGCATGGTCTCATGAAATGAAAATGGCGACTCCACAGCAGCGTGCGCAAGCAGTAGTGTGGTTTGCAGAAACAAAATCGCAGATTACTCTGCAAAGAAATTGTCGTCTGTATGAATGTGATCCACCTGATGTGAAAACAATTAAGGAATGATATAGGAAGTTTCTGCCAAACAGGAAGTTTCTGGCGACAGGAAGTGCTCTGAAACATTCTGGCGGTGCACGTTACGGAGTTTCAGAAGAGAGAGTGAAGGACATCAGACAAACGTTTTTCAGAAGCCCTTGTAAGTCAATTCGTCAAGAATCTAGGCAACTTGATCTACCTCGATCAACATTGCATTGTGTAGTTCATCAGCGTCTTCGTATGTGCGCTTACAAAGTGCAAATTCTGCAACATCTGACGCCGAACGACAAACCACGCCGACAACAATTTGCTGCGGATATGCTGCAGCGTATTGATATGGATGCCAGCTTCCTGGGAAGATGTTCATTCTCAGATGAGGCAACCTTTCGTCTATCAGGAAGGGTTAATAGGCATAATGCTCGGATTAGGGGTTCGCAAAATCAGCATGTTGTCATTGAACATACTCTTGGTAGCCCTAAACTAAATGTCTGGTGTGCGCTAATGCACGAGAGGATTGTTGGACCGTTCTTCTTTGCGGAACAAACACTGAACGGGTCAGTGTACCTGGACATGTTGGAGCAGTTTATGTACTCACAGATACAAGACTTGCAACCCAACATCATTTTTCAACAAGATTGAACTCCACTGCATTGGTCAACGGCTGTTCGCAAGTTCCTGGATAGGAAATTTCCCAATTGTTGGGTCGGACGTGGAGGACCTATTGCCTGGCCACCACGTCCACCCGGCATTACGCCGCTTGATTTCTTCATGTGGAGATTCATGAAGGACCGCGTGCATGCGACCAAAGTGGACGATATTCCTAAGTTGCGACATCGTATCACTAATGCGATTGCAACAATAATAGAGGAAATGGTACAAAGAACTTGGCAAGAAACTGAATATAGACTCGGTATTCGTCGTGCTACAAATGGTTCAGATTAATAAATTCCTTGAGATGCTCTACAATGTGGTGCATTTGTCATTGTCGTACCTACTATGGCATTTTTTTCCTGGGTCTTTGAAATCATGGACGTTTGAGTAGGACACCATATATTTTGACGCACATTTCTGTACTTCCTCCTATAAAATATGATACAGTGAGATTCCTTTTAAATTTTGCCACATTGTTATGGCTAACCTATCGTCCGATCTGATTCACTTTCATCTCATCAAACCACTCTGTTAACTCATTTGATTTATGAAGTGAATCAACGCCAATTTGAAAAGGACAGTGCCAAGTCTTGCTACTTCATGTATAACTGAGACGTGATCGATATTTTTATAGGATTCACCATTTGGATCAAGACCAATCACAGAAAATCTGCGCTATGCTCTAATGAATCTCGACAGATCCTATCAAGTTGTGTGGCTCAGTAGTTAACGAACTGGAATCGCATTCGAAAGAAGAATGACTAAATCCATGTCTATCCATCCACATTGTTTTCCTTATATAATTCAGTGACTGCCACGACAGTTATTTTTGAACAAAAGCGTGGCTATATCCTTGCCCTTCTGGACAGCACTTCGTCCTAAACAACGAAGCACTAAATGATAAACTTCCTCCCTTTCGTCGATTCCCCACTTCTATCCATTTTTATTTGCAGAGTGGATGTTGTCAGATAGAATGATATAAAAATAAAAAAGCTTGTATACTTCGCCTACTATCACTTTATAACGTCATGTGAGATCATTTTTTGGAGTAACGCAACTAATTAAACCAAATTAAACGTGTCCAAGAACTAAACCGTGTAACACAAATAATTTGCGGTGTGAAATCAAGTACATCATGCAGAGACCTGTTGAAGGAACTATTGACAGGAACTAATGCTTCCCAATATGCTCTTTCCTTAATGACGTTTATCGTAAATACCAAATTACGCTAAATCATCTAGATAAGAAAAAAATACGTCTTTTGCAACAGAATGTTTTATTTGTGCCTACCAATTATATTCCCCTATTTATGCTAGGCATTATAATCCAAAGAAAATTGTTTAATTGAATATACTTTTATACGAGAGCGTAATGACTTGTCAGCTTATTTAAATTATCTATTTGCAGATAATGGTTGCATTTTTACACTTTAGTTCATTTTTATCTCCTTTAGTTTATATATAATATGTTGTCCTGTTTGTGTTAGATGCATATACATCCTAGTATCGATTTCCAATTGATAGATTTCTTTGTGTTATGGACGACTGATGATGCCTAGCATGAATAGGCAAAACATTCACCTACAAAAGAAGGATCTTTTTATTTATATAATAAAGTATAATTGAAGCAGTAATTGAGGATACTTGGCTACAAATATTAACAATAATATATTCCTCTTTGAAATCGGTATTAGAAATAAGAGTAATTTAAATAAAAATTTAAATTCATGTACTTTAGTCCATAAAGGTCAACACACATTTTTTCAATGACTTACCAGCAGCCATATAAAATTTAACTACTAATAAAGTTTATTTTTTTAGACTAGTGTAAAGAATTTATCAGTGGCCAAGTATTTCTACTCCATTCGCTAATTTTTTAATAGAACCAACTAATGTAAATATTATTAATAATATTAAATAACAGACATGTTAAAAAATGATATCTGCATGACTGCAAAATAATTTTATCAATGTAATTAAGTGTTGTAAACGGTTTTTCCTTTGATGATGTGTGGCTACAATAGCACAAAAAGCATCTTATACACCTCAATGCAGATGCCTTTACATGTTTGTGACAGGCTTCGACATTACCTCTCAAGATTTTTAAAGGTTTCTTGACTTATTCCACACCCATCAGGACCATTTGACTTAGAATCTGTGGAAGGAACGTTGTAATCTCTCTGTATTTTCTAAATATGTAATATCAAATTGTTTTACTTGGTGATACGTCCTACATCGTTGAGGATCTCCTCACTATAGATATATGGAACATATATATATATATATATATATATATATATATATATATATATATATATATATATATATATATCATTGGCCTGATCCATTCATATCAGCCAGTTTGTCATATGGTGTCATATGAATAAACATTCGATGAATTTTATCCTTACTGGATGAACTGAACTTCGTGACTGTTCCTTTGTAGGGTGTAGAATAATAACCGCTACAAGTCACACCAGAAGGTGACTTTAAGCCGGCCGGGGTGGCCGTGCGGTTCTAGGCGCTACAGTCTGGAACCGCGTGACCGCTACGGTCGCAGGTTCGAATCCTGCCTCGGCATGGATGTGTGTGATGTCCTTAGGTTAGTTAGGTTTAAGTAGTTCTAAGTTCTAGGGGACTGATGACCTTAGAAGTTAAGTCCCATAGTGCTCAGAGCCAGCCAAGGTGACTTTATTTAACACACAACCTGTTTCGAGGTTGTGCCCACCTTCAGGTGTTTTTCACTCATGTATATGTTTTAATACTCAGTATTGGAGATCACTGTTTAAATCAAAAGCAAATAATGTGATAACAATTAAATAGGCACAAATGAAACATTTAGAAGTGACCAAGCGACATGTGTCGTAAAATGCTGCTTAGCCACATTTAATTTCTTTGTATTTAGTCATCACACATTACTTGATTATGATTTAAATAGTGATCTTAAACACTCTTTATGCCCGCATCTCGTGGTCGTGCGGTAGCGTTCTCGCTTCCCACGCCCGGATTCCCGGGTTCGATTCCCGGCGGGGTCAGGGATTTTCTCTGCCTCGTGATGGCTGGGTGTTGTGTGCTGTCCTTAGGTTAGTTAGGTTTAAGTAGTTCTAAGTTCTAGGGGACTTATGACCACAGCAGTTGAGTCCCATAGTGCTCAGAGCCATTTGAACCATTTTTTGAACACTCTTTATGGAAACATGTGCATGCAGGTGAACCTAAAACAAAATGATTCGAATCCACAGCCATTCGAATGTGAAACCAGTGTGTTAACTTCCACTCATGACATTCATATGTAACAAGAGCACGTTAGGTGTGAAAGGAAAGAGCACTACACGAGATATGTGCTTATTCTACCACTTTTGGAGGCTCCACGCGTAACACAGGTCATTTCAAAATATGTGGCAAGATCCATAGTATGGTACCTTGTGCCTTTTCTTAGTGGTTTAATGAACAGTGGCTATCGCGTGTACTGATGTACGCTGGACGCTCTATTAGACACTTGTCGCAATATGGCACACGGAGGTGAGTTAGAATGAAAAAAATTCTTTGACTTTTAACAATCTGCAGGTTGTTGCAATGCGATTAGTTGTACCAAGTGTGTCGAAGAACGCCAATATGCCAGCTGCACGAAGATAACTGCGTCCAAGTTGATTACAGTATACAGAGGTCGTGTTGTATCATCAACGACCGTATACAGGACGAAAAGGAATGGTCTGAACCGCCAGTGCTACGACACATCGTGAAATGGAAACAGCAGCTAACGTTAGAGGCGATCGTTTTCGATTTTCATCTGGCATCCGAAAGTGATTGCAGTACTCGACTTCGTGTTTCCAGTTGGATTCCACAGGCCAACTGCAGTGAATGAATCAAGGAATACAGAATTGCAGCACAACATGTCGACGAAACGGGAGCTCTCCATGCAGAGCGTCTATTGCGTGTAGGATAATAACCGCTACCAGTCAAAATAGTAGGTGATTTTATTTAACACGGACCGGTATTGGCTTTGTGTCCGTCATCAGGTAGTCCCTTTCCTCGCAGTGTGTAAGAGTTTTGTCTTAAGAGTACCTGTTGAATGTAAGAGACTGCAAAATGTTACGTAGTTCAGTGTCATGATTGTGTTATATCACGATGAACGAAGAGAGAGGTTAAAACTCAGTACTGGCGCATTGTCTACTCCTTGAGAATAGCACCAGTGGGACAGCTGGGCTTAACAACCCGGTCCAGCGGACGGATCACCATCAATAGCGTCACTTGTCCTCACTTTATGAGACAGTACGGAGGGATTTGACGTTTAATGCAGGCCACTGGCCAAAACTTCCCCTCTTGCCAGTCAAAATAATTTCTTTCGCAGGCAGGATTGGAACTGGTTATCCAGATCAAGAGCGATTTATATGTGTGCATTAGCTACGGAGTGGGGTAAACACAAAGAAGTAATTACTGGACTATGTATATAATGGCCGGCTCTAAATAAATATTTAAGTAAATCCAAAACAACTGCCAACAATAGACCTGGAGGGGACTGGGATGCGTCGTCTTGCATATTACAGATAGAGGGTGGTCCCGAAAGGGATGTAAGAGTATTGCGGGGTAGGTTGTGCTGAGAAACAATATTTAAGATATAAATTCGATACTTTACGCCGCATACGATTTAAATAGTATTGAAGTTAGCCATTGAGGTCGTTGGGCGCGCAAATCCAAGCAACCTGCCAGAGGCGCTGTTGCGAAACATGTTCTTTGTTTGCTTAGGTACAATAATAATAATAATAATATTAATAATAATAATAATAATAATTCGTGTGGCTCAGGGACCTTGTGCAAGTCTTTCAACTGAACATCACTTCGTCGACTTGCGTGTCCGTAACCTACCCAGTTATCCAACTGGGGAAAGCGAACTTACAGATTATTAGCTGAAACCGAACAAAAAGCACGGGAAAAACATTGGACGGTAGCGAGTTGGATCCTTACTATTATCCAGTGTCCAATTTCTGTATCGTTCTTGTTCAGTTTGAGGAAACCAAACTAAGAATGTTGTACATGGCAGGCTGCTTGAATTTGCGTGCACGACGACTTATTTGGCTTTCTTCAATCTGACACGGTGCAATGTATCTAATTTTTTTCTCAACAATTATTTTTCAGCACAAGCTACCCTGCAACACCGTTACAAGATTCATAGGAAGCTAAAAAGTATTCGATATTTTCAGAGGCTGTAGTATGGACCAAAACAAGACATAAAATGTGGAGTACATATGGGCTCTATAATGCAAACGAACTATGAGGATTTATTCAGCAGCAGAAATGTTTTCCACAACAGCGAAGATGAACAAGAATATGTATTATTTGCGTCGAGACCTTGCAGGACCACGCAACGCATTCTTCCTCATTTGAGCATTCTTTCAGTTCTTCCACGAGTTACTCTTTTTTTCTACACGGAGTCTCTTTTTGTCTTCAGTCAACTTTCCCCCTGGTTTCTTTGCGACTTCGTTCTCTGCTTTCAGATTTCACTTATGTATCTTGTCCCTGCATATGTTTCTGTCTTCAGTTTCTATTACATCGATTTGTGTGATCCATGGTATCGTTGACTTGCCCCCCTGTATGTACGTCAAAATTCTGTCGGGGAGTCTTGGTGGTAGCCTTCCGATGTGCCTGCAGAACTTCAACCTTTTTCTGACGTCTATTGCTAGGTTTTCCGACAGTGTAATCTGATCCCTCTTTAACTAGTTTAGGGCCGAGAATCTGTCTCATCATTTTGCGTTCTTCCTTTAGTACACTTTCTATGTCGCTTTTCGTACGGAGTGCTAGTGTCTCACTTGCAAACAGTATTTCAGGCGTGATTACTGTGGCGTAGTGTGTTTTCTGTGTGAGTGGACATGCATTTTTTATTATATGTATCCTGTGTTTTCTCGCATACTCTCTTCATTTTTTTTTTTTTTTTTTTTTTTTTTTTGTGAGGTCTTCTCTCCCGCTATAGCTTCGAGGGTTTCATCTGGATATTTGAAATGTGCAATTCTGTTTGTCTTGCCATATTTTGTGTCTAATGTTCCCAATCACCGCAGTTAAGCACCGGAGCGCTTGTCTAGTACCTGAATAGGTAACCGTGTGCCTAAACCGTGCTCTGCTCACAATTCGCGCTTTCTCTTCACGGTAGAGAGGACACGACAGGTGGTGGCATAAAGTTCCTGATCACTAGGCATTGCTCCAATGTCCTGGATAAAATTCCCCTCCACAATGTCTCATTAAGTGAGGGCATGCGAGCCCGCATCTCGTGGTCGTGCGGTAGCGTTCTCGCTTCCCACGCCCGGGTTCCCGGGTTCGATTCCCGGCGGGGTCAGGGATTTTCTCTGCCTCGTGATGGCTGGGTGTTGTGTGCTGTCCTTAGGTTAGTTAGGTTTAAGTAGTTCTAAGTTCTAGGGGACTTATGACCACAGCAGTTGAGTCCCATAGTGCTCAGAGCCATTTGAGGGCATGCGACACTGTTGATGATCATTCGTCCGCCGAAGGGGGGCATTAAGCTCGGTGACTGCCTCGGTACTATTTGAAGGGGGCG
The DNA here is from genome assembly GCF_023898315.1 of Schistocerca nitens. Classification (NCBI taxonomy): domain Eukaryota; kingdom Metazoa; phylum Arthropoda; class Insecta; order Orthoptera; family Acrididae; genus Schistocerca; species Schistocerca nitens. Next base: position 296,398,381 of record NC_064620.1, read on the forward strand.
GGCTTCGTGCTGGCACAGGGTGTCATCCTCTGCCTTCTCTCATCATCGTACAACACATAAAAGACACCATGCAACACACTCTTCCCTTACAGTCACCTGCACTCAACACACAACATTCACACTTCGTGTAAGAAGGGTGCCAACATGTGTGAAGAATAGAAACACATGTCCAATTTAGGTGGTTGAATCTGCCCTTCGGGGGCTCGCAACAATTTATGCCCTTTTGAGTCAGCCCTTCCGACTGATTTGATGCGGACCGTCACGAATTCCTCGCCTGGTGCCAACCTCTTTATCTCAGAGTAGACTTGCAACATACGTCCTCAATTTTTCCCTGGATGTATTCTAATCTCTGTTCCCCTCTACAGTTTTTACCCTCTACAGCTCTCTCTAGAACCATGGAAGTTATTCCGCGATGTCTTAGCAGATGTCCTACCGCCCTGTCCCTCTTTCTTGTCAGTGTTTTCCACATATTTCTTTCCTCGCTGATTCGCCGGAAAAACTATTCATTCCTTACCTTATTAGACCACCCAATTTTCAATGTCCGTCTCAAATGGTTCGATTCTCTTGTGTTCCGGTATTCCCAAAGTCCATGTTTCACTATCATACAGTGCTGTGCCCCATACGTACGTTCTCAGAAATTTCTTCCTAAAATTAAGGCCTGTGTTTGATACTGCTACGCTTCTCTTGGCCGTGAATGCCCTTTTTGCCTGTGCGAGTCTGCTTTTTACTTCCTCCTTGATCCAATCGTCATGGGTTCTGCCTAGGTAGCAGAATTTCTTAACTTGATCTACTTCGTGATCACCAATTCTGATGTTGATTTTCTCGCTGCTCTCATTTCTGCTACTTCTCATTATTTTCATGTAGATGGCAATGCCACAGCCCAGTGGCGGCAGTATTATACAACTGGGTGCGCGGAACATTCACCGGGGTTTCCAGGACACCTGTTATAATAATCGAAGGCACTACGACAGCTGTGGCTACGTGAAGATTATTGCGGAACACTACTTCTTGCTTGCCGCCTTCCCCAACGGATATGGCGTCTTCCAGGAAGGTAACAGACTCTGTCACAAGGCCAGTAGCATACTGCAGTGGTTCGAGGAGGGTGACAGTGAACTCATACTAATGTCTTGGCCTCCAAATTCACCTGGTCTGAACTCGCAGCCACGAACTGCTTGCATATAATTTACCTGAACTGGATGACATGTGCGTATACATCTGAAGCCACACACCTCCGGAAAACTGCCAAGGACGTTTCGAATTCATCGCATGCACGGTCGCTGGTGTATTGCTTTCGAAAGACAGCTCCACACACTATTAAGTAGGTGGCCAGAATGTTTTTGTTAGTCAATGTATACGAGCAAATCATCAATACTGCGTTTACTTGCTCCTAGGAAACGAGTGCTCGTAGCTGATGGGAAGATTCCACCTTACAAAACACGTTACACTCATATTTTATAAAAGTACCTTTACAGAGGAAACCTGCGATGTAGCCTGAATCGCCTGCAGATTGGCAACCACTTGACAGTCCGCTGAGACTAGTTGTCTGCCTGTAGGCGCCAAGGAGTATTTTACAGGTTCTTTCTGTAAAGGTACATTTTTAAAATAACACATGTGGGCGGGTGCCACTGAGGGTTTTGCCGAACTGGGGGGATAAGAGCGGGGGGTCTTAGAGGGGCTCTTCGCTGGTTTATTCGTGCATGTGCCAATGTCGCACTCCTCTGCGACCACGCCGCAGGAGGTTCTGGTGGTTCCACCCTGTACACTAGAGCAAAAATTGCAGTCGCACTGCATTACAAAGATGTGAGATCACATTAAACGGGGTTGCAGCCCAGTGACGTCCGTCGAAAAGGGCTGCATCCCCCAGGAGGTGTCAACAGTGCCAGAGATTGCTCAAGTCACAGCGAACCGTCGTTTTCGACTGCGAAATATGTAGGAATCAACGAACCAAGTAAAGGACTGGTTTCATTGACGGCCTTTATGCCAGCCACCGAGGCCTTTTCGTTTCGATTATGAACGGCGAAGTGTCTGAAATGTTTTCGTCGGCCGTCCACAAGGAAACCGCGTGGTTTCAACGTTGAGTGTCGCCAGTTTGACCCTCATCGTAGAGGCGTCAGAAGAAGAGTAAGAGGGATTGTGGCGACCTCCCTATAATGTGTTACGTCCGCGGTGGCATGGGGCACAAATGTGGTGAAATTTGGTGCCAATGTGACATCATTAAGCCACTTTACACGTTACATGGACTCCTGAGCTGTGGCCTTTTTTCGCATGTTTCGACATTTTGCTCTTTGAAGCGTCGTCGAGCTCGAAGGTGACGTCGCTGGGCGCCAAGCGTTCGCTGCAAACGCAGTAGTCACCTTTGAACCAAATTTCAAACTTTCGCGGTAGAATGGGACACAATTACGGGGTTTCAAAAAGTGCTCCTTTAATTCGGTTGTGCAGTATAATTCCGCAGTCGTCTCTTCACACAAATCATCGAGTGGTGTCTATGATACGATAATCTCACAATTCCGCGTGTAGTCGGCGAAGCGTATACTTCCTTATGCGAGGAGTGTTTCCTGACTCTCGCTACATCTGTAATAGTTGCAGGTTTTCTTCTGGTAAAATACAAATACAGAGTGTTTCAGAAATGTTCATCCGATTTCGTAAGACTATATCTTATACACGAACAATGATACAACTTTGGGGTACATTTTAACTTAAGGCCCGAAATTCAAAGTTTACCTGGCTCCATTTCTAAATTTCTGGTTCACGTGGTTGCCGGTAGGTATCTCCATGGTGCAGGTAGCTCAGTCGCTCGCTCGTTCATTACCCAATGAGTGTCCAGTCGAGATAACGATGACACGCCAACATAAAGGTTTTTGCATCCTCCGTCTCAAAAGCTGCAATTCGATTTCAACTGGGCGACGTGATTTTCGTCGAGAGTACGGCAGGATAGGTCAGCCCGTGCGCTCGTTCAAGACGTAGGGCTCATTCAGCGTAGTCCACAGAAGTCTATTCGTCATACCAGCTGAGATTTAGCCGTTACTCGTGTGTCTGTCTGGAGTGTTTTACAGTGTTTTTCTTATACGCTTCCAATCGATGGATGAAGATCCATCGATGGCAGAGGACGCGTTCAATATCTGGTCAAATGTATCCGGACACCCCTAAGTTAGATTTCCAGAAGGCTTTCGACACCATTCCTCACAAGCGTCTTCTAATGACATTGCGTGCCTATGGAGTATCGCCTCAGTTGTGTGACTGGATTCGTGGTTTCCTGTCGGATAGGTCACAGTTCGTAGTAATAGACGGAAAGTCACGAGTAAAACAGAAATAATATCCGGCGTTCCCCAAGAAAGTGTTATAGGCTCTGTATTGTTCCTGATCTATATTAACGACATAGGAGACAATCTGAGTACCGTCTTATTGTTTGCAAGTGATGCTGTCATTTACCGTCTTGTAAAGTCATCAGATGATCAAAACGACTTGCAAAATGATTTAGATAAGATATCTGTATTGTGCGAAAAGTGGCAGTTGACCCTGAATAAGGAAAAAGGATAAGTCACACTAATCTGAAGGCTGTAAATCCAACTAAATACTTAGGTATTACAATTACAGATAACCTAAATTGGTACGATCACATGGATAATACACTCCTGGAAATTGAAATAAGAACACCGTGAATTCATTGTCCCAGGAAGGGGAAACTTTATTGACACATTCCTGGGGTCAGATACATCACATGATCACACTGACAGAACCACAGGCACATAGACACAGGCAACAGAGCATGCACAATGTCGGCACTAGTACAGTGTATATCCACCTTTCGCAGCAATGCAGGCTGCTATTCTCCCATGGAGACGATCGTAGAGATGCTGGATGTAGTCCTGTGGAACGGCTTACCATGCCATTTCCACCTGGCGCCTCAGTTGGACCAGCGTTCGTGCTGGACGTGCAGACCGCGTGAGACGACGCTTCATCCAGTCCCAAACATGCTCAATGGGGGACAGATCCGGAGATCTTGCTGGCCAGGGTAGTTGACTTACACCTTCTAGAGCACGTTGGGTGGCACGGGATACATGCGAACGTGCATTTTCCTGTTGGAACAGCAAGTTCCCTTGCCGGTCTAGGAATGGTAGAACGATGGGTTCGATGACGGTTTGGATGTACCGTGCACTATTCAGTGTCCCCTCGACGATCACCAGTGGTGTACGGCCAGTGTAGGAGATCGCTCCCCACACCATGATGCCGGGTGTTGGCCCTGTGTGCCTCGGTCGTATGCAGTCCTGATTGTGGCGCTCACCTGCACGGCGCCAAACACGCATACGACCATCATTGGCACCAAGGCAGAAGCGACTCTCATCGCTGAAGACGACACGTCTCCATTCGTCCCTCCATTCACGCCTGTCGCGACACCACTGGAGGCGGGCTGCACAATGTTGGGGCGTGAGTGGAAGACGGCCTAACGGTGTGCGGGACCGTAGCCCAGCTTCATGGATACGGTTGCGAATGGTCCTCGCCGATACCCCAGGAGCAACAGTGTCCCTAATTTGCTGGGAAGTGGCGGTGCGGTCCCCTACGGCACTGCGTAGGATCCTACGGTCTTGGCGTGCATCCGTGCGTCGCTGCGGTCCGGTCCCAGGTCGACGGGCACGTGCACCTTCCGCCGACCACTGGCGACAACATCGATGTACTGTGGAGACCTCACGCCCCACGTGTTGAGCAATTCGGCGGTACGTCCACCCGGCCTCCCGCATGCCCACTATACGCCCTCGCTCAAAGTCCGTCAACTGCACATACGGTTCACGTCCACGCTGTCGCGGCATGCTACCAGTGTTAAAGACTGCGATGGAGCTCCGTATGCCACGGCAAACTGGCTGACACTGACGGCGGCGGTGCACAAATGCTGCGCAGCTAGCGCCATTCGACGGCCAACACCGCGGTTCCTGGTGTGTCCGCTGTGCCGTGCGTGTGATCATTGCTTGTACAGCCCTCTCGCAGTGTCCGGAGCAAGTATGGTGGGTCTGACACACCGGTGTCAATGTGTTCTTTTTTCCATTTCCAGGAGTGTATTTTGGGCAGAGCAAACCAAAGACTGCGATTCATTGGCAGAACACTTACAAGGTGCAACACGTCTAGTAAAGAGACTGCTTACACCACGCTTGTCCGCCCAATTATGGAATACTGCAGCACGATGTGGGATCCGCATCAAGTGGGACTGACGGATGCCATCGGAGAAGTACAAAGAAGGGAAGCTCGTTTTGTATTATCGCGAAATAGGGGAGATAGTGTCACAGACATGATACGTGAATTGGAGTGGCAATCATTAAAACAAAGGCGTTTTCGTTGCGACCGGATCTTCTCATGAAATTTCAATTACAAGTTTTCTCCTCCGATTGCGAAAACATTCTGTTGACACCCACCTACATAGGGAGAAATGACCATCACGATAAAATAAGAGAAATCAGGGCTCGCACAGAAAAATTTGTGTTCGTTTTTCCCGCGTGCCGTTCGAGAGTGGAATGGTAGAGAGACAGCTTGAAGGTGGTTCATTGAACCCTCTGCCAGGCACTTTATTGTGAATAGCAGAATAATCACCTAGATGTACATGTACGTAGATGTAGACGAAGTAGTGCGGAATGTCACATTAGGCGGACCCGCTGATACAAAAAGGGCCTTGGAGTATTGTGTTGTCAGAAGAGAAGCAGTTACAGCAGAATGTGTGTCAGGACTGCTCAGCGGGCTAGTCATTGGATGTTACTTGAGTAACAAATACATCAGGGACATTTCAGTTCTCCTCGAACGTTGGTGACTTGGTTGTGAAGTGGAAACGCGAAGGAATAGCCGCAGGTAAGCAAAGACTAGGAAGATCTCAGTTACTGACGTACAGGGAGCGTCGATCACAGCGGAAGGTGGCCAGAAATCAGTGGAAAAAATAACTCTTGAGTTCCAAAGTGTTGCCAACAGCCCAACTAGCACAATGAATGTGCCTAGGGAGTAAAAAAAAAGGGGTACAACTGAGGAGCGGCTCCTCATAATCCAAAGATTTGTGTAGTCAGCGCTAAGCGACTGGACCGTGGATGGCTGCAAAGGGGTGATTTCGATGATGAATCACGTTATACTCTGTGGCAATCCGACGAAATGGTATGCGTCCGGCGAGTGCCTGGAGAACGTTACCTGCCAACACATGTAGTGTCAACAGTAAAGTACAGAGGAGGTGGTGTTACGGTTTTGGGGTATTAGGACGTGATCACCTTACTGCGTTTAAGAAAACGCTGAATGTGGGAGGATACGAACATATTTAACACCACTGCGTACTGTCTACAGTAGAGGAACAGTTCGGAGATGAGGGCTGTATCTGCCCAGTGCCCCAACCTGAACCAAATGGGACGCCACTGCCAAGTGTCAGCACGTCGAATTCGCTTCAGACCCTTGAGTCTAACATCATTGCGTTCTATGATTTCGCCTCCTGAGAAGGAAAGGACTGCCATTCCTCCAATGACAGACGCGTCACTGAAAGTGTATCTGGCGAGTTTAAGCCATAATAAAGGGGAAGAGCTGGCGCTTCCCATGGTGATTTCAACTAATAGATGTCCAGAGACTTTTGATCAGATAGTGTTCAAAAATGGTTCAAATGGCTCTGAGCACTATGGGACTTAACATCTGAGGTTATCAGTCCCCTAGAACTTAGAACTACTTTAACTAACCTAAGGACATCACACACATCCATGCCCTACGCAGAATTCGAACCTGCGACCGTAGCAGACGAGCGGTTCCGGACTGAAGCGCTTAGAACCGCTGGCCTCAGATAGTGTAAACTGTAGGTTTAGTGGCTCTGCAATAAATGGCGGGAACTACTCCAGGTTACCGTGGCCACGCTAGCTGACTGCCTCATGGACTTCGCAAATGGCGATATTCGTCATATTGACCTGGTGTACTGCCACGGAATTGTGTCATTGTTGCCCGTCTGCAGGTAATAGGTTGTGAAACATTTCCTCGGAAGGCCTACGCTATTGTGGCCTATGCGGAAAAGTCTGAACTTGCTGACGTCACTGTCAAGTGCCACTGACTGCATTTTGTGACAGAAGCTGAACTGCTGTAACTTCAGGTGTCATCTCCTTTTACTTCGCTTATATTTTTGTGGATTTCTTTTCCTGATACAAGGATAAGGTGACTGAAGCTGTGTTAATGGATGATTGTCGTAAATACTGCAACCATAAAAGTGTTTACTGATTTGCTGTAGGTTACAGCAGTTCCAAACCACGCTAGAACATATAGAAAATTTAATTTTTCCAACAGGACGGAGCACCACCGCACCGATACGTGCATACAAGAGCATTTCTTAATAATTAACTCCCTTAACGACTGTAAATAAGGAGCGTATGGATGTCGCATTACTCCATTATACTCCTAGGTCGCCTGATCTCATACTGTGAGTTTTTTTTTGTGGGAGTTACTGAAATGCTCCATCTGTGTATCTCCCACTGTTTGCCACTTAACCATACGAAACGACGACACTCGACTTAGTAAGCAAGATGTTTTCCTTGCAACTGTTTCTCCAGTTCGAGCTCTTAGAGTGAGACGCGTGACAGAGAAAGCAAACAGACACGTAGGGTACTCATCTGTCCAATTGAAAATACAGAAACTAACATGTCAGTCTCAAATACTGCCACTGAAACAGAGCTGCAACTGTCTCAAATTCAAAGAAGCTGACAGCATCGGCAATAGCCGCTCATATGAGGCAGCAATATGCCTCCTCTCTCTTCCTATGATCGATATTGAGGTCTTCCGAGCCTTGCTCTAACACCAGCATAAGACTACCTCTCTCTTTCCACCACAGCGCGAAAATCATAAAAACATGGAAACACATGACATCTCAACACTATCCCACTAAGTCCTACTGTAAAGAAACCATATTCATTCCAAAACAGCAAAGGAGAACATTATGTAGAGACTCGTAGTGGACCACTAATCAACCGCCAAACGTATCATAAAACTTTATTTAGGAGCATGCAGTCCTTCACCAGAAGCAGTTTAATCCAACCATGAAAATTATATGGTATCTTCAATCTGCCACACTGGAGCCAGTCAACTATACAACGAATTCTTTATGTCATAATAGCAGTCTTACTTCAAGAAAATGGGTTTTAGAATCTTTCACTGGAACGCCTGGTCAATTCCATCTAATAGAGTCATTACAGGAATTAACTTCTCAAGATGTCAGCACAGCAGCTGTTTCTGAGAACTGGACCAAACGAACGTCAACTTTTCATTCGGAGTTTACAATATTGTTCGGCAAATTGGGACCGATGGTAAAGGGAACTGCATTTTTTATCCGATCACAGTTGGCCAAGTCTCGAAGTTATTCGTATCAACTATCAGAGACTTTCGAGCGATAACGGAAACGTTTTATTTTCACGCCGAGATAACAGTCATAGGACTCGCATTGTTAACCAAGTATGAAAAAAAAAGTAGGAATGTCGCATGTTGGCCATCGAATTAGATCCTCTGTATGCTTTCTGTGAGAAAGTTTTGCCTATCATGTAAATAAAAATGTAAATGCTGTATGGAATTGTTGACTGGGTTCAGCCTGTCGGAAACGGTGTTCTTTCTCCGCGTACAATGGTCCCCTTTCTTGCGTATATGTGAGAGTTGTGACGTACGTGTATTTGTTGACTGTAGGAACGTGCAATGGATGTGTTTAGTGAAGTGTTGTGTTTGTGTTGTATAATGATGATGAGAGAAGGGAGAGAGTGAAAACCGGTGCGGGCACATAAGCCTAGTCGAACCAACGGTGGAAACGTATGGGCGGGCGCACATATTGTCAACTTTGTTTCGAATATGCTGCAGAAGTTTCACTGGGCAATCCTTACATATCCTCCATACATTGCCGATCTCTCGACAGGCGATTTCCATATTTTTGGAGCCCCGCAGAAAAACATTCGTGAGCGTCGATTTGCTTCGGACAAAGAGATGCTCGCCCGGGTACAATCATCCGTAGGCAACAGCAAATATTTTTACATGAAGGCATTGACCGTCTTGCCTCTTAGTGGGATAAGCGTATTAACAGAACTACTTTTGAAATGATTAGTTTACTTACTTTTTTGCATGTGTCTCGTCTTCATTTGACTGCCCCTTATATTTAGTGATGATTACTGTATTGTGACTTTTGTGCCCAAAGGAATAAGCAAATTTCTTTTATTGTTTGCTGCGAGTACCTTCCGCCTGTTTCTGACGGTAAGCTATAATTCCTTTCCCAGTTGTTTCCGATGGTTGTGGTTGTCGTGCTGTAATACATTTTCGGGATTTTATTCGTTTGATGTATTGACGAACTCATTAAACTATAGTGGTTTTAGAATTTGTTACAGGACGCTGTTGTGCTGCGTCGATGTTACATTTCTCTGGACACGCTCTGCCACAGTCACCAGGCGTGCCCAATAAACTTGTTCGCGGTGTTAACAAGCTGTTTCCCATGCACTTTCCTTTCTATTTATAGACTGTATCCGATGCCCTGTGAGAAAAAGAATGCTCTATGAGCAAAACTGCTGCAATATTTTAATATTTCTTTTTATTACAAAAGACATAAGGGCCTTTCGAAATAGAGTTAAAATCCATTGAGCTTTATTATTCAAATATTGAGGTGAACTCTAGAGTAATTTTCATGGTTTATTATAGTTAGATTCAGGTTTTACGGCCCCGAACCTCAATCGGTAAAAACGGAACCCGTATGTACCTTGTTGTCTGTCAGACTGTTTAAACCCCTTTTTCTCAGAAACGGGTAGAGATATCAACTTTAAATTTATGTCGCATACTAAGGTCTACGGTCCCTTGGCGGCGCAAGACATTTAAGCTAAGTCAACGCAGTCGGAAGATACGGCTATTTATGTCACATATTTTGATACTCGCAAACTCACTCATCAAAACCTACAGGGCACTTCTAGTTGACCTAGAATCATGAAATTTGATAAGAAGCAAGGTTTCAAAGCACAAGCCAAGGAAAAAATGAATACCTGTCTTGCTAAAATTCAACAATCCCGTTAGCTGCTTCGTGGTGTGTGACGCGCGTGGTAAGATCGTGCACGGCCAAGCTAATAGTAAGTTTGACTTCTGGGTCATAGCAGCGAGGGGCCCCTGTGCGTTGAATATCACACTTTGAACCCGTAGATTCCATACCTGCACGGCAATCGTGGAGTCCCGACAAGAGTGAGCAGCAATATCGCGGAACGATAAACTGAAGATGGCGGTTATCGCTGAAACAACCCGTTATACCGGTTTTTCCGTTTGTTGCAGAGGTGCAATTTTTGGTTTTTAAATAAAACTTTTTTAAAAAACCAGTAATGTTTGTTCGTAAAATTTCCATTGCTTTGAAATATTAACCCTGTTTAAACTACTTTATGAAATAACCGATTGTCAGTTTTTTATTGATACATTTCCAGTAAGAAACGTAGACTTCGAAGAAAGAATGAAAAATGAAGATGAAGGAGTGTGAGATCTCGACGATATGCGGTTGAGGCTGTGACAGAGCTTGGTCTCATTTTCTCCAATGCAGATGGCGAAGGTGAAGGAGACGAGCGCGGCGATAGCGAGAACTAAAATTCACAGGTTGATGATTTCGCTGCATCGTCACTTCTGGATGCTATCAGTTCTTCTCCATGAAGCAACCATAACATTAAGGGTTCAGTTATTCTAGTTAATAGCGTGTCAATAAAATTATATCAGTCAAATTTACCTTCTCTCCCAACGAACATTGTGGATGTTTTCTCCTTAAACGATATAGCAAGTTTGCTGGACTACCTTCTTTTTTTTATCTTTTAAAGCAAATGGAACATTCTACTTCATTGCTACGGCAATTCGTAAAATATTTCCCAAGTAGTGATAGTGCCAGCCCTGGATCTACGATATTTCCGAACCAAGACCAAAACTTTATAGTGGTGTCCCCTCCCCTCCTCCCACCTCCAGAACGTTTGAGAGAAGACGTCAAAAAATTAAGAAATCAAGTGTGCCAAAGAGCAGTGCCACGCTTCTTCACACGGCAATCTTCTACCCCACGTCACCGTATTTCGCTTTGTGGAATTCAAACGTCTATATTTTGTAATGGAAGCCATCAGGCCTATATTCAGGAGGGTGCAAACGAAAATGTCCTGTGGTACTTCTACTGCTCCCAGTCGGCCTGTTTGACATCCTAATCCCCTTAAAGAAAAGTCGCAATTAATATCGGGTTGGATTATTTGTGACCGGGAGAACAAGAAATCTTCAGAAAATTTGCACTCTTTATTGCCCATTAGTTAATAACTTTCTCTTTTGTGTGACATAAAATTAAATATAGGAAACATAACCAACAAGTAAAAACAAGAGACAAGCAAGACAGTACACATTTCTTAATCCTTAGGTCCCAACCGTTTTCTCTTTAATCCTGCTACAGTATTACATGGCGCGCTTTCCTTTCGGCGAAAGAATCTATTACCTCATTAAAGTTTGTCAAACGTTTTGCTACATGAAAAATCAAAATTTCGTTCTCTAATATGAAAAAGCTGTTAATACGAAGTACCCAAGACTGGTGTGCTTTCTCGATTTGATTAAGTCCATTTTGATACTGTCTGCTAGATAAAACGAAATACGGCTTTCTAATATTGTAGCAATTGTAACGCACGCCACATAAGCGAGACTGTTTCGGCACAAATGGTCACTTCTATCGATCTCATTTACACGAATAACACGACAGAAAATAATTCACGAAGTACCAATATCAAATGCTTATTAGGCCTACTAAAACCAAAAAGTTTCATGTTAGGAAATAGTTTCACATTTCATTCATACGCTCCAGTTTCTCAAGCATGAGATCGAAAAGGAACAGTGCGAAATTTTTATATAAATTTGGGTTCTTGCCACTGTCAAAACTTATTCTCCGGTTTACTTCACTTACTCTGCCAGAATCACCGGTTTAGTTATCCTGTTTTTATTCTCTGGTTAGGTGTTATTACGTGTTTGAACAAATTTTCCACGTTATTCCGAGAACAGAACATAAGCGGCTGCTAACTGGGGACTGTACATGGCTCTGAGCACTATGGGACTCAACTGCTGAGGTTATTAGTCCCCTAGAACTTAGAACTAGTTAAACCTAACTAACCTAAGGACATCACAAACATCCATGCCCGAGGCAGGATTCGAACCTGCGACCGTAGCGGTCTTGCGGTTCCAGGGGGACTGTACAACTGGTCCTTAGTGTGGGGTACTGCCCACACGTCTCTCATAGGGTGCTTAAAAGATGCTGCTTTCTCGGAATGCTATACAACAATTCAAGCAAAACACATCGATGGCCGTTGTTTTTTAATTTTTTTATTTATTTTTTTTACAGGAAAGTAGATTGACAATACTTAACTTTGAATTTATAAGAACGTGTCGAAAGCGATGGGCGACATGGAAACATATACAGGGTGTTACAAAAAGGTACGGCCAAACTTTCAGGAAACATTCCTCACACACAAATAAAGAAAATATGTTACGTGGACATGTGTCCGGAAACGCTTACTTTCCATGTTAGAGCTCATTTTATTACTTCTCTTCAAATCATATTAATCATGGAATGGAAACACACAGCAACAGAACGTACCAGCGTGACTTCAAACACTTTGTTACAGGAAATGTTCAAAATGTCCTCCGTTAGCGAGGATACATGCATCCACCCTCCGTCGCATGGAATCCCTGATGCGCTGATGCAACCCTGGAGAATGGCGTATTGTATCACAGCCGTCCACAATACGAGCACGAAGAGTCTCTACATTTGGTACCGGGGTTGCGTAGACAAGAGCTTTCAAATGCCCCCATAAATGAAAGTCAAGAGGGTTGAGGTCAGGAGAGCGTGGAGGCCATGGAATTGGTCCGCCTCTACCAATCCATCGATCACAGAATCTGTTGTTGAGAAGCGTACGAACACTTCGACTGAAATGTGCAGGAGCTCCATCGTGCATGAACCACACGTTGTGTCGTACTTGTAAAGGCACATGTTTGTAGCAGCATAGGTAGAGTATCCCGTATGAAATCATGATAACGTGCTCCATTGAGCGTAGGTGGAAGAACATGTGGCCCAGTCAAGACATCACCAACAATGCCTGCCCAAACGTTCACAGAAAATCTGTGTTGATAACGTGTTTGCACAATTGCGTGCGGATTCTCGTCAGCCCACACATGTTGATTGTGAAAATTTACAATTTGATCACGTTGGAATGAAGCCTCATCCGTAGAGAGAACATTTGCACTGAAATGAGGATTGACACATTGTTGGATGAACCATTGGCAGAAGTGTACCCGTTGAGGCCAATCAGCTGCTGATAGTGCCTGCACACGCTGTACATGGTACGGAAACAACTGGTTCTCCCCTAGCACTCTCCATACAGTTACCTTGTACAGCAGCAGCTTCTCTGACGCTGACATTAGGGTTATCGTCAACTGCACGAAGAATTGCCTCGTCCATTGCAGGTGTCCTCGTCGTTCTAGGTCTTCCCCAGTCGCGAGTCATAGGCTGGAATGTTCCGTGCTTCCTAAGACGCCGATCAATTGCTTCAAACGTCTTCCTGTCGGGACACCTTCCTTCTGGAAATCTGTCTCGATACAAACGTACCGCGCCACAGCTATTGCCCCGTGGTAATCCATATATCAAATGGGCATCTGCCAACTCCGCATTTGTAAACATTGCACTGACTGCAAAACCACGTTCGTGATGAACACTAACCTGTTGATGCTACGTACTGATGTGCTTGATGCTAGTACTGTAGAGCAATGAGTCGCATGTCAACACAAGCACCGAAGTCAACATTACCTTCCTTCAGTTGAGCCAACTGGCGGTGAATCGACGAAGTACAGTACATACTGACGAAACTAAAATGAGCTCTAACATGGAAATTAAGCGTTTCGGGACACATGTCCACATAACATCTTTTCTTTATTTGTGTGTGAGGAATGTTTGCTGAAAATTTGGCCGTACCTTTTTGTAACACCCTGTATACTATATCCATACAAGCAACGAATATGGATCGCTGATAACTGGTATCGTAGTGCCCTCCCAGTGTGTTTCTTCTAACTGTTGTGGTCTGCTGTTGCCGGTCTAGCACTGTGCGGCCGAGGCTGGCAGGAGCGGCTCCTGTCGTGGTGCGGTCCTCGTCAACAGGCTATTGGCTGACGTCAGCACACATCTTACGTTTGTCATCTTCGTGCCGGCACTTGTGGTTCCGCCGGGATACTAAGTAGTGTAGCGACCTGGCAAAAATTTTCTGTTAATTTCATTTTTTTGGATACACCGAGAAGGTTCAAATGGTTCAAATGGCTCTGAGCACTATGGGACTTAACATCTAAGGTCATCAGTCCTCTAGAACTTAGAACTACTTAAACCTAACTAACGTAAGGACATCACACATATCCATGCCCGAGGCAGGATTCGAACCTGCGACCGTAGCGGTCGCGCGGTTCCTGACTGAAGCGCCTAGAACCCCTCGGCCACTGTGACCGGCACACCGAGAAGGTAATATGTACTAATATTTCTTACCTGTTATTCCTGTTAGTCGTTTATTTCCACTCAGCTCAACTTACGATTCATTCAGAAATCGACTTAGAATGTGTTCATAAATGATCAGAAACCAGCAGAGAGGCGTTTCAAAACCATATGAGTAGTAGATAGGCGAATGTGCGCTGAATGTCAGGCGCTTTGTGAAACAAGGTTTTTTTCTTCAAGAATAGAATTTGCTGCCTAGGGCAGATACCCCAGTTTGCCCCATCTCCCAGATCCGGGCCTGATGGTGCCATTCTTCAGTGATGTCCGAGGACGATGTCAGCAACTAACGTTCCAAGATGCTACTGCAGGTAGGTGTAAAATGAATGTGCGCAACGGAAAATAATAAACGCTAAAATGATGATTTGGTCCTGTCTGACTACCCCCTGAATGCAGAGCTTAGGATCTTTTAATTCCTTTTAAGATATTAATTACAATCGAAACATAAATGAATGATTAAGGCAACTAATACTACTAAGTGATAAACGTTGTTCCTGCTCATCTATTTTCTGTATATTAAAAAAAACCTTTATATTACAAAGTTTACATTTCCTAAGTAAAATTCCTAATCAATTGCCCAACTCTGCCCCTTATAATGACTGCGCGATCTATTATCAATAACGCGAAGTGACTGACATTCTCTACGTACCAAACATTAGAAGACACTATTTTCAAAGATGATCTACGGTGGTGTAGAACCTCAGTGGAAATAAACTAACGTGATCACAGCTGTTTAGCTTTATAGCCCTAATAGGCCGAAGCAATTTGCGATATCACCGTATGTACTGTGTCCGGTGCGTCGAAGTGACGGTTCTCGTACTCGTCTGCGACGATGGAATAACTCCAGCCACAAATAAACTCTTTCAACCACTAGGACGGCAGAAACCGGTCCTCTGACTAATATACTCTAATACTTTCTCCTCTCTGTGTTCTACAGACGAGAAACGCGAACTCCCAGCCACAAGTGCGGAGTTCAGATAGCGTCTCAACGTAAGTATAGGCAGAGGAAGTGCTCTCAATTACTGAACGCTACGTACTCAACGACGACTTCCAACCTGGAGGTGAAGTCCAGAATCGTATAGGTTCGCAACAGTACAGTGCGTAACTGTTCTAACTATAAACTCTCCTGAGAGCAAATACAGCAAGTCCGTCTGTACCAACAAAGCTGATATCGAGCGACCGTCACACACGGGTGCTCACAACGGAAGACCTCCCAGCAGGGCTCAGCTCCCTATCCTCGTAATTCCGAAAACGAATCATATTCCCGAAACCACGGAATATTCTCCCTCTCTACAAATTCTTCCGAACACCGACCAACCATATTTTAGTCTTTTGTCGTCCAGCGCGGAAAGTTTGCGAGGAAAAACCTATACTCGTACAATGAGTTAAAAGTCCTTGGAAATAGCCCAGCCTGCGTGGTTACCGAGGTGCCACTTCTTCGTTCCTCGCACCTGTGTCCAAAATTTGCAGAGTTTGGAAGTATTATCCGGTTATCCTTCCGCCCCTACTACAATAGCGGCCGGTCGCCCTTGTATTGTGTCTTCGCACTCAGGTGTCATGACGTCCGTCTAGCTAGTTCCTGTGTTTAAGCAGGACCAACACACCTGTGTGGGCCTTCCATCCAGGGCTTGAGTTCCACCTGCCGTTTCATCTCCACTGGCGTTCCAACCTCTACTAGTATAGACAATCATTTATTACGCCGTTCTGATAATAAAGACACTCCGTCACCTTTCGTGCAAATAAGCATTAACAATTTTTTACAAGGCGTAGGTGACAATGTCAGTCTGCTTTATGTATTCATATATACGAGATACAACCTATCAAATGATGCCTAATTGTGTTTGTAGATCACGGCAAAGTATGTGGATGGGTGCTTGTAAGGTGGGAAATTATAGCCACCTTACAACGTATAGGTCAGATGGGGGCAAATCTTGCAAGCTGCAGGTACTGAGGCATCGTCTGATACATGGTTACTAAATAATAAGGTTGGGCAATCAGCGCTCTGCTCTGCCATTGGCTGACGCTGTGACGTCAGCGTGCAAGCAGGCACTCGGAAGCAGATGACAGGGCATGTGCATTTACGTTAAGGTTTTGACGAAAGATTTTGTTTACACCAGAATTTAGATGACCAAACTGCTTTTCTGCTGCTGAAATATTATAGTTAAAACTGATAAGTTATAGTCTACCGTAGCTTAGGCCTTATGCATTGGTGAAATATCAGATTACAACCAAACTGACACACACTTAAAATGTGAAATGTTGACTCAAATAAATCAGAAACTATTAATTTAATCGCACTGAAATAAATTTACATAACCGCATACCTGCTGTAAATTACGATTATATAAATAAAACAAGTTTACTTACCATTTCTCCCCTGCAGTGAAGCTGCGAAGCAGTGTTGTAAATATGCAAAAGCATTCGTAAGATCAGTCTTGTAACGCCGTGACAAAATTCGGGAGATATTTACAAACACAATATCACACGCAACTGCACTATGTACAATAGTTCTGTCAAAAAGGTATGTACCTATATACACAACTTTTATTTACAAAACAGACTAAGTACTGAATTGATTACTGTGTAGGCTATGCCATTTTCTCCCTTTTTTCTCGATGAGCTGTCGCAGATATTCTTGCTCTGTCTTTTAATGAAAGCTAGCGCAAACGAATAAATGTACGAGTTGTACAGTATTATAAGTATCTCTTTGTGTGTATTGTGAAAACGTTCACCAAGTGCTCCACGTAACTTACTAATGATGCTCCTTTCTCTAGATAAATTGTTAGAGCCATGAAGCTGAGCAAAAGTCAGCTCGAAGTGGCTTACTGTCTCCATGTTTCTGAAGGTACATGTCAACTTCCCCTAGAAATCATGCACAACCAGCTGATAGTTTTATCTCCTGGTATTGACACTGTCTCTTCAGCAGGTATGGATAATGTTCTGTTGTACTGCCTGCACCAATGAGGTATACGTCCGGCAAGGTACCGAAATACCTCCAGTCGGAACCCAACGATGCTGAGCAACTCTCATAATTTTCTGCAGTCAATTCTAACCCCTCAGTTTCTTTCTGCTCTCCAACCACTTCAGACATATCGGGAAGAATGCTACTGGACACTGCTGCAATCACAAATGTTCCTTCTTCATCAGGTTCAACAAAAGAAGCACTAGATATAGGGACAGCGAAAGCGTTGGCACTTAACAATAATAGCCGTATTCTAATCTTTACATCTACAGGAGTCGGATGGTCATAAAAATGTCCCAGGCCTCTTACAAGAGAAAAGAAGTTTTCTATACATTCCTGATTCAGTCTGGCAGTAAGTATATATTTGTCATCGTTTTCTCTTAAGTCGCTGAATACATCTAAAAGTGACCAAATACATTTTGTGAATCATTTCTGAAAAGGTAACAAATGTCTTGATGATCCAACGCGCATGTTCTCACAAGCATTTGTAGAACTTGCGCAGACATTGTTCTTGTGCTTAGAAATGAATTCCGATTCCATATGCCAGAGATTTCTTACTTTCCAAGGTCCTTGAATTGAGGACATCTGAATCAGTAATTGTAAAAACAACATTAGTCCAAAAAAGTAAATTTTTCAGGAGAAGCAAAAAACTGTATACAGGCTAAATAATGGACAGTAGGATAAATCCACTAATTTTAATATTGACTGTGTATGTTAGGTAAGCTTTAACAATAAAACAAAGTACTTTAAATGTAATAACTTTACATGAACGATTTTTTTTAATTGTACAGACTTAGGTTGTTATTGCAGGATGAACATTTTGGACTGATATTTTAACATCAACATTACTTTATGTTATCAAGAATTACTTTATTGTATAAATTTAATATACGATTTTACTTGTACATTGTCTAATATTGTTTTACAAAGAAATTGAAAAATATTGTTAATGTATGCACACACTGTATGGAAAGATTAAACATATGACGATGTAAATCGTGACTTTAGGAATTAAATTTCTTATTTCACCTACCAGGACAATGAAGGATTAACACTACACTATACAGGTCATTTTACACCAAAAAATTATTATGAATCATCTTCAGGAGTGTCCACAGAAGGCCACTCAGTCAATTCCAGGTAAAAGGCTTTGTGCTCATCAGGAATATATTGCATTAATTGTCCCACATCTTTCAATTTTTTGACATTGATTGCAACTTGGTTATTATATGCAATTTCTGCAGGCAACTTTGGTTCTGTCTGCAATGAATGTCGCAATGAAAAGCTGTGTTTTACGAGACCATCAATATGATAGTAACAGTCAACTTTACCTGGAAACATTTCACTGTGATGGAAGCTCATAAATGAGGACACTGTGGATTTCACTTTACTGCTTTTGTCCACATTCGTCCCATAACTGTCGTCAGACAAACAGGATCGCTTATAAAATTTGGGACACCATTTTTTGTAACCCAAAATCTCTTCCGTGGTAACAAGCATTACATTAATATTTTGTTTTTTGGATGATGTCACCATACATTGAACATACTCATACAAAGAATATATTCTGTCTTTTCTTCTTATCACCCGCTTTATGGAAGCAAATGTACGATCACATGGTAAAAATGATGGCCACGCACAGGAAAATACTGGAATACATCTTTGAACCTGCCAGAACTTACAAGGCAGTTCATTACCCTAACCACTGTGTTGTTCTTATTTTGCGCGGGACACCCATCCGAGAACAGGTGTAATTCAGTAACACTATCAGGTATCTCTGTGTTGATGTAATCAGCCAAAAACGAGCATACTTCGTTAGGTCCTTTATGGGCAGTACCTTCGTGGTACAGATATACCTTGCATATGTTGCTCTTTAGGTCTGTAATACAGAATGCATTAACGTTAATTTGCCGTAAATAAAAAGCTTCCTGTACTGAGAGCTTAGGCAACTGCAGATTTTGCATATAATCGGAACACAATGCTACCACATGCTCATTTTCTGCACACTTCTCCTTAACAGCATCCATCTTTAAATAGAATTTTTTGCTTCTTCTTTTATGTACCATGAGTTCCGCTACAGCCACACGCTTTACAGTATCGTTCAATGATGGACTCTTAATCTTCACTGAAAGTGACTCACAAGAGCAGCAAGTATCGATTTGCGGCCGCCCAAAGCGTAAGTTAAAACGCTCATTGAAAACCCTTAAATAAATTCCATATGACCCTCTGGTATGAGGATATAACTTCATGAGCAGTTCGTACATACTTTTTACAGATAATTCAGGATTTAAGTAATACATTTCTTTGCTTGAATAATGTGAGATTTTCGTAGGGAATGTTTTAATATGCTCCTCAATTATCGATAGGACTTCCTGTGGTCTTGCATTGGTTGAAGCAGTACATCCTCTACTGTCACATGGGCGAACATTATTTTTCACACAGTTACAAATTCGTCGCACACGTTCATTTGTAATGCCAAAAAGGCTACAAAATGCCTTTTTGCACACTTTGACCTGTCCAGCATCTCCAGTTACCACGTGATATCGATAATTTAGTGCTCTTGGCTTAGGCTGGCCATCACTTTTCCGGGGTCTTCTGCGTACCACGTCTCCTTTTTCGATCAGCCCTGAAGGTAACCATCTTGTATGTTCTTACTCTTAAAATCGTGAAATTTAGTGAATATATCTACATGTTCATGTTCAGAGATCCTCTTGAAACACAGTTTCTTAGTCTGAAACATATTAATACACGAATAGCATCAGGAAATGTAAAAGAGTTGCAAACAAATTATTTACGTAAAATCAATTATTTATCCATATGATGTTTAAGTACCATAAAACTTAGAACAGATGGGAACCTCTAAGAAGTAAAAAATACACAGACAGGAGATTAATTCACATAGCCTTTGAACTTACCCACAGTCAGGTCCTATTTTTACAGCATTAATTCCTCTTCCACTGTGATTCACGTAACCAATTCCCTTCGTTCTGGCAGCTTTTATGACATTTCTTTTATATAGTTCCAGTTGCGCACCTCTCTTCTTCGACATTGTGCAAGGTTATTTAAAAGGGAGGTTGGGCCCCGAAGCTAAATCGGCTGTGATTGGCTGGCGCAGTGACGTCACTGTAGGAGCAAAGCGAGGCAGCGGCTAGCGCAGCAAGCGACTCTTACTAAGGACAAGCAACTATTTATAACACCAATAAGTTCTCAGGAAATTATTTAAAACAGTTGATTTACCTGTTTAGATGTTTGCAGTAGAAGAAGAGTGCCACTGTCTTGATTTCCGCTTCTGTGCTGCTGCTGCTTTCTGCATTTTATGCTTCGTATTCAGTAACCGCATACGAATGAAAAGTCGTGTTCTGACATACAGTTTTATAACGTGTGACGAAAATTCCGGATATTTAGTTTGGACAGCAGTGCATATTGTTTTCACTATATTTTTTTCCTTGGAAATACTGTCCAATCCATTAAATTCATTAAAAATTAGTTCAAACTGGGACACCTTATGTAGCCACTCATCTGTTGGAACTGTAAGCCCACCGCGAGATAGAAATTCAATCCAACCATAATTTTCATTTGTTGGAGGACTTAAAATATCAGCAGACGGCGTTCCCAGTGTCTTGTCACAGTTCTTTGCACGATATGCAATGTAGCCAGCCAGGTAACGGAATCCTTCTGCAGAGCAGTCACATCCCTCTTTGACAGCAGATTCTTCTGGTGCAGGTTGAACAGGAAAGTTAATATCTCGTAGCTCTTTTTCACTATCTATCATTTGCAGTGCTTCGCTCATGTCAGGCAAAATGCCTGTGAACAGATGTGACGTCAAAAATCCGTCACACTCATCTGCCTCTACTGATGTGTCACTTGACATAGGAATGTCATGAGCATTGTGTCCCAGCAGTAACAGCCGTAATCGATATTTTACTTCCGTTGGAGAAGGGTTCAAATGGAAATGACCAATTCCTCTGATCTGTGAGAAAAATTTTTCCAGTGCATCCTGGTTCAATCTTGCAGTTAAAATATATGTTATTTGTAGTGGCTGAAGATCTGAAAACAGTCCAAATAATGACCGAACAGTTGTCATAATGCCTTTCTGGAATGGGAGCAAGTGATTTGCATTGCCTACGCGCATTTTTTCGGCACACGTATACAGTTCTCTCAATATTCTTTCTTGAACATCCTTATGTATCCCATAACCACATGATAACACATTCTTATTGTATCTCCGAGCATTCAGAAAGTCAAATGCGTCGTTTGCTAACTGAAAAAAAATTGCTGCTTCCTCTTCTTCAGGCATTAGGTACTTTATGGCTTTAGCTGTGGTACTCGAAAAAAGTTGCATTGCCAAATAAACCCTTTGGCGCTCTCTCCCCTTGACACTGACATGAAGCTGTGACAGTTTAGGACACAACTTCGAGCAGTCTTTCTACAATAGATTTATTAACAATTTTCCCACTTGGAAGCTTTAGTCCGTCATCCAGAAAGTGGTTCCTCATTAATTTAAACAAATGCGGAACATCTGAAAACACCCAGAATCGTTTATTTTCATACTGCGGATTGGAAAAGCAGGAATTTGTTTCTGTCACATTAAAATCTTTCCAGAAAGATCGATTTTTTGTTCCAAGGTCGCACACTACCGCAACAACATCGTAACCAACATCTTGTACAGAGCAGATAATACTGTTTAACCGATCAGCTGTTATTTGTGTGTCAAAATCATAGTAAATGGGTTGCTTCCATCCAGAAAACAAACCACGTACCATAACAAATAGCACGTTACTGTGTGGCCCTACAACACGATCTTCAACAGAATCATAAATAATATTGCTGTCTACATTCATTTCGTCGAATGATAGCACACACACACGTTCAGTTTGTGTCAATACAGATGAGTGGGCTTTCATTAGTTGCAAAACGTCTGTCAGCACACCAGGAAAGCATCTGAAAGAGCGTGACGTCCATCTCTTAAGTGTTGACTGTCCTGGAAGTGGGAAACCGACCTGATTTCTTAAAAACAAATAACACTTCCTAGACACAGCACGAAGTGTAACCGCTTTACAAATATCTTCCCTTTGCCATTTTGCTCGTTTCTTTCCACTCAACAAGCAGTTTATCTGTGCTTTTGAAAACAATGTGCCTAATATTTGAGTCACTTTCTCCTGCACTTGCTTCTTTTGACACTTTTGTTGATATTTTATTTTCTCACCACAAGCTTTCACTTTGAGTTTCAAACGCTTCTCACTACACCTGAGATTTGCACACATAGCTGTCAGTCTGCGGTTCTTGTATTCTAATTCTTCTATACGTTTACAGAGTTCGCTGATCTGTTTACTATCAGTGTCACAGTCATCTGTCGCTGTTGACTGGTCGATTTTTCTTTTTTTCGGAGACACACTACCAGGTGCTCAATTGCATTTTTCATTGTCTTTCTTGCCTGCAACCTGTCTGCCCTATTCGGAGAAACTGTGTCATCATGGTCTGAATTTCCACTAACACTGGGAACACTTCCTGGTATATTCACACTCGGCACTGCGTCTGGTTTAAGTGTTTTCTTCGGGGGTAGATTGAGAAGTTCTGCTCGCAAGTCACATAGATAATCATCGGATGTGAAATGCAATGAGCAAACAGTTGACGTCGCAACATTGAAGCGATCTTTTCGGTGGCACTTCATAATCCAGGCCTTCTGCACTTTAACGTCTTTTGGGAACGAATGATAAATTATATCCGCGCCTTTTGTCTTTCGGCTGTACGACAACGCCCTGTTACAGCTCACCCAGGCATTTTAACGCAACACTTTTACAAATCACCGCAACAACACCACAAACTAAAGCAAAACAACAACATCGGTAAAACAGCTCTTCTGGCGCCTCGACACAACGTGCTCCTATGCTGACGTCATGCGCAGAACGACGAAATATTCGCCGAACTGCGCAGGCCATTTGGGCCCTCCCTGGACATTGTGCATAGATAATCCAAAGAAACATGATCTATAAACAAAACTAAACGACAATGCATACGCAGCTGCTACAACAATGCACATAGGTAACAAGATCACAGGCGTCTGATGTGCTGCCATCTGGCATGCATTCTATTTACTACATGAAACAAGATCCGAGTATGTTCGTTTGGTGCTGTCATCTGCCTTTTCTTGCAATAATATCGTAAGTCCTGGACTCATGTTGTTACTGCAAAGAACACGAAAAACTGTATGCCTGTCAAAGCATTAATATGTGTAGGACAAGTGTAATTTTTGCATAGATGCTGCATCTAAGTATCCTGAAGGCTTCTGTGCATATATCTAATTTTTGCCAAAAAGTGCACGTGTTGTTTTTACAATTACCGATTCGTCTAAAGTATCATCGACCAGCTGTGTGAAGTCACTAGTGTGTCGTTCTTCTGGTATTAAATACCGAAAGGCCTGAGAAGTTGTGTGAGACAGCAATTCGGCTGCTAAACGAACTCTCTGTCCGTCTCTGCCCTTAACAGTGATGTATTACTGAGTTAACTTTGGGCACATTTTCATCTCGCCCGTGTCTAATGCCAAGAATCTCTCGAACACGGATTTTGTCACTGCCTTATTTTCTACAATAATGCCTTCATCCAGCAAATGATTCCGTAACAGCTTAAGAAAATGTGGAACATCAGCGAAAACCCACACTCGTTTCCGTGTATCGCTAGGATGAGGTAAACAACTGTTTTATGTGCGTCACGCCAGGCTCGTTCCAAACGGAAATGTTTTTTGCTCCCATGTCAGCTACAACCTTATCCGAATCACTGGTTAAGGCGACAATAATTTCATTCAAGAGGACAGCTGTCACGCGAATGTCAAAATCAAAATAAACAGTTTGTTCCCAACTTGCAAACAGCCCACGCACCATAACAACTAAAACATTACTGTCGGGTCGTAACACCCTGTCCTCTTATTGATCATAGCAAATCCTGCTGTCAGTGTTAATTTTGTCAAAGGACAAAACGCAAACACGTTCTCTGTTGGTGAATGTTCTAGCCTGCATATTGATCACAATTAAAACATATTTTAAAATGGCGGGACTGTAACTAATACAGCGGTTTATCCAGGCCCTCAACGTCGACACTGCCGGTAGAGGGTACCCAATATTTCCTCAGAATATTATAACGTTTCCGCGATATAGCACGCAGAATAAACTATTTACAAATATCCTCATTACTCTATCGAACCCTTTTTGAGCCATTTAATAAACTTTTTACTTGACTGGGTGAAGGTATTTTTCCCAACACACGAGTAACTTCATTACACACAAGAAACCCCTTATTAATTTCTTCCTCGCGCACAAGTCGTCGTATTCTTGACAGCTGACTTCGAAGATCTCTTATGCGTTCGAAGTTGCACACACTTGTTTGTAAGAGCAGTATTCCTTCTTTCTAACGCCGCTATAGAATTCATCAAAGAAACTTTATCTGTGCCAGAAGAAATATTACCATCAATCACTGTGCCCTTATTAATATGTTTCTTATTTGGTGACAGCTTTTCCAGAGCCACGAGAGATCGTTTATGAAGTTCTCGTGTCTTATACCGTTTACAAAATTGTTAAGGCTTTCGTGGCCACTTGTTGACAAACTGCCTATTGACTTCTGTCTCGGGTTCTTCGGCCGACGTTCATCTAGATGAACGTCGGCCGAAGAACCCGAGACAGAAGTCAATAGGCAGTTTGTCTTATACCGTTTGCTTCTGTCTTCCGTTGCACGTGACACATTTACAATCGCACTACTGCACGGCAAATTGCGTGACAAAACTGCATCTGGCTTGAGCACTTTTTTCGGGGGAAATTGAGCAGTTCAGACTGTGAATCCCACATGTAATCTGCTCCTGCGAAATGGCGAGAGCGTATTCATGCATGCGCAACATTTACACTGTCTTTCCGACAACACTTGGACAGCCATAGTTTTTGTAATGTTTTATTACGCGGGAAACTGTGATACATTTTGTCAGTTACCTTTGTGTTCCGCTTGTAACAGCACACGATGGCATTGCAAAAATTAATTTTCACACTCACTTGTACATTCAGCAGTGAGTATTTCACAGGACAAACGATAAACCATACAGCTGGCGAAAATGTTGATCCCGCTGTCCCCTGTTCGCTAATTATTTAAGTTCCGAGTCAAATCTCTATACAACAACAGCAAAAGCCGTAACACTCCCGAATCCGTTGAAGTTTCCACTGTTGACTGTCTACTTCCGAGGGAAGAAATCAAAGTACTCCACCAAATACAGCAAAAACTATTACACACAACGCGAACTAATATACTGTTTGGCGCGGCTGCTCCCACTCTGACGTCATGCTCACAACTAAGAAAACGCATTACTTTCTGAGCATTGCTTACTGCGCCCCCCCCCCCCCCCCCCCCACAGATTATCGTTGTCCAACAATGCTTATTGATTCTTATGTTGACTGTTTGTTGATAGTTTCTAATGGTCAGCCGTTGTTATTAAAGTAGCACTGTTCGCTATTCTCATTTTTTATAACAACCCAATATTTCAAAGCAATGGAAATTTTACGAGCAGACATTACTGTTTTTTTTTAAGTTTTATTTAAAAAGTAAAAATTGTAGCACTGCAGCTATGGCAAACTGATAAGCTGGTTTTTTATCCGGTTATAGGAAAATATGAAAAAAACAACTGTTACAATCTAGACCAAACAAATACCGAAATATACCGGTTATTTAGAACTAAAATACCTGTATCGGTTTTAATAGGTCGGTTTTTCCCGCCGCTACGATAAACAACGCCCTGGGAGTAGACAACATTCCATTAGAACTACTGATAGCCTTGGGAGACCCAGTTCTGACAAAACTCTACCATGTGGTGAGCAAGATGTATGAGACAGACGAAATACCCTCAGACTTCAAGAAGAATATAATAATTCCAAACCCAAAGAAAGCAGGTGTTGACATATGTGAAAATTGCCGAACTATCAGTTTAATAAGTCACAGCTGCAAAATACTAACACAAATTCTTTACAGACGAATGGAAAAACTGGTAGAAGCCGACCTCGGGGAAGATCAGTTTGGATTCCGTAGAAATGCTGGAACACGTGAGGCACTACTGACCCTACGACTTATTTTACAAGATGGATTAAGGTAAGGCAAACCCACGTTTCTAGCATTTGTATACTTAAGGAAAGCTTTGGACAATGTTGCCTGGAATACTCTCTCAAACACTGAAGGCGGCAGGGGTAAAATACAGGGAGCGAAGGGCTATTTACAATTTGTACAGAAACGAGATGGCAGTTAAAAGAGTCGAGGGGCACGAAAGGGAAGCAGTGGTTGGGAAGGGAAAGAGACAGGGTTGTAGCCTATCCGCGATGTTATTCAATCTGTATATTGAGCAAGCAGTAAAGGAAACAAAATAAAAATTTGGAGTAGGTATTAAAATCCATGGAGAAAAAACAAAAACTTTAGGGTTCCTCGATGACATTGTAATTCTGTCAGAGACACCAAAGGACCTGGAAGAGCAGTTGAACGGAATGGACAGTGCCTTGAAAGGTGGATGTAAGATGAACATCAACAGAAGCAAAACGAGGATAAGGGAATGTAGTCGAATTAAATCGGCTGATGCTGAGGGAATTAGATTAGGAAATGAGACGCTTAAAGTAGTAAAGGAATTCTGCTATTTGGGGAGCAAAATAACTGATGATGGTCGAAGTAGAGAGAATATAGAATGTAGATTGGCAATGACAAGGAAAGCGTTTCTGAAGAAGAGAAATTTGTTAGCTTCGAGTATAGATTTAAGTGTCAGGAAGTCGTTTCTGAAAGTATTTGTACGGAGTGTAGCCATGTATGAAGTGAAACATGGACGCTAAATAGTTTGGACAATAAGAGAATAGAAGAATGCTGAAGATTAGAGGGGCATATCACATAACTAATGAGGAGGTATTTGAATAGGATTGGGGAGGAGTTTGTGGCAGAACTTGACTAGAAGAAAATATCCGTTGGTAGGATACGTTCTGAGGCATCAAGGATCACCAGTTTAGTGTTGGAGGGCAGCGTGGAGGGTAAAAATCGTAGAGGGAGACCAAGAGATGAATCCACTAACCAGATTCAGAAGGATGTAGGTTGCAGTAGGTACTGGGAGATGAAGAAGCTTGCACAGGATAGAGTAGCATGGAGAGCTATATCAAACCAGTCTCAGGTCTGAAGAGCACAACAACAACAACAACAACGATAAACCAGGGGCCAAGATGCCGCCACTGTAGAATTCCGACACATGTTGATAGACGTTTCTGCTTTTTACACGCTCTTCTCACAGTCAACCTTCAAATGCGATTTCTGAATGATGAACCCGCTGTGTAACATTGCGTTACGTGCAGAAAGTACGTATAAGCGGTCGCTCCTGTCTTGCCTTATGCGGTTTCGACACGGCAGAGGATCTCCGTGATGTTACTATTTTAATGGACAGACAACCTGTTGTTGTTGTGGTCTTCAGTCCTGAGACTGGTTTGATGCAGCTCTCCATGCTACTCTATCCTGTGCAAGCTTCTTCATCTCCCAGTACCTACTGCAACCTACATCCTCCTGAATCTGCTTAGTGTATTGATCTCTTGGTCTCCCTCTACGATTTTTACCCTCCACGCTGCCCTCCAATGCTAAATTTGTGATCCCTTGATGCCTCAAAACATGTCCTACCAACCGATCCCTTCTTCTAGTCAAGTTGTGCCACAAACTTCTCTTCTCCCCAATCCTATTCAATACCTCCTCATTAGTTACGTGATCTACCCACCTTATCTTCAGCATTCTTCTGTAGCACCACATTTCGAAAGCTTCTATTCTCTTCTTGTCCAAACTGGTTATCGTCCATGTTTCACTTCCATACATGGCTACACTCCATACAAATACTTTCAGAAACGACTTCCTGACACTTAAATCTATACTCGATGTTAACAAATTTCTCTTCTTCAGAAACGATTTCCTTGCCATTGCCAGTCTACATTTTATATCCTCTCTACTTCGACCATCATCAGTTATTTTACTCCCTAAATAGCAAAACTCCTTTACTACTTTAAGTGTCTCATTTCCTAATCTAATCCCCTCAGCATCACCCGATTTAATTTGACTACATTCCATTATCCTCGTTTTGCTTTTGTTGATGTTCATCTTATATCCTCCTTTCAAGATACTGTCCATTCCGTTCAACTGCTCTTCCAAGTCCTTTGCTGTCTCTGACAGAATTACAATGTCATCGGCGAACTTCAAAGTTTTTACTTCTTCTCCATGAATTTTAATACCTACTCCGAATTTTTCTTTTGTTTCCTTTACTGCTTGCTCAATATACAGATTGAATAACATCGGGGAGAGGCTACAACCCTGTCTCACTCCTTTCCCAACCACTGCTTCCCTTTCATGCCCCTCGACTCTTATAACTGCCATCTGGTTTCTGTACAAATTGTAAATAGCCTTTCGCTCCCTGTATTTTACCCCTGCCACCTTCAGAATTTGGAAGAGAGTATTCCAGTTAACGTTGCCAAAAGCTTTCTCCAAGTCTACAAACGCTAGAAACGTAGGTTTTCCTTTCCTTAATCTATTTTCTAAGATAAGTCGTAAGGTTAGTATTGCCTCACGTGTTCCGACATTTCTACGGAATCCAAACTGATCTTCCCCGAGGTCCGCTTCTACCAGTTTTTCCATTCGTCTGTAAAGAATTCGTGTTAGTATTTTGCAGCTGTGACTTATTAAACTGATAGTTCGGTAATTTTCACATCTGTCAACACCTGCTTTCTTTGGTATTGTAATTATTATATTCTTCTTGAAGTCTGTGGGTATTTCGCCTGTCTCATACATCTTGCTCACCAGATGGTAGAGTTTTGTCATGACTGGCTCTCCCAAGGCCATCAGTAGTTCTAATGGAATGTTGTCTACTCCGGGGGCCTTGTTTCGACTCAGGTCTTTCAGTGCTCTGTCAAACTCTTCACGCAGTATCTTATCTCCCATTTCATCTTCATCTACATCCTCTTCCATTTCCATTATACTGTCCTCAAGTACATCGCCCTTGTATAAACCCTCTATATACTCCTTCCACCTTTCTGCCTTCCCTTCTTTGCTTAGAACTGGGTTGCCATCTGAGCTCTTGATATTCATACAAGTGGTTCTCTTCTCTCCAAAGGTCTCTTTAATTTTCCTGTAGGCAGTATCTATCTTACCCCTAGTGAGACAAGCCTCTACATCCTTACATTTGTCCTCTAGCCATCCCTGCTTAGCCATTTTGCACTTTCTGTCGATCTCATTTTTGAGACGTTTGTATTCCCTTTCGCCTGCTTCATTTACTGCATTTTTATATTTTCTCCTTTCATCAATTAAATTCAATATTTCTTCTGTTACCCAAGGATTTCTATTAGCCCTCGTCTTTTTACCTACTTGATCCTCTGCTGCCTTCACTACTTCATCCCTCAGAGCTACCCATTCTTCTTCTACTGTATTTCTTTCCCCCATTCCTGTCAATTGTTCCCTTATGCTCTCCCTGAAACTCTCTACAACCTCTGGTTCTTTCAGTTTATCCAGGCCCCATCTCCTTAAATTCCCACCTTTTTGCAGTTTCTTCAGTTTCAATCTGCAGTTCATAACCAATAGATTGTGGTCAGAATCCACATCTGCCCCTGGAAATGTCTTACAATTTAAAACCTGGTTCCTAAATCTCTGTCTTACCATTATATAATCTATCTGATACCTATTAGTATCTCCAGGATTTTTCCAGGTATACAACCTTCTTTTATGATTCTTGAACCAAGTGTTAGCTATGATTAAGTTATGCTCTGTGCAAAATTCTACAAGGCGGCTTCCTCTTTCATTTCTTCCCCCCAATCCATATTCACCTACTATGTTTCCTTCTCTCCCTTTTCCTACTGACGAATTCCAGTCACCCATGACTATTAAATTTTCGTCTCCCTTCACTACCTGAATAATTTCTTTTATCTCGTCATACATTTCATCAATTTCTTCATCATCTGCAGAGCTAGTTGGCATATAAACTTGTACTACTGTAGTAGGCATGGGCTTTGTGTCTATCTTGGCCACAATAATGCGTTCACTATGCTGTTTGTAGTAGCTAACCCGCACTCCTATTTTTTTTATTCATTATTAAACCTACTCCTGCATTACCCCTATTTGATTTTGTATTTATAACCCTGTAATCATCTGACCAAAAGTCTTGTTCCTCCTGCCACCGAACTTCACTAATTCCCACTATATCTAACTTTAACCTATCCATTTCCCTTTTTAAATTTTCTAACCTACCTGCCCGATTAAGGGATCTGACATTCCACGCTCCGATCCGTAGAATGCCAGTTTTCTTTCTCCTGATAACGACATCCTCTTGAGTAGTCCCCGCCCGGAGATCCGAATGGGGGACTATTTTACCTCCGGAATATTTTACCCAAGAGGACGCCATCATCATTTAATCATACAGTAAAGCTGCATGTCCTCGGGAAAAATGACGGTTGTAGTTTCCCCTTGCTTTCAGCCGTTCGCAGTACCAGCACAGCAAGGCCGTTTTGGTTAATGTTACAAGGCCAGATCAGTCAATCGTCCAGACTGTTGCCCCTGCAACTACTGAAAAGGCTGCTGCCCCTCTTCAGGAACCACATGTTTGTCTGGCCTCTCAACAGATACCCCTCCGTTGTGGTTGCACCTACGGTACGGCCATCTGTATCGCTGAGGCACGCAAGCCTCCCCACCAATGGCAAGGTCCATGGTTCATGGGGGAAGTAACCTAACCTCACTATAAAGGCTGATTGTTTGCCGTCCGACACGGGCAATACATGAAAGCATTACGTATCATCAACAACAGCTTAATGGCATAATCATTTTAGAAGAGAGAGCTGTAGAACCACGGATTTCTCCGTAGCTCTAGATAAGCAGTTTCCTACAAAGTTTCTATCATTAACAACATTAATATTCACTCAACTTGTTGTTACAAGGAAGAGCTGAGCCGCGGACGACCGTGATGTGAGGAGGTGTCAAAAAACGCCGACCCCGGCCTGTTACGTGACTACTTGTGACGCAGCGATGCTGTGAGCTGCTGGGGACAGCTTCTTGCTGCCATTGCAGACTCCGCCTGTGCCTGCATGCACCGCCACGGGGCGTACACTTGTTCCTTCTTGAGAGCAAGAACATCAACGTGTCATCTGAGTTCTGAACACAACTTTTTCTGTGCATCGCGAGGAACATTTAGGGTCGAAGTAGTCATTATAATTCCATTCTGCCACAACTAGGATCTGAATCCAACTTTTAGATCACTCAAAGAGCAAGCAAGTATGGAAGTATAAAAAGTAGACAGACGCACAACACCCGTATCAGTAAGTTTAACATTTAACAGACATGAATTTAAAACGCTGGTTTACGGGTGTGAGAGGAAAAGACTGGACGTGGCATTGTTAACGAACCCATTTGGTAAAGCAAAATCTAATATTCAATATGATCGGAAGAGGCTTTAAACCTTATCCGTTAAAGTTTTAATCTCCACCCTGTTTTATCTTGACCCATCAGTGCAGAATCTCTTCAAATTTAAGGGGTATTGGAACGCCCTATCCCGACTGTTAAATTTAGTGACTTGGCTTCCCTGTATTTCAGGAACCACTGTAGCCATTGACATGAAACGTATACAGGACATTGAACTTTATGTTCTGAGTCTACTGAGCTACAATAATTGCATTTTCATTTTAGCCACTGCTTTTGGATATACAATTTTTTAATCACAGGGTTAAAATTTTGTGTACATTATCCTAAATAATTTTAATTATACATAACGTTTTAGTTCAGTAGACTCAGGATATGGATGTTATTACACCCTGAAAATTTGAATACTCTACTCGAAGTGGTTTCTGAAATTTAGGGAAAAATGCAACAGAAATTGTAAATTTTCGGGAACGACTTCTAAAGTTTCAAAAGACTATAACTCAATATATGCTTAATTTTTTATTTTTAGTCACTCTGAAGATTGGTTCAAATGGCTCTGAGCACTATGGGACTTAACATCTGAGGTCATCAGTCCCCTAGAACTTAGAACTATTTAAATCTAACTATACTAAGGACGTTACACACATTCATGCCCGAGGCAGGATTCGAACCTGCGAACGTAGCGGTCGCACGGTTCCAGACTGAAGCGCCTAGAACCGTTCGGTCACCACTCAGAAGAACCCTGCACCATACAGTATATCATCTTCTCGATCTTTTCCCAAGTTTTTTCTTCTTTTCTTCTTTCTGGGCTCTTTAGTGGCCAATTGTGCTGCATACTCTGCTTTATCAATATGATCCTTGTCCATCCGTTCAAGTTCTCTGATGCAGTAGGCACCAGGATTAATTCTCATATGCTGTAGCACTTTCACCCTACCATTGTTGCCACCATTAAAAGCAATAACAGCATCACTGACCCCCACTTAAGTGTATTCATTCCAACAAAAAATTTTTTGGTAAGCGAGTCCAAATAAGATTATTGAACGACTCAGTGGGATTTTGCGTCTGACCATGCAGACACTTCTTCAGTAATTCAGGCTTTGCCAGTTCTCTGTAAATAGGTTTTATGATATCCATGACTGCTGCTGGGATGGAATGTTTATGGCTGTATGAACTGGGTACTGGGCATTGCGGTAATTGCACCATGAATCAGGTCCAGGGGGGCAAAGGTGGTGTACTGGTTTTTCATCAGTTGACAGTCTGTGGAAGAAAGTAGCCCATACTGCCTGCTTCATTTACAACAAATCCTCAGTATTGTTTCTAATGGCCATTCCATAAACTGCTTTAGTTCATCAGTCATTTTGTGTGTCAGCCTGCCCCTTATGGTTTTACCATCAGAAAGTATCTTCTCTCTTAAACTTTGTTTCAACTTCCTCAACCAGGTGCCCATCATCTTCTGGACATGACCCTTATAACGCATCAATCCACACCCTTATATAAAAAAAAGTTACCGACTTTATTAGATCTTGAAGTAATGCGCGCAAAAATTTCATTTTCAACCGATGTAGATTATATTTTAAAAAATAAAATAAATTACTTATCATGTGAGTTTATAAGTGCTATATATATATCATTTTATTCGGAAAATTGCAAATTTTATAATGAGAAAAAATCCGAAAATGTGAATTTTTTCCGTTCTAATTCCCCTTAACATGTCTTCTTCTATGTCAACATATTAAAAAACAAAGCAAGCTCTGCACATTCCATGGTGGAGGGAACTTCGTACCGTTATTGTTCATTTCATGGCCGATTCCATTTACACATGGTGCAGGTGAAAATGACTGTTTCCTTTGTACATAACTTAATCTTTCTGATTTTATGATCATCGCCCTTATGTCAGGGATACGATGGAAGCGATAGAACTGTTCCGCATTCTGCTTCTAATAACGATTCTCTAAATTTAAACGATAGAACGTACACAAAAAGAAGTCTTTCTATCAGCAGTGCTCTCTGAGCATCTGTTACACTTTCGTACCAAAGACAATACCTATTACGATCCTTGCAGTACCTCTATGAATTCTTTTGACTTCTACCGCCTGGCAAGGACTCTAAACGATACATCAGCGTTGTGTATTATAGCCTTGTGTAGGACCTACTTAGCGGATGTACTACATTTTCTCCGAATTTTCGCAATAAATCTAGGTCCTCCCTTGGCACGCCCTTCCTCTGCTGCTTACTTCGCCTGTTTTCATCATTTCATAAATCTTCGTGTGATACATACATTATCTGATAAAAAGTATCCGGACACCTGTTAGTGGACATTAATATGAGGTGTGTCCACCCACCGCCTTTATGACGGCTCGAAATCTGCTGAATACTTTGTGTCCGAATCCCTGTGGAGGAATGGCAGCTCATTCTTCTCAAAGAGCTTAAACCAGAGAAGATAGTGATGCTGGACTCTAGGGCCTAGAGCAAAGTCGTCGATCTCACTGATTCCAAAGGTGTTCCGTTAGGTTCATTTTGGTATTCTGGGCAGACCAGTCCATTTCAGGAATGCTGCTACTCACAAACCGTTGCCTCACAGGTACAAACAAAAAAACAAACACTGTCTGAACAGGCCTTTAAGGCCCAACGGTACCAACCGGGCTCCCCGTGCCATCCTTAGCCCTTTGGTGTCACCTGACACGGACAGGCATGTGACCAGCACATCGCTTTCCCAGCCGTTGTCAGTTTTCGTGACCGGTGCTGCTACTTCTCAATCAAGCAGCAATCGGCCTCACAAGGGTTTAGTTAACCCCCTTGCCAACAGCACTCGGCGGACCCAGACGGTGACCCACCCAATTGCTAGCCAAGACCGACAGCACTTAACTTGAGTGATCTGACGGGAACCAGTATTACCACTGTGGTAAGGCCGTTGGCAGTGCCTCAAAAATGCTGCTTTATAACTGGGTGCATTGCCATGCTAATGCAGTCATCGTCCTCGAACTGTCCCTCTGTTGGAGGCAGTAAACAATTTAACTTTTTCTCAAGCACAATAACGGGACCACGCCATAACCACGAAAATAAACCCTATACCGTAACATCACATCTTCCATACTTCATTCTTATCACTACAAATAATGGCGGGTAATGTTCTCCAGGCATCTGTCAAGCCCAAATCTTTCCACCGGATTGCTCAACCAAATCATTTCTTGGTTTATGAGGAGCTGCTCGACCAGTGTACCTCCCTACGAACAGTCTGTATGCTAGCTGGGCTCCTAGAAGCACTTTAGAGCTCATTCCTTATGTTGATTTCATGCGATTTTTTACGACCACCCCGAGCAGTGCTCTAAGTTGCCTGCCCGTCACTGCATGAGGTCTGCGTGATCTCGGTTTAACTGTGGTTGTTCCTTCAAGTTTTCACTTCGCAATCACAGAGACAACTTCAGATGGGTAGAAATGTTGACGGTGGATTTGTTACTCAGGTGACATCCAATGACTAGCCCACGTTCTAAGTCACTGCCCTCTCCTGACGGATCCATTCTGCTATTACTGTGTCTCTATCGACAATAGGCTGCAGGTCTTCCCCCTTCCTTTTATACCGGGCGATTAAAAAAAAAGTACAGATTTGAGTTGTTTATTACCAACCATAAAAGAGATATCACTGCATGGAGGAAGGTGCCAAGTTTTGACATAGCTGTCCTGTTACTTGTAGTAACATGGTGACTAGACCACATGAGATATTGTTCACGTGCAACGTGCATTCTGTCGACGATTCAATAAGAAGCCGCCTCTGCGCAAGCAGATTTATGACTGGCATATAAAATTCTTTGAAGTTGGTTACATATGCAGAGGGGAGAGCACTTGTCGGCGACGCATGTCTGATGAAAATGTCGAGCGTATCCGAGATGGGTTGACATGGAGCCCTCTCAAGTCCACAAAGACGGGCAGGCCAGGAACTTCGATTTCCTCAGACAATGGCTTAGTGTGTTCTTATGAAGACTTACAAATTACAGTTACTACGCCAATTGCGTCCTGATGACCATAACAGCAGGTACGAATTTTGAATTTTAGTTTAAAGGATATGCCGGAGGACACTTTTTCCGAGCGACTCATCTTTTCGGACGAATCGACGTCACGTCTGTTGTGTAAAAAACCGTTACAATGTAAGAACGTGGAAGAGGCTCACCGCAATTGCATGTGTTTTTTGCTGCTACTGTTTTTCGGAGGAAACTGACATTCCTGTCATACCTGGACAGGATGCGTAAATGGTCGTTTCCTCAACTTCACGAAGATTCCGATCACTTCATTTTTATGCATGACGGCGCGCCGCCTCACTTTCACCTTGAGTTAAGGCGTTATCTTAACACCACCATCCCACAACGTTGGATTCAAAGAGGTGGACAAGATCTTGTTTATTGCTTTTGGTTTCCCAGCTCACCAGAACTCACACCCTTCGGTTTTTTTTATATGGGGCTACGTAAACGACAGAGTCTTTGTCCCTCCTATGGCAGCTTCTCTTCAAGAGTTGAGAAATCGAACGGTTGAAGCAGTCGATTCGATTAACATGGACCTGTCGATTCGAGTGTGGAATAAAATGGACTACAGCTTCAATGTTTGTCGTGATCATGTTGACTATATGGTATAATGTGCAAACATAAAACTTTGAACCGTCCTCTATCCAGTGACACACGCGATGTGTATCTTTCATAGCTGGTCTGTGATACAGATTTGAAATCTGGTCCTTCGTTTTGAGTTGCTATTGGGTACACCTCTCGTCATAGCTATTGGTCAATTCCGTATTACGTAGGGGTCTCTCAGGTTAGTTTTGATCAGATGGTATATACGTATTTTAGAGTCTCCACTGGATCTATAAACTGGCACTGTGGCATTTTTTCATTTATTTACACTTATTAATTACAGAGACACATAATACAGTAAACGACATCTACAATGCTCGTCTGCCCCGAGGCCGCTACAGTACCAGCGAAGCCCTAAAGGAACCATGGAAACAGATAATAAGGCCCTGTTGAAGATGTTGGTTACAGCAACAACAGATAAGACGTCAATTTTAAAATTTTTCCCGGTGATTCGATTATTCAAAGAAATTTCGGGCTTATAGCCAGTTGACGTTTGGTACACTCCGCGATATTTCGACTAGGTGTGTACCAGTCAAAAACATTGACCTGTGGTCCAGGGGTAGCGTCTTTGATTCATAATCAAAACGTCTTCGGTCCCGGGTTCGATCCCCGCCACTGCCTAAATTTTGATAAATAATCAGCATTGGTGGCCGAAGACTTCCGGCATAAGAAGTCAGCCTCATTCTGCCAACGGCCTTGTCAAAGAGGGCGGAGGAGCGGATAGAGGTTCAGGGCACTCTCTTGTCCTAGGGGTGGGAAATTGCCCCTAAAGGCGGAAGAATCAGCAATGATCAACGACATGAGGATGCAGAAGGCAATGGAAACCACTGCATTAAAGACACGTAACGTGTATCCACAGGACATGTGGCCTGTAATTGAAGAAGTGTCATGATGATCTCTCCATTGGCAAAAGATTCCGGAATAGTCCCCCATTCGGTTCTCCGGGAGGGGACTGCCAAGGGGGAGGTTACCATGAGAAAAAGATTGAATAATCAACGAAAGGATAACGTTCTACGAGTCGGGGCGTGGAATGTCAGAAGCTTGAACGTGGTAGGGAAACTAGAAAATCTGAAAAGGGAAATGCAAAGGCTCAATCTAGATATAGTAGGGGTCAGTGAAGTGAAGTGGAAGGAAGACAAGGATTTCTGGTCAGATGAGTATCGGGTAATATCAACAGCAGCAGAAAATGGTATAACAGGTGTAGGATTCGTTATGAATAGGAAGGTAGGGTAGAGGGTGTGTTACTGTGAACAGTTCAGTGACCGGGTTGTTCTAATCAGAATCGACAGCAGACCAACACCGACAACGATAGTTCAGGTATACATGCCGACGTTGCAAGCTGAAGATGAACAGATAGAGAAAGTGTATGAGGATATTGAAAGGGTAATGCAGTATGTAAAGGGGGACGAAAATCTAATAGTCATGGGCGACTGGAATGCAGTTGTAGGGGAAGGAGTAGAAGAAAAGCTTACAGGAGAATATGGGCTTGGGACAAGGAATGAAAGAGGAGAAAGACTAATTGAGTTCTGTAACAAGTTTCAGCTAGTAATAGCGAATACCCTATTCCAGAATCACAAGAGGCGGAGGTATACTTGGAAAAGGCCGGGAGATACGGGAAGATTTCAATTAGATTACATCATGGTCAGACAGAGATTCCGAAATCAGATACTGGATTGTAAGGCGTACCCAGGAGCAGATATAGACTCAGATCACAATATAGCAGTGATGAAGAGTAGGCCGAAGTTCAAGACATTAGTCAGGAAGAATGAATACGCAAAGAAGTGGGATACGGAAGTACTAAGGAATGACGAGATACGTTTGAAGTTCTCTAACGCTATAGATACAGCATTAAGGAATAGCGCAGTAGGCAGTACAGTTGAAGAGGAATGAACATCTCTAAAAAGGGCCATCACAGAAGTTGGGAAGGAAAACAAACAAGGTAGCTGCGAAGAAACCATGGGTGACAGAAGAAATACTTCAGTTGATTGATGAAAGGAGGAAGTACAAACATGTTCCGGAAAATCAGGAATACAGAAATACAAGTCGCTGAGGAATGAAATAAATAGGAAGTGCAGGGAAGCTAAGACGAAATGGCTGCAGGAAAAATGTGAAGACATCGAAAAAGATATGATTGTCGGAAGGACAGCATACAGGAAAGTCAAAACAACCTTTGGTGTCATTAAAAGCAACGGTGGTAACATTAAGAGTGCAACGGGAATTCCACTGTTAAATGCAGAGGAGAGAGCAGATAGGTGGAAAGAATACATTGAAAGCCTCTATGAGGGTGATGATTTGTCTGATGTGATAGAAGAAGAAACAGGAGTCGATTTAGAAGAGATAGGGGATCCAGTATTAGAATCGGAATTTAAAAGAGCTTTGGAGGACTTACGGTCAAATAAGGCAGAAGGGATAGATAACATTCCATCAGAATTTCTAAAATCATTGGGGGAAGTGGCAACAAAACGACTATTCACGTTGGTGTGTAGAATATATGAGTCTGGCGACATACCATCTGACTTTCGGAAAAGCATCATCCACACAATTCCGAAGACGGCAAGAGCTGACAAGTGCGAGAATTATCGCACAATCAGCTTAACAGCTCATGCATCGAAGCTGCTTACAAGAATAATATACAGAAGAACGGAAAAGAAAATTGAGAATGCGCTAGGTGACGATCAGTTTGGCTTTAGGAAAAGTAAAGGGACGAGAGAGGCAATTCTGACGTTACGGCTAATAATGGAAGCAAGGCTAAAGAAAAATCAAGACACTTTCATAGGATTTGTCGACCTGGAAAAAGCGTTCGGCAATATAAAATGGTGCAAGCTGTTCGAGATTCTGAAACAAGTAGGGGTAAGCTATAGGGAGAGACGGGTCATATACAATATGTACAACAACCAAGAGGGAATAATAAGAGTGGACGATCAAGAACGAAGTGTTCGTATTAAGAAGGGTATAAGGCAAGGCTGTAGCCTTTCGCCCCTACTCTTCAATCTGTAGATCGAGGAAGCATTGATGGAAATAAAAGAAAAGTTCAGGAGTGGAATTAAAATACAAGGTGAAAGGATATCAATGATACGATTCGCCGATGACATTGCTATCCTGAGTGAAAGTGAAGAAGAATTAAATGATCTGCTGAACGAAATGAACAGTCTAATGAGTACACAGTATGGTTTGAGAGTAAATCGGAGAAAGACGAAGGTAATGAGAAGTAGTAGAAATGAGAACAGCGAGAAACTTAACATCAGGATTGATGGTCACGAAGTCAATGAAGTTAAGGAATGCTGCTACCTAGGCAGTAAAATAACCAATGACGGACGGTGCAAGGAGGACATCAAAAGCAGACTCGCTATGGCAAAAAGGCATTTCTGGCCAAGAGAAGTCTACTAATATCAAATACCGGCCTTAATTTGAGGAAGAAATTTCTGGGGATGTACGTCTGGAGTACAGCATTGTATGGTAGTGAAACATGGACTGGGGGAAAACCGGAACAGAAGAGAATCGAAGCATTTGAGATGTGGTGCTATAGACGAATTTTGAAAATTATGTGGACTGATAAGGTAAGGAATGAGGAAGTTCTATGCAGAATCGGAGAGGAAAGGAATATGTGGAAAACACTGATAAGGAGAAGGGACAGGATGATAGGACATCTGCTAAGACATGAGGGAATGACTTCCATGGTACTAGAGGGAGCTGTAGAGGGCAAAATCTGTAGAGGAAGACAGAGATATACGTCAAGCAAATAATTGAGGACGTAGGTTGCAAGTGCTACTCTGAGATGAAGAGGTTAGCCCAGGAAAGGAATTCGTGGCGGGCCGCATCAAACCAGTCAGTAGACTGATGACCAAAAAAAAAAAAAGTGTACCAGTCACCTTCAGGTGAATCATCGAAGACTGAAGAAGACTTCGCTCACCCTGCATTTTATGAGTGTGTTGTGAGTATTCCGCACAAGCGTTTAGACCGTGGTCACAGACTGACCACACTACCTAGCACCGAGCGAAGTGGCGCAGTTGTTAGCACAGTGGACTCGCATTCTGGAGGACGACGGTTCAATCCCGCGTCCGGCCATCCTGATTTAGGTTTTCCGTGATTGCCCTATATCGCTCCAGGCAAATGCCGGGATGGTTCCTTTCAAAGGGCACGGCCGAATTCCTTCCCCATTCTTCCCTAATCCGATGAGACCGATGACCTCGCTGTTTGGTCTCCTCCCCCAAATAACCCAACCTAACACTACCTAGCAGGCAGCGTCCTCGCTGTTAGAACTGCGGAGCTCTCGCTCGTCTTGACCATCGGCGTACTCTGTCGTTTACGTTTTGGGACGAATCATTGGAATGATGGGGTCATGGGAGCTGTAGAAGATGAGCGTGGAGTGAGGTGTTCGGGTGAAGATGGAGGAAGATGGTGAGGCACTGCGTGTCTGTGTGTGTGTAATTTTTTAATTGACAGTTTACTATAAAAATAAAGAATGAAAAATAAATAAATGAAAAAAAAATTAAAATTCTCTCTCTCTCTCTCTCTCTCTCTACAGACACACACACACACACACACACACACACAGCCGCACCACCCGCCCGTTCTCCACCTTCACCCAACACCCCACTCCATTCACCATATTTACTGATCCCAAGATCCCTCAGTTAACACTAAAGCATGTGACGAAGGAGGATGAGCATATGCAGCGGATAGGCACTTGGTGCAGGGAGTGGCAACTGACCCTTAACATAGACAAATGTAATGTATTGCGAATATATAGAAAGAAGGATCCTTTATTGTATGTTTATCTGTAAAATATCTGAGAGTATGCGTATGGAACGTTTTGAAGTGGAATGATCATATAAAATTAATTGTTGGTAAGGCGGGTGCCAGGTTGAGATTCATTGGGAGAGTCCTTAGAAAATGTAGTCCATCAACAAAGGAGGTGGCTTACAAAACACTCGTTCGACCTATACTTGAGTGTTGCTCATCAGTGTGGGATCCGTACCAGGTCGGGTTGACAGAGGAGATAGAGAAGATCCAAAGAAGATCGGCGCGTTTCATCACAGGGTTATCTGGTAAGCGTGATAGCGCTACGGAGATGTTTAGAAAACTCAAGTGGCAGACTCTGCAAGAGAGGCGCTCTGCATCGCGGTGTAGCTTGCTGCCCAGGTTTCGAGAGGGTGAGGATGAGGGTGAGGGTGAGGGTGAGGATGAGGTATCCAATATATTGCTTCCCCCTACTTATACCTCCCGAGGAGATCACGAATGTAAAATTAGAGAGATTCAAGCGCGCACGGCGGCTTTCCGGCAGTCGTTCTTCCCGCGAACCATACGCGACTGGAACAGGAAAGGGAGGTAATGACAGTGGCACGTAAAGTGCCCTCCGCCACACACCGCTGGGTGGCTTGCGGAGTATAAATGTAGATGTAGAGTATACTATAGTACAGGTTATGTGCAAAGGAATGTTTGGTTGGCTGGTTGATTAGTGGAGGTAACCGAACAGCGAGGTCATCAGTCCCACTGGATTACGGAAGGACGGGGAGGAAGTCGGCCGTGCCATTTCAAAAGAGCCATCCCGGCGTTTGCCTGAAGCGATTTAAGGAAATCACAGAAGACCTAAATCAGGATGTCCCAACGCGGGTTTGAACTGTCGTCCCCCCAAATGGGAGTCCAGTGTGCTGATCACTGCGCCACCTAACTCGGTAAGAAATGATAACTGTTAGAAACTTGTGCTTTGTGTATTTAGCGTATATAGAACAATAATCGGTTGCATGAACAGTGCACAAATACGAATGTAAGTAATAAACACAATCATACAATTTATAAATAGAGATAGCTAGATTTTAACAAAATTGCCAAAGAATCACTACAAATCTCATGATCTCATATCGAAATACGTACAATTAAATAATATTTTTCTATATTATATGCCACTGAAGATTCGTAACATGAATAGGTGAAACTTATCTGGTGCACAGAACACACAGAAATAAATTCAGTTCCAAAAGACCACATTTTTATTATCATTATAATAAAACGTAATTGAAGTTCGCAGCTGTGGAAAATGGCCGCAAATATTAGCAATATTGAGTAAAATATTGCCAACAGAGGGAAGAAAAGCTAGTGATTTTACCGGCAGGTTTTCACTCCCTTATCAACTTGCTAGTTTTTGGGTCGAACTGAGAGTGCCGAGTTAATCTGCTGTGCAAAATATCCGTCTTCACTTATGCTGTCTTTTTGGTGGGCAAGCTCTTCAGTTAAACTATCTGGATCTGAAACTGTGTAAGCTGTGTTTCACGTGTTTCAAGCAAACTCACAGTTTGCGACAAGTAAAGGCAAATCGACGATTGTAAATACAAATCAGTATGAGTGGGCTTCGGACAAACTGAATGCGTCAGGAAGCAATCATTCTTCCGTCATATCAAAACAGCCAAGAAAGGCAGACAAGTATCTTTCTCTATTGCCATAGCAAATTAAATGTTCTTATGAATGGACTCCCCGGAGACGTAAAAAATTAATTTATCTTTACCATCAAGCCACACTATGACAGTATTGTGCATATAGCCTCGAAATTCAGTTGGCTTAAGAGCCGTTAATTTCAGCGTTGTTTACTCAAAGCTTCCCCATCAGAACAAGAAGATATCTTCGGAATAATGGAACTCCGGAAGGAGCGCCTTAAGCGCAGCCGTAGGAAGAAGAGGGATCTTCAAAGATCAAGGGTGTAAACCCCGGCAGAATATCACTCCAGCTGGAAGGCGTGAAGTTGGCAGTCAACCAGAAGGCTTACCCGGCGCAGCGCATATGGTTTCACGACGTAGATGTAGGAGGAAGTAATATGTTGCGTAAATTTTCTCGGATCATACGCTCTCGGGATCTTAACAGGCACAATACGTCTCCTGTGGAGTCTGTCACTGGAATAAAATGAGAAAATACGTTCTCTATTAATCCTAGAGGATAATGGGTTCAGACCGACTGCCAATACTGAATAATCGGTCGACCGAATGTTTCGTAAGCAAATTTTGTCGTGAATGAACTACTTCTCCTCGGAATTCTTCCACTGAATCTTAGCTTGGCTTTTACCATAACTTTTTTTAAGTGGTGGGTCCTCTCAGTATTTTAGCTTCTTACTGTTTCAATGTAATTTTAACTTTTTACTGTGACAATGTAATCAACAATAATGAGTCTTTCCAACTATTTAAGTGCAATATGATGCGCAGATGATGAAGAGATTGAAAGAATGTATGACGAGATGAAAGAAATTATTCAGATACTTTAGAGTGACAAAAATTTAATTGGAATGGGGAACTGGAATTTGATAGAACAAAGAGAAAGGAAACTAGTAGGAGTACTTGGGCTGTGGGGAAGAAATGAAAGACGAAGCCACGTTGTAAAATTTTGCGCAAAGCACCATTTAATCATCGCTAATACTTGGTTTGAATAGTAAAAGAAAGTTGTATTCGTGGAAGAGACCGGGAGACCAGAGATTCTGAAACCGCATTT
Organism: Schistocerca nitens; assembly: GCF_023898315.1. Lineage (NCBI taxonomy): Eukaryota > Metazoa > Arthropoda > Insecta > Orthoptera > Acrididae > Schistocerca > Schistocerca nitens. The sequence goes on from NC_064620.1 coordinate 296,442,377, forward strand.
TAGACTATAAAACATTTCTACAGGCAGAGGGGATACCTGACATTTACTTTTTGGTTATGAGCTGCAAATTAAAACTGAAGAAATTGCAAAAAGCAGGAAATTATGGAGATGGGATAAGTTGAAAGAATCAGAGGTTGTTAAGCGTTTCAGAGAGATCACTAGGCAACAAGTGACTGAAACAGGGGTAAGAAAACAATAGAAAACGAATTAGTAGCCTTGGTCGAGTATTGAAGGCAGCGGAGGATCAAATATGAAAAAAGACAAATGCCAGCCACCTACATGATGTCATTTTCAAGCGATGGTTATTTTAAATTTCAAGCTCTGTAAATTCATGCTGTCTTTCTTTTATATCGCTGTGAATAAGTTTGTATCACTAGTGGAGGTATCAAAATCGCCCGTTGCACTGCCGCACTTGTATGTACAAAGTATTTCATCCTATGTATACGAAGATGGGTTATTTTTTTATGGCCTGGCTAAACACAGAAACATTAATGCAGCCACTCTTCTATGACACGTCTTTTTATTAAGTTTTCATGTATTTTTTGCATGGCTGGCCAACGTAAATCCGCTAATCGTTAATCCTTTACTAAAAGAGTTAACTTAGACGAACGTTTGAGCGTTACCTTACAGAGGATTTATCGAGAGTTGCAGTTCTACATATACATCCATACTCCGCAAGCCACTCAACCGTAATAGCAAACTCTGTGTTATGGGAGTGACGAAATGAGCAAGTGAACCAAACACATTACTGTTACTTAAACAATCTTTTGGTTGGGAAAGTTTAGGTAGGACACAAAGATAGTTTAATCATTTAGATTTATAATTATTTAGTTATCAATGTTAAGTCACGGCAAAATCAAAACACAGGCAAATCAGCAAGTATCTGACATAAGTTGCATATTTCCCTTCATGCACATCAACATGCAGAAGTTTTCATACGAGAGCTAGGCTCGTTTGGGAAACTAATTGTAAATGTTTTTGCCCACAGAAAATCCGATTCCATTATTTATTTTTCACAGCCAATCCACCGACAAAAGGTAGTACTTACGGCGTGCTCAGTAAACAAACAATAAACTGCCAACATCTTTCTCGTTCTCACTCGATTTTTTCCATCGATCGCGCACACCCTGGCCAGACACTTACATGACCCTAACTTGTCAGAACATGAATTCCGCTGGCGGCGCGGTGTCATTTTTGTCATATGTAGGAGGTACAGTTAACGGATTCAAAGGAAGTCAACGGAAGTTAAAGAGTCCTTTAAAGATTTCTAAAATTAAATAAAAAGTTAATCCATTACTCGAAAAGTTAACTACGTTAATTAACGGTCGTGTGACCATCTAAGGCTTATTATATACTGACAAGCGTTTCAAATATAACACAGTTACATCTCATATGGGAGTCGGCACACAGTATTTTGAGACACAGGTTAGTTGATTCGATGAGGAATGTAATCGCGATAAATTTTTTCGTGTCCAAATACCGCAAACTATTTTGCTTTGCGTCATACAATGCTATATGGACTCAGTGTAGAACCTTTCGGATTTTGTGCGATCCAGGCTATCTAAGTGTTGAATGCGCTAATCAGTGGGCCTCGTGGTGGGCAAAAAAATATGTAAATATATTTAAATTGAAGTTAATGTTAATGTAATTTTTCTTCAGCTTAATACAGAGGTGCTTAGGTTAAGTTAGCTCGTGTAAACGCATTCATTCACGAATTATTTTTATCTTGTGTCAGTTCAGTAACACTTAGTGAGATGTTCCAAAGCTCATAGTTTTAATCGAAACCATAAATGAATTTTAATTCAATGACACAAAGGACTTTGTGCTCAACGGACAGTAATCAGTAGACACTGCGCTAGTGGCGACAGTAGTAAAAAATCTAGTTAGGCACTCACCATCTAGCAAACGATCTGGTCAGTGCTACGCGTATATGCTATACAATGCAAGACTGAATCGATTATAAAAATCGCGTCATATAGGAGGGCGCCCATTTCATAGTCGTTCTCCGCATACCACACCAGTAACTGCCAGCAGCCAATAAGATTCATCCTCTCTCTGACCGGCTAGCAAACTTGACTACGTCTCTCTCTCTCTCTCTCTCACGCATGAAGCGCTGTTGCCGGGGTTTCGTCAGAAAGGTCACACTACGCAGTAGTCCACGGCAAATCGTCGAGTAAAACAAAAGTGATAACCGGCGTTTGCAAGTAAGTGTTGTAGGCCTTCTGTTGTTGCTGATATCATAAACGATTTGCGAGAGAGTCTGAGCTTCCCTCTTAGACTGTTTGCAGATGATGCTGTAATCTACTGTATCAAAGAAGTCATCAAATGATTAAAAGTAGCTTCAAAACGATTGTTGTTGTTGTGGTCTTCAGTCCAGAGACTGGTTTGATGCAACTCTCCATGCTACTCTATCCTGTGCAAGCTTCTTCAGCTCCCAGTAACTACTGCAACCTACATCCTTCTGAATCTGCTTACTGTATTCATCTCTTGGTCTCCCTCTACGGTTTTTGCCCTCCACTCTGGCCCCCAGTACTAAATTGGTGATCCCTTGATGCCTCAGAACATGTCCTACCAACCGATCCCTTCTATTAGTCACGTTGTGCCACAAATTTCTCTTCTCCCCAATTCTATTCAATACCTCCACATTAGTTATGTGATCTACCCATCTAATCTTCAGCATTCTACTGTAACACCACATTTCGAAAGCTTCTATTATCTTCTTGCCTAAACTATTTATCGTCCACGTTTCACATCCATTCATAGCTACACTCCATGCAAATACTTTCAGAAACGACGTCCTGACACTTAAATCTGTACTCGATATTAACAAATTTCTCTTGTTTAGAAAGGCTTTCCTTGCCATTGCCAGTCTACATTTTATATCCTCTGTACTTCGACCATCATCAGTTATTTTGCTCCCCAAATAGCAAAACTCCTTTACTACTTTAAGTGTCTCATTTCCTAATCTAATACCCTCAACATCACCCGATTTAATTTGACTACATTCCATTATCCTCGTTTTGCTTTTGCTGATGTTCATCTTATATCCTCCTTTCAAGACACTGTCCATTCCGTTCAACTGCTCTTCCAGGTCCATTGCTGTGTCTGACAGAATTACAATTCATCACCGAACCCTAAAGTTTTGATTTCTTCTCCATGGATTTTAATTCCTACTCCAAATTTTTCTTTTGTTTCCTTTACTGCTTACTGAATGTACAGATTCAATAACATCGGGGAGAGGCTACAACCCTGTCTCACTCCCTTCCCAATCACTGCTTCCCTTTCATGCCCCTCGACTCTTGTAACTGCCATCTGGTTTCTGTACAAATTGTAAATAGCCTTTCGCTCCCTGTATTTGAGCCCTGCCACCTTCAGAATTTGAAGGAGAGTATTCCAGTCAACATTATCAAAAGTTTTCTCTAAGTCTACAAATGCTAGAAACGTAGGTTTGCCTTTCCTTAATCTAGTTTCTAAGATAAGTCGTAGGGTCAGTATTGCCTCACGTGTTCTAACATTTCTACGGAATCCAAACTTATCTTCTCCGAGGTCAGATTCTACCAGTTTTCCCATTCATGTGTAAGGAATTCGTGTTAGCATTTTGCAGCCGTCACTTATTAAACTGATAGTTCGGCAGTTTTCACATCTGTCAACACCTGCTTTCTTTGGGATTGGAATTATTATATTCTTCTTGAAGGTTGTGGGTATTTCACCTTTCTCGTACACTTGCTCACCAGATGGTAGATTTTTTCAGGGCTGGCTCTCCCAAGGCTATCAATAGTTATAATGGAATGTTGTCTACTCCCACGGCCTTGTTTCGACATAGGTCTTTCAGTGCTCTGTCAAACTATTCGCACAGTATCATATCTCCCATTTCATCTTCATCTACATCCTCTTCCATTTCCATATTGTCCTCAAGTACATCGCCCTTGTATAGACCCTCTATATACTCCTTCCACCTTTCTGCTTTCCGGTCTTTGCTTAGAACTACGTTTCCATCTGTGCTCTTGATATTCATACAAGTGATTCTCTTTTCTCTAAAGGTCTCTTTACTTTTCCTGTAGGCAGTATCTATGTTCCCCATAGTGATATGCGCCTCTACATCCTTACATTTGTCCTGTAGCCATCCCTGCTTAGCCATTTTGCACTTCCTGTCGATCTCATTTTTGAGACGTTTGTATTCCTTTTTGCCTGCTTCATTTACTGCATTTTTATATTAACTCCCTTCATTAATTAAATTCAATATATCTTCTGAAACCTAAGGATTTCTACCAGCCCTCGTCTTTTTACCCATTTGATCCTCTGCTGCCTTCATTATTTCATCTCTCAAAGCTACCCATTCTGCTTCTACCGTATTTCTTTCCCCCATTCTTCTCTATCATTCCCTAATGCTATGTTAGACAACCCCCCATGAACCATGGACCTTGCCGTTGGTGGGGAGGCTTGCGTGCCTCAGCGATACAGATGGCCGTACCGTAGGTGCAACCACAACGGAGGGGTATCTGTTGAGAGGCCAGACAAACATGTGGTTCCTGAAGAGGGGCAGCAGCCTTTTCAGTAGTTGCAGGGGCAACAGTCTGGATGATTGACTGATCTGGCCTTGTAACATTAACCAAAACGGCCTTGCTGTGCTGGTACTGCGAACGGCTGAAAGCAAGGGGAAACTACAGCCGTAATTTTTCCCGAGGACATGCAGCTCTACTGTATGATTAAATGATGATGGTGTCCTCTTGGGTAAAATATTCCGGAGGTAAAATAGTCCCCCATTCGGATCTCCGGGCGGGGACTACTCAAGAGGACTTCGTTATCAGGAGAAAGAAAACTGGCGTTCTACGGATCGGAGCGTGGAATGTCAGATCACTTAATCGGGCAGGTAGGTTAGAAAATTTAAAAAGGGAAATGGATAGGTTAAAGTTAGATATAGTGGGAATTAGTGAAGTTCGGTGGCAGGAGGAACAAGACTTTTGGTCAGGTGATTACAGGGTTATAAATACAAAATCAAATAGGGGTAATGCAGGAGTAGGTTTAATAATGAATAAAAAAATAGGAGTGCGGGTTAGCTACTACAAACAGCATAGTGAACGCATTATTGTGGCCAAGATAGACACAAATCCCATGCCTACTACAGTAGTACAAGTTTATATGCCAACTAGCTCTGCAGATGATGAAGAAATAGATGAAATGTATGACGAGATAAAAGAAATTATTCAGGTAGTGAAGGGAGACGAAAATTTAATAGTCATGGGTGACTGGAATTCGTCAGTAGGAAAAGGGAGAGAAGGAAACATAGTAGGTGAATATGGATTGGGGGGAAGGAATGAAAGAGGAAGCCGCCTTGTAGAATTTTGCACAGAGCATAACTTAATCATAGCTAATACTTGGTTCAAGAATCATGAAAGGAGGCTGTATACATGGAAGAAGCCAGGAGATACTGACAGGTTTCAGATAGATTATATAATGGTAAGACAGAGATTTAGGAACCAGGTTTTAAATTGTAAGACATTTCCTGGGGCAGATGTGGATTCTGACCACAATCTATTGGTTATGAACTGCAGATTGAAACTGAAGAAACTGCAAAAAGGTGGGAATTTAAGGAGATGGGACCTGGATAAACTGAAAGAACCAGAGGTTGTAGAGAGCTTCAGGGAGAGCATAAGGGAACAATTGACAGGAATGGGGGAAAGAAATACAGTAGAAGAAGAATGGGTAGCTCTGAGGGATGAAGTGGTGAAGGCAGCAGACGATCAAGTAGGTAAAAAGACGAGGGCTAGCAGAAATCCTTGGGTAACAGAAGAAATATTGAATTTAATTGATGAAAGGAGAAAATATAAAAATGCAGTAAATGAAGCAGGCAAAAAGGAATACAAACGTCTCAAAAATGAGATCGACAGGAAGTGCAAAATGGCTAAGCAGGGATGGCTAGAGGACAAATGTAAGGATGTAGAGGCTTATCTCACTAGGGGTAAGATAGATACTGCCTACAGGAAAATTAAAGAGACCTTTGGAGATAAGAGAACCACTTGTATGAATATCAAGAGCTCAGATGGAAACCCAGTTCTAAGCAAAGAAGGGAAGGTAGAAAGGTGGAAGGAGTATATAGAGGGTTTATACAAGGGAGATGTACTTGAGGACAATATTATGGAAATGGAAGAGGATGTAGATGAAGATGAAATGGGAGATAAGATACTGCGTGAAGAGTTTGACAGAGCACTGAAAGACCTGAGTCGAAACAAGGCCCCGGGAGTAGACAACATTCCACTAGAAATACTGATGGCCTCGGGAGAGCCAGTCATGACAAAACTCTACCATCTGGTGAGCACGATGTATGAGACAGGCGAAATACCCTCAGACTTCAAGAAGAATATAATAATTCCAATCCCAAAGAAAGCAGGTGTTGACAGATGTGAAAATTACCGAACTATCAGTTTAATAAGTCACAGCTGCAAAATACTAACGCGAATTCTTTACAGACGAATGGAAAAACTGGTAGAAGCTGACCTCGGGGAAGATCAGTTTGGATTCCGTAGGAATGTTGGAACACGTGAGGCAATACTGACCTTACGACTTATCTTGGAAGAAAGATTAAGAAAAGGCAAACCTACGTTTCTAGCATTTGTAGACTTAGAGAAAGCTTTTGACAATGTTGACTGGAATACTCTCTTTCAAATTCTGAAGGTGGCAGGGGTAAAATACAGGGAGCGAAAGGCTATTTACAATTTGTACAGAAACCAGATGGCAGTTATAAGAGTCGAGGGGCATGAAAGGGAAGCAGTGGTTGGGAAAGGAGTGAGACAGGGTTGTAGCCTCTCCCCGATATTATTCAATCTGTATATTGAGCAAGCAGTAAAGGAAACAAAAGAAAAATTCGGAGTAGGTATTAAAATTCATGGAGAAGAAGTAAAAACTTTGAGGTTCGCCGATGACATTGTAATTCTGTCAGAGACAGCAAAGGACTTGGAAGAGCAGTTGAACGGAATGGACAGTGTCTTGAAAGGAGGATATAAGATGAACATCAACAAAAGCAAAACGAGGATAATGGAATGTAGTCAAATTAAGTCGGGTGATGCTGAGGGAATTAGTTTAGGAAATGAGACACTTACAGTAGTAAAGGAGTTTTGCTATTTAGGGAGTAAAATAACCGATGATGGTCGAAGTAGAGAGGATATAAAATGTAGACTGGCAATGGCAAGGAAAGCGTTTCTCAAGAAGAGAAATTTGTTAACATCGAGTATAGATTTAGGTGTCAGGAAGGCGTTTCTGAAAGTATTTGTATGGAGTGTAGCCATGTATGGAAGTGAGACATGGACGATAACTAGTTTGGACAAGAAGAGAATAGAAGCTTTCGAAATGTGGTGCTACAGAAGAATGCTGAAGATAAGGTGGGTAGATCACGTAACTAATGAGGAGGTATTGAATAGGATTGGGGAGAAGAGAAGTTTGTGGCACAACTTGACTAGAAGAAGGGATCGTTTGTTAGGACATGTTTTGAGGCATCAAGGGATCACAAATTTAGCATTGGAGGGCAGCGTGGAGGGTAAAAATCGTAGAGGGAGACCAAGAGATCAATACACTAAGCAGATTCAGAAGGATGTAGGTTGCAGTAGGTACTGGGAGATGAAGAAGCTTGCACAGGATAGAGTAGCATGGAGAGCTGCATCAAACCAGTCTCAGGACTGAAGACCACAACAACAACATGTTAGACAAGATATCTGTGTGGTGAGAAAGTGACAATCGACTAAATAATGAATACTCTAAGTCATCCACATGATGTACTAAAAGGAATCCGCTAAATTTCGGTTTACACGATAAAGCATACAGATCTAAAGGCTGTAAATTCAAGTAAATACTGATGGATTACAGTTATAAATAACTTTTATTGCAACAATGACGTGGATAACGTTGTGTGGAAAGCAAACCAAAGACTGCAATTTATTGGTGGCACATTTAGAAAATGCAACCATCTGTTTAAGACACTACTTACACCACGCTTTTCCATCCCCTTCTGGGATATTGCTTTCCTTTGTGGGATCCACAGCAGATAGGACTGATCGTAAAAGTTCAAAGATGGGCAGTTCATTTTCTACTGTTCATTGTTGCAGGATCTTCTCATGAAATTTCAGTCGCCAGCTTTCTCTTCCAAGTGTGAAAATATTTTTTTGGCGCCCACCTACATAGGGAGGAATGATCATCAAAATAAAATAAGGGAAATCGGTGCTCTTGTGGGAAGGTTAAAGTGTTTGTGTTTTCCGTGTGTTGCCCGAGAGTGGAACGATAGAGAAGTAGCTTGAAGGTTGTTCGATGAACCCTCCACCATGAACTTAATTGTGATCTGCAGAGTAATCATATAGATGTAGGCGTAAGTATTGGGACAAAGCTGTTTCTGCCCCACTCTCCATTGTTGCCATATGTAGCCAAGATGGCGGCGATGACGTCCTCAAGATAGCGGCATGTAGACTAGGCAACAGCACATGACGTCATCCAAGATGGCAGCCATAACATCATTCAAGATGGCGAATTTTTTTTGGGAAGATAGGTTAATTGGGCTACCTCCACTAACCCAAGTCATCCGACCGCTACCTCTTCCTATCGATTGGCGCGAAGTTCAAATTCTATCAGGACAATGCAACACACCTAAGAAAATGGCGGGAAAGAAAGGGCAGTTGGAGTACCTTCACTAACCAAGTCATCAAATCGCCACCTCTTCCTAGGGATTGATGGGATACGGACCCAGAATGCACTAAGTTGCTGGAGAGAAGAAGAAGTATATTTTATTTATTTTGGGACAATTTGTTTAGGGATGGATTTTGAGAGATAGTATATTTATTACATTGATACTGAACACATGCTCTGACATGCTTGGGGTCACGCCACACAGCCTACAGACCTGTAAAGTACTTCTAAATAACCTATTTACAATACTCTGCAGACACACTTGCTAATTGTAAACAGACAAAATAATGCATTGCACACACTACAGACCATCAAACAACTCATAGATAATGAAATACATTTATGTTCAGAGACCCAAACAACTCGTAAATCATCGAAATAATAATCCATTTAAAAGACTCTGAAAACATGCTTGGTAATCGTCAACACTCGAAATCATGCACCAGTCTTTATTTAAACAATTTGAGATGTTACCGCCATTCCGTGTGGTCACCATGGGGTCCTGAGTCCAACTGACCTAGCACACAGTACTGCCACCAGAGCGTGCTGTCATCCATTCCGTGATGTAATCCAAGATGGCGGTCTGCGTTAGGGGGGAAACCGCTGGAAACAGTGTCTCCACCACGAGATCTAGAGTGTAAATGACCTAGTACACAGTGCTGCCATCAGAGGGTGCTGAGTCATTCCATGTCAAATCGACACACTTTAAATAAAAATTTTACGTCACCCTCTTAGATTTTGCTGAAAGTTGGTATACGTATAGTGGGTGCTGAAACTAAGAAAAATACCAAATTTCAATTTTTTACCTCAAACCATTCCTGAAATATGGTCATGTAAACTTTTCAAAAACTGGCCAAAAATGTGTGAACAGACTATTTTTAAATTGCCCTTGGAGCTGCCCTTATTGAACTAGAGAACTGTGAAAGGTATCATTTTGCAGCATTTCTCATGCTGTTGCCAGTGATAGACAAAAAAACATAGCTTCTAATTAATAACCTTTTTCAAAATGGTAATTAATATTTTGATTTAATTTTTTTACAAAAAGTACATAACTGAAAATTTTCAAAATTTTTCCATTACTGCCTCATACTGTTGTAAATCACATGGAAAAATATAAATCTGGGATGATGATGGGATCATTGTTAAAAAAATTATTCCGGATTCTTGTTTTTCACTAACGGCCCTAGTTTGACCAAACTGACCTTTAAGCTAGTACATCAGTAAAGGACCGTATACATAGGGCTTGATGTCTGTACAATAATTCAGAGACTGGAGCCATTGTTGAGATGATGTAGTCTGCATTGTTACCTTCTAAGGCTTTGTGTGCCTACAGCATTATTGTGCTCTGTGGCTTTAGTGCAAATCAATTGTTACCTCTGTGTTGACCAGTCTGTATCTATTATATTTAATAGTTCATTTTCAAGTAATTCTATACATTGAAGGACAGTTTATAAGTGGTTTTTGTATAAATATGGAATCAAGTAAAAAGTGCAGTGCTGTAAGAATGCAGTGTTGTAATCCATTGAAGAAGTCGTTGAGACAGAAAAAAACTGAGAAATGTCACAACATGGATGCCCAAATTATTTCCTCAAATACCAAGTGGTGCCAAGATTTGTGATAAATGTAGGAAAGATGTAAGCAAATTGAAAAATACACCAGAGCCCATCAGTGATGAAAGTGTTGAAGAAGAATCTTCTGGATCAGAGATAATCACCCAAGACCAAGACCCTGACTTCACTCCAACTTCAGTATCTGTTAAAACATTTAACACAACACTTCAAGAACTAGTGAGTCCCCAATTGACAAGAGAAAACTAACATCTAGGCATTACGCCAAATCAAAAGTGAAGAAAATCTCATCAATGACACGTAAACTTTTTGTTCCTCCTGAAACTTCTTCGTCAGATACTGATACTGATGAATCCGTTCTTGAAAATCTTAAAAGAAACTTTGAAAATTCTATAAGTAGAGCAAAAAAACTAATGATTCTTACAAGTTTACCTGAAAAGTGGGGTGCCAGGAAAATAATGAGGGAATTTAATGCTCCTAATTACATTGTTCGGCAGTCCAAAAAAATTTTGAAAGAGAAAGGATTCATGGACGGTCCAAACCCAAAACCAGGGAAGTGTTTACCAACAGAAAATGTCAAAACTGTACATTCATTTTATGAAAATGATGAAGTTAGCAGGGCAATGCCAGGTATTAAAGATTGTGTGACAATTACAGAAACAAGTGGAAATAAAACAAAAATATCAAAAAGACTTATTTTGTGTAACATTAAAGAAGCTTACAAGCATTTTAAAGACAAGTTTCCTAACATAAAAATAGGTTTCTCTAAATTTGCTGAGTTGAGACCAAAACATTGTGTATTAGCTGGCTGGAGTGGCACACACACTGTATGCATGTGCACAACTCACCAAAACATAAAATTAATGATAGAAAATGCCAAACTAAATACAGTAACAAACAGCAGCTTAAACAGTTATAAGCAGTGCATTGCAAAAATGCTTTGCAACCCATCATCAGTTGATTGCAACATGGAAACTGTGAATACTGCCCAGGAGAAACTGTCATACGTAAAATTTTATAAGACTCTTTTCATGAAAACTTCATTGAACAAGTTCAGTTCCGACAGTGGATGTCAGTTGGCCGATGTAATCTGGAAATTGTTCAAAAAACTTCTGAAGAATTCGTAGATTTATTTTGTAGTAAGATGTCGACTTTGATTCAGCATGACTTCATTGCCAAGCAACAACGAACCTTCCTTAACTCCACAAGAGAAAACCTTATGGAATCTGAATTTGTTGTCTTATGTGATTTTTCAGAAAATTATAGTATGGTTCTACAGGATGAAGCTCAGAGTTTCCACTGGACAAGACGACCTATTACCATTCATCCTTTTGTTATATATCACAGACAGGAATAAAAAATTGAGCATAAGAGCTTTGTCATTGTTTCTGATTGCCTGGAGCACACTACAACTTTCAAAAGAAGCTAATTTCATATCTAACAAATAAATTTCAAAAGATTCCAAAAAAGACATACTATTATTCTGACGGTTCTGCCGCTCAGTATAAAAATAAGAAAAACTTCCTGAACCTTTGCCTTCATGAGGAAGACTTCAACATAAAAGCTGAGTGGCACATTTCAGCCACAGCACATGGGAAAGGGCCTTGTGATGGGTTAGGGGGTTCAGTAAAGAGACTGGCAGCTCGTGCAAGTTTGCAAAGGCCATACCAAAATCAGATCCAAACTGCACGAGATCTATTTGAGTGGACAGTAGATAATATCACAAATGTTGATTTTGCATATTTCACTCAAGAAGACTACGCTGCTTCAGAAATATTCTTAAAAAGCCGACTTGAAGAGGCATTGACAATCAAAGGAACACAGCAATTTCACTCTTTCATTCCCAACACTACATCAAAATTAATAGTCAAATACTTCTCAGGTGATATGCAGAGTTGGGAGAGGGAAGTAACTGCATCACCAGACAAACTGAAGGTACAAGATGTATCAGGCTATGTCACCACTGTACATGGCAAGCCGGCCGAAGTGGCCGTGCGGTTAAAGGCGCTGCAGTCTGGAACCGCAAGACCGCTATGGTCGCAGGTTCGAATCCTGCCTTGGGCATGGATGTTTGTGATGTCCTTAGGTTAGTTAGGTTTAACTCGTTCTAAGTTCTAGGGGACTAATGACCTCAGCAGTTGAGTCCCATAGTGCTCAGAGCCATTTGAATTTTTGTACATGGCAGAAACTGGTGGCTTGGGTACATTTTAGAAAAAAACGAAGAACTTGATGAAGTGAAAATAACTTTTCTTCAGCCTTGTGGACCAGCTAAGTCATTCTCTTAATCTACACATGCAGATGTCCTGTGGGTGTCAGTTGTGGATGTTCTCACAAAAGTGAATCCATTTACTCCGACAGGGAGAACATATATTCTTAATGAAAGTGATGTAAACCAAACCCAGTCAGCTTTATTAGAATGTAATGTGTGAAGTTCCAAGACAATTTATTGGGAAACTGCTTTCAACTCAAAACTTAATTTTTGTCTCAGGTTAGTGTTAATGTATATTTTATAGAAAGTTGTTCAAAATTATTGTTAATATCTATTGTGTTAAATTTAGCTATGTACAGATACCTGATACTCAAAAACAAGCATTACGTATTTAATTTGTTTAATAGTTCCATTTCAAACATCATGGACCAGAACTATTATGTAAATACTTGTACTTATTCATCCTTTATTTCAGTTTGTAGTTAAATGCTCAATTTCTTGTTTTTGTTATATCGGTTAATATACTGTTAGTGAAGTTGTATGAAATTAAAATAAGCAATCAACTTAATTATAAAATATGCTGATTAGTTTTGGTTTAATAAGGTGATGTTTTGATATTTCTAATACTTTTTTTACTTACCTTTCAGTATATTTTAAAGAAATTCCTGTTTGTTAAAGGTCAATTTGGTCAAACTAGTGAAAAACAAGAGTCCAGAATAATTCTTTTTAACAATGAACCCATTATCATCCGAGATTTATATTTTGCCATGTGATTTACAATAGTATGAAGCAGTTATGGAAATATTTTGAAAATATTCAATAATGTACTTTTTGTAAAAAAATTAAAATTAAATCAAAATATTAATTAGTATTTTGAAAAAGGTTATTAATTAGAAGCTATGTTTTGTTGTACATCCCTGGAAAGTGCATGCAAAATGCTGCAAAATGACACGTTTCCCAGTTCTGTAACTCAATTAGGGCAACTCCTAGGACAATTTAAAAAAAGTCCGTTCACACATTTTTGGCTGGTTTCTGAAAAGTTTACATAGCCATATTTCAGGAAGGGCATGAGATAAAAAATTGAAATTTGGTATTTTTCTTAGTCTCAGTGCCCATTATAAGGATACCAACTTTCAGCAAAATCTAAGAGGGTGTGTTGATTTGACATGGAATGACTCTGCTGTCATTTCTCCTGTGATGTAATCCAAGGTGGCTGTCTGGAGGGCAAAAGAGACTCAACTTGCGCTGGGCTGCTGGAGAGAGTAAGGAGGAGTGTACTTTATTCATTTTGGAACAATTTCTTTAGGGATCGATTTGAGATAGTATATTTATCACTCTGATACAAAACACTCGCCCTGATGTGCTTGAGCTCACACCATACAGCCTACAGACCTGTAAACTACTCCTAAACAACGTACTTTAGACAAGCAAACAACTCCTAAATTACCCAAATAATTTCAGTACAGACATGCAAACTCCTCCTAAATAATGCAGTACACTGATGTACAGACACGAAAACAACTCGTAAAGTGTCCAAATAATGCATAGCGCAGCATGCAGACGTGCTAGCAAAATAATGTAACAGGCACGCAATCAATGAACAAAAGCACCACCAACTGACGCCTGTCCACTGGACCACACAGGAGGCTACTGGCAGCCTCCCATGAACTGACGCAACCGTCAGCTGCCAAGCCACACACAGGTGCCCTCAAGCATGAGGCAGTGGCATCCCTTTCATACTTCACACATGAGAAATTCCTCTTGAAATACGTGATCACAAAGGCACCATTACTGATGCAACTGGACAGGAGCGAAAACCTATTTGCAGAGCCCAGACACTTCAAGGGCGTGTATCGACGCTACTGCTGGACGCAAGACAGCATGAGCTATCGCTCTCACGCTGCAGCTGCGTACCGCGACTGGATGAAAGTTGGGTCTATTTTTGGGTATTCAGTTAAAGTTCTTCAAGTGCTATACTGACATCACAGAACTCCAAGGCGCACTGTTGCTTTCCCCCTATGTGAGACGCCTATGGGTCGCACGTGTGTTTACTGTTGATAACGCGATACCTGCATATACTGCGTCACAGAATAGCACAGGGTGCATTGTTCCTAATGGAACATGCGAGCTGCGTACAGCCCAGCATGGCTGGCGCATCACAGGAAATGTTCGTCCTGCTATCAATATATGTCTCAGAAACGTTAAGCGTTCACACAGCTAAAAGCCTGTGCAAACTCGCGAAAACACCATTAATCATAAAAGCATTCCCGTTGTTTGGAAAGAGATCACTGACGGGAGGAAATCAGGACAATTACTCAAACAGAATTCGAAGTACTGTCTTGCAGAAGAGAAAAATGGCTGGAATTTTCGGTATCCTACAGCTACAGGTCTTGAGATATCCTAGTGGCACAGTGGTGGATGAGTAACAGCATCCCTACCAGAGATGCTTGAACTCGTCTTTGAACACGCTTTCTCACAACTTTTCATACATACCTTGCCTCCATCTTGTTCGAATCAGTTTAAAAAGGCTCCTATGTCACGGCAAAAGGATGTCTTGTGAATGAATAGGGCATTATGATTGTATTTTATACAGATCACCATATTGCACCGACTATTAAACCCCGCAATGTGGCCTACATATCGTGAAATACAGAAAGACTCTTACTGAATTACACTGCTTCACACTGAGGATAGGAGCTTGAATATTAGAGTGCTAACAGATCTCCAACCCCACAATATATAACTGTGTACCATGCTGATGTAGTAAACATACAATTTGTATCCTGCACCATACAATATCAGCCCTTTTACATCATTCATACATATACCACAAAGACAGACAGCAGTGTATACATTCCTCGCAGCACTAGATATTTCCCTGTGAGATCGGCGGTCATCGATTCCCTGAAGCCACTGTCAGAACTGTTCTACAAATTTGGGCTTATTCCTCCTCAGCATAAATGTGTTACTCTTTCTGATCCGGACCTGCTTGCTTGCTTGCTTTTCTACACCCATCTCCAGACTCTGGGATTACAAGAACACATGTATTTTCGCATGGTTTGCCATAATATTATACCATATTCGTGGTACATCTCGATATCAAGCAACATAGCAATATCACTTGCATGACAGTATTGCTCGAGCGACATAATTCTGTAGATGTAGACTTGAAATTATTTCTCTACAAACCGGAAACTTTAGCAAGGTGGAGCGTGCTGTAGACCACTGAGTAACTAGAAACTTACCCTGTCCGCAAAGACATCTACTTGAAAAAACTCGACAAAAGAAAAATAGAGGAAACTGATAGTTTTCACTCGTGAATACCGATGTCGGTGATGCAGCACTAAGGTGTTTCTCATGTCTAGAGAACTGACAAACGTGTCTTCCACCTGCTAGATGCACACACCACAATCGATGTTATCTCAAATAAATAAAGGCGTGAAATGTGCTGAAGCAATCAACTGAACAACTTCCATCGGAGGGAATAATGGTCCAGTGCAAATACACCTCCATATTCAATCTTCTCACATTTCCACGCGTTCACAAAAGCTATCCAACACGTACTATGTATTAGTTCGTTATTCAGCTGACTCCATTTGAACAGCATCGGCTGTTAGCTGAAAATGTGAATCATTCCCACCACAGGCTATGCATAGATGGAATTATCGTATGAAATCAGTCACATATATATTTGATCGCTATACTTATAATTAAATGTTACATTTGCGGTTTCAGCTGAATGACATTTGACAGCGAGCAAAGTATCAGAAATACATCCTGCTGACAGCTGTGAAAGTAGAAATATCTATACCATTCTTATGACTTGACATACTCTTCTCTCTGCTGTCACAGTATTCCACACTCATCTCCTTTGCACACGTCTGACGACAAACACATACTTTATAAGCCTGATGCTGAAGTCTCGATTTTACACCCAAGATGCGACAGGGGGATGGAAGACATCGCATAAATCAAAGTTCGTTTAGAGGAATGTGCCACGTTTCATCATACTTGAGATGAAAGTCTTCTGATGACCGACAAGTTTACTGTTAACTATCGCAAATAGACATTGCCTTAAATCACATACAGAACATATGGCTGTATATGAGTCGAATGCAGGCTATTCAGCTTCATAATTAAGTTAGCGATAAGTGCTTGTGCGGCGCTGCAATCCCCATGTATACATCTGCCTGACTGATGTGCTGTTTACAGAGTTAGTGACGGAATGACTTGTAATTTTCACACGTCGGACGCTGCTGCTATGCGTTTTTCTGTCGCCTTGTAAGAGGTATTCGCCGTTACTAACGATCATTTTATATAGGGAAGATGCAGGCATTGTATAATTTCTGAACCATGATTGGATGCGAACAGTGGGTGCTATACATTGCTGGAAAGCTATATTGTGCTCGTATCACACAGACCAAACGTTTTAAGGAAGTATTTTTTTTTCGTTTTATGGTTCGATAGCATAATTTATCGTAGAGAACCTGGAAAGAACAATGGATGTCATGTGTTTGAAATATATTTCTTACATTGGAATATTAACAGTGATACATTCCATATGACTGATAGGTCGGAAACGCAAGCAATCTAACATTATAGTCCATTTTAAATGCAGAACGTTGTAGCCCTAGGAGTGCGTGTGTTTATGTTCTCTCTTACCAATACCTTCCAGGTAGTGATTCTAGACTCTAAAATAATACTTTGAAATTGATAGCTTCGTTGATTTACTTAAAAATGCTTTGAACTCCATCCGTCTGAAGCTCCATCGCACATAAAAATCACCCACTTCTTGTTCCTTGTAGCCGTCTGCTATTATATCACAACATTTTCAAATCTGTTACTATACATCGATAAGGGGTGCTAACCTCATCGACATGGGTGCATCTCGAGAAATCTTGTACACTTGGATGGGTGAGGACTCGGTAAGCTCCAGTCAATCACGAGATGTGGAATGTAGTGGTCTACTTCTGCTTGGTTCAGATTAAATCACTAACGGTGCTGAAGAGTGGGTTGGTCAATGACAGTGTGAGGGGGTGATTCACCCTCTGATTTGACCCTAAGACAGCGATAATGCTCTGTGATTCCCAGACACAGAGAGATAGATCGTAAATTAAACACTATGCTCGAGGTGTTAGAAATATGTAGAGCACTGTCTGATATACTTTGATGGTGTATGTGTTCGAGAATTATCAATGAATGGATGTACTGCACAACCATCTATCCACATTCGCAATGATACTTGCAAAGTGGAGAAGGGGTGGTTTAGCTATGATACTGAAATTGGGAAACCACATCAGTGGGCGGTGTTGAAATTACTGTAAAATTGCTAAAATTGTTCACGCCATCAACTGTGCTGCTTATTATTAGAGTGCATCGATGGTATCTTTTCCATCCCATCCGTCCACTGGCACGCTGTTGGTTACCAGATAATGATTGACTGACATCGCTTGTTTGAGTTGAAGAAAGAGTTTCGGTGGAGGGAGAATACCTTCTGGGATGGATAGCACTGAAACAGTGATCGTGTACATGACTACAATATGATGAATCAGTCGAAACAGAATGTAGAGTCATCAGCTATTCCATCACTACGACAGATGAGCTTAAATGCAGAGCTCATGGATCACCTTCGGACTGTAGTTTGGAAACTCTCCACAACGCGACGAAACTCTTCCAGTTTCATAATGTAGTTGAAACGTCCCCTTTGAAAAATTATACAAGACTGTCCTTAAACTGATACACAATATTTTTAGCACAACGCAATCTGACTTTCAAAAAATCCCTACAAAAGAATGGCCCTGACTAACATTAAACTATACCTTTCACAAATCACTTACCTCACAAAAATCTTCGCTACTCAAGCTACTGCAATACAGCGAGCGCCACTACTGCCAGCTAAATAAAAGATTCAAAGCACTGAAGGCACTAACTACTGATAAGCATAGTTAGCAAATGAAAGATTTTGATAGAGAACAACCAATGTATTTACCTCAATAGTCATAATATATATAGCAGTTCATGACAAATTTCAAAACTCCACCATCTCTCTCCCCACATCCACCACTGCTGGCGGCTCACCTCCAACTGCGCAACGCTACGTGCTGTTCACAGCCAGCTGCCTAACACTACAATGGCGAGTATTACAACAATGCAAAGCAGCCACAGACTGCACACAGCACAGCCAGTGATTTTCATACAGAGGTGGCGTTACCAATAAAAAAACCTAAACAGCCTACTTACATAGCCCCCATGTTCCCCACAAGAAATTTTACAAATTGTTTTGGGCACTGGGGAATACATATTTGTTAAAATTTTTCATAATCGTAATTACAATAACAAAGAAATCAAATGCACACACTTATTGATACAATGTTGGTCAAAAGCTAAAATTTTCTCACAATCCATAAAGATAGTCCTGATCATTCATCATAATAGTAATTACAGTTTCTTTTTTTCACAAAGTCTCATTAGTAAAAGAAATTGCACACAGAAGTAGTGGATTTCCATGCAGTCTTGAAGAAGTAGTGTTGTCCTTCCAACGGAAAGACAGTGCTGACTCTTGACATGCTGACAGGTAATGGGCCACAACAGAGCAAACCCACAGCGGAGTCAATCGAAGTTTTGAAGAATATCGTTTGGTAGGTCATCACAGAGCAGACCCACTGCAGTCCTGGTAGAGATTACGGTATTGGTGGGCCACCAGAGGCGCAGACCCACTGCAGTCCTTGCAGAAATAATGGTACTGGTGAGTCAGCAAAGACGCAGACCCACTGTAGTCCTTGTAGAGATTATGGTACTGGTGGGCCACCAGAGGTGCAGACCCACTGCAGTCCTTGTAGAAATTGGTGGGCCATCAAAGATGCAGACCCACTGTAGTACTGGTAGAGATGGCCAGCAGCCATCTGTTGTGACTGTGCAGGTGCACAATCACCATTGAAGAGTCTTGTAGATAATATAGCAAGTCCATAACCACCACTTGTGCACTCACAAAGTTTTTTGGAATTGTCCTTAGAACCAGCAATGCTGTTATCCAGTCCCTTGCTGAATTATTAACACACGTGCAAACACTAACAGTCCCTACTTCTCACATATTGTCCATATACTATGACCAACAGAAACGTGTGCAGTGAAATGTAACTTACAAGTTACTTAATTTGATGAACTGGTGTCAATTACAATTGTATAACATAAGAATACAATTACAAAGGTACAAAATACATCATTAAAGAACATAACAATACAGATAACATTTGTAGTACAGGCTTGACAACAGAATAGAAATAAACATATACATCAGTGTTACAGGAATTATGACATAAGTGAATATATAAAAGATCAGAATAACTTTCGAAACACCAACTTCACACATGAGCATTAAAACAAAACAGAATAAATAATGTCTAAACATCTTTACAAAGAAAATAACATATTATCAGAAAAATTCTACAACAGAACAACATCAGCTAAACACATAAAGACAGGAAAAACGCAAATATACAAGAGTACACAAACACATAGTGGGATAACACAAGGAAAGGACAGGGTTTCTTTTACTGCAGTATTTTGCAAACAAAACTTTCTTTACTTCTCGGAGATCTCCCTTCGTTCTTCATTATTTCCAAAAAGTCCTATCTATACCTGCTTTCTGTACTTTTTTCGTATGACTTCTCAATGCATTTCATCGCAACTCATTCTCTTATATAGTCTACCCCTGTTAAGCTAACTTAAATCTACTGAGCTCAGATACTAAACTAATGAACAAGGCAATGCAGCAGCACAAAACAATTAACACAAACAGCAATGATAAAAAATACAGAAGGCAAAGCAAGCAGCATAAATTACAACTAATACAAGGCAATGAGCAGCAAACAAGAAAAATAAATCAGTAGTAAAACTGGCTTAAAAGAATAATACAAAGTGAAATTTAGTAGCACTATGCATGGCAAACAGCAGCAGCAAAATAAAAAAAACATATATCTAAACATGACATAGCTCAAGCAGAAAAAAATATTACACTAAAAATGGCCATGTCTAATACCTATGTCACATCTTAACACTAGAGTGATGCATCACGAGAACTTACACTAGCAGATAAGTTACCAAATCGTAAAGAAATTATTTATGCAATTCCTGTGAAGGGAAATGTCTATTTATGTGCCCTTGTTTTCTTGGAAGTAGATCATAAATTTCTTATTGACTGGATCTGTAGGCATAAAATAACTATATTAGTACATATATAAAATTTTATTTTAACCAATGCTGCAGTGCAGCTAGAAACTAGATATTAAAGAAAATGAGCAAATATGTACAAAGGACGGCATGAAACATCATTCATTACCCATATGGCATTTCATAAGGTAGTAAAAAATTCTCTCAATTCTCGAGAAAGACGCTTGTCATAATCAGGTGTGCAGATGTAAGTATCTTTCCAAGTAATGAGCGTGTCGTATTTGCGATGCTTTCTACAAAGGAATGTCAATAGCGAGGATAATGGTCTCCTTTTTTTTTCTTCCGCCTAATGGCTTTTTCTCAAGGCGGCTGGCACACCTGGCCGCTCACAACGCATTACGTCACGGTCACTTACCTTTCTTACCGAAATATTTACGACAGCAGTTTCCGCTACAGTGACAGTCTCATATAAAAATTTCACAGGTCGAGAATTTGCGTTGCAAATGTGTAGATACAAAATCCTATGAATATAACAGTGTTCAAAACGTTTTCGTCGGCATTGTGATACATTCATGCATTTACACACATTTCATAACTCTTAAAGTACGATTCTTGGTTACCAACAACCTTTTTCACAAATCAGCGTCCCTAACCACTACTCATTATTTCTTACCTTATTCGTCGACACTTCTTCAATATTTCATCATCACAGATACATAGCATAATCAAATAACTCATACAGCATCAGCTTATTGATCATAAACATATCTCAACAGCATAATACACATCGTCGTCGTAATAATATCATAACATCTCAGTCAATTCTCAAAATCGTCGTAGCTTCCTCCAATAATTTCAATACCTAAAAAAATTCTCTGCTCATTTCAATAGTGTCATCTACCTCAAGCGTACTTTAAAATCATGCTCCCTTACCAAATACATCATTCAAAGCTCTCATAGTATCACAATGGTTCCGAAAAAATATGAACAGTTCACAAAGTACAGACAAAATACAATTTCGTAAGTGTGAAGTTATCCAATGGTGTAATTACGTAAACATCTGTCACTGCCGTAGTAAAAACGTTTGTCTCTCTCAGTTAAATGATCAGATAGCTGTGTAATTTGTGTGTTAGAGAAATATGGTACCGATGTGTAAAGTTGTATAAGCAAATACCATATTAGCTAGGGCTCCTTGTGCTTGCCAAACACATGGTACACAAAGTAAGCGTGTACCCCCCTGAGGATTAATGTAATTATACCCTCAGGTGTTACAGATTACAGCAATGGAATGAAATGTATCACGGAAAACCCTTGTATCATTGCACTTCAAATATCTTAAAAAAAATAAATGTTTTAAGTGCGAAATTAATCACTCAAATACGTGTACTGTAGCGCTAAACTGTGCGTCATGTTGTAAGATAATCTCTGTGGAAGTCTCGTAGTTATCGTCCTCCGAAAGCTAAGTTCTGCAGAAGTCAATGTACTTACCTCATGATAAACAAAAGTGAAATGCTTTGAGTATAGATATCTTAGTTATTATGCTTATTTCCGTGATGAAGAAAGTACTGTGCTGTAACGTATTGTTGCGCTACGGAAAAGGCTGTTTCATTATTGCTATACCACAAAAGTTACTACTAAAACATGTTTTACTTTCCAGAAGAATTCAGAAAAATTGTGCAAATATAAAACAGATACACCGCAAAAGCAACAATGTAAATTGTGTCACACATTAGTAGCGTCGTGATAAAATCGTGTAGCTGTCACATAAACTAACCTCTGTGTCATCTGGTATCTCTCAGAAAGCACTTTAATTTCAGAATGTATTTTCAAATAAACCAAAATGTTGCATTAAAATCTCATTAACAGTACTGGTAAATGTTCTAAGTATGTGAGCCTTATAGTCGTTACGTAATCGTGCAACAAACAAGCAAGAATGCACACACACAATAACACTGTGTCGTCTGTTCACAATAACAATGCATTCGTAATTTCTGTTTAAATAAGTTCTCTTGGTTCTTGATTGGATATTTAACTTCAAACATTGTTGTATGTTAACAGATTCTAAGTCTGACAAAGCTTACTAGCAATGTAAAGTGAAAAGTTATATGGCAAAGACAAAGTTAAAAAGCAGATTATCTTTCAATAAACGGTTTTATATGTGAAATGTGGTGTAAACCTTTACTCTTCCTAGTACGCAGAGTTTCAACTTCAACGCAATTATCATGTGGTATACGTCGAATTCTGTAAGGTCCATTGTAAACTAGAAAGAATTTGTGACTCAAGTGTTTCTTCTTATGTGACAATGAATGAGCTTTAATGAGAACTTTCTGACCAATATACAATTTCTTTGCATTTGCTTTACCGTGTAGCTTTCTCCTTTTGTCTGCTGCAGATTTTATATTTTTAAGAGCCAAATCAATTAAGTCTTTGTGTCGAAGTTTACGTGTATTCGGGAAAGGTACAAGCTCTCTGATTCTGTTCGGTGGTTCTTCATTCTTTAGTACAGGAGTAGGTGGTAAAGCAGTGGAATCATGAGGCATTTCATTCAGCACGTTTTGAAATAAGTGTAAATATCTGTCCCAATGCTGATGCTTTCTGTGACAATAAAGTCTGCAAAGCTTATTGATTTCTTTCATAATCCGTTCGGAGGGGTTACAATGTGGTGAGTACAATGAAATAAAAACAGGTTTGATTTTATGGTTGCGAAGCATGCGTGACCAAACAGCAGATCTGAATTGCGGTCCGTTATCTGAAATGACTTTACTAACGTGTCCAACTTCACGTAAGAAATTTTTAACAAAGGCGTTGGATACAGACCGTCCAGTGGCTTTATGTAACGGTGTGAAAGAAACAAATTTTGAAGTAAGTTCAACAGCGACTAGAACGTACGAAAATCCATTCGATGTTCTGACAAGGGGTCCCAAGAGATCAACAGCAGCAAATTCTTTTAATTTAGAAGGAATAATAGGAAACAACGGAGCACGATGTGAGACAGTAGATGGTTTCGCCTTTTGACAAAGTTTACAAATAGACAAGACTCTTCGAATTCTCTTTTCCATATTGTTAAAATAACAAGTCGTTCGAAGAATATGATAACATTTTCGTGGGCCAAAATGTGCATAGCTGAAATGAATGTACCAAATGAGCTTATTAACAAAATCGTCAGGAACGCAAAGTACCCATAGCTTGTCATCAACAGTGCAGCGTTTGAACAGTATGTTGTTTCTAACCAGGTAATAATGCCGAATCTGTGTGTGTGTCTTTTCATGCCATTTGCTCTTGATGTCTTTCCAAATCGGATCTTTATCTTGTTCATGAGCAATGTCCTTCAAAGATGTGGTGATGAAGTTTTCAAAGGCGACTCTCTGAATGTAAAGAATACTGAAATTTTTCTCGAGGTTGCCTTCTGTGTTACTTTTCTCAAGCCCAGCCGGTGCGCGTGACAGTGCGTCCGCAACAATGTTCTCCTTGCCGGGAATGTAGACTATTGTGAAGTGGAATTCTTGCAGAAACAATGCCCAACGTTTTAACCTGTCATGATTTAATTTTGAAGACATAAGAAATTGTAATGCACGATGATCACTGTATACTTTTACGTGCTTACCAGAAAGAAAGAAACGGAATTTGTTAAATGCCCAAACGATAGCTAAAGCTTCTAATTCAGTAATGGAATAATTTTTTTCAGATTTTGTTAGCACTCGGCTAGCAAAAGCAATTTTTTTCTGAACAGTAGTGTCATTTTCTGTGGCTTCTTGAAATAAATGGGCACCAAGACCGACTTTAGAAGAATCCGTGCTAAGGCAGAAATCTTGTGACAGATCTGGATGAGCTAGTATTGGCGCGTTAAGTAACGCTTCTTTCAAAGAATTGAATTCCAACTGTGCTTGTTCGTCCCAGTTCCAAATAGTATTTTTTCCAGTGAGAGAACAAAGTTTTGGTGTAACAAAGTGTTTGCATATTCAGAAAACGACGGTAAAAATTTACGAGACCTAGAAAACTGCGGACTTGTCGTTTTGTGGATGGAACTGGAATGGCTCTGATTGCTTCTAACTTTTCAGGATCCGGCTGAATGCCTTCAGAAGAAATAATATGTCCCAAAAACCTCACCTTTGACCTACCGAATTCAGACTTTTCCAAGTTAACTGTAATTCCAGATTCTGCAAAAATACGTAACAAACTGTTGAGGATGCGATTATGTTGTTCCCATGAAGCTTCTGCTATTAGAATATCGTCCACATATAAGGTGATGTGACGTTTTAAGAACTCAGATAATATGGAATTTAGCCCGCGAATGAATGCTGCTGAAGAAATGTTCAAACCAAAAGGAAGTTTCCGAAACTGATAACAAACGCCGAAACAAAGGAAAGCTGTGTATTTTCTACATTCCGGATGAAGTTCGATGTGATAAAAGCTGGATCTGAGATCAATGGAAGACAACACGTTTACACCATTAAAAGTTTGAAGAAGTTCTTCCAACGTTTGCGGCCTGTCTGTTTCAGGAATAATGATAGTATTGATTTGTCTCGAATCTAAGACAAGCCTGATCGATCCATTTTTCTTCTCAACAACATGTAATGGATTGTTGTATGAGCTTACTGCAGGCTCAATAATGCCCTCGTCAAGCATAGTTTGTACTTCTGTTCTAACACAGTCCCTATAATGCGCCGGAATTACGTATGGTCTAACACAAAATTTAGTATGCTCACGAACACGAAATTGGTATTGAAATCCCTTTATTGTTCCTGTTTTGTGAGTAAAAACTGTGGAATGTGCTTGTAAAATCTCAAAAAGGTCTTGCCTATCATTGTCATTACAATTTTCAATTGTTTGAATTTTATTCTGAATTAACTCATTAGTATCAAATGCGCCGTCGATATCACCCCTGTCAGTACTTGCAGAGTGATTGGTAGTGTCAAGTTCCGTCGAAAATTCAGAACTGTTGTCTAACAGGAGGTAAAGCCGATTAATTTCTTCGTCATGGTTTGAGAGCCAATCTTCAAAATTCAAAGCTAGTGACTTACCTTCTTTTCCTAAACTTATTTCAGCATCGTGAAAGCTTAAGATTGCTTTGTATTCATTCAAAAAGTCTACTCCCAGTATAATTTCCGTCGACAATAATGGAACAATAAGAAAGTTCATAGAGACGCTGTGGCTTTGACAAAAGAATTCTAAGTAGGTTTGTTGGCGTACATATACACTTTTTCCAAAGATTGCACCTTGTAATTTAATCTTACGTAACGGAAGTGTGGGGCAATCGTTCGATTTGTTGCATTTGCTAAAGGCTGTTTCACTAATTACTGAAATGGGACTTCCAGAGTCAAGTACTGCCGTAAATTTTACGTCCTTTACTGTAATGTGAATCACAGGATATGCAATGTTGTTATGTTTTACGTCGTGTTCTTGGAGTAAGATGTCCCTAATGTCTTCCATTTTTACGTAATTACTAGCTACGGCAGCTGCATCGTTAGTTTCATACGCACGTTTTGTGGCTGCCAGCGGTATGAGTCATTGCCTATTGTCTCTTTGTTGGCGCGCTTCATTATTGGGGTTTGGGGACCTAACTTCTACAAATTCGCCTTGTCGAGAGGGCCCTGCCCTGTTTAAATCCCGCCAGTTCTGATGCAATTCAGGTCTGTCGTTACGATCATATCGCCTGTCGTCATGTCGGTAGATTCCATAGTTTCTTTCTTGTCGGTCACGTGGTGGAGAACTTCTCCCTGAATCGTAACTGCGCGCTGGTCCGTTGCGTCTAAAGTTATTCTGTCTCCCTTGATAATATTTATTTTGGTTCCCATATTGTCTGTTTCTCTGATTGTCTCTGTGATAGTCATTACCATGGAGAGGTGATCTTTCCCTGTAGTTATTACTACTCTGCCAACGGTTGTCATACGGGTGGTGTCTGTTTTGGTCACGATTTGTGTTGTGAGAATAGCCTTGTCGTGTCCAGTTATTACTTCTTTCATCGCGGAATTGCGACGGATGTGACCTGTAATTGTTGTGTTCCTGGTTTCGCGTTCCGCGATTGTCAGTGTCAATTTCTAATTCTTGTAAGAGTCCCTGAAATGCTTCAATGTCTTCTTTGCAACGTCCTGCCAAAATAATATGTCGTAAATGTTCAGGCAGTTTGATTAAGCAAATGCGGATGAGTTCTGAAGGGCTGTATGGGTTTGAAAGATATTGATTCTTATGCAACATGTCTTCAAAATATTTGACAAGACTGGAAAATTCAGATTGTTCGAAATGTTTCATCATTATGATGCTATGTTTTACTCGGTCTTGTGTGGCTTGAGACCAATATGCTGAGAGGAAGGCATGGTAAAACTCTCCTTCACTGTGACAATCGTGAATGACCGATCGCATTCTTACAGCTGGTTCATTCTCTAAGTAACCACACATAAATTCTAATCTGTGTTCTAACGACCAGTTGGGAGGAAAACAATGAGAGAATTGATGGAGCCATGCTTGTGGATGAATGTCGTTGCCAGAATTCTTAAATGTTTTGAATTTACGTGTAGTAATGAACAGCTTATAGTCAAAATCATCATGTCGGCGAGTCGCATATCGGTCATTGTTAGGTCGTGTCGGCCGTTCCATCTCAAAATTCGGTGCACATTGCCAATTTCTTTCATAACTTCCGAAATGCCCTGTGTTATTATTTTGTGGCTGTTCCGTATTTCTATGTCCCTCTTCCCGTATTGGGGCGCGAGTGTCCTCTGAAATACGTAATTCTTGTATTACCTGTGTCAGCTGATGTTGTACTTCCCGGATTTCTCTTTGGTGTTGCGTATTTATTTGATTCTGATTTTGTTTGAATTTCCTAATTTGTTCATACTCTTCTGTGTCAGTGAAGGCTACGGGTCTTGTGTCATTCAGATCATCATCTACCTTTGTAGATAAGTTAGTGACCTGATCCGAAAGTTCGGCTACTTTCTCCGATAGTGAACACATTTCCTCAGTGTGTGTTTCTGAACCAAGTTTCAGAGTATCTACTGTGTCCTTTAAGTTTTCCTGAGTTTTTGCAAGTTGCGTAACCGAATCGGTAGATGCAACTGAGTCAAATTTAGCTTGCAAGGTCTCATGATTTTCATGAACAATAGTTTGCAATTCTTTTATGGCTGCTTCGTGATTCTGTAATGCATTTTCATGACGCGAAAAAATAGGTTGGATATGCTCACACATTTGTGTTTTTACGTCATTACAGACTTTTTGACATTTCGATTCGATGTTATGTAACTCAGTAGTTAAATCTTCACGTCTTTGTTCAAGTGTGGTGTGAAGATTTTGTTCCATTGCGTCTAACTGTTGCTGTGTTTGTCTCTGGTGTTGTTCCATTGTGTCTAACTTTTGAAGCTTTTGCTGTGTTTGTCTCTGATTTTGTTCCATTGTGTCTAACTTTTGAAGATTTTGTTCCATTGTGTCTAACTTTTGAAGATTTTGTCCCATTTGTTTCTGATTTTGTTCAAGCGTTGTGTCTAACTTTTGTAGCCTTTGTCCCATTTGTTGCATTAATTGTAATAACAATGCACTGGTGTCTGAAACATGTTCCTCAGTGCTTTTAGGCAGTGAAGTTGCACCGGCAACATTCACATTTTGACAAGCAGAAAATGTGTCTTGAGTCATTTGAGAAAACGGTGAGAACCCAAAACCTGAGTCTACAGTATTTGCAATATTGTGCTCTGTCATTCCCGATTCCTGAGGCGAGCTGTTGCCGACCGATCGATCGATAATGCTTCCCTGTTCACTACCTGTTTCACTGTCTACACCATTATTTGACGCCCGCGCCATTTCCCTATGCACAGTTACCAAATTACTACTTTGAATGTCTGTTAATTCATTACACAGCGGTGCTGATAAGCTACGCTCGTCGTCACTATTATTTCTCAGTTTACTTTGGAGCCTAGTGTTACGTTTTTCACACGCCATTATTGTCACAATGTTTCACACAACAACACAGAAAAACACAGTTTGAAGAGCAAAAATAAGAGAACACATTAACATACCACTGAAAGTAATATCTAGATAACTGCAAGCGCAGCTGCGAAATACTTGGTGCAAATTTACATGCGTGCCACACCTGTTTTACTGCACAACAATGAAAGACTGCAACTACAAAGGAGATTCTCTCTACAATTACGCGCTAGCAATAAACAAAATCTACACTAATTACACAAACTACAAGAAAAAATCAGAAGATTCCAGTGAGGTATCCTCGGCTAAGGGTCGATATATGAAACGTCCCCTTTGAAAAATTGTACAAGACTGTCCTTAAACTGACACACAATATTTTTAGCGCAACGCAATCTGACTTTCAAAAAATCCCTACAAAAGAATGGCCCTGACTAACATTAAACTATACCTTTCACAAATCACTTACCTCACAAAAATCTTCGCTACTCAAGCTACTGCAATACAGCGAGCGCCACTACTGCCAGCTAAATAAAAGATTCAAAGTACTGAAGGCACTAACTACTGATAAGCATAGTTAGCAAATGAAAGATTTTGATAGAGAACAACCAATGTATTTACCACAATAGTCATAATATATATAGCAGTTCATGACAAATTTCAAAACTCCGCCATCTCTCTCCCCACATCCACCACTGCTGGCGGCTCACCTCCAACTGCGCAACGCTAAGCGCTGTTCACAGCCAGCTGCCTAACACTACAATGGCGAGTATTACAACAATGCAAAGCAGCCACAGACGGCACACAGCACAGCCAGTGATTTTCATACAGAGGTGGCGTTACCAATAAAAAAAACCTAAACAGCCTACTTACATATCTGACAGATGAGCTTAAATGCAGAGCTCATGGATCACCTTCGGACTGTAGTTTGGAAACTCTCCACAACGCGACGAAACTCTTCCTGTTTCATAATGTAGTAACTGTTTTTTATTAAAAATCATTCAGTGTGTGTGGCGTGTTATGGTAGCTGCAGTAACAAGATGATATATATCATGTGATGTCTAGTTTAGAACCTGACACAGACCCCGAAGTCATGGCACAAAAACAAAATGTATGGCAGTGTACAAACCGTGCTACAGCAGAAAAAAACAGTGTTTCAAACAACAAGACATAGCCACAGGGAGCGTCTCTTGCGATATACAGTGTAATCTGCGGGGTACGATCATTCTCCTACAGTACAGGTGATGAAACCTTAAACTGGCCTCTGCAGTGGATCAATACCTGTATATTTAATAGGCTCATCCCGCACCAGCAGCAGCTGCAGCAGCAGTTTGATGGGTGAATTCAGTGATGGACAGGCAGTCCTGTTAGGACTGCTAGGAGGAATGTACCCTGTGCTATTCTTGGAGACGCACCACAGTGCGCCCATTTCCACCGAGTGGGCAAAACATGGTTCTGTCGCACTAACTCAGGTCACTCTGTTACTACAAGGGTTGCAGAAGGTGGTGGATGTGCCTTTCTCCGACTTCTGCTCAGTTCTGACTTAAATTGGAACGATCACATGCAGAAAGCTGGAGCAATGGGAGCATGTAGCAGACAGGTTCGAAAAAGGTAACTCGTTTGGAGATATGAGAGTGCCAGAAATATGATTGACTAGTGGTTGTAATCATTAAAGGATTTGTCAATAGGATCCAACATAGGTTTGTGCTTGAATGGAAAGACCTGATTCCAAATCATAGACATCATTTATAGCGAATAGCGTGACACTAGGGACCTGAAAAGCTAGTGTACATTTTCTTACAACCTCAATCAACACACCATCTACTACTGTTTGTGATCCTTCTCAATCAGTCATCGCCTATAACTCAGTGGATATATCGTACAGCCTCTGTCATGGTATCGAGACAGAGTACGTTACAAATACTGTAGAAATATCTAGCTGGGCTGGCGTGAGGGAGTCACAAAAACCGCTTACATACCACGTTCCTTCAGCGAATCACTTTCAGAATTCAGCGATTTTATCACAAGGTTGCACCGTGGGCTACGCGTAACTGGACTGCTTGTCTGACAATATACACTCCAGCGATCACCATCTTGGTTTTTGCCTGGACAAAAATCCACCTCATTCAGAGGTAATGTCATACCTGGATTTATAAAGCACGTATAGCTTTTAACATGGATACTTGTGTGCTGTAGAACCAAGAGCGCTTGTGACAGTAACGTAGAGTAATTGTACCGATCTGGTTTTTTAACATATGAGACGTCTACCCCTATCTTTCTAAGACACAGTGCTATCACTCACAAGAAAAACTTATTACACATGTCCATCCATCGCTGTTTTTCTCTCAGTATTATTTCGTATCATAGGCAATCAGTTATTCATGAAGTATTATATTTAGTAGAAGTAGGGGATGCGTGATAGGTTCACCATGATCATCGGGCTTAAAAAGTATGTGTTTGTAGTCAGAATTGCAAAGGAGATGACTGTGGAATACTGTGACAGCAGAGAGAAGAGTATGTCAAGTCATAAGAATTTTACAGGTATTTCTACTTTCAGAGCCGTCAGCAGGATGTATTTCTGACACTTTGCTCACTGTCAAATGTCATTCAACTGAAACCGCCATTGTAACATTTAATTATAAGTGTAGTGATCAAATATATATGTGACCGATTTCATAGGATGATTCCGTCTATGCGTGGCCTGTGGTGGGAAAAATGGTTCAAATGAATCTGAGCACTATGGGACATAACATCTCTGGTCATCAGTCCCCTAGAACTTAGAACTACTTAAACCTAACTAACCTAAGGACATCACACACATCCATGCCCGAGGCAGGATTCGAACTTGCGACCGCAGCAATCACGCGGTTCCGGACTGAAGTGCCTAGAACCGCACGGCCACTGCGGCCGGCTTTTGAAAAATAAAAATATTCAGAGCAATAGAAGTCAGACCTGTGTTAAACTCCTACAGCTTATTAATTTATAAAAGTCACGTGAAAGAATGTACAAATGTTACTTTTTTGCATGTGAACGTGGTCACACAGTCTTGCGTTTACCCACTTACCACAGTCAGTATAATCCATTGGAATTAATTTGCGCACAAGTTATAAGCGGTGTGGGGAAAAAAATAAAACATTCAAGATGATAGACACTCAAACGCTTGTGCATGAAGCAATAGACAGCATCACCCTTCAGCTTGGGCGCACTGTGTGCGGTACGCTGAAAAGTGTCAAAAAATAAGACTGCCAGGGGGGTGAAGATGGATCTACCTTCAATCTATCATCCCAAATTTAAAATCAAATGGTTCGGACATGGACTCGGATAGCAGATGGTATTACGATGTAGACTTTGAAACAAAGTGAAGTAATAATCTCTCTTGGTTTTAAAGACTCATGATTTAAAAATGTTCTATCAACATATCAACTGTATACATAGCACTTGAGAACTTCGTAGGTTTTATTGAGGAGGAATATGTAGCCTATAATGTTCAACACACTTCCCAAGGAGAAGGTAAGCTTTTCACAGCGTGTTGTATTCTCTAATTACTCACGAGAATGTGGCCGAATAAATTCGTCAAAAACTGCAATATTTGAACAAGTAAACCCCTGTCATTTTCATGGCAAGAATTGGAAAATGCCTTAAAATGAAAGGGTGAGTTACTGTCGAGATATCGTTGGTTTTCAACGTTATCGTGTGCATTCTGTCTCGTTATTCACGGAAGATAGTTAATTGTTTGTTTCTTCAATGGATCATAAATGCGTCCTCCCACTGTAATGTCGAACGAATTAATTTAAAATCCTAATGCCTCATGACACCGAAAAATATGACATACTGACAGGTTTTACCACAGTCTTTTGCACTAGCCTTTGCTACCAGTAATTCATTTTTATGCATAATGATTTACACTGAAATGAAGTGAAACACACCGACATATGCGCAATATAAACATTTAAAAAATTACACGAAGTAGAAGCAATTGTTGTGTACTACATTTTTATTTATAATATAGTCCAAATCGCAATAAATGGCACTTGTTGTTAGACAATGGTCGTTTTGAGAAATACTATACCTGACGTCTTCACAAAGCTGCATCAGCTGTTCTCTTCTACCGGCGTCACACAGAGAATTGCTGTGGAGCGGTGGACACAACCTCAAGATGTGAAGTAAGACTCTCTCATGTAGATGACTGATCACAATCGGTTTTAAAATATATTATTCTCTCATGTTTGTATGGAGTGTAGCCATGTATGGAAGTGAAACATGGACGATAACCAGTTTGGACAAGAAGAGAATAGAAGCTTTCGAAATGTGTTGCTACAGAAGAATGCTGAAGATAAGGTGGGTAGATCACGTAACTAATGAGGAGGTATTGAATAGGATTGGGGAGAAGAGAAGTTTGTGGCACAACTTGACTAGAAGAAGGGATCGGTTGGAAGGACATGTTTTGAGGCATCAAGGGATCACAAATTTAGCATTGGAGGGCAGCGTGGAGGGTAAAAATCGTAGAGAGAGACCAAGAGATGAATACACTAAGCAGATTCAGAAGGATGTAGGTTGCAGTAGGTACTGGGAGATGAAGAAGCTTGCACAGGACAGAGTAGCATGGAGAGCTGCATCAAACCAGTCTCAGGACTGAAGACCACAACAACAACAACATTCTCTCATGGATTTGAAAGTGTAATATCATGTACCGAAGGCAGGTGGGCCTGATTGTTGCCCACAGCAACACAGTTCGGCAACACCGACCTTGTTTGCTCGCTCTCTGCCGCCACGCATGGGGAGACTTCATCCCCAGTTCGCTTGCAGACGCGGAAGTGTTAAGACATGCTACGCGGTCGCTCTTCCGTGTGACGCTTGTGTTTACCTACTAGTGCACGCGCGTAAAAGTTTTCGTTTGGTACGGTTTTCTGTTAGGCACATTAACACCTGACATTACTATCGGTGACGGCAAGCCACGCCATGTATGGTGGGGTGTATGGAGAAGGGGGTGGTGACTTCGACGCCCCTATGGGACAACATCAACAACAACCACTTGTCCAGCGGCTACATCCAGAAGCAGCACCCTTACCAGCTCCTCCAGGAACTACATTGGGCAACACGACGGCTGTGATCAGCCACTCGTTAGCAGTTGTTCGGGGAGAATCTGGAATACAGCTGGCAGAAGAGCATAAGGATTTATCGGAACAGGATTCCTCCAGCTTCTCCGCTACGAGAAACAAGCAACAAAGTGAGGTCAGTCTGGATTTAAGAAATTCCAAAACCTTCGTAGCAGACGCTAATCAACTCTTACCTGTAACTGACGTTTTAAATGTCGCTGACCCCCCTGTAGCAACTGCTTCTGGGCTCACTCCTAACCAACGTGGTGCAGCTAACACCCCTCCTGTGGGACCTGCACCTACTCCGAGGTCTCTCAACTTTTACAAACGTACAGATAGGGGACCATTCGTAGTTTACATGGAATGTTTGGACAAAAACTTAGGCCGCTTGCACCCTATGGCACTAGGGAAATTATTGCATATTTCCTTGCCAGAAATGAAGAATTCTATACTTAACATCTCTTCAGCAGGAAAAACAAAAGTTAAGGTGGAACTGAAAACCCCAGACAAGGCTAATTTCCTAGTTACCAGTGAAGTTTTTTTTTTTTTTGGTCATCAGTCTACTGACTGGTTTGATGCGGCCCGCCACGAATTCCTTTCCTGGGCTAACCTCTTCATCTCAGAGTAGCACTTGCAACCTACGTCCTCAATTATTTGCTTGACGTATTCCAATCTCTGTCTTCCTCTACAGTTTTTGCCCTCTACAGCTACCTCTAGTACCATGGAAGTCATTCCCTCATGTCTTAGCAGATGTCCTATCATCCTGTCCCTTCTCCTTATCAGTGTTTTCCACATATTCCTTTCCTCTCCGATTCTGCATAGAACTTCCTCATACCTTATCAGTCCACCTAATTTTCAACATTCGTCTATAGCACCACATCTCAAATGCTTCGATTCTCTTCTGTTCCGGTTTTCCCACAGTCAATGTTTCACTACCATAGAATGCTGTACTCCAGACGTACATCCTCAGAAATTTCTTCCTCAAATTAAGGCCGGTATTTGATATTAGTAGACTTCTCTTGGCCAGAAATACCTTATTTGCCATAGCGAGTCTGCTTTTGATGTCCTCCTTGCTCCGTCCGTCATTGGTTATTTTACTGCCTAGGTAGCAGAATTCCTCAACTTCATTGACTTCGTGACCATCAATCCTGATGTTAAGTTTCTCGCTGTTCTCATTTCTGCTACTTCTCATTACCTTCGTCTTTCTCCGATTTACTCTCAAACCATACTGTGTACTCATTAGACTGTTCATTCCGTTCAGCAGATCATTTAATTCTTCTTCGCTTTCACTCAGGATAGCAATGTCATCAGCGAATCGTATCATTGATATCCTTTCACCTTGTATTTTAATTCCACTCCTGAACCTTTCTTTTATTTCCATCATTGCTTCCTCGATGTACAGATTGAAGAGTAGGGGCGAAAGGCTACAGCCTTGTCTTACACCCTTCTTAATACGAGCACTTCGTTCTTGATCGTCCACTCTTATTATTCCCTCTTGGTTGTTGTACATGTTGTATATGACCCGTCTCTCCCTATAGCTTACCCCTACTTTTTTCAGAATCTCGAACAGCTTGCACCATTTTATATTGTCGAACGCTTTTTCCAGGTCGACAAATCCTATGAAAGTGTCTTGATTTTTCTTTAGCCTTGCTTCCATTATTAGCCGTAACGTCAGAATTGCCTCTCTCGTCCCTTTACTTTTCCTAAAGCCAAACTTTCCATTCTTCTGTATATTATTCTTGTAAGCAGCTTCGATGCATGAGCTGTGAAGCTGATTGTGCGATAATTCTCGCACTTGTCAGCTCTTGCCGTCTTCGGAATTGTGTGGATAATGCTTTTCCGAAAGTCAGATGGTATGTCGCCAGACTCATATATTCTACACACCAACGTGAATAGTCGTTTTGTTGCCACTTCCCCCAATGATTTTAGAAATTCTGATGGAATGTTATCTATACCTTCTGCCTTATTTGACGGTAAGTCCTCCAAAGCTCTTTTAAATTCCGATTCTAATACTGGATCCCCTATCTCTTCTAAATCGACTCCTGTTTCTTCTTCTATCACATCAGACAAATCTTCACCCTCATAGAGGCTTTCAATGTATTCTTTCCACCTATCTGCTTTCTCCTCTGCATTTAACAGTGGAATTCCCGTTGCACTCTTAATGTTACCACCGTTGCTTTTAATGTCACCAAAGGTTGTTTTGACTTTGCTGTATGCTGAATCTGTCCTTCCGACAATCATATCTTTTTCGATGTCTTCACATTTTTCCTGCGGCCATTTCGTCTTAGCTTCCCTGCACTTCCTATTTATTTCATTCCTCAGCGACTTGTATTTCTGTATTCCTGATTTTCCCGGAACATGTTTGTGCTTCCTCCTTTCATCAATCAACTGAAGTATTTCTTCTGTCACCCATGGTTTCTTCGCAGCTACCTTCTTTGTACCTATGTTTTCCTTCCCAACTTCTGTGATGGCCCTTTTTAGAGATGTCCATTCCTCTTCAACTGTACTGCCTACTGCGCTCTTCCTTATTGCTGTATCTATAGCGTTAGAGAACTTCAAACGTATCTCGTCATTCCTTAGTACTTCCGTATCCCACTTCTTTGCGTATTGATTCTTCCTGAGTAATGTCTTGAACTTCAGCCTACTCTTCATCACTACTATATTGTGATCTGAGTCTATATCTGCTCCTGGGTACGCCTTACAGTCCAGTATCTGATTTCGGAATCTCTGTCTGACCATGATGTAATCTAATTGAAATCTTCCCGTATCTCCCGGCCTTTTCCAAGTATACCTCCGCCTCTTGTGATTCTTCAACAGGGTATTCACTATTACTAGCTGAAACTTGTTACAGAACTCGACTCGATTAGTCTTTCTCCTCTTTCATTCCTTGTCCCAAGCCCATATTCTCCTGTAACCTTTTCTTCTTCCCCTACAACTGCATTCCAGTCGCCCATGACTATTAGATTTTCGTCCCCCTTTACATACTGCATTACCCTTTCAATATCCTCATACACTTTCTCTATCTGTTCATCTTCAGCTTGCAACGTCGGCATGTATACCTGAACTATCGTTGTCGGTGTTGGTCTGCTGTCGATTCTGATTAGAACAACTCGGTCACTGAACTGTTCACAGTAACACACCCTCTACCCTACCTTCCTGTTCATAACGAATCCTACACCTGTTATACCATTTTCTGCTGCTGTTGGTATTACCCGATACTCATCTGACCAGAAATCCTTGTCTTCCTTCCACTTCACTTCACTGACCCCTACTATATCTAGATTGAGCCTTTGTATTTCCCTTTTCAGATTTTCTAGTTTCCCTACCACGTTCAAGCTTCTGACATTCCACGCCCCGACTCGTAGAACGTTATCCTTTCGTTGATTATTCAATCTTTTTCTCATGGTAACCTCCCCCTTGGCAGTCCCCTCCCGGAGATCCGAATGGGGGACTATTCCGGAATCTTTTGCCAATGGAGAGATCATCATGACACTTCTTCAATTACAGGCCACATGTCCTGTGGATACACGTTACGTGTCTTTAATGCAGTGGTTTCCATTACCTTCTGCATCCTCATGTCGTTGATCATTGCTGATTCTTCCGCCTTTATGGGCAATTTCCCACCCCTAGGACAAGAGAGTGCCCTGAACCTCTATCCGCTCCTCCGCTCTCTTTGACAAGGCCGTTGGCAGAATGAGGCTGACTTCTTATGCCGGAAGTCTTCGGCCGCCAATGCTGATTATTTATCAAAATTTAGGCAGTGGCGGGGATCGAACCCGGGACCGAAGACGTTTTGATTATGAATCAAAGACGCTACCCCTAGACCACGGGTATTAAAGTCAAAAAATATAGAAGCTTACATTCCTTCCTTTGTTGTCCATAAGCTGGGAGTAATCAGGAAAGTAGACACCAACCTTGAAGAAGCGGAGATTTTGGAAGTCGTACAATCTCCCTTCCCTGTGGTAGGCGTTCGGAGGTTTACGTTGTAAAACGCTCCCCACCACAGTATCGTGGAAGATGACTAGAGACAATTAATAAGTCAGCTTCGTCCTCCCTTTATCGTAGCTGGAGACGTGAATGCCCACCATGTAGCGTGGGGAGACGTGACAGACAGGAACGGCAGGACCTTGATAAGCGGTATCTAAGATAATAACCTAGTGATACTCAACGATGGGTCTCCTACTATGATAACTTCACCTCTCTGTAGACCCTCCGCAGTTGATGTAACTCTTTGCACCCCCTGCTTTACTGAAATATCTAATTGGTGCGTTAAAAAGGATTCAGTGGGATCCGATCATCTCCCAATAGAGTTTCACATTAACATCAACGTCGATACTACGCACATCTGTTACTCTAGTAGTACGTGGAAAATCAAGGAAGCCAACTGGGCCTCTTATAAGGAAACGGTTCGGCGGGCACTCGCAAATACGAGACGTGACTTACGGGACGAAGATGCATACCCAGTTTTACTCAATGCTATGAACGTCGCAGCTGGCATCAGCATCCCTAAGAAAAAAGAATTTACAGTAATGAAGCACCGTTCTCCTCCTTGGTGGAATTCTGAATGCTCTCGGGGAGTTGCGAAGCGACGACTCGCCTTGAAAACTTTTCGCCAGAATCCTTCATTGGACAACTTCTTGGCTGTGCAAAAAGTGAATGCGCGAGTTAACAAATTCCTGAAGAAAACCAAGAAGGACAGTTGGAAACAATTTTGCCTGTCCCTAAATAATGAAACCAGTATGGCAAGCATCTGGCATAAAATAAAAGCTTTTAGAACAAGAAGACTGTCTTCCTCCCCTCCTGCTACCACGGCTTGGTTAGAGGAATTCATAGATACAATCGCTCCTCCCACGGTGCCATTTTTAAACCATCGGTTCCCTGCTGAAGGAGACCGCTATCATGTTCTCCTTCGTCCTTTCTCTAAAGAAGAACTCAACGAAGCTATTAAAGTATCGAGCGACAGTTCCCCTGGCATTGATCGTATACACTACTCTATGCTTGCACACCTGCCTATAGAAGCGAAAGACTTTCTCTTGAAGACTTTTACTCAGCACTGGATGCAGAAAGACCTCATATCAACATGGAAGACGCAAGTGATAATTCCAATTCTCAAAAGTGGTAAAGATCCAAATGTCGGTACTAATTATAGACCTATTGCCTTGTCGTCGTGTGCGACTGCTACGGTCGCAGGTTCGAATCCTGCCTCGGGCATGGATGTGTGTGATGTCCTTAGGTTAGTTAGGTTTAAGTAGTTCTAAGTTCTAGGGGACTTATGACCACAGCAGTTGAGTCCCACAGTGCTCAGAGCCATTTTGAACCTTGTCGTCGTGTGTTGCAAAAACACTGGAACGAATGGTAAAAAGGAGGCTAGAATGGTGTCTTGAAAAAAGTAATTTGTTGCCTCGGAGTCAATACGGCTTGAGAAAAGGCAAAGGGACCATGGATAACCTGTTTTGGCTTATTATGGATATCACGTCAGCTTTCAAACGAAAGAGACAGTAGTGGCAGCTTTTCTTGACGTTAAGGGTGCATATGATTACGTACAAATACCGATACTCTTGGACAAGCTGGCAGGATTCGGAATTCCTTCACGGATGATCTACGGTATCAGTACCCTGATTACTCAAAGAACGATCTGCGTCCGTTTCAAAGGTACCATGGTCGGACCGTTTTATGTCTCCCAGGGCTTGCCGCAAGGTGCAATTTTAAAGTCCTCTCCTGTATACTCTATATACGCACGACCTAG
The DNA here is from genome assembly GCF_023898315.1 of Schistocerca nitens. NCBI lineage: Eukaryota > Metazoa > Arthropoda > Insecta > Orthoptera > Acrididae > Schistocerca > Schistocerca nitens. The sequence goes on from NC_064620.1 coordinate 296,481,737, forward strand.
AACGCATACTTACTCCCCCCACAAAAATCCTACAGTATGCTGATGATATATGTGTTTATTCTACTGCTGCTTCATATCTTCAGGCCAAAACGGCATTAACCACAACCATCGCACACATCGATGAGTGGCTCTCTATCAATGGGCTGGAGATCTCGGCTGAGAAATCAGCAGTCGTTCCCTTCTTCAAGTCGACGACAGCTCGCACTGAAGATCACATTATCTGTGGCAAGTACACCTTCCAAATAAAATCTCACGTTCGATTTCTGGGGATGATTTTTGACTCTCGGTTAAGCTGAGCGCCCCACATCCGATCCACCGTTACCAAGTGTGAAGAAGGTTTAAATGTAATCAGATCACTCACTCGTGTCTGGTGGGGAGCGCACCAGAGTGTTTTAATCACCATGTACCGAGGGATAATTCGATCTCGATTAGACTATGGCTGTCAATTCTACCACACTGCGTCAAAGATTCATCTCTCCAAATTAGATACTCTTCAATATATAGCCATACGTACCTGTCTTGGAGCCATGCGATCGACGCCCACCAACGCCCTTTTAATAGAAGCAGGGGAGATGCCCTTGAGCATTAGGCGCCAAATGTTATCGGACAAATTCTACATTCAAGGCATGGCCATTATGGACAGTTCCGTCTATCAAAGTAAGACCGCATTTATCGACTGTGGTTTGCATCCCACAGAAGGAATAAAGTGCCAGCCGTTTGTGCCAGCTTTGACACTTGGTCACCTGTCATACATTCTATACGGCGTTCAGCGCATCTACCTGTTTTTGAATATCATCTTCAAACGCTCTGCTCCCAGATCCCAGTCCATTATTTAAGTACGACCTGGCTGGACAGTACTAATGTCAACGTTGGCTTCAATCGTCTCGTTCAAGCATAATGGCCGGGTTTTCTCTTTGTATATACCGATGGCTCCAAAATTCCGCAAGAAGAGTGTACAGGATGCGCTTTTTTCTGCCCTCAGATCCAGATCCGCAAAACCTTCAAACTGCCTACGAGCACTTCTGTTTTTACGGCGGAGACAGTGGCAGTTTTGGAAGCACTTAAGTTTGTCTCTAGCACTTCCTTCCCCAAGATATTGATAGTATCTGACTCGCAAAGCGTTCTTAAAAACATTCAGTACAGTCGATGGAACAAAACAACCAACAGTTAAATCTTGGGTGTGATATCTGAATACACTCCTGGAAATGGAAAAAAGAACACATTGACACCGGTGTGTCAGACCCACCATACTTGCTCCGGACACTGCGAGAGGGCTGTACAAGCAATGATCACACGCACGGCACAGCGGACACACCAGGAACCGCGGTGTTGGCCGTCGAATGGCGCTAGCTGCGCAGCATTTGTGCACCGCCGCCGTCAGTGTCAGCCAGTTTGCCGTGGCATATGGAGCTCCATCGCAGTCTTTAACACTGGTAGCGTGCCGCGACAGCGTGGACGTGAACCGTATGTGCAGTTGACGGACTTTGAGCGAGGGCGTATAGTGGGCATGCGGGAGGCCGGGTGGACGTACCGCCGAATTGCTCAACACGTGGGGCGTGAGGTCTCCACAGTACATCGATGTTGTCGCCAGTGGTCGGCGGAAGGTGCACGTGCCCGTCGACCTGGGACCGGACCGCAGCGACGCACGGATGCACGCCAAGACCGTAGGATCCTACGCAGTGCCGTAGGGGACCGCACCGCCACTTCCCAGCAAATTAGGGACACTGTTGCTCCTGGGGTATCGGCGAGGACCATTCGCAACCGTCTCCATGAAGCTGGGCTACGGTCCCGCACACCGTTAGGCCGTCTTCCGCTCACGCCCCAACATCGTGCAGCACGCCTCCAGTGGTGTCGCGACAGGCGTGAATGGAGGGACGAATGGAGACGTGTCGTCTTCAGCGATGAGAGTCGCTTCTGCCTTGGTGCCAATGATGGTCGTATGCGTGTTTGGCGCCGTGCAGGTGAGCGCCACAATCAGGACTGCATACGACCGAGGCACACAGGGCCAACACCCGGCATCATGGTGTGGGGAACGATCTCCTACACTGGCCGTACACCACTGGTGATCGTCGAGGGGACTCTGAATAGTGCACGGTACATCCAAACCGTCATCGAACCCATCGTTCTACCATTCCTAGACCGGCAAGGGAACGTGCTGTTCCAACAGGACAATGCACGTCCGCATGTATCCCGTGCCACCCAACGTGCTCTAGAAGGTGTAAGTCAACTACCCTGGCCAGCAAGATCTCCGGATCTGTCCCCCATTGAGCATGTTTGGGACTGGATGAAGCGTCGTCTCACGCGGTCTGCACGTCCAGCACGAACGCTGGTCCAACTGAGGCGCCAGGTGGAAATGGCATGGCAAGCCATTCCACAGGACTACATCCAGCATCTCTACGATCGTCTCCATGGGAGAATAGCAGCCTGCATTGCTGCGAAAGGTGGATATACACTGTACTAGTGCCGACATTGTGCATGCTCTGTTGCCTGTGTCTATGTGCCTGTGGTTCTGTCAGTGTGATCATGTGATGTATCTGACCCCAGGAATGTGTCAATAAAGTTTCCCCTTCCTGGGACAATGAATTCACGGTGTTCTTATTTCAATTTCCAGGAGTGTATATTCGCAGCACACGCACGGGCCGGACGATCCATTTGTTGTGGGTACCTTCCCACTCTGGTATCCTCTATAATGATTAAGTTGATGCATTAGCCAAACAAGCGGCAACCTTAGGCACCGTCCTGGATCTGCACCTTCCTTATACAGACTACTTACGTGAAGTCAAGGATCACGCAAGACAACAATGGCAGAAAATGTGGAACGTTTCTCAACAGACAAATGGCGCTTATTACGCAGTGCTACAACCTCGGATTCCTTCACAGCCGTGGTTCATGGGGACACATCTGGACCGATCCACAATTTCTACCATTATAAGACTCCGCTTCAATCATGCCTCTTTCCCACAACATCTACATCGTATCAACGTTTACAGTTCACGAGCATGTGAGTGTGATCCTGAGTCGGAAGCTGATGTCAACCACATCTTATTTATGTGCCCCAAATTTGACCGTGAACTGTTGGTCTTTCTGAAGACATTGCTGAGTATGGGCTACCATCTTCCTCAATCAGCTTCTTCTCTTTTGTGTACTAAAGACGTTCGTCTATATAAAGTGATAGTTAACTTCATCAAGAGTACTGGTCACAATCCGTAGGTTTTAATGGTGTACGTCAATTATAAATATGTCTTGCTGATGAAGATATTTCAGAATTGGTGTGAATTGTAAGCCAAGACACTTTTAATTATTTTCCAATTCAATTCAATTCAATTTTTAAAACATTATGTACAAAACTGTAACAGTTAAGTTTTTTATTCTTGTAAATATGCATTTCTGTATTTGTTTATTCGATTATGTGTACATTATCACTATGTGTTGCCGATGGCTAAATTGAGTACACGCTCAAAGGCCAAATAAAAAAAAAGACTTCATCCCCTGCACACTTTCCTATCGCCCCGCCTCTATGCGCGGAAGCGCCGTCCTGTAGTTGTGTCGACATAGTGACATATATTTGAATAACGACACAGGACTGTAGTGAGAGGTCTATACTGTGTCTTTAGAAGGGTAACAGTAAGAGGCCCTACACACGCCCCAACCAACCGACCGACCAACGAATTATACGTGTGTATGCCTTTTGACCGACCGACCAACGAACTTTCCTTGTAACGACGTGCGACGTGTGGGAATACTTGACAGCCGACCGCCCCCCTCCACCTCCCCACTGCCACACAGAGCAATAAATTGTGCCGTGTGTAGGGCTGTCGTGCCGATCGCCCGACCAAAATACATCTTTTGTCATTGCGCGTGGAATTTACTGTTCTGATATACTTGACAGGGTCGAGGAGGACGAAACATGAAGGATAAAATTTCTGGAGGAATTTAAAAACTACAGCTGTTTGAGGTACCTGTATGTTGTTGGTTTTGTTGTATTTTGTGATTTTGTAGACAAGATTAGCATTATTGTTGGTTTTCAAATGGTCTACTGAAATATCCATTGAAACCAAACTCGCCTTGTGTGTGTTTTGTCTTGTGGTAATATGTTCGTAAAGAACTGTGGCAGATTTCTTGTTGCGTGCTCTTGAGTCTCTAGAAAGTCGCCGTTTTCATTTGCAAGTTTGTTCGCCAATCTGGCCAGCGTCCCTGCTACTCCATGTCGACGTAGCTGGAACGTTCTGTAGCAATTAGAATGACTAGAAATTACGTTCGAGTCTCACCTAATTGTTTATCAGAGATGAGCACTCGTTTATTTCTTCCCTGAACACAAAAAAATCGTTCAGATGGCACTAAGCACTATGGGACTTAACATCTGAGATCATCAGTCACCTAGACTTAGAACAACTTATACCCACCTAACCTAAGGACACCACACACATCTATGCCCGAGGAGGATTCGAACCTGCGACCGTTGCAGCAGCGCGGTTCTGGGCTGAAGCGCCTAGAACCGCTTGGCCACAGCGGCCAGCGCTTATACACAAATTTTGCTCTTACAATCTAGTTGTAATACTTAATGCTCACAATTTTAAGTTCCCTTCGTCTTTATCAGAGTCATTAACATTACACTGGGTTCCTAAAACCGGATTATCTAAACCGTTTTCCCAATACCGCTTCTGGATGGTCGTGTAAACTCCTCAAAATCGATTCTGATAATCCGCTTCTAGTTGCCGGTTTTCCGATACCGCAATCTATTTTCGGTTCCAGGTAGAAACGTGCTTGAGCTATCAGTTTCGTCTTATCTAAAAAAAAATTCGGCTAATATGGACGGAGTAGCTTTTTGTACAGTGGAAGATAAGTTGTGATATTAGATTGGAGCTGTTTCCACCTCGTCTAATTGAAGAGAAATAGCGACTGTGCTGACTAAATTAGAAACTGCAACAGCTTCGCTTCAGACGTTAACCATGTAAAGACGACAGTGAAAAACGGTTTCCGAAATTCGGTTTTCGTCTTTCGGAAAGTGTGTCGCATGTAAACGCAGTGACTCAACAACATAGATAATAGAAATCAGGGGTAACGAATGACAATGTTCGCTTTCTTATGAAAGGAATAACGTCTTTGGTTCGTGCACACAGCAGTATGACACAGTTATCTCCGTAATAAAATGTGATATTACAATGGGACATGTCGTGCAAGGACTATAGTAATATACATGCGGGAAATGAAGCACTTTTTTAATTTTTTTAACGAATCCATAATGATTTCGCGTAGTACATAGAGAGAATAAAAGTCGTCGACCCTCAGTATTTCTGTTTTTTGGTATTATTTCCGATACTTACCGGGAACGAAATCTAAAAACCGAAATATCAACATTCAATGGACACGAATGCGTAAAATGTACTTGCTTCATTGTTATAGGTGCTAAAATAAGTCAAGTCTGTATTCAAGTACTCTGGTATTAAGAGAAAAGTGTGCAAATTTTTTTACAGTTCTAACAACTCATTTCTTATGTATCTGTTGTATTGCATCTTCCTGTGTAGTCCTGCTTCTTCGAATTCGAAATGAGTTTCTTAAACTTTGAGGTAATCTTGTATGATACATGGACGTCTTTTGTTTTATTTACTTTACTTTACCACGATGTATTTCCTCAGTAAACTATAAATCACATTGCGGGTTTCAGGCATCATTTTAGTTAATAATTGTGGGGATACAACAGAGATGAATCTGAGATTCTTCAACTTCTACCACTGGCTAGAAATCGTAAAGTAGATAACAGACACTCCTTGCAGCTTACAGCCTGTCTCAGGATTGTATTCTTTTTCGTTATGAATAGTTTGAAGATATGCAGCATCTCCAAAATACATGATTCATCTATTCTTAGTTACGAAAATCATCGGCTCCCAAGTGCTTAAGTAACAAAAATGGTTGCATGGGGGCTTACTTAAAAAAAAAAATACAATAATTTTAGTAGCTGTGTGACCGGTTACGAAGTCTCGTAACTGGTTGGCCCTGACTAGTATTAGCACGCAATCTGACAGCACAAAATAAAAATAAAGAGTGACAAGGACTTTCCATTAACACAGTTGATTAATTAAGTCCCCTGCAACTATAAAAGCTACGAAACAACAAAGCACAAGTGTAACTGTTCTGTGTGTGGTAGTGTGACTCAACGTACATATATCTGGCTCGGTTCTTCCTCAATACGACAAGATATTTTAAACACCATTTAAAATGAACTAATTGAAAAACCAGAAATACTATAATTGCACATGGAAACCAGAATTACAAGTCTAATACATGGACACGAGCCAGATGCTTTGTTGACTGAACCTACGACCAAGAGACAGTGTCGTTAAAGAAATTTGTAATACTTTTTTTTTACCTTGCAACCTTCCCACAAAAATTCTTTTCTCTTTTAATATTAAGTTCGAAACGGAAAAATTCCTAAACGCCAAAATAATAATAAGATTTAGTAACCTGGTAAATTTTATGAGGACGGCAGCGCTGCCCTTCGGCCCTGTATTCTGAATAAAAAAGCAAAAATTCTTACCTCAATAAAAACTGCAAATATATCTGCTCGTATGTAGAAATTTTTTGACACAGCTTCGTGCAATGCTGGCGTATATTTTTTTTTTTTTTTGATTCTTAGAAGGAATGATCATGCATTGGAAATGTTCTTTAAATTGAAATGAATGCTTTTCTTTAAAAAAGTTACTTTATATTGTAAAAATTATTATTGGGGCATTTTTTGGAACAAATTAAATGACAATTAACATTCATTACTAGATATGCGCAAGGCTGCTTCTTTACCTTCTACAGTAATACCCACCCTGCAGAGTTCTGACCAGAGTCCCGAGCAGAGCAGACAGCCGAGACGCGCCGACTGCCGCCGACTCACACAGACAACTGCTTACTAGCACGGACAGAAGACTAAAGCCGACTGACTGCTAAAGCCGATTGACGCCGACTCGCGCAGACTCAAGACTACTGTCGACTCGCGCAGACAAGCGCAGACTAGCGACAAGCAACAGCTAACGACATACTACTCTCTGGTCAGAGACTCTGCCATGCCTCGCCCATCGCCAGCAACTCATACGTCTTACATAACCCTCCACTGGGGGGGGGGGGCAAAAATTTGGCAGCGATGGTGAGTCAATTGGACTTGCCATGAGCAACAAATTTTTCTTAATTAAATAACTTTACAATCACAGAATATATGCATGTATATAAGTGCAGAACATACCAGAAAATCACAAAATGTATACACAATGAGTACAAAACATATTAACAAATGGCAAAAGTGCACATACACTGTAGTACTGAACATATCAGGAAATCACAAATTTATAGGTAATGAGTACAAATCATATTAACAAATGACGAAAGTGCACATGCACTGTAGTTCAGAACATATCAGGAAATCACAAAATGTATAGTTAATGAGTAGAAATCATATTAACAAGTGACATAAAGTGCACACGCACTGTAAAACTCTTTAGCATTTTTACAACAAATAAACATATCAAGGAGTGAAATAAAGTGCACACGCACTGTAGAAGTCTTTAGCATTTTTATATAACATATCATGGAGTGAAATAAAGTGCACATGCACTGTATAAGTCTTTAGCATTTTTACATAACATATCATGGAGTGAAATAAAGTGCACACGCACTGTAGAAATCTTTAACATTTTTACATAACATATCATGGAGTGAAATAAAGTGCACACACACTGTATAAGTCTTTAGCATATTTAGGACAACTGATCTTGTTAACAAATGAAATGAAGTGTACACACACTGTATATGTCTTTATCATTTTACAATAATTTAAACGCGTTGTATAAGTGTTTACCATTTTACAAGAACTAGGAAAGGAATGGGAAGGACTGCGTCATGGTTCTAGCACTTTAGGTTGCACACAGTTGCACTGAAAGTCCATATCTTTCTACAGAAGCACAACACCAAGTGAGACAATCTGAAGTTCTTTTCCTTGAAGTATTAATCAGTGTAGCCAAGACACTGAAATGTCGTAATAATATTCCATGTTATCATTTTGGTAGTACATTAGGTACACCAAACAGTGGGACCATAATAACATCTCCAGCGCTCAAGGTGGTGGACAGCATGTCGTGTCAACACCACGTTCTTGTAAAGTACACCAACGTAGAATTAGTACAAAAACCAAATATAGTGCTCCATGATCATGAGGATAGACAGGACAAACGGACATTGCAGTAATTTCTGGTAATTAGGTCAGAAGGTGAAGGACATTAAGTCACATACTAGTCTTCATTGAGAATTACACTAGTCTAACAACTGATTTGAGTAATTGGTGGCACTCATCGCCCGGTTACTGAACATTTCTGTACCATGTATGAAGTATTACAGAATAATGTTCATAAATTATCTGTTTACAGAGAACATTGGCACTCATTGGCCAGTTACAAACCATCAGAAGTCATCATTCAAAACAGGATCTAATGAATGGCATAGTATTAACATAATTCACTTAGTTATAGTAATCATTGTCCAGTTACAAAACATATAGCAAGTATTGAATAGTACAAAACATTTTTCATCATTCAAGTGACATACAACATATTTAAAATAATTATTGGCATTTATTGACCAGTTACAAAGTATTCTTATAATTTTATAAAACCTTATTCAGTGTTATTCAAAAGTTATCATTCAAAATGAGAGTCAATTATTGGCATAGCATTTATAGAGTATAGCAAAATATTATTTACAGAAATTATGGGCATAGTATTTATGCATTATTACAAAATATCATTCAGTATTACTCAGAACTGATCACTTCAGTGACATAGGACATATTGAAAATGTAACACACTGTAACTATTATTCAAGGTCTGTGACTAGAACATTCCAGTGACATATGACATATTGAAAATGTAACATACTGTAACTATTATTCAAGGTCTGTGACTAGAAAACATTATTCAGTATTACTCAGAACTGATCACTCCAGTGACATAGGACATATTGAAAATCTAACATACTGTACAGAAATTATGGGCATAGTATTTATGCATTATTACAAAGCATCATTCAGTATTACTCAGAACTGATCATTCCAGTGACATAGAACATATTGAAAATGTAACATACTGTAACTTTTATTCAACGTCTGTGAAAAGAAACATTACTCAGAATTATTCAGAACTCTCCTTTTTTTGTGATAGCAATGCATTGCGTTGAGATCGATAATTAATTACTGGGGCAAAACAATATTTGCTTTTGAGTTATTGCTGCAAATGAAGATGTGTAACGTCATTCGTCATGAGTCAGCTGTAGCAAGGTTATGAAACAAATAGAGTTTATGTGATCACATTTATAAATGACACAGGTATAATGACCAACCGCTTATAGCACATTAATTTCATGAGTAATTTCTCCTGCAAAAAATACAAAATGGATTATTAAACTGAAAGAAGAAACGCATATTATGCTGAAAAGTAGTGAACTTCGAATTAACAGGTAGTGAAATGTGTATAAAATATATATGTTCTCTAGGTGTCCTTTCCAAAACCTTCAGTCATCATACCATGCGACATAAGACATACTGTCAAAACGAACTGCAACAAATACTTAAATAACTACATAGCATAAATACATAAACTTCAACATTATCCTCATCTGCAAAGAAAAACTTCATTATCCATGTCATCATAACACCATTATTATCATCACCTATAAAGAAAAACTTCATTATCCATATTAGCATATTCTTCATCATTATTCATCATCATTCATTATCATCTGCAAAAAAGACACTTCATTATTCATTATACAACTATTCCTCATTTCTAGCATATTTCATCACTAAAACTAAGATGTATAGTTCTGTCTGACAGCCTGCATCAATCGCCTCGTATTCTGAAAGAAAAAAATTAGTTAAGACTGCTATTCTACGATGTGTACAGTATATTCTTGTTAATGCTTGTTAATTCTGATCCATTTACTCTTCGTGACGAGGTATTGCATCTTCTTTCGTTCATTCCGAAGGTGAAATTCCCATTTCTGTTTAATTTATTTCTTTTACACGTTATTTCTTTCTGAAAATGATGAACAAAGATTAATGTCTTGCATTTAAATCATATACCCACTAAATAAAAACTGGTTTATAGTAACATAATTGAGCATACAGCATAGCATGACGGAAAACGTAATATGTCAAAAACATAGACACTGTTCAGAGGCAAAAATGTACACAGTGTATCACAATGTAGCAGCAAAAAAAAAAGTGTAAAATAGTCACGATGTTGAGATATCATAAGGCAAAATGTCAAAGTCAACTGGTGTTTGTTATATCTTAAATATTTCATAGTGCATACAAACTAAACAGTAAAACAATCATACATACATAAAAAATGGAAAATGTACACGGTCTGATATAAAACGACAAGAAAAGTGACCTTCTTTGTGTTCAGCTTGTATGTTGTGTAGTTAATAGAGGCGAGAATTGAAGACTTTAATGGAGAGAGAATTTAATAAAATTAATATGTCACTAGATAGAATTGCATAGTTATTCATAAGATACGTAAGTTTATCTGGAAAAAATGTGCACAGTCTGATGTGTAACGACAAGGAAAGCAACCTGCTAACCTTACCTTGCCGGGCACTTGCCAAGAAAAAAATACGATAATCATCAGTAAGTGTTCATGTGAATATAATTGCATAAGTGGTCATAAAAAAATTAGGAAATGGCATTACAGTGTGATAAATCATAAAGTATGTTCATTCAATAAAAGGTTAGACGTTGGAGACGTGGTGGTTCCCTTTGGTTCTTCTGGTTCTCAAAGTTTCGGCGTGTAGTACATTGGGGTGAGGAATGCTGCAAATTCGATATGGACCTGCGTATAGAAGCTCAAATTTACTGCATCTACTCTATCCTCTGTTGGATAAATAGTGTGTACGTACTAATATCTTCTGTCCAATGTGAAAGTCACGGCGTATACAAACCTGTTTTTGCTGTCTTCTCCGGCGCTCTGCGGCACGTTTGATGTTGTTCAGCGCAATGTCAATTATTTCATGGTGTCGTAGTCGACGAGATGTAGGAAAGGTTACTAATTCTTTAATTTTGTTAGGTGGTTCAACATTGTTCAGTATAACAGACGGAGATAGCATAGTAGATTCATTTGGTATGGAATTAATTACATCCTGGAATGAGAGTATGTGTGTGTCCCAACCAATATGTCTTTTATGGCAGTATATTCTACACAGTTTACCAATTTCTTTCATTAATCGTTCACAAGGGTTCGAAGAAGCATGGTACCTGGATATATAGATCGGAGAAATGTTTCTAGCTCGCAACATACGTGTCCATATAGCAGATCGAAACTGTGATCCATTGTCAGAAATTACTTTCAACACATGCCCTACATGAAATAGAAAATGTTTTACAAATGCTTTCGAAACAGTTTTAGCAGTAGCTTTGCGTAACTGAGTGAGGTAACAAATTTTGAAGTGAGTTCAACAGCGACAAAGATGTAGCAAAAACCTCTATTAGTTCTGGGAATCGGACCAAAAATGTCTACAGCGGCCATATGTCTCAATTTAATCGGTACAATAGGATGTAATGGAGGAATATGTGAAGTTGTGTCTGATTTAGCTTTCTGGCAGATTTTACATGACGCTAAAACTCGTCGTATACGTTTCTCCATGTTTGTAAAATAACAGTTCTGTCTCAGTATAAGAAAACATTTTCTGGCTCCGTAATGTGCGTAACTTAAATGAGTATACCAGATTAATTTGTTAACAAGTTCGTCAGGAATGCATAATAACCAATTGTTGCTGTCAGGGTGAGAGCGGCGAAACAGAATATTATTGCGTACCGTGTAATGGTTTCTAATGGTAACATTATTCCTATCTTGCCAAAGCTGTTTAATTTCTTTCCATACGTTGTCTTTACTCTGCTCTTGTGCTATGTCTTGTAATGACGACGAAATGAAATTTTCAAATGCAACTTGTTGAATGTACATGACGCTGAAATTTGCTTTGCAGATTTTGGTTGCGATGTCTTGCTGATTGTTGCTGAGAGAACGGGATAGTGCGTCTGTTACAATATTTTGCGTACCGGGAATGTGAACAATTGTAAAATTAAATTCCTGCAAATAAAGTTTCCATCTACTTAATCTGTCGTGTGTAAATTTAGCCGAAAGTAAAAACTGTATCGCTCTGTGGTCTGTGTAAACGGTAGTATGTCTTCCATAAAGAAAATGCCTAAATCTGGTAGAAGCCCATACAATACATAATGTTTCAAGTTCTGTAACAGAATAATTGCGTTCAGCAGTTGACAGAATGCGACTTGCAAAAGCGATGTTTTTAATTACTGTACAACCATCTTCTTCAATTTCCTGAAAAATATGTACGCCTAAAGCGGTGTTAGAACTGTCGGTAGCAATGGAAAAATTCCTAGTAAGATCTGGGTGCGATAAAAGTAGTGCATTCAACAAGGCATGTTTCAAATAATATTTTCGTGAACAAGATTCTGTGTATCTGAAGTATTGCTTACGTTGCTGGAAGATGCAACCTGTACGGTATTTAGTCAAATTCTATCTGATGTGCTATTATTTTCGGGACGATGCTGTGGCATTTCAACTATTTGTACTGTTCTGTTATTTCTTCCTGACGTATTACGTTCGGGATGATATCTACTGTCTGGTTCATTCATGATAATATGTTGTTGTGGATGATTCTGCTGCTGATAAAACCGACTGTTATTAAACGCACGCTGAAAATTGCGCTCATTATTTTTACATCTGTCATGGTAGTCATTTCCATACGGCGCGTTGCGATACGAGTTAAAATGATGTGTTTTCTGTACGTAGTTATTTCCTTGTTGCTGTGCGTTACTATTTGTTGGAGCTGATGCTATACGTGCACGCGGCGAAACATTAAAGCTTGATGACCTTGTACATTACATTGTTGGTTAGGTATGCTAACCGGTTGGTTTTGTTGCTGTTGTTGGGGAAAACCTTTATTGTTACCAAAATGTGGTTCCTGTTGCTGATAATTTTGACGATACTGATAATTAAAATTTTGCCTGTTATTAAAGTTCTGGTGGTTGTCGTTCCTGAAGCCTCTATTACCTTTGCTATTGAAATTGCGTGGCTGATCGTAATTGCTGTATGTTTGTTGACCATGGTCATTATATGAAAAATTTTTGTTTATGAAGGAATAATCCGATTGCTGCACTTCCAAAAGCTGTAACAGATCTCTGAATGCCGAAATATTTTCTTTCTGCTGACCCGTTAAAAGTGACACTCTTAATGATCGTGGTAACTTAGAAATACATAATTGAATAAGTGCAGATTCACTGTATGGTTCACTTAAGTACTGGTTTTGTTGAACCATGTGTTCAAAAAGTTGCGTGACAGTGGAAAAATTTGAGTTCTCATATTCGGTAAACTAATTAATTGATCCTTGATTCCGCGCTGTGTCGTCTTCGACCAATACGCTGAAAGAAAAGCATTCTGAAATTCTTCTATCGAGTAGCACTGTCTCGCGATCGGTCTCATACGAGTTGCCAGTTCGCCTTCCATAAAACTGCAAATAAATTCAAGTTTATGTGTTACGGGCCAAGTCGGTGGAAAAGCAAAGCTAAATTGTTGTATCCAATCCAATGGGTGAATCTGTGTTCTGTCATTTTTAAATACTTTAAATTTTCTCACGGATAGAAAATGCTTGTAATCAAAATTATCGTCTCTGTACGTCTGAACAGGTTCAGCATTGTATGAGAATCTATTTGTCTGTGACTGTTCGGAATCTAAGTCACGTACTCTCTGTAAACTACACAAATTATACTGGCTGTGTGAGTGAGAGAAATGTTCGGAATGTGCCATATGCTGTGACGTGTTATTGACTGAAATATTTTTTATCTCTGTCACTTCTTGCTGTAAAGTTGACAATTTTCTACGTAATGTATTATTGGACGAATCTATCTCATTGATCGTCTGCTGTAAATTTTGGAATTCAGGTGTTTGATTAAACGAAATCGGTGAAGTATTGTCTGATTTGGTGTCATTATTACTTTCAATAACGTCAATACGACTGGCCAATTCATCATATTTTTCAGTCAGTATTTTTACCTGATCATCGTTTTTAGTGTCACAAACATTAATTTGTTTTTGTATTTTACGTGTGGTTTCGTTCAATTTTTTAACGTCTGCTTTGATGATATCGGAATCCTGTATTAGTTCTGATTGTTCAAGTCTGTCGGTCACTGTCTGAAAGTCTACTGTGTGTGTATCTGTTTTTGATTTAAGATCGGAATTTTCATCACTCAATTCGGTGTTCAACTGTTTGATAGTATTAATTTCATCTGATACTGTAGCAATATTGTTGTCTACGTATGTTTTTGCTTTCGTAAACAATTTACGTTTATCTTCCTGTCTGTGAGCAGTAACTGTTTCCATGACTTGTCGTTTTACTTTATTTTGTTCCTGTATGAATTTACGGTAACGCGTTTCACTGTTTTGTAGGTGGTGATTAAAACGTTCGTCAATTTGACTGTTCTGTTGGTCGAATTTCGCGTCTACTTTTGCATCCAGTGTGCGCGAAAGTTCTGCTGACATTAATTTAAACTCCTCGCGTAACTGTGTTGTGTTTTCAGAGCATTGTTTAGCGACTGCACTAATTTCGTGTCTAAGTGATTCTGTTGCAGCTGCTTGCGTATTCCTTAATTCTTGAGCAACAGATCTAATTTCTTCACTACTTTTCCTAGCACAAGCCTCAATTTCCTCACGTAATTGCTCCTTAGTATCATGACACTGCGCGGCAACGGCTGTTATCTGTTCACTAAGCTGTCTGGAATTGTTGTCTAGTTTTTCATTAAGGTTGTCATGTTTTTCATTAAGTTGTTTGAAATTTTCATTAAGGTTGTCTTGTTTTTCATTAAGTTGTTTGAAATTTTCATTAAGCTTGTCTTGTTTTTCATTAAGTTGTTTGAAATTTTCATTAAGCTGTTTGTTCTGTTCACTAAGTTGTTTGTGATTGTAGTCTTGTCTTTCACTCTGTTGTATGGAATTTTCATTAAGTTGTTTGAAATTTGCACTATGTTATAGCAATAGTGCCATAATTTGATCCAAGCCAATATTACCTACCCTATTCTCTGTGCTGTTTAATGGCGTACCTGCAATTGTCACGTTTTATGTAACCATTCGGTCATTTTGTGATTCTTGAAAATGTTTTCCAGTCGGATGTGCACTGTTAGTCACTATCTCGGAATCAAATAAATTTGACGTATTCTGATTACACTGTTCATTTTCATTAGAAAAATTTGTCTGTTCATCACGTAAATTTTGCAAACCGGGTGTGTCAAACTGGGCAGCGTTCATTGTAACGGAACGTGCCGCGTCATCAATTGTCGTTAAATTAACAGTGGACACAATTGAATTTGTTTGCTCATCACTAGGATAAAAATCATTACTAGTGGTCAGTACGCACTGATTGTCTGTAAATGGAGGATTGTCATCATTACACTGAGTGTCACAAGTACTATCGGTCAAGTTATTTGAGTCGGCTATTTCAATCATTACACATCGCGATGTACTGTTAACAGTTGTTCGCGGCATTTTTACAAATCACAACTAAGCACAAAAGAAACAAGGACAATGCAAAATGCAACAAACACAATTACAACAAAGAGCAACAAATTGCCGATGATCTGCGAAAGAAAGAGTGACAAATTAGTAAATGCTTTGCGCCAGATGCAAACTACGTTTAAGTAAATAAGAGCAGATATATGACTACTTCTCAGAAGATTCACAAAGAAATACGATCCTGGCCGGATTCGCCAAGTGTAACCTCCCCACACGAATATTTTATAAGAAACCAAGAACCATGAACCAAGTGTAACGTCCCCACAAAAATAATAATTAAATGAATTTGTTAATATTGTAACCTCAGAACAAAATTCGCTCCCATTTATAATCTGTGTGCAGAAATGCATTCACATTTAATGTTCCCACAGAATTCTTTTCTCATTTAATGTTAAGTTCGAAACAGAAAAATTCCTAAACGCCAAAATAATAAAAACATTTAGTAACCTGGTAAATTTTATGAGGACAGCAGCGCTGTCCTTCGGCCCTGTATTCTGAATAAAAAAGCAAAAATTCTTACCTCAATAAAAACTGCAAATATATCTGCTCTTATGTAGAAATTTTTTGACACAGCTTCGTGCAATGCTGGCGTATATATTTTTTTTTTTTTTTGGTTCTTAGAAGAAATGATCATGCATTGGAAATATTCTTTAAATTGAAATGAATGCTTTTCTTTAAAAAAGTTACTTTATATTGTAAAAATTATTATTGGGCATTTTTTTTGAACAAATTAAATGACAATTAACATTCATTACTAGATATGCGCAAGGCTGCTTCTTTACCTTCTACAATAATACCCATCCTGCAGAGTTCTGACCAGAGTCCCGAGCAGAGCAGACAGCCGACACGCGCCGACTCCCGCCGACTCACACAGACTACTGCTTACTAGCACGGACTGACTGCTAAAGCCGACTGACGCCGACTCGCGCAGACTAGCAACAAGCAACAACTAACGACATACTACTCTCTGGTCAGAGACTCTGCCATGCCTCGCCCATCGCCGGCAACGCATACGTCTTACAACCCCAATATATATTGACGAAAAATACACTGTGATAATTGCAACATCTTCCATCTATACATTACACCAACCGAACAGCATCTACTCTCTCGCACAAAAGAACAACAACTGCACTCGACATCCTCTGAACTACTACTGCCCTCGACATCCTCTGAATTACTACTGCCCTCGACATCCTCTCAGCTACTACTGCACCAGTGAAGGCGGCGGAATAATAATCTTTGGCGCAATCTCTACCGTTGTGAGTCAGTGTAGCCAGCTTTCATGGTTCAAATGGCTCTAAGCACTATGGGACTTAACATCTGAGATCATCAGTCCCCTAGATTTAGAACTACTTAAACCTAACTAGCCTAAGGACATTACACACATCCATGCCCGAGGCAGGATTCGAACCTGCGACCGTAGCAGCAGCGCGGTACCGGACTGTAGCGCCTAGAACCGCTCGGCCACCAAGGCCGGCCTGCTTAAGTAACAGCACGTGGGTAAATTTCTTTCCTTGAATTAGCCTCTCCTTTGTCCGGCGTTTTCTCTCGGCTTTTTTTCGTCTTGTTACCTCTAAAACACCCAAGGCAAACCACCAAGCGTGTTTTCGTAGAACATGCACTCAATAAACTTAAGGTAAACAAATCACAACAGGGCTGCGCCGGTAATTGCTGAGTGCAGTCAGTCGGGACGTGTGTAAACTGCCACGAAATTCGTCGATCGGTCTGTCCGCCCATAAATTGGTGCGTGTAGTCTCTTCTCATGTGGGTAACACTCATCTCTCAAGACTTCTTGCAAACGTGACGTCATTTTGACATTATACGCTATATCGAAGACGTAAAGAACTGTGTATCGACTTTCATGATCGTACTTTTCACACACTTGAGGCTTTTTCAAAACACCAGCACATTGAGGACCTCTAGAAATAGCGTCATTAATGATAGCCTACATTTTGTTGTAATAGAATGACGAAAAACGTCATATTGGTAGTAAAAGATGTCCTTTAACTGATGACATTTTTGTTTGGCAAAGAAATGTCCTAAAAGAACTAGGTCGTAAATTTTCTTTTATACTTTTTACAGCAGGGATGGCTGGAGGATAAATGTAAGGATGTAGAGGCTTAACTCACGAGGGGTAAGATAGATACTGCCTACAGGAAAATTAGAGAGACCTTTGGAGAAAAGAAAACCACCTGTATGGATATCAAGAGCTCAGATGGAAACCCAATTCTAAGCAAAGAAGGGAAAGCAGAAAGGTGGAAGGAGTATACAGAGGGTTTTTACAAGGGCGATGTACTTGAGGGCAATATTATGGAAATGGAAGAGGATCTAAATGAAGATGAAAAAGGAGATATGATACTGCGTGAAGAGTTTGGCAGAGCACTGAAAGACCTAAGTCGAAACAAGGCCCCGGGAGTAGACAACATTCCATTAGAACTACTGACAGCCTTGGGAGGGCCAGTCCTCACAAATCTCTACCATCTGGTGAGCAAAATGTATGAGACAGGCGAAATACCCTCAGACTTCAAGAAGAATATAATAATTTCAATCCCAAAGAAAGCATGTGTTGACATATGTGAAAATTGCCGAACTATCAGTTTAATAAGCCACGGCTGCAAAATTCTTTACAGATGAATGGAAAAACTGGTAGAAGCCGACCTCGGGGAAGATCAGTTTGGATACCCTACGGCTTATCTTAGAAGCTTGATTAAGAAAAGGCAAGCCTACGTTTCTAGCATTTGTAGACTTAGAGAAAGCTTTTGACAACGTAAAATACAGGGCGCGAAAGGCTATTTACAATTTGTACAGAAATCAGATAGCAGTTATAAGAGTCGAGGGACATGAGTGAGAAGCAGTGGTTGGGAATGGAGTGAGACAGGGGTGTAGCCTCTCCCCGATGTTATTCAATCTGTGTATTGAGCAAGCAGTAAAGGAAACAAAAGAAAAATTCGGAGTAGGTATTAAAATCCATGGAGAAGAAATAAAAACTTTAAGGTTCGCCGATGACATTGTAATTCGTCAGAGACAGCAAAGGACTTGGAAGAGCAGTTGAACAGAATGGACAGTGTCTTGAAAGGAGGATATAAGATGAACATCAACAAAAGCAAAACGAGGATAATGGAATGTAGTCGAATTAACTCGGGTGATGCTGAGGGAATTAGATTAGGAAATGAGACACTTAAGGTTGTAAAGGAGTTTTGCTATTTGGGGAGCAAAATAACTGATGATGGTCGAAGTAGAGAGGATACTAGACAGGCAATGACGAGGAAAGCGTTTCTGAAGAAGAGAAATTTGTTAACGTCGAGTATAGATTTAAGTGCCAGGAAGTCGTTTCTGAAAGTATTTGTATGGAGTGTAGCCATGTATGGAAGTGAAACATGGACGATAAATAGTTTGGACAAGAAGAAAATAGAAGCTTTTGTAATGTGGTGCTACAGAAGAATGCTGAAGATTAGATGGGTAAATCACATAACTAATGAGGAGGTACTGAATAGAATTGGGGAGAAGAGGAGTTTGTGGCACAACTTGACTAGAAGAAGCGATCGGTTGGTAGGACATGTTCTGAGGCATCAAGGGATCACCAATTTAGTATTGGAGGACAGCGTGGAGGGTAAAAATCGTAGAGGGAGACCAAGAGATGAATCCACTAAGCAGGTTCAGAAGGATGTAGGCTGCAGTACGTACCGCGAGATGAAGCAGCTTGCACAGGATAGAGTAGCATGGAGAGCTGCATCAAACCAGTCTCAGGACTGAAGACCACAATAACAACATCAACTTTATACACGGCCGATATACGATTAGTGCTGCTATTTTTTTATTTTTATTTCCGAACCGTAGAAATGTGACGGCTATATTGGTGCGTTCTATTTGGTGCGGTTAGTAATCGATACGTACAGATCTACAAGGGACAGGCAAAATAATGTGAACCGTGCTAGTAATGGGATGGTTATGTCGTTACGTACGGATCTACAAGGGATAGGCAAAATAATGTGAACAGTGCTAGTAATGGGATGGTTATGTTTGACGGTCAGCAGTGCAGGTAAGACTCGTGTCGCGCTGGACTCTGCGTGTTAGAAAGGGCTAGGGACCAGTGCAGATTGTTTACGAGTAGTGCACACTTCGTATTTGCATTCAGAGGCCGAGGTCGATGTGCAATGAAAGACCTAACAGTGTACCAAAGA
The DNA here is from genome assembly GCF_023898315.1 of Schistocerca nitens. Classification (NCBI taxonomy): domain Eukaryota; kingdom Metazoa; phylum Arthropoda; class Insecta; order Orthoptera; family Acrididae; genus Schistocerca; species Schistocerca nitens. The sequence goes on from NC_064620.1 coordinate 296,501,535, forward strand.
GGGCAGATTGTGGGGGCCCGATAAGCTGGAGTATCAGTAGCCAAGACAGCCACTTTATTGAATGTTTCAAGAGCAACCGTTTCAACAGTCATCACAACATACAGAAAACACGGAAAAACATTATCGAGTAAACATAATAGTAGGCGCAAATCAAAACTAAATGACTGAGATAGTGGTATGCTAACACGAACTGTGTCAAAACAACACAAAACAACGGCGGCTAAAGTGACTGCGGAGCTCAACAACCATCTTCGAGACCCCGTATCTATCGACATTGCACGCCGAGAACTCCATAAAGCGAATAGTCATGGACGAGTTGCTATACTGAAACCATTAGTGACGACAATCAACACAAAGAAGTATAAAACATGGTGTCAGAAGCATAAATCCTGGACGGCTGATCGGTGGACACATGTCATATAATCCAAAGAGTCAACGTTTCGTTTTTTCCATCATTGGGCCGTGTTTACGTATGGAGAACGCCAAAAGAAGCCTACACTCTTCATTGCTTTATTCCAACGGTTAAGCATGGAGGTGGAAGTGTGATTGTTGTGTCTAGCTCCTACAGTCTAGACACAATGAGGTAGCTAGGTGCACGCTAAACTAACGCAGACGGGCTTGAAGTTCTGGAACATGAGACTTATTAATGAATAAGAAGAAAAGTATGTAGATATAGGTTACTTAACTTTTATTCTCTTGTTGGAATACATCTCTCTTGAATATTAGTACGCTATAAGCACTGATACAAATGGCGCCTTGCTAGGTAGTAGCTACGGACTAGCTGAAGGCTATTCAATCTGTCTCTCGGCAATTGAGAGGAAAGCTTCGTACGTCTGGTCGCAAGCTATGTCGTCCGTACAACTGGGGCGAGGTCTAGTCCGTGTCTTGTGACCTGCCATGTGGTGGCGCTAGGATTGCGATTACACAGTGGCGACACGCGGGTCCGACATGTACTACAGGACCGCGGCCGATTTAAGTTACCACCTAGCAAGTGTGGTGTCTAGCGGTGACACCACATTCCTCCCCCGCAAATCGGCGAACGGTCGTGAGATAAGGCTTCCGCCCGCCGTGGGGAGGACCCCATGTTGACGTATGCGATGAGGTGGGGAGCCTAACAACAGGCGAGGCTGTGCCACCCGCACCCGGCCATTCGGTCCGAGGGGAGCTAGGAAACGCCTGCAAACCTAGTCCAGGGTGCACGTCAACATGCGGTGTATGCGCACGTAATGATACAAGAGGGGTCGAAGGGTCGACCTCCATTGCGTCGGGGAATCCGACGCGCGATGACGACATCTGGTCCGGAGCGGGCAAGAGGTCCATGGCGGAGGACGGCTGGTCACGGGAAGCGAGCGGCGGCGCGTGACCCAGGGAGGCGCCAGGCGGCTGCAGCGAAGCGTCCGCTGCGGGCGGCGCCGGCAGCGGCTGCGGCGGCGGCGCGACGCCATGAGGCAAAATGGAAGGCAGCGTCGGTAACACCTGGGGATGAGGCGAGCCAGTAGATGGGTCCCCAGGGCGCTGACCTGACGGCACCGTCGCTGAAAGCAGACGGGGAACGGCAGAACCCAGGCGACGACAGAGGCGCAGCTGATTGAGATGCCGACGCACCTCACCAGAGGCCCCCAAAACCAAATACATCGCGCGGCCGAGGCAGCGAAGAATGCGCCCTGCGAGCCAACGCTGTGAACCGCGATAGTTGCGATAATAGACAACGTCGCCAGGAGCAAAAGCAGGAGTCTGCCGCGGCACAGGAACCTGATGCGGCGGATGCAGCAAAGACATCAGGGTGCGATGAGATCGACCATGGAGCAATTCAGCCGGCGAGCGACCATCGCGGGGCTGAGAGCGATACGAAGACAAAAAGAGCAACAAAGCGTCCTCCCGAGAATGCGATTCTTTCAATTTCAACATCTGTGACTTGAAAGTCCGGACCAATCGTTCAGCGGCACCGTTTGACTGAGGCGAAAACGGCGCGGACGTCAGATGTTGAATACCATTGGCCTTGCAGAATGACTGAAATTCTGCGGACACGAATTGTGGGCCATTGTCGGAAACAATAGTCTGCGGAAGACCCTCAATGCAAAAGATAGCAGACAAGGCTTGGATCGTGGCAGAAGACGTCGTGGAAGACATCCGGACAACAAAAGGAAAATTACTGAAAGCATCGACCACAACCAACCATCGAGCATTCCAGAATGGACCAGCAAAATCGATGTGCAAGCGTTGCCAAGGGGAAGTGGCTTTCGGCCATGCAAAGAATTTCCGCGGCGGTGCGGATTGTTGTTCGGCACACGCCACACAAGAGGAGCACATATTCGTAATCGCAGCATCGATTCCGAACCAAGTACAGTGCTGACGAGCAAGTTGTTTCGTACGCACTATACCCCAATGTCCTTGGTGAAGAAGCTTTAAGACAGAGGACTGTAACGATCGTGGGACCACGACTCGGGATTGATCATTATCGGAACGCAACAACAAAACACCACGCCGTACAAAAAGTCTCTCCTTGTGAGCAAAAAAACGGCGAACCAAAGGATCTTCGATCCGTGACTTTGACAAGGGCCATTGCGTAGCAACAAAACGCAAGACAGTAGCAAGGACAGGGTCAGCAGCTGTGGCTGTAGCTACACGACGAAAATCAATCGGAAACGATGCGACCACGTCATCGGCTTCCGAATCAATGAACATGCAAGCAAGTTCGGAAGAATCGAATGCTTTATCCTCAGCAACAGGCAAACGGGACAACGCATCAGCGTTGCCGTGCTTAGCAGTGGACCGATACAAGATATCGTAGCGGTACTGCGAGAGAAAAAGTGACCAGCGAATGAATTTCTGCGCTGTACGTGGAGGTACAGGCTTGTTCGGATGAAAAAGCGATGTCAAAGGTTTGTGATGATGGTAAAGTGACGACCATACAAGAAGTCATGGAACTTGGTAACACCAAACACGAGAGCTAAAGCTTCTTTCTCTATCTGGGAATAATTTCTTTGCGCAGATGAGAGCAATTTGGACGCAAAGGCAATAGGGCGATCATGCGAGCCATCTTTGTGCGCAAGCACAGCACCGATCCCGAAATCCGATGCATCTACCATCAACAAAAGGGGTTTTCGGGGATCGAATGGCGTAAGGCAAGTATTTGAAAGTAACGCTGATTTCAACTGGCGAAAGGCGCGTTCGCATTCCGTCGTCCAGACGAACGGAACACCTTTACGGCGTAAGCGATGAAGCGGAGCTGAAATGGAAGAAGCATTGCGCACAAACTTTGAATAATAAGTAATTTTACCCAGCACACTCTGTAGCTGTTTTAAGTTCTGCGGAGCAGGTAAGTCCTGTATGGCACGGAGGTGCTCTGGACTCGGATGTATACCTTGGGCATTGATGACATGCCCCAGGTAGGGTAAGTCCCGAGCAAAAAAAACACATTTGTCCTTCCTCAAGCGAAGACCATTCTGACGCAATACCTGAAATAATGTTCGGAGATTTTGCAAATGTTCTGCTTCTGTCTGTCCTGAGATCACAATATCGTCCAGATAGTTCGCAGCAGTAGGGACCGACGCACAAATAGTTTGTAAATATTGCTGAAACAATGCAGGGGCGGATGCACACCCGAATGGCAGTCTTTTGAAGCGATACAAGCCAAGATGCGTGTTTACCACCAAGACGCGCTGGGATTCTTCGTCCACAGGTATCTGCAAGTACGCATCTGCTAGGTCCAATTTTGAAAAATATTTTCCCGGGCACAGTTTGTCAAAAAGATCTTCCGGGCGGGGCAAAGGAAAAGTAGCAGTCACAAGTTGTGGATTCACAGTTGCCTTGAAGTCCACACAAAGTCTCAGTTTTCCGGAAGGTTTTGGCAAAATGACTAAGGGTGAGGCCCAAAGAGAAGCCTGCACACGTTCAATTACACCTTGAGATTCTAAATCGTGCAATGTTCTTGCGACCTCATCACGCAATGCGTGGGGAACATTGCGCGCTCTGAAAAATTTCGGTTGCGCGTTGTCTTTCAGTTCCAATTGTGCTTCATAGTTCTTAGCGCAACCAAGGCCCGGTGCAAAAATGTCTGCAAATTCTTCACAAAGACTAGAAACACTGGCGGAAGGCACAGTCTGATTCACTGATAGGACATGATTTACTATAGACATATTAAACAATTGAAACAAATCTAAGCCAAACAAGTTCACTGCACTAGAAGAACGAAGAACGTAAAATGACACAAGTTTTGTTTGTCCCTTGTATGTTGCAAGAAGGCTGCACTGTCCTAACACAGGTATATGCTGTCCTGAGTAACTATGTAACTTAACATTTGCGGCACGCAATGGCGGGGCGCCCAGTTGTTTGTACGTGTCGTGATTGAGCAATGAAACTGCAGCTCCGGTATCGAGCTGGAATGGTATCACTTTGCCTTCAAAGTGTAAGTCCACAAAAAGTTTATTGTCCTGTTGACGACAAGAGCGACTGTCACGTGCAATTTGAACTGATACAGGTACAGAAGCACTTGCGACTTTACGTGATTTCCGGCGACGTCGACGCACACTTTTGGTGGGACGAACACAGTCACTGTTAGCTAAAGTGTCACTGGACGGGTGGGACTGAACTACATGAATGTCCATGGGCGAAGGTCCACGAGCCTGATTGTCCTGGGTTCGATTCCGGCGCGAAGCAAAAGGCCTGGAATTTGTGTGATTGTCTGATCTAAGCTTTTTCTGGCAAACACTTTGAACATGTCCCTTCTTTTGACAGTAAATGCAAATAGCTTGGCGTGACGGGCAATTTTCACGCGAATGTCTAGTTGCACACCGCGGGCATGATTTCACTGCATGTGCTTGCTTACGCGGCGCACGTGTTTGCAAGGTAGGCTGCGACGGGCGCGAGGGCCGCTTAGCGTCCCGTGCAGCGGGCCCGGCGGGCCGGTGAATGTGACACAAATGGTTCAAATGGCTCTGAGCACTATGGGACTCAACTGCTGAGGTCATTAGTCCCCTAGAACTTAGAACTAGTTAAACCTAACTAACCTAAGGACATCACAAACATCCATGCCCGAGGCAGGATTCGAACCTGCGACCGTAGCGGTCTTGCGGTTCCAGACTGCAGCGCCTTTAACCGCACGGCCACTTCGGCCGGCTAATGTGACACACCGCTGGCGAAGTTTCAAAGGAGTCCTGAGCAAAGTCAAGTGTGTCTTGCCTATCCAATATGTCTATCACTTGTTGAAGGGAGGGATTTACGAGTTTCAAAATCTGTTCCCGTATTCGAACATCAGACACGTTCTGTGCTATTGCATCACGCACCATAGTATCTGAATAAGGGAGGCCACAGTCACATTCAAAGGCACACTCCCTAGTAAGTCCTTGCAAAGTTGCAACCCACTCCCTATTAGTCTGACCGGCCGTACGTTTTGTACGAAAGAACGTATACCGTTTTGCAACTACATTAACAGTTTCTTTGAAATAGGCATCTAAAGCCGACAAAATTTCCTCGTAGGTCAGAGTTGCTACGTCGCGTCGGGGAAACAATTTCACTATCACACGGTAGGTAGACACACCGACACAAGAAAGCAAAAACGGCTGCCGCTCATTACCTTGAATTCTGTAGGCTGCGAGATGAAAGTTGAACTGGCTGGCCCACTCAGTCCAGGTTTCGCACTCGGCCTCAAAGGGCCTAAATGGCGGTGCGACAGCGTTGTGTGACTGCGGTAGCGATGAAGCGGCGGCTGCCGCATCGGTTTGCAGCGCACGTTGACCCTGGACGAGCTGTCCTAGGACTTCCAATAACGCCTGCGTCTGCTGATTCTGCAAGCGAAAAAATTCGGACAGTACATCTGGAGAATGTGGCGAAGCCATGACACAAACGAATTAATACAAACTCTTTTACTCGTCGCCAAATAATGTTGTGTCTAGCTCCTACAGTCTAGACACACTGAGGTAGCTAGGTGCACGCTAAACTAACGCAGACGGGCTTGAAGTTCTGGAACATGAGACTTATTAATGAATAAGAAGAAAAGTATGTAGATATAGGTTACTTAACTTTTATTCTCTTGTTGGAATACATCTCTCTTGAATATTAGTACGCTATAAGCACTGATACAAATGGCGCCTTGCTAGGTAGTAGCTATGGACTAGCTGAAGGCTATTCAATCTGTCTCTCGGCAATTGAGAGGAAAGCTTCGTACGTCTGGTCGCAAGCTATGTCGTCCGTACAACTGGGGCGAGGTCTAGTCCGTGTCTTGTGACCTGCCATGTGGTGGCGCTAGGATTGCGATTACACAGTGGCGACACGCGGGTCCGACATGTACTACAGGACCGCGGCCGATTTAAGTTACCACCTAGCAAGTGTGGTGTCTAGCGGTGACACCACAGTGATGGTGTGGGCAGTCATATCACGGCATTCTGATGGTCCCATCATTACTCTCAAAAGCCGTGTTACGGCCAACGATTATGTGAGCATTTTAGGTGATCAGGCGCACCCCATGGTTCAAATGATGCCACATTTCAGGACGATAATGTACTCATTCACACAACCAGGACAGTGCAATCGTGGTATGAGGAGCATGCAACTGAATTGCAGCGTCTTTCCTGGCTAGCACAGTCCCCCGTCTTCAACATTACTGAACCCTTATGGGTGGTATTGGAGCGCAGGCTTCAGGGTAGATTTCCGCCTCCCACGTCACTACAGGAGTTAGAAGAGGTCCTAATCGAAGAGTGGCATAACATTCCACTGGAGAATGTACATCACATACTAGTATTCCAAGAAGAATCTCAGCTGTATTACGGACAAATGGAGGTCCAACCCCCTATTAACAAACCATTCCGTAATAAGTACATTTGTTCACAAGAGGCGCGTAACAGGTAGGTCAGGTAGGCCCTTTCCAGCCCCGTCGACCGAACGCATTGTCTGCACACCTTGGGAGAAATCTTGGACCTAGCATTCTGTCCCCAGTAAATCCTCCGAGATGTTCCTTCTCTCATAGCTGCACGTGGCTTTCAAACGTCCACTGCAATATTTACTGTCAAATGACCAAACTGCCTGCTTGTTATCAATTCCAGAAAAATACTATTCGAAGGATTGTCACCTTTGTGACCTTGCATGTATTAACAATGTACACATTTCTACCACTGCCTGCTCATGCTGACAACTTCCTGTCGTCTCACAAACACGATGTCTTGGGCGAAAAATTAACATTAAATTGTGCCCTTGATTGTGGAGAATAATGAGAGAGTGACGTGTCCTCTCTCAGCCACATGCAATATGATGCGTGACCACGTCTGATTGGGGGAGGATAGGGAAGTATATCATCGTGGATATATTTCCCTGAAGCGATATCCAGAAGCCATGAACAATCTGAATCTGGATATGCAGAAGAGAATTTTAACCGCCGCCCTCCCGAATGCCAGTCAAATGTCTTCAACACAGCACTACCTACCTTGGAACAAACGTTTGCTCTTGCCGCGTTACAAAGAGCGGTGTGATGATATATTCCTTCATATCAGTTCAAAATGTCTTCTTATAAGGCTTTCTGCCATTTTTCTTGCAATGATCAGCGTAGTTCATCCAGGTAACTGTGTTGTGAATGAGGGTATAGCAGATACCGTATAGAAACACTGAAATTCGAGCGCTAATGAGTTTGAAGATTCGATGACTAGGAATTAGTAACAACACATTGTAGAACTGTTTACATAGTAAGGTGAGGCGTATATTAATAGCGAATCGGATTTCGGTTTAATAGGACGAACTCAGAATTGAAAAAGAGCAACTTTCACAAAGATAATAGTGTTTAAGAAAACCATACATTTAAACCTGAAGACAGTGCAAAGTGCACAGAAATTTGATCATAGCAGTAGGCAGTAAATGGGAGGTGTAATCTTCACTAATTAATTAGTGTGTTTCACTTAGTATAATATGAAACAAATAATGAAGATATAAAAGAAGAATAGATGTACAAAAACACTATTATTCATACTGTAACTTTTTCTATTTTTCAAAGAAAAGTTGTTATAGCTCCAGTTACTATATTTTAAAATCAAACTGATTAACTTGCTTTGTTAGTTAATCATACAGTCGTTGACATCATGTTTAAAAATGTTGTCTTTGAACCTACAAATGGTACCCCAGAAACAGCGAAGAACTTTCAAATAACATCTGCTTGACTAGAACGTTACTCCTCGTCTGTTAAAATAAATGTGTTTAAGCGGTCTTGTTTTTTCAGAGAACATCAGTTCAACTGCTGTCTTGTAAATAAAAAAATTACAGGCGTAACGTCCAAATGACTGCTTACTTTTTCCAGCTGCTTTATGCACAGTATAAACTCCTGGGATGAGAACAGTGCCAGGTGGATCTTCATTTCCGTCGCACTCTTAGTCTTCTTCCGAAGGAACACCGGCGATTGCTGTATCTATTCAGTCCACAAATTCAGAAACACAACCCTACATTTTCAATTAGCCGGTACACAAATGAGATTTAAGTATACATTAGAATCAAACTTTCGGTTAATGAAACGATACTGTAAATTTGAATATCATGTACTTAAATTAAAACAACACAATTTAGATTGGTACTTACAAATTAAGTTCGAAATGAGCAAGTTCAGCAGGATGTCTTATGTTGGTAATAGAGTGAACAGAACATCAACTGACAGCTTCGTCAACCCTGAAATTCATAATTTCCCTCTTATATTGGCCCAGTACCAATCTAGACAAACAAAATCTTTGAATAATATAGAATAATAAGAAAACATGGTCCTCAGTAGGCTGTAATGTAGTTGATTTTTATTTAAATCGTGTGATTAGCTAATTTTGACGACTTTTCGTTTACAAGGGTCTATAAAACCAATGTGGAAGAGTACCACATTGTCTGCATACATAACCATACATCGCCATGTATAAGTAACACATTACACAACTCACATAACATACCACCTTAATGTGCAACATTCCTGCTTGCATGTGTAACGGGGAAGAGCTTTGGAACTAGGCTGAGGGAATATGGAAATATGAGTACCAGTAAAAAATCTACATTCAGCAATTACTTACATGCTAATACACATAATGCAAATGGTCCTAATGCTCTAGAAGTTTTACATATTACTGATGAATAGAATATCAAGAAATGAAAATTTATTCTGCTTTTAGTAAACATCCAGAGCGTGTTCTAAATGAACAAACGGATTTCATAAGCTGAATTTTAAAATGATATTATGTTAGTTTCCGTTTATTGTATTTTGATGTTCTTCCCTTCGTGCAGACCCGTACCATTTCTTCTGAGTATTTCTACATCATACATATTCGTTTTCATGTTTCAGTTTCACCTGTCTTTCAGAATTTGGATTTACATTGAATTGACCCCGAAGGTTTTTACAGTTGTTTCATAACTTTATAACGTATTTTATATCATGACAACAGAATACAGGGTGATTCAAAAAGAATACCACAACTTTAAAAATATGTATTTAATGAAAGAAACATAATATAACCTTCTGTTATACATCATTACAAAGAGTATTTAAAAAGGTTTTTTTTTCACTCAAAAACAAGTTCAGAGATGTTCAATATGGCCCCCTCCAGACACACGAGCAATATCAACCCGATACTCCAACTCGTTCCACACTCTCTGTAGCATATCAGGCGTAACAGTTTGGATAGCTGCAGTTATTTTTCGTTTCAAATCATCAATGGTGGCTGGGAGAGGTGGCCGAAACACCATATCCTTAACATACCCCCATAAGAAAAAATCGCAGGGGGTAAGATCAGGGCTTCTTGGAGGCCAGTGATGAAGTGCTCTGTCACGGGCTGCCTGGCGGCCGATCCATCGCCTCGGGTAGTTGACGTTCAGGTGGTTACGGACAGATAAGTGCCAATGTGGTGGCGCTCCATCCTGCTGAAATATGAATTGTTGTGCTTCTTATTCGAGCTGAGGGAACAGCCAATTCTCTAACATCTCCAGATACTGTAGTCCAGTTACAGTAGCACCTTCGAAGAAAAAGGGACCAAAAACTTTATTGGCTGAAATGGCACAGAAAACGTTCACCTTAGGCGAGTCACGTTCATACTGAGTTGTTTCCCGCGGATTCTCAGTGCCCCATATACAGACATTGTGACAGTTGACTTTCCCGTTAGTGTGGAAAGTTGCTTCATCACTAAACACAATCTTTGAAACGAAAGGTTCATCTGTTTCCATTTGAGCAAGGATAAAATCACAGAAATCGATTCTTTTAATCTTATCAGCTGCAGACAGTGCTTGAACCAATTTCAGACGATAAGGTTTCATAACTAACCTTTTTCGTAGGACTCTCCATACAGTTGATTGTGGAATTTGCAGCTCTCTGCTAGCTCTGCGAGTCGATTTTCCTGGGCTGCGAACAAGTGCTTGCTGGATGCGTGCTACATTTTCATCACTCTTTCTCGGCCGTCCAGAACTTTTCCCTTTGCACAAACACCCATTCTCTGTAAACTGTTTATACCAACGTTTAATACACCACCTATCAGGAGGTTTAACACCATACTTCGTTCGAAATGCACGCTGAACAACTGTCGTCGATTCACTTCTGCCGTACTCAATAACACAAAAAGCTTTCTGTTGAGCGGTCGCCATCTTAGCATCAACTGACGCTGACGCCTAGTCAACAGCGCCTCAAGCGAACAAATGTACAACTAAATGAAACTTTATAGCTCCCTTAATTCGCCGACAGATAGTGCTTAGCTCTGCCTTTTGTCGTTGCAGAGTTTTAAATTCCTAAAGTTGTGGTATTCTTTTTGAATCACCCTCTACTTTTTATGTCATTATTACATAGCGTAACCAATAGTGTCCTCTACATTTCTTATTGTAAGTGTTGCTTGTTTGCTGCCCTGCCCTGCATCTTATATTTGTTGTCGTGTTGTTTAATCTTAATATGTACTTTGTATTAACTCATACCTTTACTCGATGTACATCGTGCTATAATATTTACCTCTGCTTTCCTTAATCTTGCTATCTGGCTACCATCTATCCTTCTTCAAATAATGTGATGTGTTACCATGTATTTTGCATAATATTAAATGCATAAAAGTGGTTGTGATAACAATGTTTTGGAGTCCTTATGTATGCTGTAGTGAATGTTGTGTCATGAACTTTTTAAAGAATATGTTGTTAATTTTTGCACAGTTTATATTTCGGTTCAAAATGGTTCAAATGGCTCTGAGCACTATGGGACTTAATATCTGAGGTCATCAGTCCCCTAGAACTTAGAACTACTTAAACCTAACTAACCTAAGGACGTCACACACATCTATGCCCGAGGCAGGATTCGAACCTGCGACCGTAGCGGTTCCAGACTGTAGCGCCTAGAACCTCTCGACCACAACGGCCGGCTTGTATTTCGGTGTTATTCCCACTTTTATGTGGCCTTGTACTCTTCATGCAGACGCTTCTGTTACAGAAACATTCATTTCCATTTTACAACGTTGTCTTTCCACGTTATTTTGCGTTTAAATTGAACTAACGCCTAAGGTATTTTAGTTTATTTTATATTGTGATAGTATCACATAGTGTAACTCATGAAATACATGACATACCCAATGCTGGTTGCTACACTTTTATTGCAGGTGCCATTTGGCTACTTTCTTGCCCTGCATTGTATACTGGTTGATAGCCGGCCCTTTTGGCCGAGCGGTTCTAGGCGCTCCAGCGTGGAACCACACAGCCGCTACGGTCGCAGGTTAGAATCCTGCCTCGGGCATGGATGTTTGTGATGTCCTTAGGTTAGTTAGGTTTAAGTAGTTCTAAGTCTAGGGGACTGATGACCTCAGATGTTATGTCCCATAGCGCCCAAAGCCATATATTGGCTGACAGATGTTAACCCTCTATTGCCCAAATTATTATTTCCTGTAGAAAAAAATATTTATATGCACAGAATGTTAGAGAATAATGTATTTAACACATATCAGGTGAATTTTTGTTTTTGAAAAAAATTATTTTTTAAAAATAGTTCTGTGACTCTGAGGTCACAGTGGGCAGTTACATTGTTTGTGTATAAAGCAGCCATATTGTAACACTCAAGTCACACTGGTCAAGAAAGAAATAACGATCCTAATGCGAAATATAACGATAAAATTTGGCGTGACTTATTAAAAAGTTTTCTTATCTTTTGGTACCCTCTATGTATTTTCTAAAAACATGCTAATGAGTACCACTTTAACACCTATTTTCTCTCATTAAGGTATCTGTAACAGTTCATATCTTTTACTCAGTGTACATAATGGAATAATTTCTACGTAGGGTTTCTTAACTTTGTTACTTGATTCTATACGTTATCTCAAATAATGTGATGGGTTAATATGTATTTACTTAAGGTAAGATGATATACATGTTTTTAGAGGATCGTTTTGGCGCCCTCATGCGTCCAATAAGATGCACAAAGAAATGAGTGTCGCTTACACTCCCAATGTTCTGCGTTTTCGTTACCTACTATCACTAATTATCTTCTTACAGAAATATAAGGCAAACATATAGACTTATGTTTATGTGTAACAACTGTGCTCTATAAGAGGATTCTGCTGGTTTGTCGGAAATAAAATAATTTTTAAAAATATTATGAAAATTGCATTTCTATGGATTACTCTTCTGGAAAAAATGTCAAATAGGCTGGCTTCTGTGTGCCTAAACGTAGCCTTCAGGCACTGACGACCAGAGATATAAGGCATTCGTTAATTATGTCTTGCCAGCAATTAATGAATTGTTCATTTTCAAATATTTTATGAAATTTGCATTTATTTAATATATTATTGTTCTTGTACTGAATGAAATATTTATTATGGCTGTTTGTATGTCCTTAAGTAGCCTTTATTTTGCTGATTGTCTGTTATACAGCACATCAACTAGGTCTGGCACGTCACCAATACATGTAATGTGCCTCTGAATTTTGCTATCGACAGTGCTACAGTGTTTGAATGTATGTATGTTGTTTTTTTTAAAAAAAATCATCATATGAGCTGCTGTTAGTTGTTAAGCTGTAATACAACACCGTCTGAACAAGCTGTGAAGGCCCAATGGGACCAACCGGCCGCCATGTCATCCTCATGGGTCAGGCATCACTGGATGCAGATATGGAGGAGCGTGTGGTCAGCACACTGCACTCCCAGCCATTGTCAGTTTTCATGGCCAGTGTCTCTTCTTCTCAGTCAAGCAGCTCCTCAATTGGCCTCACAAGGGCCGAGTGCACCCCGTATGCCAACAACACTCGGCAGACCCAGACAGTGATCCATCCAAGCCCAACGGCGCTTCGGTGATCTGACGGGAACAGGTGTAACCACTGTGGCAAGGCCGTTGGCTCAAGCTGTACTACTTAGAGCAAAGTTCCCAATATGATGTCATATTTAAATTTGTCATGTTAATGTGCATTCATTCCCAATGTTAAGGAAAAAATTTAACGTCTACTTTTTAAGTGCAGTGAAAAATAATTTTACAATTTCGACATGTAATACGTAATATTACACATGTAAAGAGGAATATTGCACGGTCAGGTGGTATATTAATGTGAGTTGTGCGACGTGTTACTTATACATGGCGAGGCACGGAGATGTAGCAGAGTATGTGATATTCCTCCACGTTGGTTTTGCAGGTTTTTGCAAATGAGAAGTCGAGAAAATTAGCTAATCAAATGTTCAAATGTGTGTGAAATCGTATGGGATTTAACTGCTAAGGTTATCAGCCCCTAATCTTACGCACTACTTAACCTAAATTATCCTAAGGACAAACATGCCCGAGGAGGACTCGAACCTCCGCCGGGACCAGCCGCACAGTCCAAATTAGCTAATCGCACGATTTAAATAAAGGTAGTCTGCGTTACAGCTTACTAGGGCCAATGCTACCTTTTATTAAGCATTTATAGGCTGTGGATCCCTACAGAAGCACAATTTTTAAATCTTTGATTGATATCCCCATTTGTCTGCCGACACGATAGCATAGAACTTCTTGGGAAGTTTCTCGTTTCTATTCACCGCAGTGTTTCTGTTCAGTCCATTTTACGGTGCGTCAGTAACTGGGCTTGTTTACAGAAAGGCCAGTATACAGTCGGACAGTGAGGCGTCGTGTGAAGCACCACGGACAGCCGTTTCCGCGCCTCCCCTTGACGCGGCAACCAGAGAGAGAATCGCAGCGGTAGTCGTCTCCACGACAGCACTGCCCGTAGGAGTGCCTCTACTATTTCTGCGTACAGCATTATGACGGATGTATCTGTGTACGAAGACAGTGAAAAGGATGAACTTTGTCAGACTGCATGAAGAGAACGAACGTTGCCAGACTGTATTCGTCATCGCCATGGGGGACCATCACCTACTGCGACGTTATGGGCTGCCGTTGGATACACAACACGATCAGCTTCGGTTCGTATATCATGTAATTCGGAGAGAAACCGTTACATTTCTAATGTGTTAATACCGATGGCTGTGTCCTAACTTCGAGGTCTCCGAGAAGCTATATTTTTGCAACACAAGTGCGCATGTTGTCACTGTGTCGTGATCTTCATCGATACAGAGGGTGTTCGACTGTTACCCTGGTCAGTACGTTGTTCCAAACACTCATCCACTGAAAGCTTCTGATTGTGGATCTACCAAACAGCCATAGCTTTTTTTCCCCAAACTTTATTGCAGACTGGTTTCAGGAAGTTTGTTTCCATTCTGTTAGTAGGGTAACTTTATCTTGATGCAATTCAACCTGAAGTGTGCCTTGGTTGGGTCTGCAGTTGCTTTATTCCTTCTGTAGAGCAAAGAATCCACCGGTAAGCTACCAGTTTTTTTTGCGAACTTTATTTGCTTAGACACAGTCCTTCAATAAAAAACATAAGGAAGGTGACTTACCAAGAGAACAGGCGACCTGTAAGGCCCATGACGCAATGCAGCTCCTAGTGCGATGGTTCTCCGGTCCTTTCGAAAAATAAAATTTTCGGCATGTTTTTGCAGTTGTTGAAATCCCAAATAAAGCTAAACAAAACATTCGTTGTTCTTTGGGGGACTCATTTACTCTACGAAATGAGTAACACAGCTGCAGACCTAACCAAGGCACCTCATCACTTTTAAATGCATGAAGATCTGGTCCTGGGTGGCCGAGAGACTGCCACCCCACCACTCGCCAACCGCTACCATTGATAAACTCTGATACAGAACAGAGATGAAGCAGCAGGGAATGATGTACTCATATCTGACCCAATATCATTTCAACTCGATGCCCAACTGGTTTACAGACATCGTTGGTGCCACAAGTTGCAGCTTTGTGTGCTGAATTCTCACTCCATATACCACCAAACCACCTAAAAGTCTCATATAGTATTCCTTCTCTTAATATATAGAGATAGTAAGTATAATTCCGTTATCTACAATTCTTCCAGATGTTCCAGTTTTAATGGCTAACAGCGAATATTGTGATGCACATACGGGACACACACTAAGAGCACAACTAACACTCATACACTAGTCCGCTCTGAGTATTGAACCCAAGACCTCTGCTTTGCGAGGCAGTGACACTACCCAGACACCTCGGACTCCGGAGTTCAGCGTATTAAGATCGTTGTCTCTTATTCGTAACTCTTCGTTGTCGATGACTGGCAGGGGTGCCTACAGGATGTGAGTTGCATTTTTTTTCTTCAAGTTAAAGACGATCAGTCCTGGTACCAGGAAATGGATAACCTCTCCCGGGGTGCCAGTTATACAGTAGCAATGCACAGACGGCTCTGTTCACAGTATCATAACCTCAGTCTACACTACGAAGAAGTTTGGAATTTAAACCAGGAAACCGGCCCATACGTTAGTGGTCGGGACGCCACCTCACGAGATTCGGCTCTGGCATGTTTTTCCACGACGACGATCGAATCGGGCACCGAACGCCAACGTGAAACCTACCTAGGATAACAGTATAAAGAGAAATATCAAGGGATCTCGTTGCAAAATGGAACGTGCCTGCTTCCGGAAAGTGTTCCAACGTCCAATGGGGAACAATGACTGTCAGTCTTGCTGCAGGATTTAGTGGAATCCAAAGAGAGTTTGTTCTTAATATTTCGAGTCAGAGAAGAAGTGGCATCTAGATCCTTGCATCATTTCCGCACAAGCAGCACTTCGTGGAAGATAGGGGGAAGACGCTAACCAAAGTTTACCGCCTTCTACGTTTACAAGACAGCGTTAGTGTGGTCTGCACTGGTGAAGAACCGTTCAGCTCGGCTGGAATTGAATGATTTTTCGAGACACGCCTATAACACTCAGTGTAGTTATTAAATATTCTTACTGCTACTGCTGCAGGTACAATCGTATTCTGCAAGGTATCGTACGGTCTCTGAGGCAGAGTATCTCGCACCACCTGCTGGTATCATTCACCCCTCCTCCTCGGTTCCAAATATCCCCCCTTAGTCTCCTAGCCCGGATTTAAAATTTCTGCATGCAACGTTATCTTTTCGTCGATGAGGATTGCGACGTCAGTGCCCAACAAAGGACATCGGGCTAACAAAAACTTTTGTTTGACTCGCGGGAGAGTCTCGCAGATAAGCTGAACAGTAGGAGCTGACAGGCGCTCCAAATGAGGCACCTAATATCGCGCTCAAATCCGAGATTTTCTTTTAACCCTCTACTTACTGCCCGAGCAACATGGCGCAGTGGTAAGAGAAGCGATTTCTTCTTCTCCTTTGTTGCATTGGACCTTGTAAAGTGTATGCTTCGCCGGCGATGGGCGAGGCATGACAGAATCTCTGACCAGAGAGTATTGTTAGTTGTTGCTTGTCGCGAGTCTGCGCTAGTCTGCGTGAGTCGACAGTAGTAGTCAGTCGGATACAGTAGTAGTCGGTCGGCTTTAGTAGCGAGTGGACGGTAGTAGTCTGCGGGAGTCGGCATGCGTCGGCTGTGTGCTCTGGTCGCGACTCTGGTCAGGACTCTGGAGGAAGAGTATTGTTGTAGAAGGTAAAGAAGCAGCATTGCGCATATTTAATAATGTATGTTAATTGTAATTAATTTGTTAAAAAAATGCCCCAATAATAATTTTTTTATAAAGTAACTCTTTTAAAGAAAAACATTCATTTCAATTTAAAGAACATTTCCAATGGATCGTCACTCCTTACAAGAATATATATTTACCAGATATTATATATATATATATATATATATATATATATATATATATATATATATATATGCCAGCTCTTTTAAAGAAAAGTATTCATTTCAATTTAAAGAATTTTTCCAATGCAGTATCATTGCTTCCAAGAATCAAAAAATATACGCCAGCATTGCACGAAGCTGTGTCGATAAATAAGAGCAGAAATAGTTGCAGTTTTTATTGAGGTAAGAATTTTTGCTTTTGTTATTCAGAATACAGGGCCGAAGGTCAGCGCTGCTGTCCTTATAAAATTTACCAGATATTATTATTTCTGTTAGCAGGTTACATTTCGTTCATGGTTCATTATTTAATTGATATTATTGTGGGTTTTTGGTCAATTTTCATTTATCAATTTTGTGGGGAGTTTACGCATGGTTCCATTTCACATTTTTCATTTAACATATTTTGCGGGGAGGTTACACTTGGCGACATCCGGCCAGGATCGTATTTCTTTGTGAATCTTCTGAGAAGTAGTCATATATCTGCTCTTATTTACTTAAATGTAATTAGCATTTGGCGCAACGCATTTACTAATTTGTCACTCTTTCTTCCACAGATCATCGGCAATTTGTTGCTCTTCGTTGTATTTGTGTTTGTTGCAGTTTGCATTGTGTTTGTTTCATTAGTGAATAATTTTGATTTGTGTAAAAATGCCGCGAAAAACTGTTGACAGTACATCGCGATGTGTAATGAGTGAAATAGCCGATTCGAATAATTTGACCGACAGTACTTGCGACACGCAGTGTGATGATGACAATCCTCCATTTACAGACAATCAGTGGTTACCGACCACTTGTAATGATTTTTATCCTAATGATGAACAAATGAATTCAATTGTGTCCTCTGTTAATTTGACGACAATTGATGACGCGGGACGTTCTGTTACAATGAACGCTGCCCAGCTTGACACACCCGGTTTGCAAAATTTATGTAACGAACAGACAAATGTTTCTAACGAAAATGAACAGTATACTCAAAGTAGGACAGATTTATTTGATTCCGAGGTAGTGACTAACAGTACATATCCGACTAGCAAACATATTCAAAAATTACAGAATGACCAAATGGTTACAGAAAACGTGACAATTGCAGGTACGCCATCAAACAGCACAGAGAATAGAGTAGGTAATGTTAGTTTCGATCAAGTTATGGCATTTTTACTACAATTCAAGAAAGAACAAAACGACTACTTCAAACAACTTAATGAATCGTGCAAACAACTCAATGAAAAATATGACAGGTCGATCGAACTAATTAATGAAAGTTTCAAACTGTCGAATGAAAAACACGACAACCTTGACGAACAGAACAAACAACTTAGTGAACAGATTACAGCCGTTACCGTGCAACGCCATGATATTAATGAACAAACATGTGAAGAAAGTAAGGCTCATGCTAGGAACAGTAATGAAGAAATTACGTCTGTTGCACAAGAACTAAATAGTACACATGCAGCCACAACAGAATCAGTTAGAGATGAAATTAGTGTAGTCGCTGAACAATGTCCTAAAAACGCAGCACAGTTACGCGACGAGTTTAATTTAAAGTCACCAGAACTTTCACACACTGTGAATACGGAAGTCGATAAGAAATGTGAACAGCAGAACAACCGAATTGACGAACGTATTAAAGTGACAGAAATGAAAATGTTTCAGTCACTAACACGTCACAGCATACGGCACATTCCGAACATTTGTTATACTTTCACAGACAGTATAACTTAAGCAGTTTACAGAGACTATGCGACTTAAAATCCGAAAAGCTACGCGACTTAAAATCCGAAATGACACAGACAAACAGATTCTCACACAAACCTGAACCTGTTCACAAAGTCAGAGACGATAACGTTGATTACGAGCAATTTTTATCCGTAAGAAAATCTAAGGAATTTAATAATGACAGAGCACAGGTACACTCTTTGAACCGTATACGACAATTTATTTTTGTACTTTCAATAGCATTGTCTGTAATGCAGAAACTACAATTGGCATGGATACAGCAATTTGTTTTTGAATTTTTACTGGGATTCCCTGTAACGCAAAAGCCGAAATTTATTTGCAGCGCGTAGTTAACCTCAGGAGATTCATTACGCTTTAATGAGTACGTGCCGTAGCGTGCACAGGGCCCCGAACCGTAGTAGTGCTGTTTCATCTTTAGTTTTCTGCACTGCTGCCTTCTCTTCTACTATCCTTTACATCTATCAAAACAGCTCTTTAACTATTGCTCTATCTAGGATTAAGAAATGAGTAAACAAAACCCGATATGACAAATTTTACCGAAAGTGACAGTTCTCTTTAGACACTCCCGAAATGACAACTACCAGCGTAATTTTAATATTAAAAATTTTTTTAATCATCAGTATGTATAGCATTTTCAGCAATCGTCAAAATTTTCAGCAGTCGCAACATATTTTTGGTAACAATAGAGGTTTTTCACCGTAGCAGCAACAAAACCAACCGGTTAGCATACCTAACCAACAATGTAGTGCACAAGGTCAACCAAGCTTTAATGTTTCGCCGCGTGCACGTATAGTCTCAGCTCCAACAAATAGTAACGCACAGCAACAAGGAAATCAGTACGTACAGAAAACACACCATTTCAATTCCTATCGCAATGCACCGTTAGAAATGACTATCATGACAGATGTAAAAGTAATGAGCACAATTTTCAGCGTACATTTAATAACAGTAGGTCTTATCAGCAGCAAGAACATCAGCAGCAACATATTATCTTGAATGAACCAGACAGTAGGTATCATCCAGAACGTAATACGTCAGGAAGAAATAATAGAACAGTATAGAAATAATAGAACAGTATAGTTGAAATGCCACAGCATCCTCCCGAAAATAATAACACGTCAGGAAGAATTTGATTAAATACAGTACAGGTTGCATATTCCAGTAACGCAAACAATACTTTTGACACACAGAATCTTGTTCACGAGAATGTTATTTGAAACATGCTTTGTTGAATGCACCACTTTTATCGCACCCAGATCTTACCAGAAATTTTTCCATTGCCACCGACAGTTCTAACACCGCTTTAGGCGTACACATTTTTCAGGAAATTGAAGAAGATGGTTGCACAGTAATTAAAAACATCGCTTTTGCGAGTCGCATTCTGTCACCTGCTGAACGTAATTATTCTGTTATAGAACTTGAAACATTATGTGTTGTATGGGCTTTTACCAGAATTAGGCATTTTCTGTATGGAAGACATACCACCGTTTACACAGACCATAGAGCGATACAATTTTTACTTTCGGCTGAATTTACACACGACAGATTTTGCAGATGGAAACTTTATCTACAGGAATTTAATTTTACAATTGTTCACATTTCCGGCACACAAAATATTGTAGCAGATGCACTATCCCGTTCTCTCAGCAACAATCAGCAAGACATCGCAACCAACTTCTGAAAGCAAATTTCAGCGTCATGTACATTCAACAAGTTGCATTTGAAAATTTCATTTCATCGTCATTACAAGACATAGCACAAGAGCAGAATAAAGACAACGTATGGAAAGAGATTAAACACCTTTGGCAAGATAGGAATAATGTTACCATTAGAAACCATTACACTGTACGCAATGACATTATGTTTCGTCGCTCTCACCCTGACAGCAACAATTGGTTATTATGCATTCCTGACGAACTTGTTAACAAATTAATCTGGTATACTCATTTAAGTTACGCACATTACGGAGCTAGAAAATGTTTTCTTATACTGAGACAGAACTGTTATTTTACCAACATGGAGAAGCGTATTCGACGAGTTTTAGCGTCATGTAAAATCTGCCAGAAAGCTAAATCAGATACGACTTCACATATTCCTCCATTACATCCCACTGTACCTGTTAAATTGAGACATATGGCCGCTGTAGACATTTTTGGTCCGATTCCCAGAACTAATAGAGGTTTTTGCTACATCTTTGTCGCTGTTGAACTCACTTCAAAATTTGTTACCTTCACTCCGTTACGCAAAGCTACTGCTAAAACTGTTTCGAAAGCATTTGTAAAACACTTTCTATTTCATGTAGGGCATGTGTTGAAAGTAATTTCCGACAATGGATCACAGTTTCGATTTGCTATATGGACACGTATGTTACGAGCTAGAAACATTTCTTCAATATATATATCCAGGTACCATGCTTCTTCGAACCCTTGTGAACGATTAATGAAAGAAATTGGTAAACTGTGTAGAATTTACTGCCATAAAAAACATATTGATTGGGACACACACATACTCTCATTCCAAGGTGTAATTAATTCCATACCGAATGAATCTACTATGCTATCTCCGTCTGTTATACTGAAAAATGTTGAACCACCTAACAAAATTAAAGCATTAGTAACATTTCCTACATCTCGTCGTCTACGACACCATGAAATAATTGACATTGCGCTGAACAACATTAAACGTGCCGCAGAGCGCCGGAGAAGACAGCAAAAACAGGTTTGTACACGCCGTGAATTTCACATTGGACAGAAGGTATTAGTACGTACACACTATTTATCCAACAAAGGAAAGAGTAGATGCAGTAAATTTGAGCTTCTATACGCAGGTCCATATCGAATTCGCAGCATTCCTCACCCCAATGTAGTACACGTCGAAACTTTGAGAACCAGAAAAACCAAAGGGAACTACAACGTGTCGAACGTCAAAACTTTTATTGAATGAAAATACTTTATGATTTATCACATTGTAATGCCATTTCCCAATTTTTTTATGACCACTTATGCATTTATATTCACATGAACACTTACTGATGATTATCGCATTTTTTCTTGGCAAGGGCCTGGCAAGGTAAGGTTAGCAGGTTGCTTTTCTTGTCGTTACACACCAGACCGTGCATATTTTTCCAGAAGAACTTACACATTTTATGACCACTTATGCAATTATATTTATGTGACTACTTACTGATGATTATCGCATTTTTTCTTGGCAAGTGCCCGGCAAGGTAAGGTTAGCAGGTCGCTTTTCTTGTCGTTACACATTAGACAGTGCACATTTTCCAGATAAAATTACGTATCTTACGAATAATTATGCAATTCTATCTAGTGATATATTAATTTTATCAAATTTTCTCTCTATTAAAGTCTTCAATTCTCACCTCTATTAACTACACAACACACAAGCTGTACACAAACAAGATCACATTTCTTGTCGTTATACACCCTAGACCGCGCATATTTTCCATTTTTATGTATGTATGATTGTTTTCCTGTTTTGTTTGTATGCACTATGAAATATTTAAGATATAACAAACATCAGTTGACTTTAACATTTTGCCTTATGATAGCTAAACATCGTGACTACTTCACTTTTTTTTTGCTGCTGCATTGTGATACACTGTGTACATTTTTGCTTCTGAACAATGTCAATGTTTTTGACATATTACGTTTTCTCTCATGCTATGCTGTATGCTCAATTATGTTGCTATAAACCAGTTTTTATCTAATGGGTATATGAATTAAATGTAAGATATTAATCTTTGTTCATCATTTTCAGATAGAAATAACGTGTAAACGAAATAAATTAAACAGAAATGGGAATTTCACCTTCGGAATGAACGAAAGAGGATGCAATACCTCGTGGTGAAGAGTAAATGGATCAGAATTAACAAGCATTAACAAGAATATACTATACACATGGTAGAATAGCAGTGTTAACTAATTTTTTCTTTCAGAATACGAGGCGATTGATGCAGGCTGTCAGACAGAACTACACATCTTAGTTTTAGTGATGAAATATGATAGAAATAAGGAATAGTTGTATAATGAATAATGAAGTGACTCTTTTGCAGATGATAATGAATGGTGATGAATAATGATGAAGAATATGCTACTATGGATAATGAAGTTTTTCTTTATAGGTGATGATAATAATGGAGCTATGGTGATATGGATAATGAAGTTTTTCTTTGCAGATGAAAATAATGATGAAGTTTATATATTTGCTGTTAGTTAAGAGATGCTATGTAGTTATTTAAGTATTTGTTGCAGTTCGTTTTGACTGTATGTCTTACATCGCATGGTGTGATGACTGAAGGTTTTGGAAAGGACAGGTAGAGAACATATATATTTTTTTATACACATTTCACTACCTGTTAGTTCGAAGTTCACTACTTTTCAGCATAATATGCGTTTCTTCTTTCAGTTTCATAATCCATTTTGTATATTTTGCAGGAGAAATTATTCATGAAATTAATGTGCTATAAGCAGTTGTTCATTAAACCTATGTCGTTTATGAATGTGATCACATATACTCTACTTGTTTCATAACTTTGCTACAGCTGACTCATGACGAATGACGTTACACATCTTCATTTGCAGCAATAACTCAAAAGCAAACAAAGGAATTACCAGTCCCAAATAATGCTACTAGTTTAAGAGAGTTCTGAATAATACTGATCAGCTCTGAATAGTATGTCACTTCTATTATGACTTCTGAATAATACAAAAGAAATGCTTTGTAGCTGGCCAATGAATGCCACTGTTTATTGTAATAAGATTACCTATGATGCCAATCATTACTATAATTAGATTAATTATGTATAAATCCTATGCCAATAATTAACTTATTTTGAGTAATGACTTCTGAATAATACAAAAAAAATGCTTTGTAGCTGGCCAATGAATGCCACTGTTTATTGTAATAAGATTACCTATGATGCCAATGATTACTATAATTAAGTGAATTATGTTAATACTATGCCATTCATTAGCTTCTGTTTTGAATGATGACTTCTGATGGTTTGTAACTGGGCAATGAGTGCTAGTAATTACTATATTCAGATAATTTAATGAACATTATTCTGTAATACTACATACATGGTACAGAAATGTTCAGTAACTGGGCGATGAGTGCCACCAATTACTCAAATCAGTTGTTAGACTAGTGTAATTATCAATGAAGAATACTATGTGACTTAATGTCTTTCACCTTCTGACCTAATTACCAGAAATTACTGCAATATCCATTTGTCCTGTCTATCCTCATGATGATGGAGCACTATATTTAGTTTTTGCACTAATTCTACGTTGGTCTACTTTACAAGAACATGGTGTTGAAACGACATGCTGTCCACCACCTTGAGCGCTGGAGATGTTATTATGGTCCCACTGTTTGGTTTACCTAGTGTACTACCAAAATGATAGCATGGAATATTATTACGACATTTCAGTGTCTTGGCTACACTGATTAATACTTCAAGGAAAAGAGCTTCAGTACAACCATGACGCAATCCTTCCCATTCCTTTCCTAATTCTTGTGAAATGATAAAGACATATACTGTGTGTGTGCACTTCCTTTCATTTGTTAATAAGATCAGTTGCCCTGAAAATACTAAAGACTTCTATAGTGCATGTGCACTTTATTTCACTCCTTGATATGTTTATTTGTTGTAAAAAATGTTAGAGAGTTTTACAGTGCGTGTGCCATTTGTTAATATGATTTGTACTCATTACGTATACATTTTGTGATTCCCAGATATGTTCTGAACTTCAGTGCGTGTGCACTTTTGTCATTTGTCAATATGATTTGTACTCATTATGTTTATTTGTTGTAAAAATATTAGAGAGTTTTACAGTGCATGTGCACTTTATGCCATTTGATAATATGATTTGTACTCATTACGTATACATTTAATGATTCCCAGATATGTTCTGTATTACAGTGCATGTGCACTTTCGTCATTTTGTTAACATGATTTGTATTCATTGCTTATACATTTTGTGATTTGCTGATATGTTCTGAACTACAGTGTGTGTGCACTTTTGCCATTTGTTAATATGTTTTGTACTCATTGTGTATACATTTTGTGATTCCCAGATATGTTCTGAACTTCAGTGCGTGTGCACTTTTGTCATTTGTCAATATGATTTGTACTCATTATGTTTATTTGTTGTAAAAATATTAGACAGTTTTACAGTGCATGTGCACTTTATGCCATTTGTTAATATGATTTGTACTCATTACGTATACATTTTGTGATTCACAGATATGTTCTGAACTTCAGTGCGTGTGCACTTTTGTCATTTGTCAATATGATTTGTACTCATTATGTTTATTTGTTGTAAAGAAATGCTAAAGAGAACTACAGTGTGTGTGCACTTTTGCCATTTGTTAATATGTTTTGTACTCATTGTGTATACATTTTGTCTTTACTTGATATGTTCTGAACTTCAGTGCGTGTGCACTTTTGTCATTTTGTTAACATGATTTGTATTCATTGCATTTTGTGATTTGCTGATATGTTCTGTACTACAGTTCGTGTGCACTTTATGCCATTTGTTAATGTAATTTCCACTCATTCCGTATACATTTTGTGATTTGCTGATATGTTCTGTACTCAGTCCATGTGCACTATATTTTATTTCATGTTCTGCACCTATATATATGTACATATTCTGTGATTGTAAACTTAGTTAATTAAGAAAAATTTGTTGCTCATGGCAAGTCCAATTGACTCACCATCGCTGCCAAATTTTTGCCCCCCAGTGGAGGGTTATGTAAGGTGTATGCTTCGCCGGCGATGGGCGAAGCATGACAGAATCTCTGACCAGAGAGTAGTTTATTGTTAGTTGTTGCTTGTCGCGAGTCTGCGGTAGTCTGCGTGAGTCGACAGTAGTAGTCAGTCGGATACAGTAGTAGTCGGTCGGCTTTAGTAGCGAGTGGACGGTAGTAGTCTGCGGGAGTCGGCACGCGTCGGCTGTGTGCTCTGGTCGCGACTCTGGTCAGGACTCTGGAGGATGAGTATTGTTGTAGAAGGTAAAGAAGCAGCATTGCGAATATTTAATAATGTATGTTAATTGTAATTAATTTGTTAAAAATGCCCCAATAATAATTTTTTTATAAAGTAACTCTTTTAAAGAAAAACATTCATTTCAATTTAAAGAACATTTCCAATAGATCGTCACTCCTTTCAAGAATCCAAATATATATAGGCCAGCTCTTTTAAAGAAAAGTAATCATTTCAATTTAAAGAATTTTTCCAATGCATTATCATTGCTTCCAAGAATCAAAAACATATACGCCAGCATTGCACGAAGCTGTGTCGATAAATAAGAGCAGAAATAGTTGCAGTTTTTATTGAAGTGAGAATTTTTGCTTTTGTTATTCAGAATACAGGGCCGAAGGTCAGCGCTGCTGTCCTTATAAAATTTACCAGATATTATTATTTCTGTTAGCAGGTTACATTTCGTTCATGGTTCATTATTTAATTGACATTATTGTGGGTTTTTGGTCAATTTTCATTTATCAATTTTGTGGGGAGTTTACGCATGGTTCCAATTCACATTTTTCATTTAACATATTTTGCGGGGAGGTTACAACCTCATCTCAGTATCCTGTGCTCTGGGTGCTCAATAGATTGCGTAAGTTAATACAATTTAATACTTACCGCCAAAAGGCTGTGTGTACCGAGCCACTAGAGAACACTTTGGTACGGCGCCGGGACAACCTCCGGACGTAGAAAATTTTCAGTCTCGAGCATCATTTACGTCATTCTATTTGCGGATTGGTACATACACTACTGTCCATTAAAATTGCTACACCACGAAGATGACGTGCTACAGACGCGAAGTTTACCCGACAGGAAGAAGATGCTGTGATATGCAAATGATTAGCTCTTCAGAGCATTCACACAAGGTCGGCGCCGGTGGCGACACTACAACGTGCTGACATGAGGAAAGTTTCCAACCGATTTCTCATACACAAACAGCAGCTGACCGGCGTTGCCTGGTGAAACGTTGTTGTGACCCCTCATGTAAGGAGGAGAAAAATGTTCAAATGTGTGTGAAATCTTATGGGACCTAACTGCTAAGGTCATCAGTCCCTAAGCTTACACACTACTTAACCTAAAGTATCCTATGGACAAACACACACACCCATGCCCGAGCGAGGACTCTAACCTCCGCCGGACCAGCGGCACAATCCAGGACTGCAGCGCCCTAGACCGCTCGGCTAATCCCGCGCGGCTGTAAGGAGGAGAAATGCGTACCATTACGTTTCCGACTGTGTTAAAGGTCGGATTGTAGCCTATCGCGATTGCGGTTTATCGTATCGCGACATTGCTGCTCGCGTTGGTCGAGATCCAATGACTGTTAGTAGAATATGGAATCGGTGAGTTCAGGAGAGTAATACGGAACGCCGTGCTGGATCCCAACGACCTCGTATCACTAGCAGTCGAGATGACAGGTATCTTATCCGCATGGCTGTAACGGATCGTGCAACCACGTCTCGATCCCTGAGTCAATAGATGGGGACGTTTGCAAGACAACAACCATCTGCACGAACAGTTCGACGACGTTTGCAGCAGCATGGACTAACAGCTCGGAGACCGTGGCTGCGGTTACGCTCGAAGCTGCATCACAGACAGGAGCGAATGCGGTGGTGTACTCAACGACGAACCTGGGTGCACCAATGGCAAAACGTAATTTTTTCGGATGAATCCAGGTTCTCTTAGCAGGATCATGATGGTGGCATCCGTGTTTGGCGACATCGCGGCGAACGCACATTGGAAGCGTGATACTGGCGTATCACCCAGCGTGATGGTATGAGGTGCCATTGGTTACACGTCTCGGTCACCCCTTGTTAGCAATGATGGCACTTTGAACATTGGACGTTACATTTCAGATGTCTTACGACCCGTGGCTCTACCCTTAATTCGATCTCTGCGAAACACTACAATTCAGCAGGATAATGCACGACCGCATGTTGCAGGTCCTGTACGGGCCTTTCTGGATACAGAAAATGTTCGATGCAGCCCTGGCCGGCACATTCTCCAGACCTCTCAGCAATTGAAAAAGTCTGGTCAATGGAGGCCGAGCAACTGGCTCGTCACAATACTCCAGTCACTACTCTTGATGAACTGTGGTATCGTGTTGAAGGTGCATGGGCAGCTGTACCTGTACACGCCATCCAAGCTCTGTTCGACTCAATGCCCAGGCGTATCAAGGCCGTTATTACGGCCAGAGGTGGTTGTTCTGGGTACTGATTTCTCAGGATCTGTGCACCCAAATTGCGTGAAAATGTAATCACATGTCAGTTCTAATATAATATATTTGTCCAATGAATACCCGTTTATCATCTGCATTTCTTCTTGGTGTAGCAATTCCAATGGCCAGTAGTGTAGGTAAGGAATCTGTTAAGATGGCGCTCAGTCGTCGACGTTCCGCGCCGATGTGTACATCGAGTTCTACAGATATCGTTCTACTATCTCTTAAACTGTTTCATATGTGGAGACAGCGTATAATATGAATGTGGAGACGACGGTTCAAGCTCCCGTCCGACCATCCTGACTTGAGTTTTCTGTGATTTCCTTAAATAAATTAAGGAAAATGCTGGGATGGTTTTCTTGAAGCCCTCATTGTGGTATGTAGCATATTTCTTATACTATGTACGTAGCATGTTTGTTTCGGGTGCAGAGTGGGTATCTTTTTGAGTAGCAACGTTCGCCAAATAGGCTTTCATACTACAGAAACGAACATTTAAGGTAATTTATTCTATCATCACGTGCTTGCTCGGTAAAATGAAAACATTAATTCCCCATGATTGTTTAATGGGAGTCTTCGGAATAAAGGCTGCGCTGTTCTCGCTAAATCCCGTTGGATAAAAAGGGAACCTTTGTTCGAAGAAAACAGCGATTATTCTGGAGACACTATTGCATAAGTCTAATAGGGATCGTGAGAGCAAGAGAGACTAGGGTGCTAACGGAAACATGTAGTCATTTTCCCCGAATAGAAGAAGACAGGGAATAGCTAACATTGATAGGAAGTACTCTTCACCACGCACCGTTCAGTTCCTTTGGAGTACACAGCATTAGGCAGCTAAGACGCCAGTGGTCCACACAACAGTAGTGTCTACATCCAATTTTCCGACCCGCAGTATCTAAACCGCTGTCGGAAAGTTATTTTACTACTATTTTCGTTCCGGACGTCCTTTTGACAGGCGTAGTGCACCAACTCGACGTGACATGGACTCAACAAGTCGTTGAAAGTCCCCTCCATGTAGGTATATTAGTTCGTGCTGCCTCTATAGCCGTCCATATTTGCTGAAGTGTTGCCGGTGGAGGATTTTGTGCACGAACTGACACATCGGTTACATCCCATAAATCTTCGATATGCTTCATTTCGAGCGATCTGGGTGGCCAAAACATTCGCTCGAAGTGTCCAGAATGTTCTTCAAACCAATCGCAAACAATTTGGGACCCGGTGACAGGACGCATTGTCATCCATAAAAATTCCATCTTTGTTTGGGAACATCAAGTCCATCAATGGCTGCAAATGGTCTCCAAGTAGCCGGACATAATTATTTCTAGTCAATGATCCGTTCAGTGGGGAAAGAGGACCTAGTCCATTCCACATCGTTATACAGCCGCGACCAGCTTGCACAGTGCCACGGCTTCGCGGTGTCTGGGCACACTCGAACCCTACCATCAGCTCTTACCATCTGAAACAGGGACTCATCTGGCCAGGCCATGGTTTCTCAGTCGTCTAGTGTCCAACCGATATGGTCACGAACCCAGGAGAGGCGCTGCAGGCACTCGTGTTCGTCGTCTGCTGCTGTAGCCCATTAACGCCAGACTTCGCCGCACTTTCCTGACAGATACGTTCGTCACACGTCCCAGATTGATTTATGTGGTTACTTCAAGCCGTGTTGCTTGTCTGTTAGCACTGACAGCTCTACGGAAACGCCGCTGCTCATGTTAAGTGAAGGCCGTCGGCAGCTGTGTTATCCATAGTGAGAGGTAATTTCCGAAATCTGGTATCCACGTCTCACTCGGAATATTGGTTTACCCAACGATTTTGGACGTCCTATGCGTCTAGCTCCAACTACCATTTCGCGTTCAAAGTCTGTCAATTCCCGTCGTGCGCCAAAATGACGTCTGAAACGATTTCACATGAATCCCTGAGTACAGACTACAGCCATCTATTTATGTGCACGTCTCTATCCCATAACTTTGGTCACGTAGTGTAGAAGGCGGGGCAGCTAAGACAGGCCACCCCAGATATATCCAAAATGAATAATTTAAACAAACGAAAAATCCCCAAGACTGGCGATCTTTTGCACAAGCCTGAAATTTAGCGCGGACTTCAATGCGAAATGATTATAATAGTTTCCACAACGAAACTTT
Source organism: Schistocerca nitens (assembly GCF_023898315.1). Lineage (NCBI taxonomy): Eukaryota > Metazoa > Arthropoda > Insecta > Orthoptera > Acrididae > Schistocerca > Schistocerca nitens. Next base: position 296,531,775 of record NC_064620.1, read on the forward strand.
GTTTCGAAACCTGGAAGAAAATCCAAGGAGATTCTGGTCGAATGTGAAGTATGCTAGCGGCAAGATACAATCGGTGCCCTCTCTGCGTGATTGCAATGGAGATACTCTCGAAGACAGTGCTGCAAAAGCAGGGTTACTAAACACAGCCTTCCGAAATGCCTTCACGAAATACGTCGAAGTAAATATTCCAGAATTCGAATCAAGAACAGCTGTCAACATGAGTAACGTAGAAGTAAATATCCTCGGAGTTGTGAAGCAACTTAAATCACTTAATAAAAGCAAGTCTTCTGGTCCAGACTGTGTACCCATTAGGGTCCTTTCAGAGTATGCTGATGCAATAGCTCCATACTTAACAATCATACACAACCGTTCGCTCGACGAAAGATCCGTACCGAAAGACTGGAAAGTTGCACGCGTCACACCAACATTCAAGAGAGGTAGTAGGAGTAATCCACTAAATTACAGGACCAATAGCATTAACGTCGATATGCAGCAGTATTTTGGAACATATGTAGTGTTGGAACATTATGAATTACCTCGAAGGAAACGGTCTATTGACCCTAAATAACGAAAAACCTGAGGTCATTCACATGAGTGTTAAAAGGAATCCGTTAAACTTCATTTACACGATAAATCAGTCAAATCTAAAGGCCGTAAATTCAACTAACTACCTAGGAATTACAATTACGAACAACTTAAATTTGATGGAACACATAGAAAATGTTGTTGGGAAGGCTAACCAAAGCCTGCGTTTTATTGGTACGACACTTAGAAAATGAAGCAGATCTACTAAGGAGACTGCCTACACTACGCTTGTCCGTCCTCTTTTAGAATACTGCTGCGCGGTGTCATCTCGTGGTCGTGCGGTAGCGTTCTCGCTTCCCACGCCCGGGTTCCCGGGTTCGATTCCCGGCGGGGTCAGGGATTTTCTCTGCCTCGTGATGGCTGGGTGTTGTGTGCTGTCCTTAGGTTAGTTAGGTTTAAGTAGTTCTAAGTTCTAGGGGACTTATGGCCACAGCAGTTGAGTCCCATAGTGCTCAGAGCCATTTGAACCATTTTTTTTGCTGCGCGGTGTGGGATCCTTATCGGATAGGATTGACAGATGACATCGAAAAAGTTCAAAGAAGGACAGCACATTTTGTATTATCGCGAAATAGGGGAGAGTGTGTCACTGAAATGATGCAGGATTTGGGGTAGACATCATTAAAACAAAGGCGTTTGTCGTTGCGACAGAATCTTCTCACGAAATTCCAATCATCAACTTTCTCCGCTGAACGCGAAAATATTTTTTCGACACCGACCTACATAGGGAGAAACGATAACCTTGCTAAAATAAGCGAAATCAGAGCTCGTACGGGAAGATATAGGTATTCGTTCTTTCCGCGCTTTATACGAGGTTGGAACAACAGAGAATTCTGAAGGTGGTCCGATGAATCCTCTTCAAGGCACTTAAATATGATTTGTAGAGTATCCATGTAGATGTAGATTTAGATGTAGATGAATGAATATATCGAGGTGCAGCGGACAATATGGCGAATTTACTTATGTTCGCAAGTAATTTTTATCCTTCATAGTAGCTGACTTACGACATTGACTTTGTTTTTTTCTAACGAAGCTTCACGCGTTTCTTCGTGGCACTTGAAAGAAGCTTCTGAGAGAACTTCAGTGACATAACATGTAGCGGATTTGAACAAAAATGCATCAAAATAACAGCGTCAAACCACTTCCCACCATCAGGAGAAGGGGATCTACAAACGTCTGCCCTGTTACAACAAATGTCAGCACGCACGTAACTCAGGTGTGGTACGTGTGTTTGTTACCACGGCTGTCATACCGAGCGCTCTGAATATTGCTACACGCTATATACTGATCCTGGAGAAATAATATTGCACCTTGAATTTAATCTGGAGTTGACGCCAGCACAGGGCAGTGTTATAATATACATTATGCCGTCGTGAGTCGTCGTGTTTCCTTACAGATCATTTGTTTTAGTTTTCCTCACAGTTAAAAGTGTGGAAGTGTTAAGTCTGGTGAATATACAGACCATTTTGCGTTTCCTGAACGACCATTCCAATACTCCCCAAATGTTCTCTTAAGAGTCTGTCGTTACATGTGCGGAATGGTGGGCGGGCGGCTGGACGGCGGAGGGGGGGGGGGGGAGGAGACGTTCTATATGATGTTGGTACCACACTGATTGCCTTATGTCCAGTGGGATGTCTTCCAATCGTTGCGCCCACTTCGTAACTTAGGAACTCGAGATACTTGCCTGTATTTAGATTCCCATCACTGAGACAAGGACCCATGATGCTAGTCTTGAAAAGCACGCACCAAGCGTTCATAGACTAAGAGCGCTGTTTTTGTCTACTTCTTAGAGTTATCGTGGATTTTCTGCTGACGATTACAGCATATTGCGGAGATTGACTTGCTTATTGTTTGTAAAAGACGCTTCCTCCTTAAACAAAATTTTGCATAGAAATGTCACAACTGCGCTGGGTTCACCGAACCACCTTCAAGCTATTTCTCTACGGTTCCACTCTCTACTAGCGCCTGGGAAAAACGAGCACTTAAATCTTTCTTTGCGATCTCTGATTTCTCTTATTTCATCATGATGATCATTTTCCCCTATGTATGTGGGCGCCAACAGAATATTTTCGCATTCGGAGTTGGTGATTGAAATTTTACGAGAAGATTCTGCCGCAACGAAAAACGCCTTTGTTTTAATGACTGCCACCTCATTCAAGCATCATGTCCATTGTACTCTCTCTCCTATTTCGCAATAATACAAAAGGAGCTGCCCTCTTTGAACTTTTTCGTTGTCCTCCGTCGGTCCAATCTGATGTGGATAAATCTCAGTCTTTGGTTTGCTTCACCCACAACATTATCTATGAGATTATTCCAGTTGAAATTATTCGTAATTGTAATCCCTAAGTATTTAGATGAATTTACAGTCTTTAGATTTGTGTGATTTATCATGTAACCGAAATTCAGCGAATTTCTTTTAGTATTCATGCGGATAACTTAACACGTTTCATTATTTAGAGTCAACTGACACTCTTTGCACCATACAGATATCTTGTTTAAATCATTTTGCCGTTGGTTTTGATCATCTGATGACTTTACATGACGGTAAATGACAGTATCATAAGTAAACAATCTAAGAGGGTTGCTCAGACTGTATCCTATGTCGTGTATGTAGATGAGGAACAGCATAGGGCCTATAACACTTCCTTGGGGAACGCCAGATATTGCATCTGTTTTACTTGATGACTTTCCGTCGGTTACTATGAACTGTGACCTACCTGAAAGGAACTCACGAATCCAGTCGCACAAATGAGACGATATTCCATATGCAAGCAAGTTGATTAGAAGACGCTTGTGAGGAACTGTGTCGAAAGCTTTCTGGAAGTCTAAAAACACGGAATCAATTTGAGTGTCTGTCGATAGTACTTATTACTTTGTGAGAACAGAGACTAGTTGTGTTTCACAAGAACGAATTTTCCTGAATCCGTGCTGACTATTTGTCAATAAATAGTTTTCTTCGAGCTAACTATGTCCGAACACAGAATATGTTCCAAAACCCTACTGCAAATCGACGTTGTTGATATGGATCTGTAATTCAGCGAATAGCTCCTGTTTTCTTTCTTGTGTAACGGTGTGACTTGTGCAACTTTCCAGTCTTTAGGTACAGATCTTTCGATGAGCGAGCAGTTGTATATCATTGTTACATATGGAGTATTGTATCAGCATACTCTGAAGGAACCTCACTGGTTTGCAATCTGGATCGGAAGCCTTGCCTTTATTAAGTGATTTAAGCTGCTTCACTACACCACGGATATCTGCTTCCAAGTTTCCCATGTTGGCAGTTATCGGGGCTACATTCGAATTCTGGAATATTTACTACGTCCTCTTTGGTGAAGGAGTTTCGGAAAACTGTGTTTGGCAACTCTACTTAAGTGGCATTGTCATCAGTGACGTAACCATTGTTATCGCGCAGTGAAGGTACTGATCGCGTCTTGTTGCTGGTGTACTGTACATATGACCAGAATCTCTTTGGGTTTTCTGCCAGATTTCGAGACAGAGTTTCGTTGTGGAAACTTTTAAAAGCTACTCGCTTTGAAGTTGCGATAATTTTGAGTTTCTGTAAAATTTCACCAATCTTGGGATTTTACATTCTTTTAATTTTTGCATGCTTATTTCGTTGCATCTCTGTAAGAGTGTTCTGACCCGTTTGGTGCACCAGGGAGGGAACAATACCATCGCTTATTAATTTATGTGGTCCTTAGCTCTCAGCTACCACCGATACAATTTTTTTTTAATTCAAGTCACATCTGGTCTACGCTTACATAGTCAGATTGGAAGGAGTGGAGACCGTCTGTTAGGCGTCTAGCGAATTTTTATCTGCTTTTTAAAATAACTGTACTTTGCGTTTATATTTGGTGGGTTTGGATGTTACGGTGTTCAATCTCCATACAACTGTCTTATGGTCACTAATCCCTGTATACATCGTGATGCTCTCTATTTGTTCAGGATTATTTGTTGCGAATAGGTCAAATAAGTTTTCGCAACCATTTGTACTTTGTACTTTTCGTAGATAACATTCGGAGAACTGTAACCAAGTTTGGCAGTCACTGCCATGAAGCTATAGATGCAGCGAAATATGAAGAGGATGAAGTACGATGGAATGCAGTTCTCACAGAACACCTTTTTGGTTGATTGCTCTCTCCTTCCAAGATATCTCTTAGTTACATTGCATTGTGTGTGACTCCTTCTAAAATATTAATTTTGTTTCTTTCATTAGTTGCTATTCTTTTCCCTTGGCGTACTTATTCTCCACACTTCCAGTTTCTAGAACTTTTTTATAATATTTGTAAATACAGATCGTGAGTGCTTGTCACGGTCTCGATACTCTTCAGCATAGATCCGTACCGCTGCTCCAGTAGTTTGGTGACATTCGCCATAAACGATATTCTAGCGACTGTCGTGTACATTGTGAAGGTCTCAATAGCTTTATGAGCAAGCTATCTCATTGCTACAACAGCAGAACACGGTCTGACGGTCTTGTAGCTCACAGGTAAACAAGAACCATACCTGAGTTACGTTTTTGCTTATATTCGGAATAATAGTGAAGACGTTTGTGGAACGTCTTCTCCAGACCGCGGAATAGTGGTGGTTTGCTGCGCTGTTAGCTTGATACTATTTGATCAAGTGTCATAACGTTATGTCGTTGAAGTTATCTAAGAAGGTTCTTTCAAATGCCACAGAAAATAGTATATAGTTCCATTATAAAAAACCAAAGTCATTGTCGTAATTCGGCGACTATAAATGATAAAAATTAATTGCGAACGTCTGTAAATTCGCCATATAGTTCGCTGTAAGGTAACGAAAACCGCAGCTCGATATATTTATTCGTTCTGATTATATTTGGTGTGGCTTGTGTTAGCTGCCTCACCAAGTATACGAGTGTACTAGATGTAGAGTAACTGTTGTGGAAATGATACTATTAGTGTGACACTATTCACATGACACACTGTTCACCCGCTGTCTTTTCATTCACGATTATCCCCTTCCTCAACACTGGTTGCTATTGAATTACGTTACCATACTATTAGTTAGTTACTAATGTGTGATAACTAGAATCACAGGTAATTACTACCTCCACTTCACCCAACAGTCACAGGGACATTTGAATAAATTATTTTACGAAACAAACACGTCATAAATCACAAATCGTGAAATTTTTGTTCAAAAATTTCAGTTTCCTTTGTCGTCGCCGGTATAATAAGAGACACACTAATAGAGTTCTAGGATACGTCGTACGAAGAGTTCCATACACTCTTCCCTGGACTGAGAAGGTAAGAAGAAATCTACGTCTCTTCCTCACGTGCTGACGCTGTTTTTGGTGTCACGCTAGCGCCTAAGCATTCCGACTGATCAACCAAGGAAGCTTCATCTGCTTATGAGCATTACTTCGCACTTGCTTGTGTTTAAATGAAAATGCCAGTGTCCACGACTAATGCTGTGCGCGTGTACAAAAGACGGCTTCATCCGCGAGTGATACCAGGGATATTATAACACTATTGAGTAAGAAATTTACGCAGAACATTAACGGCGGTGAGCGAATCAGACTTCCGTGAGGCACGTCGAAATTACGATCGCTACCGACGACGAGTCTCCGTCCACAAGAAACTGTCGATCCAGTCTCATGTCTCATCGGACGTTCTGTATGCGCATGCCTTGTAGATTAATTAATAGCGTGGATCTTTTCAAAACTGAAGGAATACATCAATCATCTCACTGTCATCATCGGTTGGCTTCTTGATACCGTAAGTAAAGATATCAGCTGGACTGCACATGCAAGTCGCGTCTGTAATCTTTTGTCACTCCAGACAGGATAGTTAGTTCAGATTCTCCTTTCCTTACAGGTTGGGCGCCACGTAATCATTGTGTTTTATCAACTTTAATTTGTACGAGGGTCATTCCAAAACAAACGCACACCGTTTTTTCAGAAATCTATATTTTACTGTTCTTATTCACGGAGACCATATAAAAATTACTCCCGCTTGTATCTGAATTTACTTGTTTTCGCAAGTCACTATTTCGCAGCACTCCGTCAAGACGGCTGCTGTACTTGATGTTCGTTTGAAGCAACGCGCTGTTATAGAGTACCTGTGTTGTGATGACGAAGCAGCGACGAACGTTCGTTGGGAATGACGCTATTGGTCGCAGTACAGCTAACCGTCGGACAAGAAGGTTATCTGGTGTAAGTGAGCATGCCAATACTCGGGACCTCCCGTGGACCCACAGGCCGAGCACTGCGCTCCTGACAATGACGTATTCACGATCTGTTTTCGGCTGACAAACCGTATAATAGTGAACGAGCTACCAATCCAAGTAGAAGTACGAGAAGTGAGTGTGTGCAGAATATCGAATCAAAGTTGTTAAAGGTTTGCCCCAGGTTCGTTTCGAAAACGTTGCCGGATGCCTGCAAAGAAACACGGAAGAAAGTGTGCAGCGAACTTTTGGAACAGAGCGAGAATTCTGGAGATGACTTGCTGGCAAGAATTGTCACGGAGACGAAACGGCAATCGATGGGATGGCATAGTGCAAACTGGCCAAAAGAAAAGAAATTAAAAACTGCGCTTACAACAGGAAACGTTATGGCTGAAGAGATTTTTGATTAAGAAGGACTGGTGTTTGTGGATGTCATGTGACACCGAACCACTATCAGTTCTGACGCGTAAATGGGAACCCTAAAACCATCATGCTCGAATGTGTCAATTTCGACAACATCGGTAAAAACACTATTTTGCAATTGCATGATAACTCCCGGCCACATGTCAGTGTAAAAATCCGAGATCACAAAACTAGAGTGGACAACACTAAGTACCCATCCTGCAGTCCCGATCTGGCAGCATGTGCTCACAAACTCTTCGGTAAACTGAAAGAATTCCTTTGTGGAACGAGATTTTAAGATGGTGATTCCCCAGTAAAGGCTGATAAACAGTGGCTGAAAAGTGCTGTCCTGACATCTTCCGCGCATATATAGCGGACTTCGTTCCACGGTGATATAAGGCAGTCGAGAAGGGCGAAGATTATGTGTGAAAATGACATTTTGTCTCTCAAGCATCTATCAATATACTGTAAAAATATCGAAGGAATGACAAATAAATAGAAGTTTGAAGAAATATTCATTTTTTGTTTTGGAGTGACTCTCGTAGATTGATTACAACGAGAAAACTGATATTTCGAGCCAAGGAACGACAAGAAGGAAGAACTCTGCTGAGCCCACGGAACTGGGCTATGGAAATGTGTTTTTGCAACTTGACGGTCAACTCGTGAATTCGTCGAAAGGTAAGCCCGCTTCTTCCTGAAACCGCCCCACTGTGGTTCTTACACAGAAGCACCAAGCCCAGGTTTGTTGAAAGCTTATTTCTCTTGAAGGTGACATCATTGTGCTTCTCGAAAGTCACAGAAGTCAGCACTCACAAATACAACCAACACAAATACAACGAATTTATTGTTTTATCCTGCGGCTCCCCATGACCTCCTCTCCTGTTGGAATACTGCAATCTCTATCCTGCTCTACAGTTTTTCTATCATTCTGTCCCTTCTTCGAGAGTGTTTTCCACACAAACCTTCAGTAGCTGACTCTATGAAGATCCTCCTTTCCTTAATTTATCAGACCACTTAAATTTCAGTATCCGTCTGTAACATCACGTTTCGATTTTCTTATTTTCCGATGTCCTCATAGTCCATGTTTCACTGCCATACAATGGTGTGCTCCAGATGTATTTTCTCAGAGATTTCTTCTTCAAATGCGGGCCCATACTTGATTCTAGTAGATTTCTTTTGGCCAGAAACGTCTATGCTGCCTTACTTCGTCCATCACATGTTATTCCATCTCTTGGTCTATTTCGTAGCCCCAATTTGACGTTGAGTTTATCACCAACCTCATTTCTGACGCCCCGCATTACGTTCTTCTTATGTCTGCTCTCAGTCCTTTCTCTGTGTTCGTTTAGATTGTTCATATTCTTCAGTTTGACTAAGAATAGCTACGTTGTCACATAACCTTAGCACTGATGTTCTGTCATCCTGAATTTTTATCCCATTTTTGAAACTTTATTTTATTTCTTTCATTGCTTTATCGATGTACAGGTTGAGCAATAGAGGAGAAAGGCTGCATCCCTGCCTTACGTTTTTTTTAACTTTTATGTCACGCTGCTGAGAAAAAAGTATTGTCATAAAGTTGCATTTCGTAACTTTATCGAGGACTCTCCGTACCAGACCAGTCTTGAAGTGTCAGGTTTTGGCTGGCCTTTTCAAGTGGAACAATTTTATGGTTTAACACTCGTCAAAACTCAAGAACATGGTCATTAGAGATGAACCGTTAACTCTGACATGTGCGAGAGCACGAAATTTTTCCGTTTCAAAATCGCCCCGAGGCTGAATATACAATAGTGAAGTCCAAATTAATTTGAAGGCGACAGTGATTTTCTTTGGAAAGGTTAGATCTATTCATACACCCACAGAATAATAACAAAAAAAGTCGGCACTTATAAGCAGAAATGGAAGCAAGATGTAAACTGAATGCAACAAAGTTGATTTCCTAAAGAAGTTTTACAATATATGCAGAAATGTGAAGGAGAGATTGGTCGGTTCAGGAAACGATGGAGCTAAGAAGATGAAGCCGGAACAGATTCCTCGAAGCCAATCCATGACTGATGACAATGATGATGATGTAGCCGGATCTCTACAGTATCTCTTAAGACACAATCCCAGATAATTTTCTCCTCTTGTAAAAATGTGATGCTGTCGTAAGTCATGCTATGTTCCTTAAAGACACAGTCCTCTGCAACAGCTGACTATGTTGGTTGTTCTTTCTCCCTGTGTTCACGCTCTGTGCATCTTTGCTACACCACTTGTATAGTCTGACCCTTATATATTTTCCATCGCTAACGACGGATCTGTTGGACTTCGGAAACCAGGAGTCTTCTCAGTTTCGGTGCAGTATGTTTAAAAACGTCCAAATCTATTTGTGGCTTAGAAGACTGTTAGATGTTCGTAATTGTTTGTTCATGGTACACCGCAGAGAAACACACCAAGTTTAATATTAGTTTCTCCCTTACAAGAGCAGTCTGGACGCTTTAGGGCACTGTGGGTGATGTAGACTCTAAGACAAAACCACGATGCACCAAACGCGTCTTCAGCCTGGAATCTTGTTGACTGAGCAGAATTGTTTCTGGTTGAGTCCCGCTTCGAACTGAGCCCCAATGACCAGCAAAAACGTGTGTGGAGTCGCTCCAGACAGCAGTGGGATACCAACCTAAATGTTGACCGCCGTACTGCGCGACGACCAGGAGTGGCTGTGTGCGGTGCCTTTTCATTTCATAACAGGATCCCTTATGTTGCCAACAGCGGCAACCTTAAAGCACAGCGGTACGTCAGCAATATTTTACGCCTCATTTAGTTGTCCTTCATGGCAAGCCATCCTGGGTTTACGTTTCGGTAAGAAACACGCAACCAGAGTTTCTACTGCTTCTCTTCGTGCTTGCCAAACCCTGCCCCAGTCGGCAAGGTCGCCGGATCTCTCCCCAGTTGAGAGCGTTTGGAGCTTTAGGGACAGGGTCTTCCAGCCAGCTCGGGTTTTGGGTTTTGATGATCCAACGCGCCAAGTGGGCAGAATCTAGCAGGATATCCCTCAGGAAAACATCCAACAACTCTGTCAGTCAATCCAGGACGAGTAAGGATCAGAGGAGGACCAACGCATTACTGAATTGATCAATTTGTGAAGCTCTTTCTCTTGAATTAATCATCCAATTTTTATGAAATTGTAATTATTTGTTTTATGTACACGTACATCACATCTACCGATTTCCGTCCCACTCGGGTGCTTCCTTCGTGGTGCGACTTTTTTTTGTCTTAGAGTGTATAATCGGTACCATGATATCATGTGCTTCTCAACCGCTGAGGCGACTTATGGCAGTGAAGCGGTGTGTATGTGCCAGTCGACTGTATGGAATCAGCGCAATAAGATGTCTGGATGTGGAGACGTGACAGAGTGGCAGACAGAAGCTATTCTGTTTGAATGTACCCACGACCACATAGTGAATGAAGTTGCGCGATTTGTTGGTGTATCAAAGTGGACTGGTCAACGTGCCTACAAATAACGGCGGAGCACTCGCAGCCATGTAAAACATTGTGTGAACTGTGATCGTAAAAACATCCTAACCGGCAAGTATTGGAAACGATTGTCACCCCCTGGCAATGAGAATCGGTTTCAAAGCCGACAGGAATTAACTGCTACCAGTTTCTGAGCAAATTTTGCCAAGGGAACTGCATGCGGTGGACATTTGGGGTCAGGTAACTCGCAGAAGCCATTGAATACACTATCCATAAAGCTGCAGGTTTCCAGTGGGCCAAACAGTACAGGAACAGGACGACAGCTCACTGGAGACGTGTAGTCTGGTCGGACGAGTGGTGTTTTTTTCTCTTTTAAAATGATACTAGCCGTCAAGTGCACCGACAATCCAATACGCGTTACTCCCGAGATGTATGATCGGTAGAGTTCCGGCCAGAGTTGGTTCTGTGATTTTTTGGGGGTGTTTCTGGTATCTCGAGCTGTGGCCCATTCACTCAGGATATCGAGGAAATGAATCGGGATGGTTATTTTAGCACTCTAGGTGACCAAGTTCGTTGGGGAGCTCCTGTCTTCTAAGGTGCCTAGAACCGTGTTGTTATTTTCCGTATTTGACAAACAATAAGAAAACCTATCGGACCTAAAATGGCCCGCTAAATCTTGATCCCATGGAAAATGTGGGGCTATTTAGATTTACGGCTGAAAGATACAATCAACATTCACGCTATTCGGTAGCACTGCGGTATGTAATCATCAATGAGTGGCTTCAGGTGAATATGACATACTCGAAGGAACTTGAGGACCCTCTTCCGCGCCGAAGTGAGGTCACCACCGAAGCTATAAGCTGTGTTACACGCTATTAGCATCATGTTTCCTGAGGATGACTAATTTTTCGTGACGCTTCTACATCTACATCTACAAACGTATTCTGCGTGGTGTACCACTATTAGTCATTCCCTTTTTTGTTCTCGCAAATAGAGCGAGGGAAAAACGACTGTCTATATGTCTCCGTATGATCCTTAATTCCTCTTATCTTATCTTCTTGGTTCTTACGTGAAACGTATCTCCGTAGCAATAGAATCGTTCTGTAGTTTCAGATGCCAGCTCTCTAAAATTTCTCAATAGTGTTCCTCGAAAAGAACGTGGCCTTCCCTTCAGGGATTCTTATTTGAGATCCCGAAGCATCTCCGAATACTTGCGTGTTGTTCGAACCTACCGGTAACAAATCTAGCAGCCCTCCCTCTGAATTGCTTAGATGTCTTCCTTTAATCTGACCTAATGGGATTTCAAGAGAGCAGTACTGAAGAACGGGTCGTATTAGCGTCCTACATGCCGTCTTCTTTAGAGATGAATCACTCAAAATTCTCCCAATAAACCGAGGTCGACCATTCGCTTTCCCTACCACAATCCTTACATGCTCGTTGCATTTCATATCACTTTGAAATGTTACGCCCAGATATTTAAATGACGTGACTGTGTCAAGCACGACACAACTAATATTGTGTCCGAACATTGAGGGTTTATTTTTCCTACTCATCTGCATTAACTTACATTTTCATACATTCAGAGCTAGCTGCCATTCATCACACCACCTAGAAATTAAAAGTCGTAAGTTCCAACAAACAGCACTTATTC